>NC_066581.1:444885414-445557458 GCF_024323335.1 Lathyrus oleraceus
ACCTAGTGACTCACTCACTAATTCCTCACCATGGGAATTAGCTACCACCCCAAATGGGCCATGAAATGCACGCTAATCACCTAGCATGCAAACAATCAACAACAGTCCAACAATGACTAACTCACTAATTCCTCACCATGGGAATTAGCTACCACCCCAAATGGGCCACAATGTGCAAGCTAATCACCTAGCAAATGCAACATCAACAACAATTCAAGAATAGACACATGCTCACACTCTAAGCCACACAACAGTCTATTCACAAATGCATACATTCACATCATCATGTATACCATCACATATCATCAACAACAGCATATCATTCATGCCACAAAATCAAACACAGTATTAGCACTCTCAACTAATACCTACACTACTCAAAACAGCGGGAAATGATCCCTACTATGTCATACATCAGCTAAGTCACATCACTCAGCCTAAACAGTCAAAAACTGCACAGTAACATCACAGAAAATTCACCATTCTGCCCATACGCGTATTGCCCATGCCATACGCGTATTGCCCACGCCTGACCAAGTCCATACGCGTACTGCCCACTCTCATACGCGTATGCTACGCGTATCACATTCCCATACGCGTACCACCAGAGACCAAAACACGTTCAAAACCTCATCTCTTTCACTCATACGCGTATGACATACACCATACGCGTATCACATCCAGGGATATGCGTATCACACGCGTATGGCGCGTACCAGCGCCAAAACTCCCACTTCCAAGCCATTCCATACGCGTATTGCCTAGTGCCATACGCGTACCAGCCCATCTCATACGCGTATTGCCTAGTGCCATACGCGTATGACCAGAGACCACAATTCCAGGTCTTTCATGGTTTCTCTGCTACGAATTCTCAGATCTACACTTCCACAATCCAATTTTTTTTTATACACTTTCGTTCATTTTATCAATTACAACTCAGATACATTCAACTTCTCAAATCGCTAACCTTACTACATCTAATTCCTACGAATTTCATCGATTATCATTCAATTTCGTTCATCCCAACATTTCACAGATTTTCAGCATACATCAATCCAATCAGAGGTAAAACAATGATTATTACTACCCAGTACATATTATCATATAATACCCTTTAACCGATGATAAACCCCCCTTACCTGAGTTAATCCGGCAGCCTCCGAGCTCCAAGCTTTTTCCCTTCCTTCAACCTTCGTTCTCTAGCTTTTTGCCCTTTCTGCCTCTTTTCCATTTTCACGTGAAATTCACCTTTTTACCAAAAATGGGATTTTTCTAAATTCCAACTTATATATTATTCCAATAAATAATTATCCCAATAATTATTATTCCAAAATAATAATAAAATAAAAATAATCCAAACATCCAATTATTCAATTAAATTAATAAATAAAATATTAATTTAAATCAAATAATTAGCTTAGTTTAATTGGGGTGTTACAACTCTCCCCCACTAAAAGAGTTTTCGTCCTCGAAAACATACCTCAAGCGAACAACTCCGGATAAGACTCCTTCATCTTACTCTCCAGTTCCCAAGTCACATTGCCACCTGCTGGTCCTCCCCAAGCTACCTTCACCAAAGCAATCTCTTTACCCCGCAACTGCTTCAACTCTCGATCCTCGATCCTCATAGGTGATGTTTCAACAGTCAGGTTATCCCTCACCTGTACATCATCTATTTGGACAACATGCGACGGGTCATGAATGTATCTCCTCAACTGAGACACATGGAAAACATCATGCAAATTCGCAAGCGACGGCGGTAAAGCGATACGATAGGCCACTTCCCCTATCCTCTCCAAGATCTGATAAGGACCAATAAATCGAGGTGTCAACTTCTTCGACTTCAAAGCTCGACCAACACCAGTTATCGGAGTAACACGAAGAAACACATGATCTCCCTCTTGGAACTCAAGTGACTTCCTCCTCTTATCATGATAACTCTTCTGACGACTCTGAGCAATTCTCATCTTATCCTGAATCATCTTAATCTTTTCTGTAGTTTGTTGAACAATCTCCGGTCCAACCACAGCACTCTCACCGGACTCATACCAACATAAAGGTGTCCGACATCTCCTACCATACAAAGCTTCAAACGGTGCCATACCAATGCTCGAATGAAAACTATTGTTGTAGGTAAACTCAATCAAAGGCAAGTAACAATCCCAAGCACCTCCTTTTTCCAAAACACAAGCTCTCAAAAGATCCTCCAATGACTGAATCGTCCTCTCAGTCTGACCATCAGTCTGCGGATGATATGCAGAACTCAATCTCAGCTTAGTTCCCAAAGCCTTCTGCAAACCTTCCCAGAACTTCGATGTAAATCTAGGATCTCTGTCCGAAACAATACTGGACGGAATACCATGCAAACTTACAATCTTCTCAATATACAACTCGGCTAATCTCTCTAACGGATAATCCATTCTGATCGGAATGAAATGAGCCGACTTTGTCAACCTGTCCACAATCACCCAAATGGCTTCAAAATTTTTATTCGTCCTCGGCAAACCAGAAACAAAATCCATACTGATACTATCCCACTTCCACTCTGGAATAGCCAACGGTTGCATTAGCCCAGACGGCTTCTGATGCTCAATCTTCGACTTCTGACAAGTCAAACAGGAATAAACAAAACCCGCAATTTCTCTCTTCATCCCCGGCCACCAAAATAACTTCTTCAGATCATGATACATCTTCGTAGCTCCAGGATGAATACTCAAGCTACTACGATGTCCTTCTTCCAGAATACTCTTCTTAAGCTCAGTAACATCCGGAATACACACCCGATCACCAAATCTCAAAACACCATTCTCATCAACTCTGAATTCACCACCTTGGCCTTGATTCGCTAAAGTCAACTTATCGACCAAACGCATATCGGATTTCTGACCCTCTCTGATCTCGTCCAAAATACCACTCGTTAACTTCAGCATTCCCAATTTAACACTATTGTGAGTACTCTCACACACCAAACTCAAGTCTCTAAACTGCTCAATCAAATCCAATTCCTTAACCATTAACATAGACATGTGTAATGATTTCCGACTCAACGCATCAGCTACTACATTTGCTTTACCCGGATGGTAATTCAAACCAAAGTCATAATCCTTCAGAAATTCTAACCATCTCCTCTGTCTCATATTCAACTCTTTCTGATCAAACAAATACCTCAAACTTTTATGATCACTGAAAACCTCAAATCTTGATCCGTACAAATAATGCCTCCACAACTTCAGAACAAACACTACAGCTGCCAACTCTAAATCGTGTGTCGGATAGTTCCTCTCATGAACCCTTAGTTGTCTCGAAGCATAAGCTATAACCTGTTTATTCTGCATCAACACACCACCCAAACCCAACAATGAAGCATCACAGTAAACCTCAAATAATTCCGACGAACTCGGTAATATCAGAATAGGAGCAGTAGTCAACCTTCTCTTCAACTCTTGGAAACCCTATTCACATTTCGAATCCCAAACAAACGCTTGCCCCTTTCGAGTCAACATCGTCAACGGTAACGCCAACTTAGAAAATCCCTCAATAAACTTCCTATAATAACCAGCCAAACCAAGGAAACTTCGAATCTCAGCAACAGACTTCGGAGCCTCCCACTTCGACACCGCTTCTATCTTAGAAGGATCAACAGCAACACCACCTCTTGAAATCACATGACCAAGAAAACTCACCTCTTCTAACCAAAATTCACATTTGGACAGCTTAGCAAATAACCTCTTTTCTCGGAGAACTTCTAAAACCACTCTCAAATGCTCAGCATGTTCTTCTTCAGATTTCGAATACACCAAAATGTCATCAATAAACACCACCACAAACTGATCCAAGTACGGATGGAAAATCCTATTCATATACTCCATGAATACTCCAGGCGCATTAGTCACACCAAAAGGCATTACAGAATACTCATAATGTCCATACCTCGTTCTAAAAGCAGTCTTCTGAATATCCTCAGTTTTCACACGTATCTGGTGATACCCAGATCTCAAATCTATCTTGCTGAACACACTCGCACCAACCAACTGATCCATCAAATCATCAATCCTCGGTAAAGGATACCGATTCTTGATCGTCACTTTATTCAGTTGCCTGTAGTCCACACACAACCTCATAGTACCTTCTTTCTTCTTAACCAATAACACTGGTGCACCCCACGGTGACACACTCGGACGAATAAATTTCTTATCCAACAGATCTTCCAACTGACTCTTCAATTCAGCTAACTCAACAGCAGACATACGATACGGAACCATCGATATCGGTCTAGTACCAGGTACCAAATCAATCGAGAACTCCACTTCACGCTCTGGCGGTAATTCATTCACTTCTTCAGGAAACACATCAGGAAAATCACACAGCACTGCTAGATCACCAATCACCAGCTTATCTTTAGCCTCCATAGTCGCTAACAGTATAAACAACTCTGCCCCATCTGCTACTTCCTCATTCACTTGTCTTGCAGATAGAAATACACTCTTTCCTACCTCAACCTCAGGAAATATCACAGTCTTATCAAAACAGTTAATAGAAACTCGGTTAAACACCAACCAGTTCATTCCTAAGATAACGTCAATCTGCACTAACGGAAGACACACAAGGTCTATCCCAAAGTCTCTACCAAAAATACTCAAAGGACAATTCAAACAAACTGAAGTAGTAGTCACTGAACCCTTCGCAGGAGTATCAATCACCATACTTCCATGCATCTCAGATATTTCTAACTTAAGCTTCACAGCACAATCCAAAGATATAAAAGAATGAGTAGCACCTGTGTCAATAATAGCTACAAGAGGAAAGCCATTAATATAACACGTACCTCGGATCAACCGATCATCTGCAAAAGTCTCAGAACCTGATAAAGCAAAAACCTTGCCTCCTGACTGATTTTCTTTCTTCGGCTTAGGACACTGTGGACTGATATGACCCAACTCTCCACAGTTGAAACAAGTCACAGTCTTCAACCGGCAGTCTGCAGCTAGATGACCACCCTTGCCACACTTAAAACACTTCTTCTCATTACTGGTACACTCATGGATACGATGCCCAGCCTGACCACATCTGTAACACTTAGCAGGAGCACTAGAATCTCCCCCACTAGGCCTCTTCATCCCACTCTGCCTCTGAAAACCTTTGCCAGCTGACGGTTTTCCACGATCCATCTGATTCTTGCCTTTCCTATCAACTCTCTGCTGATAGCTCTCAGCTCTGGCCTTGGAATCCTGTTCAAAAATCCTGCAACAGTCAACTAAATCAGAAAACACCCTGATCCGCTGATATCCAATCGCCTGCTTGATCTCGGGACGCAACCCGTTCTCAAACTTCACACACTTAGAAAATTCTCCAGCAGCCTCACTATAGGGAGTATAATACTTTGACAGCTCTGTGAACTTAGCAGCATACTCAGTTACAGACCTGTTACCCTGTTTCAATTCCAAAAACTCTATCTCCTTCTTTCCTCTGACATCCTCGGGAAAATACTTCCTCAGGAACCTTTCCCTGAACACAGCCCAAGTGATCTCAGTATTTCCAGCAGTTTCCAACTCAGTGCGGGTAGCAACCCACCAATCATCAGCTTCTTCTGACAGCATATGTGTTCCGAACCTGACCTTCTGGTTCTCGGCACACTCAGTTACTCGGAAGATTCTCTCTATCTCCTTCAACCACTTCTGAGCACCATCTGGATCGTATGCTCCCTTGAACATTGGAGGATTGTTCTTCTGGAACTCACTCAACTGACGAGCAGCTCCCATTCCCATAATATTCTGATTTCCTCCAAGTACTCCAGCTAGCATACCCAGAGCCTCAGCAATTGCAGCATCATCTCTACCTCTTCCAGCCATCTCTATTCTGAAAACCCAACAAACCAAAACAATAAGTACTGATAGGGTTACACAACACCTATCCCGTACAGGGGAAACAGAATAATTACGACTCGACACGACCGACTATGCTCTGATACCACTAATGTAACACCCTTCTAAATACCCCCAATAATTTCATTGAATATCAAAATACAACATCAGAGTAATTATGCCCTTTAAGGGTGTCACACAAATATTCACACCGTTCAACAATATAGAGGTCATGCTCTTTTATTAATTTAAAACTTAAACAATTGCATAAAACACAGCGGATATAATTTCATCAATCATGTAAAACATTACATGGAAAATGGTTCTCAATCAATAATAAAACATTCAAAACAAGTTAGGACAACCCATCCCGATGTTACATCTATCAGAGCACGACCCACTACGGAGACTACACTAGACTCCAATAATTAGCTTCTACTCAACTCATTTCTCGTTACCTGAAAAATAAGTGTAAGGGTGAGTTCCTCAATCAATATAACGAGCATTATACGACATTATGTAATGTTAAGTAAATAACGCATCAAATCACCCTAACCAGACCACATACTCAATAACAGCAGTATCAACCCAAACATCATACTTAACAATAACATCTAGCATATGTACAATCTCAAACCATACTCAATGGCCACACAACAATACCAACACAAACACACGTGTAATATTGGAATACATCCATTCATATTACACGCCATACATATATTATGCAATGAGACTCCATGCATGCGGTACCGACTATGTTGTGAACATATAGTTCAACCTCACCGTCCCAAATCCAGGCACGGCTACCAAGCTCACTAGTCCCACTCATTTGAGACCTAGTGACTCACTCACTAATTCCTCACCATGGGAATTAGCTACCACCCCAAATGGGCCATGAAATGCACGCTAATCACCTAGCATGCAAACAATCAACAACAGTCCAACAATGACTAACTCACTAATTCCTCACCATGGGAATTAGCTACCACCCCAAATGGGCCACAATGTGCAAGCTAATCACCTAGCAAATGCAACATCAACAACAATTCAAGAATAGACACATGCTCACACTCTAAGCCACACAACAGTCTATTCACAAATGCATACATTCACATCATCATGTATACCATCACATATCATCAACAACAGCATATCATTCATGCCACAAAATCAAACACAGTATTAGCACTCTCAACTAATACCTACACTACTCAAAACAGCGGGAAATGATCCCTACTATGTCATACATCAGCTAAGTCACATCACTCAGCCTAAACAGTCAAAAACTGCACAGTAACATCACAGAAAATTCACCATTCTGCCCATACGCGTATTGCCCATGCCATACGCGTATTGCCCACGCCTGACCAAGTCCATACGCGTACTGCCCACTCTCATACGCGTATGCTACGCGTATCACATTCCCATACGCGTACCACCAGAGACCAAAACACGTTCAAAACCTCATCTCTTTCACTCATACGCGTATGACATACACCATACGCGTATCACATCCAGGGATATGCGTATCACACGCGTATGGCGCGTACCAGCGCCAAAACTCCCACTTCCAAGCCATTCCATACGCGTATTGCCTAGTGCCATACGCGTACCAGCCCATCTCATACGCGTATTGCCTAGTGCCATACGCGTATGACCAGAGACCACAATTCCAGGTCTGTCATGGTTTCTCTGCTACGAATTCTCAGATCTACACTTCCACAATCCAATTTTTTTTTATACACTTTCGTTCGTTTTATCAATTACAACTCAGATACATTCAACTTCTCAAATCGCTAACCTTACTACATCTAATTCCTACGAATTTCATCGATTATCATTCAATTTCGTTCATCCCAACATTTCACAGATTTTCAGCATACATCAATCCAATCAGAGGTAAAACAATGATTATTACTACCCAGTACATATTATCATATAATACCCTTTAACCGATGATAAACCCCCCTTACCTGAGTTAATCCGGCAGCCTCCGAGCTCCAAGCTTTTTCCCTTCCTTCAACCTTCGTTCTCTAGCTTTTTGCCCTTTCTGCCTCTTTTCCCTTTTCACGTGAAATTCACCTTTTTACCAAAAATGGGATTTTTCTAAATTCCAACTTATATATTATTCCAATAAATAATTATCCCAATAATTATTATTCCAAAATAATAATAAAATAAAAATAATCCAAACATCCAATTATTCAATTAAATTAATAAATAAAATATTAATTTAAATCAAATAATTAGCTTAGTTTAATTGGGGTGTTACACATCACACCAAAATTCAAGGCATTTGGACAAGGTTAAGCATGGAAAATAAATTCCATAAGGCAAGGAAAGCACAAACAAGCTCAAAGAGGGCACAATTAGATGCATCAACTTAGCACAAGCCTAAAACAGAATCCAAACATGATAAAGACATCAAACCAAAGCCACAATAAACTTCAAAGTGTCTAGAAACAATTAACAAAATTTCACAACCATAGGATACACAACCAGCATTTCACAAATCATTGAAGTTCATGACTATTCAAAAGTCCACAAATGGTCATCCAGAAAGAAAAATGTCAAACAAATTAGAAATGAGTCTAAAAATTCCACAAACATTCATGATCAATCCTAACATCCAGAAGTAGCATCATGCAAAAAATCACATCAATTGGCATTTATTTGTCATGGTAAAGAAAATCATCAAATTGAACAAGCAATGGTGTGACACACATTGTCACACCTACATTAACCAGATCATATCTCAACAACCAGAAATGCTAAAAATGCAAACTCAACACCAAAATGTCCCTAAAGATGTCTAGTTTAAGCATGCAAAGTTGCAAAGGCATTGAATTAAAATTCATCATTTCACAAAGCATATGGCAAGGTAGGTCAAGAAAACACACACATACACAATCCCTAAGCCAAAACATTTTTCATGCGTGCACAATTTCCGGAAAAATAGTCATAAAATACTAGACATGATGAGGAACAACGTGCAAAAATTCCCAGGTCATTTGGATCATTAATCATGGAGTTATGAATTTTTGAATGAATGAAAAAAACAAAAAAACATGATGAAGCATGTATGAACATGGATAGCATAAAATGAAAATAATGCAAGGCAAATCATGGACATGTCCACGGCTGGAATCGAAGTGAGCATATTTTTGAATGTGGCGCGCTAGCAACGAAACTCACCGTTTCACTTAAAGTCTAGGTGGCAACGCAAATCACTTTGGACCAATCAGTTTGACACGCAGGATACACGTGGTCCAGTACATGGCCACAAACATAAAACAACATGCACAGCACGCTAAACAAGATCAAACACATTTCTGGAATTAAAACCCTAGGATCTTCATACAGATTCATCGTGTTCTTGAGCTCAAGAACACATGTGCACAGAAATTCGAAACCAGCATATCATTGGACTCATCTTCCATCATACATCACAGATCAATGATTATTTTGCCCTAATTCAACCTATGTTCAAAGTTTCGAGCAAAGGAAGTTTCATGTATCAAACTTAGATCTAACATATCTCACTCATTAATGCATGGATTTCATGGATCTAAAGTTCAGTGTGATCAGCATCAAAGGATCTATAACATGCATACATCAGTTTCATGAATCATGAGAGTCGAATTCTGACCTTAATGAAAATGCAGAAGTGAAACAGGTTGATCCAAGCCTTGTAAGCACAAACAGTTCTTCCTCAGCTCTTGTATGATGATTTGGATGAAGATTTGATGCTCAACCTTGCACGATATTGCTTGAATCTTCAACTGCCATTAATGGATGCAACTTTCGACAGCTCTCAAATCAGCTCGAAACCTGATGGATCTTGCTTCCAAAATCTTCAATTATGCTTGTGGATGAAGGATTAATCAAGAAACATGCAATGCTTTTGAAGAAATTTGCAGAAAAATTTGAGAGCACAATGTGAAGAAAAGTGTGAAAATAGATCTAGATCTGAGAATTATGAACTGTTAATCCAATTTCTGTTATGATTATGCTATATATATGCTGTGCTAATGAAACTCTTAATCACAATTAAGCTAATGCCAAGGGATTAGTGAGAATGGAGTGTAATGCCAATTTGTCAATTCACCCTCATGTAATGCATGCCAATGCTACAGTACACGAAATCTGTCTTAATTCACTTGGAAATGTTGTTTTTAGCCAAATGCAAGTGATACAACATGAAAACAATGCATAGTTTTTGAATTTGGAATTTCCCTCCAAAATTCAAATGAAAGTGCAAATATTTTTGTGATCAAAATGCATGGCTTATGATGCATGAATTGGATAGTACATGCCATGACATGAATGTTGCAAAAAGAACCACTTCAATTGCCCTTATGGTTCAAAAGTTATGCACTTGTGAAGTTCAAATTTACTTGGCAATGATTGATCCATATCTTTTCAACCATGCATGAGAAATTCATGTTCTTGGACTTTTTGAAAAGGTGAGAGCAAGATCTTCAACTTTCATGTTGGACAAAATTTCATTTGAAGCTTTCTTAATGATGTAATCTTGAGGAGAAAACCTTTCCATTTTTGGCAATTTCAAATTACAGGTCACTTACTATTTTTGGAAACTTTTCATCTGACCTCAAATTCTTCATTGTTGATGTTTGAAATGTCAAATGAGACTTGTATGGACATGAATGAGGCCTCTCTAACCATCTCCCACCTTCAAATCCATGATTGAATGCACAATTGACTTTGGTTGACTTTCTAGGGTTTCAGATGAATTGCATCTTGACTGATGAGCTTTGAACATCCAACCTTTGGCCAAACCTCTTCAAAATGATCCCTAGGTCATATGAACTCAAAGAACCAACCCTAGGGCTTTGCTTCCATAAGAATTGCACTTGCTTGCTTGCACAACTGGATCTCCTGGCCAGTCTTGACTGATGACTTGCACTAGGCAAAGGATAATGCAATGCTATGCAGTGGACAATGTTAATGTTAATGACCTAAAATGAAAATGTATGTACAAAATGGGAGGTGCAAATTTTAGGTGCTACAGCTGCCCCTATTCAATCAAATGGGAACCCGAACGGATGAGAGCAACGGCTGTCAGACTTTCAGGGTAAACAAGGATTGAATACCAAAGAATCGTAAAAATTTGCACACTGCAGGGGTCCACCAGGAAAATTCACCAACGGGCGCTTCCACTGGGAAACGATACTTATTACTGGGGATTTTGATTTTTTCTTTCTCAAAGGTACAACCACATCCAGCTCTTGAAAGACGATGAATGGGAATAAAAATCACAACCAGACGTCAACGGACGACCTGGAAAAACTCAACATTTACCGAAACCAACGGAGAGGTAACCAGGCATCAACGAATGAACTGGGGAAAATACATCTAGGTGTCAACGGACAACTAGGAAAAACTCGACGTTTATCGAATCCAACGGAGAGGTAACAGACATCAACGGATGATTGAGGAAAATACATCTAGATGTTAACGGACAACGAGGAAAAACTCGACGTTTATCGAAACCAACAGAGAGGTAACCAGACATCAACGGATGAATGGGAAGACTCGACCAGACGTCAACGGACGAACGGGAGAAGCTCGATGTTTATCGACACCAACGGAGAAGGAGAAGCTCGACGTTTATCGACACCAACGGAGAAGGAGAAGCTCGACGTTTATCGACACCAACGGAGAAGGAGAAGCTCGACGTTTATCGACACCAACGGAGAAGGAGACCCTACTGGGGAAAAGATAGGGGAAAAGCTAACCACAACCAAACGTTAACAGACGATTGGGAAAAACTCAACATTTATCGAAACCAACGGAGAGGTGAACAGACTTCAACGGATGACCTGTGGGGGGAATACAACTAGATGTCAACGGATAACTAGGAAAAACTCGACGTTTATCGAAACCAACGGAGAGGTAACCCTACTGGGGAAGATACAACTAGACGTCAACGGACGAATAGGAAAAACTCAACGTTTATCGAAACCAACAGAGAGGCAAAACTCTGAGGGGAAAAGTATCACTATACGTCAACAGACGTATAGGAAAAACTCAACGTTTATCGACACCAACGGAGAAGGAGACTCTTGCTTGGGGAAGATAAGGGTATTACGAACATCGAAAGATGATGTTTACCGACATCAAAAGAAGACCCGACATTACCCGATGACTAGGGTAGGACTCGATGTTTACCGACACCGAAAGAATGGTGTTTACCGACACCAAAGAAATAACACACGCGAGTGTCAACATGACACTGACCGGTATCACAATATGACATCTACATATGTCGAGGCAAGGCTAAACACTTGCTGGAGATCCCTCTGGGGAGAAACAAGCTTTCCTTTCACACACGGGTGAGGAAATAAACCTCTTTGGGGAATTATCAACCATGAATGCTGTCAGGAGCAACTGTAGCAAACATGTTGTACAGATGTTGAACAAAGATCCGCCTCTGCCAGGGATATGGTTTGATTGGTTCCAACACATGAATGCATATGTTTGAATTTTTCTATGGCGTAATGCTCCATATTGAATGGAAATGCTACGCGATTTTGAGGATGCAATGATTACTACATGCAAAATGCAAACTGATAAACTCCGGCTGGGGAGCCAAACTGATCAGATACTCCAACTCTGTGGGGAGACTCTGTCTGAGGAATACTCTGCGGGGAGACTCTGTCTGAGGAATACTCTGCGGGGAGACTCTGTCTGAGGAATACTCTGCGGGGAGAGCACCGATTTCTCACTCATGCTGGAGAAATAAAGCCGTTGCTGGGGAAAGGATCCCAATCCACTCGGGGACTCCGCTTGGGGACAAACAAGGCAACTCGCTGGGGTCGAACCAAGACGACTTCGCCGGGGAGAGTTGCCAATAGGTAGGATAAACTCTGCTTTGGGAAACAAATGCTACTCCGCTGAGGAAAACTCATCCAATCCACAGGTAGGATAAACTTTGCTGGAGATAACTTTCACCGGACCTGATCCACTCGGGGAACCTGCTGGGGAAAACCATCAACACAAACCTCTGCTCGGGAGATCTGCTAGGGAAAGCAACTCTGTTGGGGATAACATACCAGACTCTGTGCTGGAGATGGGCCACAACCTTGCTGAGGAAAAGCATACTCTGGTGGGGAAAGTAGTACACCAGACTCGGTGCTGGAGATAGACATCCACAACACCACTGGGGATTTAACGTCCTTCCAACTCAGTGGGGAACTCAACTGGGGAAATACCGGCTTGGGAATACACCCACTTCCAGGCCTGCTAGGGATAAGCAATTCTTAAATCTGCTGGGGATAGGAGGCACTATTCACAGGCGTCTCTGCAGGGGAGAATAACTCTGAAAGCTCTCATACTTGCTTGGGAAATATATGCTGTGGAATCGTCTTCACAGATGACAACCTGCGAAACAACACGACATATATGCCCCAGGAGTTGCATGGACAAGATACGCTCAAGTGTCTTCAACATTCAAAATGATTTTCAAATGTTTTATCTTTCAGCACATTATTGTTTAGCCTTCATGTTTTTATATGCAATGCTTATCAAAAATTCGGACGTTTTTGCAAACAAAACAGTAAAATAAAAATAAGAAGCTATTTATCTGAATAATGACTTTTATTGATTGAAAATGGGCCTGAAAAGGCGAATACAATCGGGAAGCAATTCCTAGAAAGAGGTAATTGCGCACAAAAGGAAAAAATCTATCCTAATGGCAATGTGAACACGGCATCCACTATTTCCCAATTTTGTTATAACTCGCAGATCATCAGTTTTCCTCCCAACTCCTTGCTTTCTGAGAAGAATGACTGGACCGATCACATCTTTAGATATGGCAGACGACGAAGCGCGATGAAGTACAGATAACTCAGACTGTAGTCTTCGCTTTAATCCCTCTTTTGCCTGGATCGCCCTTTCGGGTTTTCAATCCACCGGGATACCCATTTTTGCCTAAGCCGCCCTTGCGGGTTTTCGACTTACTGGGTGTACAAATTCTTTTCATTTTTATCCCTAATTTTTGGTTCGCCGGGATGCCCTTTTTTGCCTGGACTCTTTTATTCTTTTTGTCCAGCGGGTCAATTTACGCGAAGTATTTTTTTACTACATCTGAGTTAACAGGGGACGGGAAATCTTCACCATCCATAGTTGTAAGCATCAAGGCTCCACCGGAGAAAACCTTCTTCACAACATATGGACCTTCATAATTAGGAGTCCACTTGCCCCTGTTATCTGTACCGGGAGGAAGGATCCTCTTCAAAACTAGATCAACGGTCTGATAGCTTCGAGGATGCACTTTCTGATCAAAGGCTCTCTTCATCCTTCTCTGATACAACTCCCCATGGCAAACAGCTGCTAGTCGTCTCTCTTCGATACGGGTTAACTCATTAAACCTTGTTCGAATCCACTCGGCTTCATCAAGCTTAACATCCAGTAAAACTCTCAGAGAAGGAATCTCCACTTCGACAGGTAGGACAACTTCCATACCATACACAAGGGAGTACGGGGTTGCCCCGGTCGACGTACGTACTGAGGTACAGTACCCATGCAAAGCGAAAGGTAGCATCTCATGCCAATCCTTGTACGTTACGACCATCTTCTGCACAATCTTCTTAATATTCTTGTTTGCCGCCTCTACAACACCATTCATCTTCGGTCTGTAAGGAGAAGAATTGTGATGTTCGATCTTGAAATCTCTACAAAGCTCTTTCATCATCTTGTTATTGAGATTCGAACCATTATCAGTGATGATTCTCTCAGGAACTCCGTAACGACAGATGATTTCCTTCTTAATAAACCGGGAAACCACTTGTTTGGTAACATTAGCATAGGAAGCTGCTTCCACCCATTTGGTGAAGTAATCAATCGCAACCAGGATGAAACGATGTCCATTAGAAGCAGTGGGTTCAATCTTCCCAATCATATCAATGCCCCACATGGCGAACCGCCAAGGCGAGTTTATGACATTCAGAGGGCTTGGTGGTACATGCACCTTATCATCATAGATTTGACACTTATGGCACATCCGAGCGTACTTGAAACAATCGGATTCCATAGTCATCTAGTAATAACCGGCTCTCAACAATTTCTTAGACATTGCATGACCACCAACATGGGTACCAAACGAACCCTTATGCACTTCCTGCATCAACATGTCTGCTTCGTGTCTATCCACGCATCTGAGCAAGACCATGTCAAAGTTTCTCTTGTACAACACGTCATCCTGATTCAAATAAAAGCTTCCATCTAGCCTTCTCAGGGTTTTCTTGTCATTCTTCGACGCACCTTCGGGATACTCCTGGCTCTTGAGGAAGTTCTTGATATCATAGTACCACGGCTTCTCATCAACAACAGACTCGGCTGCAAACACATACGCAGGCCTCTCGAGTCGATTCTTCGCAACACGTGGCACATGATTCCACCAATGAACTTTGATCATAGAATACAAAGTAGCCAAGGCATCAGCCATCTAATTCTCATCCAGGGGGACATGATACAACTTCACCTTCTTGAAGAACGTCAGTATTCTTCTGGTGTAATCTCTGTACGGGATCAAATGCGGTTGGTTGGTATTCCAAACTCCATTGACCTGATTTATCACTAGAGCGGAATCTCCATAAATGTCAAGCGTTTTGATTCTCAAATCAATGGCTTCTTCTATCCCCATGATACAAGCCTCATACTCAACTTCATTGTTGGTGACGTCAAAAGTCAATCTGGCAGAGAAAAGTATATGAGCACCTTTAGGATTGATCAATACTGCACCAACACCGTTACCGTTCACATTCACAGCCCCATCGAACATCAGTGTCCACTTGTCATTAGGATCCGGTCCTTCCTCGACAAGAGGCTCTTCGCAATCTTTCATCTTAAGATACATGATGTCTTCATCAGGGAATTCAAACATCATCGGCTGATAATCATCAATCGGTTGCTCGGCAAGGTAGTCTGACAGAATACTACCTTTGATAGCCTTCTGTGACGTGTACTGGATATCATACTCTGTTAAAATCATCTGCCAACGGGCAACACGTCTGGTGAGAGTCGGCTTCTCAAAGATGTACTTCACTGGATCCATCTTAGAAATCAACAAGGTAGTATGGTTCAACATATACTGCCTCAGTCGGCGAGCAGCCCAGGCCAAAGCACAAAAAGTTTTCTCAAGCTGTGAATATTTGATTTCACAGTCGGTAAACTTTTTGCTAAGGTAGTATATGGCATGCTCTTTTCGACCAGACTCGTCATGCTGTCCCAATACACACCCCATCAAGTTCTCAGTCACTGATAGGTACATTATCAGAGGTCTCCCAGGAACAGGAGGAATCAGGATTGGAGGTTTTTGTAAATACTCTTTTATCTTGTCAAAAGCTTTCTGACAATCATCATTCCACCTGATTGCTTGATTCTTTCTAAGCAATTTGAATATTGGTTCACACGTGGCAGTTAGGTGAGATACAAACCTTGCGATGTAGTTCAATCTCCCTAAAAACCCACGAACCTGCTTTTCTGTTTTCGGTTCAGGCATTTCTTGAATAGCTTTGACTTTTGCTGGATCAACCTCAATCCCTTTCTCACTGACAATGAAGCCTAGCAGCTTCCCGGATCGCACTCCAAACGTACACTTGTTCGGATTCAGCCTCAGTTTGAACTTTCTCAACCGATCAAACAACTTCTGCAGATTAACCAGATGCTCTTCTTCTGTCTGCGACTTCGCAATCATATCATCCACGTACACTTCAATCTCTTTGTGCATCATGTCATGAAAGAGAGTCGTCATAGCCCTCTGATAGGTAGCACCGACATTCTTCAGCCCAAATGGCATCACCTTATAGCAGAACGTGCCCCAAGGTGTAATGAATGTCGTCTTTTCCATGTCTTCTGGCGCCATCTTAATCTGATTATAACCAGAGAAACCATCCATGAAAGAGAAAACCGAGGATTGAGCCGTATTATCCACCAATACATCAATGTGAGGTAATGGGAAATCATCTTTCGGACTCGCTCTATTCAGATCCCGGTAATCGACACACATTCTGACTTTGCCATCCTTCTTCGGCACGGGAACGATGTTGGCCACCCACGGGGGATAAGTTGTCACTGACAAGAAACCCGCATCGAACTGCTTCTGAACCTCTTCCTTGATCTTAACAGCCATATCAGGACTCGTTCTGCGAAGCTTCTGCTTGACCGAAGGACAATCTTCTCTGAGAGGTAGCCTATGTACCACAATATCGGTATCCAGCCCAGGCATATCTTGATAAGACCAGGCGAATATCTCCACATACTCTCTCAGCATCTCAATCAACCTGCTCTTGACCTCTGTCTTCAAAGCAGCCCCGATCTTGATATCTTTTCTGGCGTCCTCAGTACCAAGATTCAGAATCTCCAACTCCTCCTGATGAGGTTGGATGACCCTTTCCTCTTGCTTCAGCAATCTAACCAATTCTTTCGGGAGCTCACAGTCTTCCTCACTCTCCTCTTCAGCTTGGTAGATGGGATTGTCGAAATCATACTGAGCCATAACAGAACTGTTCATAATGGATGCCATCAGATCACTTCTGCATGTTTAATGCTTTGTTTTAGAAAAAAGAGTTCAAGAAAGTCACAAAAACAAAAACATTGCCATTTTTATTTTTTGAAAAATGAAAACAAAAATAGAAAGACAGGGATCACAAAATTGTTTGCAAAACGTTCTTTATTAATGATAATCATTGAAAACATGCTGAGGCCCTACAATGAACCACTACGTCTTGGGCAGAACGTAGGGTTTTGTGCAGAATGAAAAAAACAAAAGAAAATTACTCTGTTTGAAGAGTAACTTGGACCACATCTTCTGCTGTCCAATTGTTGATCTTCTCCCCTGGCGCACACGGGCGAACCCAGTTGTCAAGATCACAATCACTGTCACCATCTTCACTGCCGACTGCAAAGGTTGATAGCCAATTCCAAACTTATCCTCTTTGACAGGCAAATCCACCATCTTGCCCCAGCCTTCAGCTTTGAAAAAGTCAACAACCTCCTAGGCCTGCTTGTAAGATGCAATCGAGGCACCCGACTTCCTCTGATCAGCAAACGCCACCCTCTCGAGAGCAACAGTCTCAAATGCCTGGCATAAAGTTTCATGGATCTCGCCATCCACCTCTACATATTTGAAAGAGGATAGGTGACTCACCATAATATCTTCTTCACCGCATACGGTCACAATCTGACCGTTCCAGACATACTTAAGCTTCTGATGGAGAGTTGACGAAACTGCCCCTGCTGCGTGAATCCACGGACGCCCCAACAAACAACTGTACGCGGGCTGGATGTCCATGACGTAGAAGATAATATCAAAGACCTCCGGACCTATCTTTACCGGCAAGGTGACTTCCCCAAAAACAGAACGTTTGGATCCGTCAAATGCACGCACAATCAAGTCACTCGGAGTGAGCATAACCCCTTCAACAAATATCTTCTTCAAAATCTGCTTGGGCAACACGTTCAGCGACGAGCCGGTGTCTACCAATACGTGAGACAACATCGCGCCCTTGCACTCCATGGTGATATGCAAGGCCTTATTATGATTACGACCCTCAGGCGTCAAGTCTAGATCAGTGAACCCCAAACCATGCATGGTGCTCACGTTGGCAATCACACCCTCCAGTTGGTTGACGGAAATCTCCTGAGGCACATGTGCCATATTCAGCATTTTCAACAAGGCATTACGATGTGCCTCAGAGCACAGAAGCAAAGAGAGTATCGAAATTTTGGACGGAGTTTGATTCAGTTGATCTACAATCTTGTAGTCACTTTTCTTGATTATTTTCATGAACTCCTCCACATCATTCTCAAATGAACCCTCAGGCACATCCTTCTTAGCTAGTTCTTCATCAACCACTGCTTGTTTGCCCTTATCCTTGGCGAGAGCCTCGGCGTTGTTGTCTCTTAATGGTTGCGGAGCAAACAGACGTCCACTGCGGGTAAAACCTCCTGGTCCACCGACATTGTCCACAACGGGACTCACAACCACAGGAGTTTTACTGGGAACACCAATCGTCACAGGCGCCTGACTAACTGGCCTGGCCTGATTCTCAACCCTTCGGTTGCTGCGATAAGCGTTATCATATTTCCACGGCACGGCCCTGCTATCAACAGCCCTTCTGACTGGCGCAACAATTGTAGTCGGATTACTGGCGGTTACAGGTGCAGAGATGGTGACAAGCATACCACTAGTTGCAGGCGCACTCACAACCCTCTGACCACGTCCTTCAGACGATTTGAAGTAGATAGTGATAGTTGACACTGACCCACGATCTCTAGCAGCCCGACTGAATTGCAAACAACCCTCATCCATCAAACCCTGGATACCGGCCCTTAACTGATCACAACCGTTCTCTAATTCAGCACAATCGACACAGCCCTGATAACAGCCCGGGTATACACCCCCATTCAGCAAACGACCCTTTATAACCAGCAAAGACGTCTGAACATCTTCAACACTGACCACAAGATCTTCAGCTTCTGCCCCTTCAATATTATTTTCTCGGTGCGCACCATGCGGCGGCATAGGGTTATTTACAACATTCGGCACATGAGCAAAATTAATAGTTTTAGCATCAATCAGGTCCTGGACTTTATGATGAAAAGCCCTGCAGTTTTCAATGTGGTGTCCCGGCGCACCAGAGTGAAAGTCACAACGCATGTTGGCATCATACCCAGGCGGTATCTTTGTCAACGGAGCCATAATCCTTAATTCCACAAACCCTAGTCTGAGCAACTCAGGCAGCAACTCAGCGTAGGTCATTGGCAATGGGTCAAAACACCGATCAGGCATCCTCTGCCTTGGCTGATACGGACGTTGCTGTTGTTGTTGTTATTGTTGCGGTTGTTGAACTCTCTGTTGTTGCGGTTGTTGACGTTGTTGAGGTGCTGGAATTGTCACAGCAGCAACCTGACGATACTGATTTCTTTTCGGATTTCTGCGGTGTTGAACAGCATTAGTTTCACCCCCTCTCCGACGAGGTGCCTCAGCAAAAGGTTTCTTGGACGACGAGGACCCAACATCATGAATTTTGCCAGCTTTAATCAAACTCTCTGTCCTCTCTCCGCATATCACCACATCTGAAAAGCTACCGAATGGGCAGCTCCCCATCCGGTCCATGAAAACACCTTGTAGAGTACCAATGAACATGTCAGTAAGTTCCCTCTCCAGCATAGGGGGTTGTACTCTAGCAGCCAATTCACGCCACCTCTGGGCGTACTCCTTGAAGCTTTCTCCAGACTTTTGACAAAGACTCTGCAGCTGAGTCCGGCTCGGCGCCATATCCATATTATGTTTGTATTGCCTCAAGAAGGCCTCACCCAGATCCCTCCAACAGCGGATAGAATCTCTCTTCAGTTCCATGTACCAATCCAAGGAAGCCCCAGATAAGCTGTCCTGGAAGAAGTACATCCATATTTTCTCATCATCGTTGTAAGCAGAGACCTTCCGATAATACGCCTGCACATGGGTGCGAGGGCAAGAAGTACTGTTGTACTTGTCAAAAGAGGGTGCTTTGAATTTGTAGGGAATCCTCAACCCTTCCACTAACCCCATGTTGGTCACATCGAAACCCAAGGAATTCTGACATTCCATGGCTCTTATTTTCTCAGCAAGGGCATCAACTTTCCGATCCCTTTCCTCGACTCTCCTAACAATTTCATCATCTTCACTCAGCAACGTGAACATGTCCTCTTGTCTATCAACAATCGGAGCAGGATGACGAACAGGAGCCCGGGTAGCTCTGGCATTGACAGTCTCTGCAGCAAGAGGTTGTCCATTGATTCTGATCCCCCTTAACTCATCACCCACAGCATAGTCATTGGCGGGAGCAGCAGCATTAACATTCTCATGAACTGGGACGCCCACCGGAGACGCTCGGTTGGACTGCGGAACCACGGTCTCTTGTCTCTGAACCAGGGCTCGAAGTTCTTCTTGACCTTGCGCAACCCCTTGCATCATCGTCATAAACTGGGCCATGTTTGCCCTCATCTCAGCCAACTCCGTCTGAACTTGATCCATACTTCTCTGTTGATTGAGTCTGGTTGAATAACGATGCGGTCTCTGATCAGCTATCCTGCATGACACAGGAACCAGAGTGAGAAGTCACGAACAAGAACACCTGTTATGCAAAATGGTATGAGTATGATGCTAATGCATATGATGCACATGATATGATCATTTCTCATGCATTCAAAGAGCCTGATTCATCTTCAAAAGATGGCAACCTGCAGCAAGAACAACATAGGAAGCACAAGAACAACCATTCACAAGAGTGATGAGTACAAAGTGAAACCTCGTCTATAGATAGGAACAACAAGATCATACAACAGAGATTCAAAGATCCAAGTGGTCAAAGTACAACAATGAATCCCACCCAACAAGCCTGGGAGTGATTCTCAACATACACATCAGGAATACAAGCTAAGACAAACGACTTCCAGGAATGAGCGTCTTCAAGTAGTGACACTGGTCTATCAACAGGTCACACTCTGAACATTCTGGCAAGGGAGTGATCTTCTCCTTCAATTGTCTTCTAAGCTCTACAACTTCTCCTCCAAGTTGGTTCTCTGATGCATGTCTCAAGTCAACTTCCTTCTTCAATTGGATATCTTTGTCTCTGAGTTGCTTCTCCAAGTCTCTGATCTTCTTCTGATAGCTGGCTTCAACTCTTTGCAATCTCAAACACTCTCGGTGCTCTGCATTCAGCAAATTCTCCATCTCTTCATAAGATCTCTTCTTGCTCCTTACTCCACTAATATCAACACTTTGGATGTCTCTGAGTTGGTGAGTCAGGTTCAACCTATCAGCTTTGGCTTGGTACAACTCCATCTGGGCATCTTGATCTTTCTCCTTCAACCTGCGATTCTCCATCAGGGCTTGCTTGTACTGCTCGGCAGGTACACTCTCAGCAAGGAAAAAGGGCGGTTGCACTTGCAAAGGATTCATCCTATCATAGGGCAACAACAAAGTTTCCACTCTCTTCTTGACCCACTCAGTGTAATCAGGCATAACAATGGCAAACTTCTTCCCTAAGACAGCTCCATCTTTGACACCACTAGACTTCCAAGCTCTTCCTATCTGCTCCAATCTAACAGGGTCACTTCGCTTCTCAAAATACACACTCTCAACTATCTCAGCGTCAAGCGGTCTTCCAATCATAACAAACCCCAACTGGCGAAGAGAAAAAACTGGGTTGTAATTGATGCAACCCTTAGTCCCTACAAGTGGCACGTTACGGAACTCTCCATAACTCATAATAACATCACGCATATCCATCCGGTAAGACTGCCATCTGATATCATATGAAGTAAGAGACATAACCCTCTGAGTCCACTTATGAGTGCTCTAAGCATCCACAAAAGGTCCACTGACTGGCAGGAGAGATAAGAACCATCTGAGCAAAAGTGGAAGACAACATCTGATAGCTCCACCCTTACCATGCCTACTGTGAATAGCATAATAAGTGTTAGCTAACAGAGTAGGAACCAGGTTTCCTCCAAGGAAGATGATGACTGCAGCATAGTCCACAAAGTTGGGCATACTCGAGAACAAGACAACCCCATAGATCATAACAGCTAACTGAGCATGAAAAGCTTCCCAATTCCCCTTCTCTGCTTCTTCTCTAGCAATCCTCAACAGAAATTTCAAAGGCAACCCTACAACATCCCCACTGGACCTCCAATTATCACTGACTTCTTTGATACCCAAATGGAGAGCTCTGGCGACAACTCTGAAATCAGCCTCCTTCGGAATATCCAGGAAAGGAACCTGATACCGGATAGGAACACTTAACAGAATGGAGTACTCCTCAAGAGTAGGCGCCAACTGATAATCCTGAAAGGTGAAGCAACGAAGCTCTGGATCGTAAAACTGAAGAAGAGTCTGAAGGTGAGAAAAACAAGAAAGGGGGGGTTTGAATTGTTTGGAAAATAAGCGCTTTTTCAAAATGAAAATCACACAAGGATTTTATACTGGTTCACTTATAACACAAAGCTACTCCAGTCCACCCGGCCAAGGTGATTTCGCCTTCAACAAGGACTTAATCCACTAATCTTGAAAGATTGTTTACAAACAACGTCTAAGAGAAAGATCTCTTAGTCCTCTAAAGTCTACAGACTACACAGAGTCACTTGAGGAAAATAAACAAACAATATATAAAAGATTTATGTAATCTAGAGTGCTTCTAAGAAAGCAAATATTACAATAGTAAGAACAAAGTGATTCACGTTATAAGCAAAAGCTTCGTGAAGATATAGAGAGCAAGAGTGTTTTCTTGAGCGTTGATGTTTCAGTATAATTTTTGCTTGTATATATTGTACACTGAATGTTGATTTGCAGTCCTTTATATAGAAGAGAAGGATCCGTTGAAAAATCATGGCAGATAATAACTCTTGAATAATAATTAGTGCCATATCTTATGTTGCTTGTTGTCAAAGCAACTTTCACTTCTTGAATGACTACTTACCACAAATAGTTCCTTATCATTTGTATTTTTGGAGTTAACGTCTCTTCCTGTATTAGGAAATCCATTTCCATAACTTTATTTGAAGTTAACGTTACTCTTCCTTATTTAGCAATTCCATAATCAGAGTCTTCATGTTTCTGGAGATCTTGGAATCTGCTATCTAGCTTCTGATGTTGATCTTTTGAGTTCTGATGATTTCTTCAGATAGCGCCAAGAGCTTCTGAAGTTTGACATATTGTTGTTCAGAATCAGAACTTCTAGAGCGTACTTCTTGTTCAGATGCTTCTGATATTTTGCTGTTTTGCTCAGAGTTAGACTTTCTTGAACGTGTTTCTACTTCAGATGCTTCTTATCTTCTGATAATTTGTATCTGATCTGGTTCTGTATCTGATGACATCATCAGATCTCTTCCTTCTTTATTTAGAACCATGCACACTTAGAAACTTTTCGTTAGGGTGTCATTTTTGGTTTCATCCTTTGTTATCATCAAAATCATGGAATCTGTTGTAGAACAATTTTGTTCTTACAATCTCCCCCTTTTTGATGATGACAAAACAATCTTAATTAGCAGATGAAACATATAAAATATCATATCAGATAGACAAGAGCTCCCCCTGAGATAGTGCTAGGGAGTTCAGAAGTTCTTACCAGAGCTTCTAAGTAAAGAGGTTTCTTGATACCTTCTGCAATTTCTTAAGTCCAGGTTAGATAAATTTATTTTTAAGAAAAATATGTTGCAGAATGCTTAAGGTATTTAGACAATATTTTCATTAGAGCTATTAATGACTTCTCCCCCTTTTTGTCAGAATCAAAAAGACATAGCAAAAATAAATAATTGAAGAGAAAAACATTGTATTTAGATAAAAAGCAACAGAGGCAAAAAGAACAAGTAAACATCAGAAACAGAGAAAACAGAGCAACAAGCAATAAGTCCTAAGTGCCTAGGGGTTCGGAGGCGGAGGCATTCTCTGAAGCAACATAGCCAGCATGTTCTGAATGTTGTGGTTGACAGTGTCTTGTTTATCCATTCTGGCACGGAGTTCATTCTGATCTTGCTAAAGTTCTTTCAGCGTCTGGAGAACCATAGGGATAACAGAAGAAGAAAACTCCCCCTGAGTCAGAGCCTGCTGTGCTTCAGCAGCAGCCTGCGCTTCAGCAGCAGCTTGTGCTTCAGCTTCGGCAGCAGCAGCATCATCAGCCAGAGCTTTAGCTTCAGCTTCCTTTATCCTTAGAACTTCAGCTTCTCTTGCTCTTTCTTCCTCCAGCCTTCTAGCCTCTTCTTCAGTTTCTCTTGCTAATCTCTCTTCTTCCAGCCTTCTGGCTTCAGCTTCTCTTGCAAGTCTTTTCTGAAGTCTTGCCTCAGCATCTCTGATGTAGCCATTTCTGACTTGTTCAGAGATGTTCTTCAGTCTAAAAGCCTTAGAGGTCATCCAGCCAATGACTCTGTTCCAGTGTGTCCTTACAGAGTCAGGATCATCACTGACTTTAGAGTTAGTGGTCAGAGACTTGACCTTTTGTACTGAAGCCCCTGCGACCAGCATTATGGCTTCCTCAAGGGTAGGTACAGAAAGGTTTGGTTCAGAGGTTTGAGGTGAAGAAATTGGAGGGCTGAGATTTAATGTGAGAGGTTCAGATTCATCTTCAGGTTGAGGTTCAGATCTTTGGGGTGAAGCGTAAAGAGGGTTTAAGTCTAAGGGTTCAGTTTCAACTTCAGGTTCAGGTTCAGTTTCAGCTTCAGGTTCAGGTTCAGCGGAGGTGTTTGGAGGGGTGATATCAGAGGTGTGGAGGTCAGAGGGTTGAGTTTCAGAGGGTTTGTCTTCAGAAGTAATGTTGGTTGTTTGTTCTGGTGGAGGTGAAGTTGCTTCAGAATGTGTTTGTGTTGGTTGTTGTGAAGCAAGGTTTTGAGCCTGAATTTGGGCTAAGGTTGGGGAGTCAGGGTCAGAGTATTCTTGGTCAGAGGAGATTTCAAGGTATGGGGGTGATTCTGGGGCTGAAGATGATGAAGAGGAAGTGGTAGTGTGAGAAGGATTAACATTTGGTGGAGGTTGTGAAGTTCTGGTTATAGAAGGTGGGGTGTCAGAGGTTGTATATATAGGTGGTGTTGAGAGAGGATTAGAAGAAGAAGCCAAAATGTGTTCAGAGGGAATAGAGGGAGTAGACATACCAGTAGTTTCTTGCAGAGGCACTGGAGATCTGGTCCCAGAAGTTTCTCCTATTCTTGCTCTCTTTGCCTTTGAAGATTTATTCTTAGGGGGACCTCGTTTAAATCTGACAAAATCTTCTTCTGAGTCCAGACAGTCGTCCAATCTGAAGTCAGATGTGTCAACTCCTTCATCCTTCAGCCGTTGCAAGTAGTGGAGGATTGCATCTACAGGTTCATTCTTGAAAAACCTTGCAAGACCATGGGGCAGCTTCCTCTGATCTTTTAAGGCATCCCAGGAGGTATCCATAGTGGGTCTGACTTGAATTTTCTTCAGAATTCCCATACTCTTGAGATTTCTGGCGTTCAGAGGCCTCCCAATATCTATTGCCAGATCCTCCATCAGTTTGGCCTTCTCCAGATGATCTACCATCCCATTCTCGATGAAGACATCAGATAACAATCTTCCCAGAGGGATGTAGGTTCTGGGCTTCATGTTGTTTCTGGTCTCCTTGACAGAGTCTCTGAGGTATCTGAAGAGTAGTGCAGGAAGGCAGATCTTCACACCCTTGTGAATGCAATACAAAATGCACTTCTGATCTGCATTGATGTAGTCAGAGGAGTTTGATGTTGGGCGGTGGTGAATAGTTCCCAGAATGATCTTAAGCCATACCCTGAGGTTCTGATGAAGCTCTTTGTTCTTTGAAGGATTTCCTTCAGTGTTATGTTTGAAGATGGTTGGATTGATCACTTCAGCAATGCGCCTTGACCTAGGGTTGATGTTGTAAATCCTTTTTCCTCCATCTCTCTCCATGTTCAGTAAAGAAGCAATTGACTTTTCAGTAATTACTATCTTTACCCCCAAAACATAAGAGACGATGAAATGGTCATCAGCGTCTGCAAATCTCCAGAACTCCTTGATGAGAAGTGGGTAAACAGGACCATAAATCCTTTGGAAGTAGTTTTCCCACCCTTGTTGACGAAGTTCTTCAGTAAGATCAACGCCATTTCTCTTCATGTTTTGAAAGTCTACTAGAGTTTCACACAAAACTTCCAATCCCTCAAATGGAGTTGCTAGGTTTATGTGAGGTAGACGATCAAGGATATGGGGTTCCTTGTACACTAGAGTAATGGAAACTCCTGTAACAGTTGGAGTTGGAAAGCTTGAGCTTTGAGCGGTGGCGTTGGATTCCATTTGTTGAGAAAAGTTGAAAACTTCTTGTTGTTGAGCATCCATAGTTGAAGAAGAAGATGAAGATTGATGAAGATGAAGTGTTTGTAGAAATGCTTCAGAGAGGGTTTAGAAAGGGTTTGAGAGTGAGTGAGAGTGATAAGTGTGTGAAATGTGAGAAAAGTGTTTAAATACCCTAAGTTAAAACACATGCAAAACGACACATCATTCAGCGTTAGCACAAAATTCAAGTTAGCATGCTTGGGGGAGAAATGATTAAGGCTAATTAATGAATGTCTAATCCCAACAGTACGCACACTGCTCGAGGAGATTTCAAACGTCTGTCCTTTGAATTTCTTTTGACAGCTGTCTAGAAGTTCTAGGGTTAGACGCTCAATGCTCCACGTGTTTTGATGTATCTGATCTTTAGGAATACCAAAGGATTGGTTCCTGAAGATTTCTAACTCAGATATCTTCTTAACTTGGTAGAAGTATCAGAGTCAGAGGCAGAAGTACATTTGTTTACATCAGAGTCTCATTTTACATTCTCAGAGGCACAATTCATTCAGGACAATTTTGAATGTTCAGATTTTTTAAGATAAAAAGAAATCTATCTTCAGCTAGAGGCTTAGTAAAGATATCTACCCATTGATGATCTGTATCAATGAACTTCAATGTTACTATCCCATTCTGAACATAGTCTCTGATAAAATGAAGTTTTATTTCAATGTGTTTGGCTCTGGAATGTAGAATGGGATTCTTACTTAGACAAATGGCAGCAGTATTATCACAGAAGATAGGAATGTTACTCTCAAAAATTTGCAGATCTTCTAACTGATGCTTCATCCAGAGCATCTGAGTTGTGCACAGTGATGCTGAGATATATTCTGCTTCTGCAGTTGATAGAGCGATAGTTGACTGTCTTTTGCTGGCCCAGGAAATTAGATTGTTTCCCAGAAGCTGGCAATTTCAAGATGTGCTTTTTCGTTCTAGTCTATCTCCTGCATAATCTGCATCACAGTAACCAGAAAGTCTATACTCTGATATTTTCTTATACATCAGGCCCAGGTTAGGAGTTCCTTTCAGATACTTAAGAATTCTCTTAACTGCTGTTAAATGAGATTCTCTAGGATCTGATTGGAATCTGGCACAGAGACAGACACTAAAGAGAATATCAGGACGAGTAGCAGTCAGATAGAGAAGAGAGCCTATCATACCTCGATAGAGCTTCTGACAAACCTTTGCGCTTACTTCTTCCTTTTCAAGAATGCATGTTGGATGCATGGGAGTTTTTGCAGAGTTGCAGTCAGCCATGTCAAATTTCTTTAGAACATCTTTAATATATTTGCTTTGATGAACATATGTAACTTCTGAGGTTTGGTTAATTTGAATTCCCAGAAAGAACTTTAGTTCTTGCATTAAGCTCATTTCAAATTCTGCCTGCATTAACTTAGAGAATTCTTGATAAACAGAGGCGTTAACTGAACCAAAAATAATGTCATCAACGTATATCTGGCATATCATGAGATCATTGTTAAGGTTCTTACAGAAAAGTGTGGAGTCAACATTCCCTCTGATAAAATTGTGTTCCAGAAGAAAATTGCTTAAACGTTCGTACCACGCTCTGGGAGCTTGTTTAAGTCCATATAAAGATTTTTTAAGTTTAAAAACATGTTCTGGAAAGTTTGGATTTTCAAAACCTGGAGGTTGGTTGACATACACTTCTTCTGATATATAACCATTAAGGAATGCACTCTTGACATCCATTTGATATAATTTAATAGAATGGTTAATAGCAAAAGATACAAGAAGATGAATAGATTCTAACCTTGCGACTGGAGCAAAAGTTTCATTATAATCAATACCTTCTTGTTGACTATAACCTTGAGCTACCAGTCGAGCTTTGTTTCTGACAACTTCTCCTTTCTCATTCAGCTTGTTTCTGAATACCCATCTGGTTCCAATAACGTGAGTGCCTCTGGGCTTTGGAACAAGATCCCAGACATCATTCTTTGTGAATTGATCTAATTCTTCTTGCATGGCTGAAACCCAGTCGTTATCTTGAAGTGCTTCATCACAGGACATAGGCTCAATAAGAGACACTAGTCCCAGAGGAGTATCTTCAGAGGTCTTGAAGGTAGATCTGGTTCTGACAGGTTCGTCCTTGTTTCCCAGAATCAAATCTTCAGATATGTTGATACGACTTTTGACTTTCTTTGGGATTTCTGGGGATTTAATTTCTTCAGAGTTCTGAGTGACAGTTGCTTCTGGAGCGTTATCAGAACCTGCAAGAGTGATTTCTAAATCTGCACAATTTTCAACTAGCTTTGACTTTTCAGGGTCAAGCTTATCATCAAATCTGACATGAATTGATTCTTCCACAATTTTGGTTTCTGTGTTGTATACTCTGTAGCCTTTAGAGCGTTCTGAGTATCCTAACATAATACCTTTCTGTGCTTTGGAATCAAACTTGTTCAGATGTTCTTTAGTGTTTAAGATAAAGCAAGAACATCCAAAAGGATGAAAATATGAAATGTTTGGTTTTCTTCCTTTACACAGTTCATAGGGAGTCTTTTCCAGAATAGGTCTTATAGAGATTCTATTCTGAATGTAACACGCTGTATTTACAGCTTCTGCCCAAAAATGCTTTGCCACATTAGTTTCATTTATCATGGTTCTGGCCATCTCTTGGAGTGTCCTATTCTTCCTCTCTACAACTCCATTTTGTTGTGGAGTTCTAGGGCAGGAGAAATCATGGGATATTCCATTAGAGTCAAATAATTCTTCAAAATCTTTGTTTTCAAATTCTCCACCATGATCACTTCTGACTCTAACAATTTTAGCATCAAATTCTTTTTGCACTTTGGAGCAGAAACTAGTGAATACAGAGTGAGACTCACTCTTGTGCTTTAGGAATTTCACCCATGTCCAGCGACTGTAATCATCAAGAATGACTAGTCCATACTTCTTTCCATTGACTGATGCTGTTTTCACAGGACCAAATAAGTCAATGTGGAGAAGTTCCAGAGGCTTAGAGGTAGAAACAACATTTTTCTTTTTAAAGGATGTTTTTGAAAATTTTCCTTTCTGACATGCTTCACACAGAGCATCTGAAGAAAACTTCAGTTTAGGTAGGCCTCTGACTAACTCGAGTTTATTTAGCTGAGAAAGTTTCCTCATGCTAATGTGGCCCAAGCGTTTATGCCATATCCATTGCTCTTTGTGAACAGACATCAGACATTTAACATTTTGTTCTTTTAAATCAGAAAGATTAATTTTATAAATGTTGTTTTTCCTCTTGCCTGTGAAAAGGACAGAGCCATCATTCTGATTAATGGCTTTACATGTTTTTTGATTAAAGATTACATCATAACCGTTATCACTTAATTGACTTATGGATAACAAGTTATGCATTAATCCTTCTACGTAAAGAACATCAGATATAGAGGGAAGAGTACCATTACCAATAGTTCCGGAGCCTCTGATCCTTCCTTTCTGATCTCCTCCGAAACCTACGAATCCAGCATCTTTAAGTTCCAGGATTTGGAACATAGACTTTCTTCCCGTCATGTGTCGCGAGCATCCAGAGTCCAGGTACCATGACTGGTGTCTGAACTTTGCTGCATAGGATATCTGCAACATACACAATCTTATCTTTTGGTACCCAGAATCTCTTGGGTCCTCTTTGATTAGTCTTCCCAGAGTTTCTCATAACTTTGGGTTTTCTAGCATTTTCAAATTTTTGTTCTTGTGTGTGTGTATAGTGATATGAAAATGGAGATTTAAGTTAGTCACTAGAAGAAGTTTTAACTTCCTTAGGATCATACCCAATTCCCTTTTTATTGTTCTGACTGACTCCATAAATCATGGATGCCATAATACTCCTACCTATTCCATTTTTCAGAAATTCTTGAAAGGCTTCTTCGTATTTATAAATTATTGCATTTGAAGTTTGTGGAGTTTGAGATAACGCTTCTTCTAATTCTAAGCTTTTTCTTTTTGCTCCATCTCTTTCTAATGTTAACAATCTGATTGTATCTTCTCGTGCTAGAATTGTAATCTCAAGCTTGCCACATTCTTCAAATTTTGCTTTAAAACAGTCTTTTATGTTTTTAAGCTTTTGTTTTAATTTCTGATATGAGCTAAGAGTTTCTGACAAACATGATTCTAGATCAGATCGAGAGAGTTCAAAAAATACCTCTTCAGATTCTTCATCTGAGCTGCTCCTGGATGTGGTAGCCATAAGTGCCACGTTGGCCTTTTCATCAGATTCAGATTCTGATGACTCAGATTCACTATCATCCCATGTAGCCATTAATCCTTTCTTTGTCCTGAAGGTATTTTTCTTGAAACTTTCTTTTCTAGAATTGTCTTTCTTTAGCTTGGGGCATTCATTCCTGTAGTGACCTGTTTCTTTACATTCATAGCAAGTAATATCTTTGTTAGTTTTACCTTTTGAGGTTGATTCTGATCGATCCCCTCTGGGTCTTGGTCTTCTGAAGTTGTTGTTCCTCTTTTTCCAGAGTTGTTTAACTCTTTTGGTTAGGAGGGACAATTCTTCTTCATCATCAGAATCTTCTAGTTCAGAGTCATCAGTATCTTCAGTTTCTGCCTGGAGAGCTTTGGTTCTGTCAGGTTTGCGTCTTTCATATCTGGACTTTAATGCTACGGACTTGTTCCTTTTCTGAGGCTCATCTTCCTCTAGTTCTATCTCACGGCTTCTGAGGGAACTGACAAGTTCTTCAAGACTTATATTGTTCAGATCCTTTGACAGCTTCAGAGCAGTAACCATGGGTCTCCATTTTTTTGGCAGACTTCTGACTATCTTTTTGACATGGTCTGCAGTTGTGTATCCTTTGTCTAGAACCTTGAGACCTGCAATCAGAGTTTGGAATCTAGAGAACATTGCCTATATGGCTTCATCATCTTCCATTTTGAAGGCTTCATATTTCTGGATAAGTGCCAGAGCCTTTGTCTCTTTGACTTGAGAGTTTCCTTCATGAGTCATCCTCAGAGAGTCAAGTATGTCTTTGGCTGTTTCTCTGTTGGTGATCTTTTCATACTCGTTGTAAGATATAGCATTTAGGAGTATGGTTCTGGCCTTGTGATGATTCTTGAAAACTCGTTTCTGATCATCTGACATCTTACTTCTGGGAACTTCAGCTCCATCCTCTGTGACAGGAGGTTTGTATCCATCTGTGACAATGTCCCAGAGATCAGCATCATAGCCTAGAAAGAAACTTTCAATTCTATCTTTCCAGTAATCGAATTTCTCTCCATCAAAGACAGGAGGCTTAGCATTGTAACTATCCTTTTCATTTGTGTGGGCCATAGTTTTTCTCTTTCTGGATCTCTCTACACTGTTAAGTGTTTGATTAGAAAATCAATAACAGAGCCGGAGCTCTGATACCAATTGAAGGTGAGAAAAACAAGAAAGGGGGGGTTTGAATTGTTTGGAAAATAAGCGCTTTTTCAAAATGAAAATCACACAAGGATTTTATACTGGTTCGCTTATAACACAAAGCTACTCCAGTCCACCCGGCCAAGGTGATTTCGCCTTCGACAAGGACTTAATCCACTAATCTTGAAAGATTGTTTACAAACAACGTCTAAGAGAAAGATCTCTTAGTCCTCTCAAGTCTACAGACTACACAGAGTCACTTGAGGAAAATAAACAAAAAATAGATAAAAGATTTATGTAATCTAGAGTGCTTCTAAGAAAGCAAATATTACAATAGTAAGAACAAAGTGATTCACATTATAAGCAAAAGCTTCGTGAAGATATAGAGAGCAAAAGTGTTTTCTTGAGCGTTGATGTTTCAGTATAATTTTTGCTTGTATATATTGTACACTGAATGTTGATTTGTAGTCCTTTATATAGAAGAGAAGGATCCATTGAAAAATCATGGCAGATAATAACTCTTGAATAATAATTAGTGCCATATCTTATGTTGCTTGTTGTCAAAGCAACTTTCACTTCTTGAATGACTACTTACCACAAATAGTTCCTTATCATTTGTATTTTTGGAGTTAACGTCTCTTCCTGTATTAGGAAATCCATTTCCATAACTTTATTTGAAGTTAACGTTACTCTTCCTTATTTAGCAATTCCATAATCAGAGTCTTCATGTTTCTGGAGATCTTGGAATCTGCTATCTAGCTTCTGATGTTGATCTTTTGAGTTCTGATGATTTCTTCAGATAGCGCCTAGAGCTTCTGAAGTTTGACATACTGTTGTTCAGAATCAGAACTTCTAGAGCGTACTTCTTGTTCAGATGCTTCTGATATTTTGCTGTTTTGCTCAGAGTTAGACTTTCTTGAACGTGTTTCTACTTCAGATGCTTCTTATCTTCTGATAATGTGTATCTGATCTGGTTCTGTATCTGATGACATCATCAGATCTCTTCCTTCTTTCTTTAGAACCCTGCACACTTAGAAACTTTTCGTTAGGGTGCCATTTTTGGTTTCATCCTTTGTTATCATCAAAATCATGGAATCTGTTGTAGAACAATTTTGTTCTTACAGAGTCTGCAACGGCACTGGATCGACTACCATCTTCAACAGTGTCAGAATATCCCCATACTGATCAACAAAACCCTTCTGATTACCACTGGTCACAAGGTTGCTCAACTCTATCAGAGACGTCAAAGGCTCACGGTGAAAGCTGTAGGAACAAGTCTTCCGCTTCAACTCTGGGACTGTTGCCATCTCTATCAGTGAATAGACTCTGGAATGTACCTGAGAAATGATATGCATGCAGAGATTAGTTTTTTTTTCCTTTTTTCTTCTTCTTTTTTTTTTGCGTATCTTTTAGAAAATAAACATGCTATGATGCAAATGATGCAGACAAGACTGGCAGGCTGTGCATCTCGGAACACAGGATCAAAGCTTCGGCTTGAACTCGGAACCACAATTCAACTGAAACCCAAAGTCATCTGAGAAACTGTCATCTGAAGAACCAAGAGTCACCAACAGGACCACAAGTCACCAACAAGTCACCGACAAGTCACCAACTGTACCTGTAATAATGATCATTCCCTCCCCACTCACGGGTGTCATCTAGGCCAGGGTAAGGTCGAAAGAAACGCAACATAAATAACCTTTCACAGAATATCATCTATACATACCCGAAGTATGTAACAATAGTATCCCATCAGGGTCTGAACTGCTCGTGATATCAATGTTCCGCTAAGTGGCGCAATACCACCCGCTTCCCATGAATCACTTTATTCCTATGTTTCCTAGATTTCACTCATAGCCTGGGTATTGGGCCTTTTACCTCGAGTAACTCCCACCCCAACAGAGAGACAGCACAGCACAGCCAGATGAACAGATTAAAATGAATGAATGCAAACATAAATGCAAACAATAAATGCAAACAATAAATGCAAACAATAAATAAATGAATGTAATAAATAAAACAACAAAAGCAACCAAACCCTAACCTAGAGAGCGCTAGGAGAGACTCGCTTAGGGAAGATGGACCAGCAAGAGTTCAACTTCTCTAATCCCCAGCAGAGTCGCCAGCTGTCGCATTACACGAAAAACCGGCGGGAAAATGAAACAACAGAGCCGCCACCGTGCGTTATTTATCCCAAAAGAAGGAAAGGAAACGCTCGAAGTAAACCTGGAAAAGACATGGTCTCGCGACCAGAGAGAGATGGGATCGGGAGTCGGTTATACGAAGGGAAGGTATTAGCACCCCTACGCATCCGTCGTACTCGACGGGATCCACGCACAAAAGGAAGGATAAAGGTTGCTAAAAACTGCTCACAAACACAAACACACACTGGCTGAAAGAGACACAGGAAAATAAAAGAAACTAACTCGGCAGGATATCGCATCCTGGGCGTACGTAGTCTGTCAGGCACAAACATCAGAGTTGACGTAGTTCGGGACAGGGGAAACGTGCTCGCTAGGATGTCGCATCCTATGCATACGTATCTTCTCGGACTAAAGAAGAATTAGAGCACTCGTAGCTCGGCTAACACACGCCAAACAAAACCACACAGGAAACCGACTGCCAATCGCTGGACTTACGTCAGACTCCACACAAAAATAGGCAAACATGGAAACCGAATGCCAATCGCTGGACTTACATCAGACTCCGAACCAAACACACCCACACTGGAAACCAAATGCCAATTGCTGGACTTACATCGGACTCCAAGCACACAACAATAGGATACGGAATGCCAATCGCTGGGCTTACATCCATCTCCTAACACACACAAGACAAAACAAAAAGGGCGCCCGGAGAGATCAGCTCATCTCCTGCCTACGTACCTCATCTGGTATGAGGATCAGGGCGACGTAGTTCCCCTACGCAGGGACAAAGGACTCGCCTAACCAGAGACTGGGAAATGACATACTATAAGGGAGACTAACTCGAGCCTAATATTTATCATGCAAATTCACCATGGTCCTAGGTCAAGGTTTCTATCTAACTTGCACAGGGAGCAAGCTAAACCTAAGCAGCTCAAGCAAAGCAAACATACACACAGATAGAACACACTATATACAAACAAAATGGGCTCACACAAGGTTAGGCTGTGAAACACAAGCCAACTGGAATCGGGTAATGTTAGCTCTTAACCCTAACATTGAGAGTTAGGGTGAAGCAGATTAAATGGGAAGTGAGGGGTGTGCCTCACAGCTCTTATCCCTGGCCTGGGAGAGCTTGACTCAAATACAAGGTGTGGGAGTTCAGAAAGTAGGAACTCTTCTATCCACATGACTGACTCAACAAGGATCTTGGGTTAATATCCATAATGCATCAACATGTAATGTGAGCAAAGGGATGACACACTGAATAGCAGGAGATGGACTACACATCTATTTTATCTGCCAATTGCCTTATCAAAGGTCTTTTCCTGCTTGGCACAAAAATAAACAAACACAAGCATTGCCTCTTAAGGAGCACATCAGACAGGTGCCTGCCCAAGTAACAGGACACGTCTTCCAGACTACATGAAGCCAGTGAATTATACCTCTAGTGGTTAAGCAACCAAGCAACAACAAAAAGCAAGTTCAAAAGAACTTAAGCAACTAATGTACCTGAAAACAATCTAACTCAGTCAATACACAACTCAAAAAGTCAAACAGACAATCCAAAAGTCAACAGACATAGTCAAACAGACAACAAGTGCAAGCTACAATGTGCAAGGCACAAGCTCAACTAAAATGAGCTAAATCACCTACAAAAAAAGTCAAGATTAGTCAACATTCAACAATCAACCAACTTTAAGCAAATGAATCAATCTCCTCAAGGCCATATGCTCCTTGTCCTGAAAACAAAGCTCAAACATAAGCACAAACCACTAGGACAAGGCCTAGGGTCAAAGTGGGAGAAATAATCCAAAACAGAACATGAAAATTGACATGAATCAAGCTCAATCAATTAAGAATAATATCCAAGTGGTCCCATGTCAATAGCATCAACCAATTTCATTTCACAAATCAAATAAGGCAAAGCATACAAGTCGGAAGCTCATTGAAACAACAGAATAAACAAATCCACATCAATTCAAAAATGATTCAATAAATCTCAAGAAACATCATAGATAAACAGCACACATCACATGATCATCACACCAAAATTCAAGGCATTTGGACAAGTTTAAGCATGGCAAATAAATTCCATAAGGCAAGGAAAGCACAAACAAGCTCAAAGACGGCACAATTAGATGCATCAACTTAGAACAAGCCTAAAACAGAATCCAAACATGATAAAGACATCAAACCAAAGCCACAATAAACTTCAAAGTGTCTAGAAACAATGTACAAAATTTCACAACCATAGGATACACAACCAGCATTTCACAAATCATTGAAGTTCATGACTATTCAAAAGTCCACAAATGGTCATCCAGAAAGAAAAATGTCAAACAAATCAGAAATGAGTCTAAAAATTCCACAAAATTTCATGATCAATACTAATATCCAGACGTAGCATCATGCAAAAAATCACATCAATTGGCATTTATTTGGCATGGCAAAGAAAATCATCAAATTGAACAAGCAATGGTGTGACACACATTGTCACACCTACATTAACCAGATCATATCTCAACAACCAGAAATGCTAAATATGCAAACTCAACACCAAAATGTCCCTAAAGATGTCTAGTTTAAGCATGGAAGGTTTCAAAGGCATTGGATTAAAATTCATCATTTCACAAAGCATATGGCAAGGTAGGTCAAGAAAACACACACATACACAATCCCTAAGCCAAAACATTTTTCATGCGTGCAAAATTTCTGGAAAAATAGTCATAAAATACTAGACATGATGAGGAACAACATGCAAAACTTCCCAGGTCATTTGGATCATTAATCATGGAGATATGAATTTTTGAATGAATGAAAAAAATAAAAAAACATGATGAAGCATGTATGAACATGGATAGCATAAAATGAAAATAATGCAGGGCAAATCATGGACATGTCCACGGCTGGTATCGAAGTGAGCATATTTTTGAATGTGGCGCGCTAGCAACGAAACTCACCGTTTCACTTAAAGTCTAGGTGGCAACGCAAATCACTTTGGACCAATCAGTTTGACACGCAGGATACACGTGGTCCAGTACATGGCCACAAACATAAAACAACATGCACAGTGCGCTAAACAAGATCAAACACATTTCTGGAATTAAAACCCTAGGATCTTCATACAGATTCATCGTGTTCTTGAGCTCAAGAACACATGTGCACAGAAATTCGAAACCAGCATATCATTGGACTCATCTTCCATTATACATCACAGATCAATGATTATTTTGCCCTAATTCAACCTATGTTCAAAGTTTCGAGCAAAGGAAGTTTCATGTATCAAACTTAGATCTAACATATCTCACTCATTTCTGCATGGATTTCATGGATCTAAAGTTCTGTGTGATCAGCATCAAAGGATCTACAACATGCATACATCAATTTCATGAATCATGAGAGTCGAATTCCGACCTTAATGGAAATGCAGAAGTGAAACAGGTTGATCCAAGCCTTGCTAAGCACAAACAGTTCTTCCTCAGCTCTTGTATGATGATTTGGATGAAGATTTGATGCTCAACCTTGCACGATATTGCTTGAATCTTCAACTGCCATTAATGGATGCAACTTTCGACAGCTCTCAAATCAGCTCGAAACCTGATGGATCTTACTTCCAAAATCTTCAATTATGCTTGTGGATGAAGGATTAATCAAGAAACATGCAATGCTTTTGAAGAAATTTGCAGAAAAATTTGAGAGCACAATGTGAAGAAAAGTGTGAAAATAGATCTAGATCTGAGAATTATGAACTGTTAATCCAATTACTGTTATGATTACGCTATATATATGTTGTGCTAATGAAACTCTTAATCACAATTAAGCTAATGCCAAGGGATTAGTGAGAATGGAGTGTAATGCCAATTTGTCAATTCACCCTCATGTAATGCATGCCAATGCTACAGTACACGAAATCTATCTTAATTCACTTTGAAATGTTGTTTTTAGCCAAATGCAGGTGATACAACATGAAAACAATGCATAGTTTTTGAATATGGAATTTCCCTCCAAAATTCAAATGAAAGTGCAAATATTTTTGTGATCAAAATGCATGGCTTATGATGCATGAATTGGATAGTACATGCCATGACATGAATGTTTCAAAAAGAACCACTTCAATTGGCCTTATGGTTCAAAAGTTATGCACTTGTGATGTTCAAATTTACTTGGCAATGATTGATCCATATCTTTTCAACCATGCATGAGAAATTCATGTTCTTGGACTTTTTGAAAAGGTGAGAGCAAGATCTTCAACTTTCATGTTGGACAAAACTTTCATTTGAAGCTTGCTTGATGATGTAATCTTGAGGAGAAAACCTTTCCATTTTTGGCAATTTCAAAGTACAGGTCACTTCCATTTCATCTGACCTCAAATTCTTCATTGTTGATGTTTGAAATGTCAAATGAGACTTGTATGGACATGAATTAGGCCTCTCTAACCATCTCCCACCTTCAAATCCATGATTGAATGCACAGTTGACTTTGGTTGATTTTCTAGGGTTTCAGATGAATTGCATCTTGACTGATGAGCTTTGAACATCCAACCTTTGGCCAAACCTCTTCAAAATGATCCCTAGGTCATATGAACTCAAAGAACCAACCCTAGGGCTTTGCTTCCATAAGAATTGCACTTGCTTACTTGCACAACTGGATCTCCTGACCAGTCTTGACTGATGACTTGCACTAGGCAAAGGACAATGCAATGCTATGCAGTGGACAATGTTAATGTTAATGACCTAAAATGAAAATGTATGTACAAAATGGGAGGTGCAAATTTTAGGTGCTACACTCATTAACAACTAACTTTTAATTTCAAGCCATTTACTTTAATGTCATTTAATTTTAGCCTTTATTCATTTGCCATTGTTCATATCATTCTAATTGTTTATGTTAATGCAATTTTCACTTCGTCCACTTGGACCATATTGTGTGATATATCTTGTTTGTGTATACTTTTATTGTTTGTGTGCTCTTTGACCATTAATGAACATAATAACAACAAAAACCGTAAAAAAATTGTGTGAACTGTTGGCTTGATCTTGGACAAATGGACTTAAAACTTAGGCAACAATCATATGCTAAAGGACTTGGCCAATGACAATTTATTGAGGAACCAAGTGGTTACAATTTGAAACTTCATCTGATACATCATTCAAGATTCCTCTAAGTTCATCTGCAACATGATTATTGTGAAGCCGTTATTTTGAGCCTGTGACTTGTGGAATTCATTTGTTACATGGGCTAATCTGAAGAAGATCATGGAGTGGCTAAAGCTTGGATGTGGCTATCTTTATTTGATGCCTTTTATCTTCAAGATTAATATAATTGTGCATTTGTGTGTTGCTTGATTCAAAATGTCCCAGAGAATTCTGGGTTTCTATTGACATTCTTGTCTATTGGATTGCTACCGATTTGGTTAGATCTTTTTAACTCTTAACTTTTAATTTTGTGCATAGGATTAGTGTCTTCATCTTCTCCCCGTTTCTTTAATTTCAAAATCTCTCCCTCCCTTCTAAAAATATTCTTTGATTGAACTTGTTTTGTTCTAAACTTTGACCACTTTGCAAAAAGATAGAAACTTTGGCCTTTTGCCATTGCATTTTCAAACTTCTTTTCTTAAATCAAACTTGTAAATAAACTTAAGTATAATTGACTTAAACTTTCAAAAAGCCAAAAAGAAATAACTCATTCAAACCAATTTTAGGTCTTTGTGCCTTTCAATCTTAATTTTTGTTAAAAGCAATGCATCCACTTTGAAATTTATATCACGAACTACGAGGTTTTGATCCCTCATTTTTATGGTGGTACGTAGACACAAGTCCGAAGGGCTTGTCAAACACAAAAATATAATTAATGAATTCTTTTCTCATCCCCCCATTCTATTTGTTTGTAAACATCATTTTGTACCAAATACATATGCACACAAAAAGGGCTCCCTAGGAGTACCTATGACACTTTGGGTGCTAACACCTTCCCTCTGTGTAACCAACCCCCTTACCTGTAATCTCTGACATTTTATTAGTTTTGATTTGAAAACTTCCTACTTTTTGGGTTTTGTTCATACTTTTTCCCTTCGAAACAATAAAAGCGTGGTGGCGACTCTTGTTATTTGATCTCTAGCTTATCCATAGCTTGATGGTCATGAATTTACCATTACAGACATGCCTGGGTTGGATTTTGAGATTATGGAGCATAGATTAGCGTTGAAGCTAGAATGCTCGTCAGTCAAGCAGAAGTTAAGGAGGACTCATCCTGATATGGCAGTGAAGATTAAAGAAGAAGTGCATAAACATATTGATGCCGGTTTCCTTGTTACTGCCGAATATTCACAGTGGGTCGCCGATATTGTGCCTGTTCCGAAGAAGGGTGGAAAAGTCCGTATGTGTGTTAATTATAGAGATTTGAATAAATCCAGTCCGAAAGATGATTTTCCTCTGCCACACATTGATATGTTGGTAGACAATACAACTATATTCAAAGTCTTTTCATTTATGAACGAATTTTCCGGATATAATCAGATCAAGATGGCACCCGAAGATATGGAGAAAACCACATTCATTACACCTTAGGGAACATTTTTTTATAGAGTAATGCCTTTCGGTTTAAAGAATGCTGATGCAACTTACCAAATAGCAATGACTACTCTTTTTCATGATATGATGCACAAAGAGATCGAAGTCTTTGTTGATGATATGATTTCTAAATCGAGTGATGAAGAAGAACATGTTGAGCATTCGTTGAAGCTTTTCTAGTGTTTGAGGAAGTATAAACTCCACTTGAATCCCAATAAGTGTACATTTGGCGTTCGTTTTGGTAAGTTGTTGGGTTTTATTGTCAGCGAGAAGGGTATTGAAGTTGATCCTACCAAGGTCAAAGAAATACAAGAGATGCCTGCACCCAAACCAAAGAAGCAAGACAGAGGTTTTCTCGGCCGCTTGAATTATATCTCAAGATTCATTTCACACATGACTGTTACGTGTGCGCCTATATTCAAGCTTCTTCGGAAAGATCAATCTTGTGATTGGACCGAAGATTTCCAAAAAGCTTTTGACAGTATCAAGGAATATCTGTTTGAGCCTCCGATTCTGTCTCCACCTGTTGAAGGAAGACCATTAATCATGTATTTGACTGTGCTTGAAGAGAGTATGGGTTGTGTTCTTGGTCAGCAAGATGAGTCTGGAAAGAAAGAATACGCTTTTTACTATGTCAGTAAGAATTTCACCGATTGTGAGACTCGGTATTCTATGCTTGAGAAGACTTGTTGCACATTAGCTTGGGCTGCTAAGCGTCTGCGTCAATACATGTTGAACCATACCACTTGGTTGATATCCAAAATGGATCCAATCAGGTACATTTTTGAGAAGCCTGCTTTAACTGGGAGGATTTCCCGTTGGCAGATGTTGTTATCAGAGTATGATATTGAGTACCGATCTTAGAAAGCGATCAAGGGTAGTATCTTGGATGACCATTTGGCTCACCAACTGATAGAAGATTATCAGTCAGTGCAGTATGATTTTCCTGATGAAGAGATTTTGTACCTGAAAATGAAAATTGTGATGAACCATTGCTTGAGGAAGGGCCAGAACCTGGTTCCCGTTGGGGCATAATATTTGATGGAGCTGTTAATCAGTATGGTAATAGTATTGGGGCAGTAATCATTACTCCTCAAGGCACTCATTTTCCATTTACAACTAGATTGACTTTCAAGTGTACAAATAATATGGCAGAATGTGAAGTTTTCATTATGGGGCTTGAAGAGGACATTGATCTCAGAATAAAATATTTGGACGTCTATGGGGATTCAGCTTTGTTTGTGAATCAGATGAAAATCGGATGGCAGATGCTCTTACAACGTTGGCTTCAATGATCATAGTGAAGTATTGGAATGAGGTTCCCAACGTTGGCTTCAAAATCGTGGTATTTTGATATCAAATGTTTCCTTCAAAGTCAGATTTAACCGTCTAAGGCATCTTTGAAAGATAAGAAGACTTTGAGAAGATTAGCCGACAATTTCTAGGTGAATGGTGATGTTCGGTACAAGAGAAACTTTGATATAGTTCTTCTCAAATGCGTCGATAGACACGAAGTATACCTATTGATGACTGAAGTCCATGAAGGTTCCTTTGGTACTCATTCCAATGGACATTCAATGGCGAAGAAGACGTTGCGAGCAGGTTACTATTGGCTGACAATGGAATCTGACTGTTGCAAGTTTGTGAAGAAATGCCACAACTGTCAAATTTATGCAGATAAGATTCATGTTCCTCTGACACTGTTGAATGTGATTTCCTCCCTGTGGCGCTTCTCCATGTGGGGAATTGATATGATTGGTATGATTGAGCCCAGAGTGTCGAACAAACATCGTTTCATTTTGGTGGCTATTGACTACTTCACAAAGTGGGTTTAAGCGGCTTCGTATGCAAATGTAACCAAGCAAGTTGTTGTGAGGTTTATCAAGAATCAGATTATATGCCGATATGGTGTGCCAAGTAAGATCATTACTGATAATGGATCGAACTTGAATAACAATATGGTGGAAGCCCTTTGCAAAGACTTCAAGATTGCACACCATAATTCTTCTCCCTACAAACCTAAGATGAATGTGGTTGTTAAAGCTGCAAACAAGAACATCAAGAAGATCATTCAGAAGATGGTTGTAACGTATAAGGATTGGCATGAGATGCTCATATTTTCTTTGCACGGGTATCGTACATACATCCTCACTTCAACTGGGGCAACCCCTTTCTCTCTTGTATAAGGTATGAAAGTTGTGCTCCTCGTAGAGGTTGAGATCCCATCATTGCGTGTTTTGATGGAAGCTAAGTTGATTGAGGCTGAATGGTGTCAGACCAGGTATGATCAGCTGAATTTGATTGAAGAGAAGAGGTTGACTGCCATGTGTCATGGTCAGTTATATCAGCAAAGAATGAAGAAAGATTTTGATAAGAAGGTCAGACCTCGCGTGTTTAGAGAAGGTGACCTTGTGCTCAAGAAGATTCTGTCTTTCAAACCAGATGCTAGGGGCAAGTGGACTCCTAATTATGAAGGCTTGTATGTTGTTAAGAGAGCCTTTTCAAGCGGTGCTCTGTTTCTTGTAACTATGGATGGTGAAGAGTTGACTCGTCTTGTGAATGCAGGTGCAGTCAACAAAAACTTGGCCTAATTAGAAAAGAACAACTCGCTAAGTTGAAAACCCAAAAGGGTGAATTAGGCAAAAAGGAGCGTCTCATCGATTGAAAACTCGAAAGGGTGATCCAGGCAAAAATTAGAGACATAAAATAGAGAAGAATTATCCCAATAATTTAAGTACCCCACCTTGGGGAAATTTATGCAAAAATTAGGGATTATTGCAAGTAACTACATCCTACCGATCTTCAGTCTGGAAGACAGTCTGGAAGAGCATAGTGGACATCAAAAGTTAGTAGAAGGATTAGTGATCATTGTATTCAATGTACCCCTTTTCCATGTAGATTTACAGTTTTTCAACTTTTGTAAAGATCCATGGAGTCTTGTCATTTACAAACTACCATTCTATTAAATAAAGTTGAGCTTTTTATCCAATTGTGTCTACTCATATTTAATTCAGCCAAATAGTTTTAAATTTTATTATGATCATTTTCAAAATTAAAATTTTAATTAAAACTAGGTTTTCTTAAACATATAAAAGCATTAACTTTAAGGAATCAATTTCATTTAAAAAGAATATCAACAATGGTCTGAAGCCCTACGTATGAAGCATTATTGGTTTTCCCCAAGCAGTAGGCGTGATTCTTCTTTCATCCCCGACAACATATTCAACACCCGGTGTTTGTTGATTTCCCCGACTATTAATTCACCGTTGTCCCCAGTAGATTTATGGTTGTTCCCCAGCTGAGTAGGGGCATTTTGTTGTAGAAGTTTGCATCAGTTCTGACAGAACTTTGGTTTCCCCACAAGTCGCCATCAGATTTTCTCCCAGCCAGAGTTTCCTCCTGGTTTCCGAGCGACTGTTTGTTCCCCTGTTGGGTTGTCTCCCATTTGATATGGTGTTGACCTAAAATTCCCCACAGAATTGGTAGTAGTATCCTCAGCAGATCTCCTCTTTTCTTCCCCAGCTAGGGTCGGGCCTTTAAGTTGATGATCTTTTCTCCAACAGTGTTTCCCTTTTTATGGGATTGGCTAGGATTTGTATCGATGATTCAAATCAGAGACATTTTGTATCCTTTGTGATCATTTTATCAGCATAATCATATATATATATATATATATATATATATATATATATATATATATATATATATATATATATATATATATATATATATATATATATATATATATATATATATACACTCATATAACTTCATTGTTACACTTTGTGATTCATTCTTGTGATTTGATTCTCTGTTATAATGGTACTTTATCCCCATACAGGTCTGGTGTGTTTGTCCTCCTTTAATTGTAGAGTGTCATCCCCCTAAGCAGAAAGACTTTAACCTTTCTCCTTTCCCCACCGAGTATTTTCTCGTGGATAATTATTATTTCATCTTCCTCCCTAGTTGATTATCTAGATGGATCCATTCCCCTTGAGTTATATTCTATTCGGTTGAGTCTTGATTGACCGTTTCTTTCCAGATCTTACCTAGATAGATATTTTTGGTCCCCTAAGAGTCTATTACCCAGTAACTGGTAGTATTCTTCTTAGTTTGCAGTTTGTTACTTCTCGCCCAATACCCAACAAAAGTAACCCCTTTTCTCCCCAGCGGATTCGTTTTCATGTCTCCCTAGGATGTATATCCTTGATATGTTCATCCTAACCGATGACGAATATTTTCTTCCCCTGTTTTGAGTCTATCCTTGATATGTTCATCCTAACCGGTGACAAATATTCTTTTTGATTGTATTCATTCCCAGAGAGTTAACCCTTGATGTGTTCATCCTAACCGATGATGGGTTTCCTTCTCTTTGCAGTGTTCTGCCCAGTAACCGGTAGTTGTAAATCCTGCTTTTTCTCCCCTTGCAGTGTTTATCCTTGATATGTTCTCTTAAACAAATTACGGATCTTCTCTTTGTGGTTTTCCATTCAGTAACTGATAGATGTAATCCCTATTTCCCCCCTCGGAGTCTATCATTGATATGTTCATCCTAACCGATGACAGATATCCTCTTTGATGGTATTCTATCCAGCATCTGATAGATGTAATTCCTATTTTTTGTTTGTGAGGTTTATCCTTGATATGTTCATCGTAACCGATGACGGATATCCTCCTTAACATCCCTAGAAAGTTTATCCTTGATATGTTCATCTTAGCCGATGACGGTTTTTCTTTCCGCTGAGTCTATCCTCGATATGTTCACTTTAAACAGTGACAAATATTCTCTTCTTTTTGGTCTTCTTCCTAGTAACCGGCAGTTGTAAATCCTATTTTCAGCCTTTCCCCAACAAGTTTATTCTTACCCAATAGCCGGTAATGAATACACCTTCTGGTGGTCCTCGACGAGTCATCCTTGATATGTTTACCCTAATCGGTAACGGATGTCCTCCCTGTCAGATATTTATTATCTCCTTACTCAGTAACTGGTAGTGCATAATATATTTCTCCTCCTTCTGTGTTGAAGATTGTTTCTTCCCCAGTTGAGTTGAGTGCGTATTTCCTTCATTGTTCTTGCTTGGTGCAAGTATTAAAGCTTTGTTCTGATTTATCCATTTTCCATGCAGATGTTCCTTTTCTCCTCGGCTGAGTCTTTCCCTTTTCATGGAATTCCTCGTATCCCCCAACAATTTTAAGTCGTAGCCTGGCCTACGCATAACCCTTCATCCCCCAGAGTCTCTGTCTCCCTAGTGAGTTTTCTTTACGGAATGCATTACGCTCCTGTGAACTTTTGGTCTCTCTGAATTCTTTTTTCTTTGTTGCAATATTCCCCATAAAAAGTTTATTTTAGCATTCGTTTCATATGCATCATGAGGTCTCTTAGGGACCAAAATTTGTTCCTATATGTTGTTATTTAATCCCATTCTACTAAGTCGATATGAAGATTTTAATCTTCACCTCCTCAGTTAGAATGTCCTTAAATAGGGGGAGTTGTAAGACCCTAATTTTGACCCTAAGATCCCTCATGCTATCTCATCATATGCATTAGCATTGGGATCATACCTTGGCATCCTCCTTACCCCTCATCCATTGGGTTTGTCTTGGGAGAGATCACCAAACACTATGTTATTGTATCATAATTTGTATTTTATCATTCACTAACCAAAATACCAAAAATATGTCTTTGGATTTGTCTAACTCTTTTGTAGGTAGGGCACATGATCACCTTTGATTCATCAAGTTCATATCTAGGGTTAAGACCCTCAATGCAAGGAGCTCAATCAAGAAATTATCTACAATCTCTCTAGGCATCATATATGAGTCTCCATGAGCTTCACATGGGATTATGATCAAGAATCCTTCAAGAGTTTGGAATTGGTTTGCATTGGAAACCCTAGTTCATCTAGGTATTTTGAGTAACTTCTTCAACAGGCTTCTTCAACAATTGATCAATTATTTCAAGGGACACCTCAAATTTCATCATATTATGCTTATGTAATCTCCCATGAGTACCAAAAGTCAAGAGAGATGCAATTTAGCAAGTTGGTTGATGGTGGTTGACCAGAGGAATTCATCTGATCAAAACTGGGGTTCCCTAGACCCTATCTCCTACAATTTTTATCATATGAAAATTATTCCAAGAGAAACATTACTCTAAATGACATTAAAAACAACTTTCATGTTTAAATCTATAACTATTTTTGCTTGGAAAGTCATTTTTTATGTTGAAAGATTATAGGTCATTTTGTCTAAACCCTAATTTGGAGGTCAACTTCCCAAGGCCATAACTTGCTCAATTTTTTTAATATGAAATATTTCCAAGTTGCACAATAAAATTCAAGGTGTCTAATTAAACTTTTATGTTTGAAGCAAGAGCTAATTCAACTTCTATGAGCATGTGATATGAGGATACATTATAGGTCATTTTGGACCAATACCATTGAACAAGTGATTTTCCTCAACTTCAAAGATGCATAACTCATTCATCCCAAATCCAAATGAGGTCAAGTTAGAAACCATTTTGAAGGAATTTTAAATAGCTACAACTTTGGTGAATACACGTTTCTCATTTGAAACTCACATAAAAAGTTAGTCAAGGTGGAATAAGTGAACATATGGCTTGACACTTAGAAAAAAAATTGATATGTTAAAATTTCCAATCTTCCACCTCAAAATTCATGATGATACAAACTTCAAATGGGAAAGTGTTCAACATAAGATTTGTTCCTCTTGATCTAACCTTTCGAAAGAGTCCAATTTCATCCATTTTGGACAAGGTTTGAGTGGTCTGCGCATGGCTTGAACAGGGCATCATCATTTGGCAAGGATCAAACTTCAAACAGCTCCACACATTTGATTTGCACTCCAATTCACTTTCAGACTCAATTACACTTGATTATGGACTTAATTGAGTGGCTTCATGGGCATGTACACGCCCAAGCAAGCATGCATCATCCATTGTAAATTTGGAATTTCAAATTCAAGGTGCAAATATCTTGAGCTGCAGCTATAAATAAGAGCCTCTAGCATCAGAATTAAGGACCCTAGCGCGCCAGCATTGATCCGATTACTCAAACCCTCACATTTGAAAGGAGAAACCTGAGAATTTTATTTTGAAAATTGACTTTGAATCTCACTGTTTCGAGATTCAAAACACCAGGGATCCAAAGCTTTTGTTCAATTTTAAACCACTTCCGCAAGCTTCCTGGGTGAGATCAAGTAAGAATCTAAGCAAGAGAGATCGAGTGCTGCACAACATTGAAGGTATTTTCCATATTTTTTCTTATCTTCGATTCTCTCTCAATTCTCATCAATTCTATTGGATCCTTGGTTGTCAGAAGTCCTACCAATGTAGGAAACAAGATTGAGTTGCTTTGAGGTCAAATCGAAGCAACACATTTCATGTACCTCAAATTTCAACTCCATGTATCTCTCAATATACTTGGACTTAGGATGAATTAAGGTCAGATTCATGATCAGTGCCATTTTTACTTTAAAATCATGTCCTTCTTTTTCATTTTTCTGATGGTGATGAGTGAACCAATCCAGCCAGGGTCCCCTGAGAAGGTGACCGGCGTTTTGTTCTGGTGATGCGCTGGAACGGTTCAGAGCCACATGATCATCTCATTTTGTTTTAATCACGAGCGTTAGTTTTAAATACCATTGGTGTGGCGCACTGACTCGTGTGCATGGTGGAACACGCGTTTGGATCCACTTGATCTGCCACCTCAATTAATGAGGGAGATCAAGTGGTCCACGTTTTTTCTGAATATTTGAATTTCATTTTATTTCCTTTATTTTCATTAATTCATATTAATTTTAATATTGATCCAAAAAATACGGGGTTTCACCAAAAAATTTAAAATAAAATCCTCTTTCATTTTCTGAATTAAAATTATTTTTTGGATCATTATTAATATTTTTAATAATTTAATTGATTTTTTGAATATTTTTAATTGTTTAAAAATACTTTTAAGTTTCCAAAAATTATGAAATTTTTTCTCCAAGGTCCTTTGACCTTGTTTGACTTATGATAAATCTCATGGCCAGTTCTTTGGTATTTTGATGGGATTTTAGGAAATTGACCAACCTTCTTCATTCTTTGTTGATATAATTGACCATGAGACATGACAATCAATCTCTTCTCATCAATCAAATTCAGCTGGTCATATATGGTCTGGCACCATTTAGCTTCTATCAACTTGGCTTCCATCAAGACACACATTGATAGGATCTCAACCTTCATTGGGAGCACAACTTCCATTCCATAAACAAGAGAGAAAGGAGTTTCCCCTATTGAAGTGAGGATGGATGTATGGTACCCATGCAAAGGAAACGAGAGCATCTCATGCAAATCTTTGAATGTTACAACCATCTTCTGAATGATCTTCTTGATGTTCTTATTTGAAGCTTCAACAACCCCATTCATCTTGGGTCTGTAGGGAGAAGAATTATGATGTGCAATCTTGAAGTCTTTACAAAGAGCTTCCATCATATTATTATTCAAGTTCGATCCATTATCAATAATGATCTTACTCGGCACACCATAACAAAATATAATTTGATTCTTGATAAAACTCAACAACTTGTTTGGTTACATTTGCATACAATGCCGCTTCAACCCACTTTGTGTAGTAGTCAATAGCCACCAGAATGAAACGATGTTCGTTCGAATCTTTGGGCTCAATCATGTCAATTATATCAATTCCCCACATGGAGAAGGGCCATGGAGAGGAAATGACATTCAATAGTGTCGGAGGAACATGAATCTTATCTGCATAAATTTGACACTTGTGCATTTCCTCACTAACTTGCGACAATAAGATTCTATTGTCAGCCAATAGTAACCTGCTCTTAACATTTTCTTAGCCATAGCATGTTCATGGGCTTCATTCATCAATAAGTCTGCTTCGTGTCTATCCACACATCTGAGAAAAACCATATCCAAGTTTCTCTTATAAAGATCATCACCATTCACGTATAAGTTACCACCTAATCTTCTCAAATTCTTCTTATCTTTCAAAGATGCCCCTGACGGGTAAATCTGACTTTGGCGGAAACACTTGAAATTAAACTACCACGACTTTTCATCTTTGACTTCTTCAACAATAAACACATGAGCTGGCCTCTCAAGACGCATCACAGTCAAATTGCGAACTTCATTCCAAAATTTCACCATAATCATTAAAGCCAACGTTGGAAGAGAATCTATCATCTGGTTTTCATCTCGAGGGATATGATGATACTCAACCTTTATAAATAAATTTGAAATCCTCCTCACATAATCTCTATATGGTATCAAACCGGGTTGATTCGTCTCCCATTCACCTTTGATCTGGTTCACGACTAAAGCTGAATCTCTATAAACGTCAAGATATTCTATTCTGAGATCAATGGTCTCTTCAAGCCCCATAATGCAAGCTTCATACTCAACCATATTGTTTGGACATTTGAAAGTTAATCTAGTTTTAAACGAAAAATGAGTGCCTTGAAGAGTAATAATCACTGCCCCAATGCTATTACCATACGAATTAACAGCTCCATCAAATACAATGCCCCAACGGGAACCAGGTTCTGGCCCTTCTTCAAGCAATGGTTCATCACAATCTTTCATCTTTAGGTACAAGATCTCTTTGTCAGGAAAATCATATTATACTGACTAATAATCTTAAACCGGATGGGGAGCCAATTGATCATCAAAAACACCACCTTTGATCGCTTTCTGAGATCAATATTCAATATCATACTCAGATAACAACATCTTCCAACGGGCAATCTTCGGTCCAATCACAAGACTGATCTTTTTGAAGGAGCTTGAATATAAGCGCACATGTGGCAGTCATATGTGATATAAATCTTGAGATATACTTCAAGCGGCCGAGAAAACCTCTGACTTGCTTCTCAGTTTTAGGCGCAGACATTTCTTTTATTGCTTTGACCTTGGCCTGATCAACTTCAATACCCTTCTTATTGACAATAAAGCCCAACAACTTACCAAAACGTACACCAAAAGTACACTTATTGGGATTCAAGCAGAGTTTGTACTTCCTCAAACGCTGGAATAGCTTCAACAAATGCTCAACATGTTCTTCTTCTTCACTTGATTTGATAATCATATCATCAACATAAATTTCAATATCTTTATGCATCATATCATGGAAAAGAGTGGTCATATCTCTCTGGTACGTTGAACCAACATTCTTTAAGCCAAAAGGCATCACTCTATAACAGAATGTTCCCTAAGGTGTAATGAATATGGTCTTCTCCATATCTTTAGGTGCCATCTTGATATGGTTATAACTGGAAAAGCCATCCATAAATGAAAAGACTTTGAATTTAGCTGTATTGTCTACCAACATGTCAATGTGTGGCAGAGGAAAATCATCTTTCAGACTAGCTTTGTTCAAATCTCTGTAATCAACACACATGGAGACTTTTCCATCTTTATTTTGAACAAGCACATTATTGGCCACCCACTGTAGAGACTCGGAGGTAATAAGAAAACCAACATCAATCTGCTTTTGCACTTCCTCTTTGATCTTAACTTTCATATCAGGATGAGTTCTTCTCAACTTCTGCTTGACCGGCGGGCATTCTGGCTTTAACGGCAATCTATGACCCACAATCTTAGAATCCAGCCCAGGAATGTCTTGATTGGACCAAGAAAACAAGTTAGAATATTCTTGAAGAAGATTAATCAACCCCTTCTTAGCTTCTGGACATAGTTGAGACCCAATCTTGACTTCCTTCACATCATCCTCAGAACCCAAGTTGACTATTTCAATCTGCTCTTCGAATGGATGAATGACTTTTTCCTCGTGCTCAAGTAAACGAGATAATTCATCAGATACTTCTTCATCATCAGTGTCTTCCTCAGCTTCAAACACAGGGAAATCAATGTTTGGAGAGGGAGTAGGATCATTGTATTTAATGGGTTTGAGAACCAACCTGCATAATGATTTGATATTTTGATTTTAGAGAAATGGATTGTGACCAATTACTATACAGATGAAATATTATTATTTATTAATGTTTTTTGTGATTACCATTTTCATAAAATCAAAAAGTAAAAATAAAACATCATGGACGTGGATGAATAGAATTGTATTTTATTGATGATAATAATAGAAGTGCCCAACAATGTTCACTTCTCCCTTAGGCATAGAAGAATGATGTTTCTTAAAAAATGAAAAGAAATTACTTAGAGCGATGAGTAACAGTAGGAACATTAACAGTAACCCAATTGTTGCAAGTCTGGCCATGCGTCACAAAGTTCATGAATGCTTCATATTTATCACCACTGTCTTCAATCACAGCAGTTGAGTGTTGATCATTCCCATGAATGAACCCTCCACTATGAAAACATGGTTGCATAACTTCAGTTCTGACGTTGAACGGACCTGGTTCAAATCCCAATCCATCCATATTCTTGTTCTCAGCAATCTCTACCACACGACCCCCATTGGTCAATGCTGCCAGTCTGAATAACCTCGCATGCATCTTTCAAACAAAAACATGGGTGCCCCAGTTTTCTTCTCCTCAGCAATAGACAAGGCTTGGAACGACATTCCAACATCCTCCTTAGCTTCAAGATATGTAAAAGATGACAGATGGCTCACCAATAATGCTTTATCTCCACCAATAACGACTAGCTTGTCGTTCTTTAAGAATTTCAGCTTCTGGTGTATAGTAGACGTTACGACTCCTGCTTCATGAATCCATGGCCTTCCCAATAGACAACTGTAGGCCGGGTGGATATCCATTACCTGGAAGTAATCTGGAAATCGCTCGAACCTATCTTCACTGGAAGGTCCACTTCACCAATGACAGTTTTTTGAGAACCATCAAACGCTTTGACAATTACGTCGTTGTATCTCATTGAGGTGCCTTGATAAGAAAGTCTTGAAGAGTTGATTTTAGAAGCACATTCAAATATGACCCTGTATCAACCAATAAGTTGGACAAAGGGTCCTTCTTCTAATTCATCGAAATATGCAACGCCAAATTGTGATTTCTGCCTTCCTCATAAAGCTCTTCATCAAAAAAACTCATATTATCACAAGAAGTAATGTTGGTAACTATCTGGTCAAACTGATCCACATTCACATCATGCTCGACATAAGCCTGTTCTAGCACTTTCTGCAACGCCTCCCTATGTGCCTCATAGTTCATGAATAATGGCAGCACATAGATCTTTGACGGAATCTGGAGCAGATGCTCCACAACATTGAACTCACTTCTTTTGATCAATTTCAAAACTTCACCATCATCGTTAGCCTTCAGTTTGTTGGATTCACCAGACTGACACATTGAAGCACTAACCAGATTCACTGCTTGAATCTCTGCCTTCTTACTTGCTGCAACATCTTCTATTTCTCTTGGAAAAACCGGACCAAACACACGACCACTACGGGTCACCTTTGCAATATCATCAATATTCACCACAGAGTCTGCAACTGGTAGAGGAACCTCTTGACCATTTTCAATCATTGTGGCATTGTATTGATAAGGCACAACTTTATCGGATGCATACGGATCAAGGCCCGCTAACCGTATAACCAATGACGATACCGATCTATGGACATTGTTATTGTTGTTGCTATCAAATTGGATAACTACCCGCTCAGGGGTCTTAAATACCGACACGATTACATTCACATCATCTATATCTCTTGACTGGAGAATCTAAATAAGTCCTTCATCCATCAACCTCTGAATATCCCTATTGACAATAACACATCCACGAGGTTTCACATTGCAAATCACACAACAATCATGGTCATGCTCACACTCATTGGCCAAACAAATATCTTTATGAATTTCCACCAAAGACTGTCTGATATGGCGAACATCATAAACCTTGAACTCATCAGGACAACCATCTACCATATTGATAGAAGCATTGCCATGAGCAGGCCATGGATTTGCTTTCACATTAGGCGCCATGTCCTTAAAGGACACCATCCCACTCTTTACAAGCTTTTGCACTTCATACTTCAATGGATAGCAGTTCTCTATGTCATGGCCAGGGGCTCCCTGGTGAAAAGCACAGTGTAAATCAGGTTCGAACCACCTTGAAGTGGCTGAGGAATTTGTGGAGGATTTATGGTTTGAATGAGGTTCTTGAGAACCAAGGACGGGTATAATTCTGCATATTACATAGTAATAGGATCAAAGGAGACCTTTTTCCTCTCAAAGCTTTGTTGGTTATTATTGTTGTCGTAGTTGGTTCTTTGTTGCGGTTTTTGTTGATGTTGTTGTTGCTGGATCGGAATTGGTTGATTGTTGGAAATGTTGGAAAATACAGGAATCAATGGTGAAACTTGATGCTGATGTTGACGAGGTTGAGAACTCTTTCTGACATGAGGCTTCCTCTGCCTCCCCACAGACACTGAATTAGTTTCTCCTTCCTTCCTTTTGGAGAAACTCCCACCATATTTCTTGCTAGATGATGCTTCTTCTTTAGACAGACGTCCTTCACGGACTCATTCTTCTAGAATCATCCCCATATTTACCATTTCGGTAAAGTCATTGGGGGCACTTGCAATAATACGTTCGTAATAAAACAAATTTAACGTCTTCAAGATGATCTTTGTCATTTCTTTCTCTTCCAATGGTGGACTAATCTGGGCAGTCAATTCCCTCCATCTCTGGGCATACTCTTTGAATGTCTCTTTATCATTCAGAGTTGTAGACCTCAGCTGGTCTCTATCAGGCCCCATATCCACGTTGTACTTGTACATATTGACACACCTAAGTCTTTGAAAGTACGGATGCTTGCGCTGTTTAAACCCATATACCACCTCAAAGCGGCACCAATTATATTATCTTGGAAATAGTGAATCAGCAACTTATCATTATCAGTTTGAGTAGACATTTTTCTGGCATACATCACAAGATGACTCAATGGGCAAGTATTACCTTTATACTTTTCAATGTCGGGGACTTTGAACTTCATCGGGATTTTAACGTTAGATACCAGGAAGAGCTCAACAACACTCTTCCCAAACAAATCTCTCCCTCTCAGAGTCTTCAACTCTTTGTGCATCTCGAGGAATTGATATTTCATATCTTCCATTTTCTCATACACGTCTGGACCCTCAAACGGCTAAGAATGGTAGATAGTGTCCTCAACACGAGGATGAGTGTGAACAACGGGAGGTGGCACTAACAAGATCGGGCTAGATATCAGCATAGAAATAAATGTGCATGCGTACCCTTCTAGCATAAAGTTGGATGGTATCCCCAGGGGAATCCAGCGGGCATGGAAGGACCGGATTGGTTGGAAGAAATAGGAACAGTTGAGGTAGCATCCTCAAAAATGACAGTTCTCTGGGGAGGAGTTGCGGGAGTTAGTGAAGATTGGTTATGTGCAGCAATGACAGATTCCATCAGCATCGTTAACCTGTAAATCTCATCCCTCGGCTCTCTGTTTTGTTTCTCTAGATGCTCCAATATCCTAGGTTGATTAGTGCAAGTATTGTATCGGTGAGTCTGTTTGGCTGAAGCACAGAAGAATAACCGATAAGACATCTGGCAAAAGAAAACCTATTATGCAAATGATGCATGTAAATAATGTTTTGAATGTTTTTGATTTCAAGGAAATATATGAAGTTCTATTTGCAAATATATAATAATAATAATAATAATAATAATAATAATAATAATAATAATAACAATTTGATTAACCATAAAATCTCTTTTTATTCCTAAAATTTGGATGGATTACATTGAGTACAATGTTAGGAACCCATATACAATTATAAGAGAAAAGGAAACTAATCATCCTAAGGATCAATTAGCAACGATATCATATGATCTGGCTGAAGGTGCATACTTCCTTCAGATGCATCGAATCTCAGACTCAAAGGATGTTTTCATCTAAGCCTTCTCAAGGATAAGCTGATCAACCATCTTCTTCCAAGCACCAGAAGGCCGAGGCATGCTAGAGGAAGATAGACCCTTTGGCTCTCTCTAGATCTTCACTGCTCGGTCTTCAAGAATCTTTATAAGTGCATCCTTGTCTTTTGACTCAAGCTAAAACTCTTCATGCTTTCGGATCAAATCATGGAACCGCTCTTACCATATATCTCTTTCTTGCTTCATCTTGATGAGTGAGTCTTCCAACACCTCTACATCTTGGTTAGGGAGAGTTGATGGCTCAGCCACAACCAAAGACATAGGTATTTCACAAGCATACGACATCTTCAGATCCAAAACTCTCTTCTTCACCCAAATAGTGTAAGCTTCTAAAGCTACACAGTTGCACAGACCAAGCTCGGATCTTCCATTCCTATGCACATTATACCAATCATGCATCATCCTCTACTTCAAATGTTGGGGATCTTTACCCTCTTGATAGAATAGACCTTCTAACTGAGTGTTATTAGGTTTATCTCTCAAGGGGAACCCAAGTTGACGATGAGCCAAAGCAGGGTTGTAGTTGATTCCTCTTTGTGTACCAATGAGAGGCACATTAGAGAATTCACCACAACTATCAATAATATCCAAGCTACTCAATGCAGAATCGTACCAAACAATATCATCATTAGTGAGGGACATAAGTCATTGAGACCACCGTAGACATTGCTTATTCTCCAAGAAAGCAGACGTCTGAGGCAAGTGCGAAATAAACCAGTTGTACAGAAGAGGGACACAACAAACAATAGTCCTACCACCTTTAGAATTCCTCAAATGCAAAGTGAAATACATGTCACCCAACAGAGTAGGAACAGGATTCCCAATCAAGAAGATTCTAATGGAGTTAACATCAATAAAACTGTCAATTTTAGGGAACAAAGCTAGACCATATATGAGAAAAACAAAGATGGCTTCAAAAGCATCCACACTACCGACTTGAGAAAACACAGTAGCTTTATCTATGAGGAACTCAGAAGTCAACCAAAGAATACGTCCCTTCTTCACCAAATGAGCATCAATCTCATATTTCTTCAGATGACGAGCTTCAACTATGATATGAGATCTGGAAATCTCCTCCAATCCACTAAAAGGTATCTTGGCAAATACCGGTACTCCCAAGAGATGGGCGTACTCCTCTAACGTAGGTATAAGCTGATAATCAGGAAAAGTGAAACACCGGTAGAGAGGATCATATAACTAAACCAAAACATTCAGAAGTCCTTCAACCACATCAGCAAATAACATAGATAAAAGCTTCCCATGATGTTGCTTGAAGTCTAAGGGATCTAGTACAAAGGATGACAACTACCTTAGTTCTTCCAAATCAGGACATCTAAAACTGTACTTTTTAGTGTTCCTTCGTCCATAATCCATGGTCTAAAAATATTTGTAACTAAGACCTCAGTTCCTTCAATTTTTTTCTGTGATGAATGTTATGAAGCGCATGTATGCATGAATGCAAAAATCACAAACAAGGGATCACACACAAGGAAAATGCAAATAAATGCCAAGGGATGGATCAAGTCATCATCAAGATCAATTATCCATTTTGGTGGATTATGGTTTTCACCTTATCAAAACCCAAGTTCCATTAATATGGATGAGACTTGATCAGATCAACCGAGAATCAAAGGGTTTGTTGTAAGTCACGAGCATGGAGTCAGGCTAAGAACCACCCCAAAGGAGTGTACTAAGGATAAAAAACTGTAGATCATGTTATATAAAAGTTCCCAGAGCATTAATCCCATCTATCAGATATTATAGGTTAGGATGACTGACTCATCAACCCATAATATTCTCAAGAGAAACTCGTCTGAGTGTAATATCGTGTTAGAACTGTTATCAGGTCTACACCTGAACAACATCTATGTTACGTCCTAAATAGGACAAGTTGAGTTAAATGTTCTACGGTCCTCAACTTCTTGAATTTGATCATGGAATTTGAATGGCTTGAGACCCATCTACTCAGTGGAGACCCTTTTGGAGTTACTGATGTGGGGTCCGAGAAGCTGAGGACCGTAGAGCATTTAACCCAACTTGGCCTATTTAGGACGTAGTGCGGAGGCTGTTCAGGTGTAGACCTGATAACAATTGTTACACAATACTACATTCAGACGAGTTTCTCTTAAGAATATTATGGTTTGATGAGTCAGTCATCCTAACCTGTAATACCCGATAGATGGGATTAAGACTTTGGGAACATTTTAGAACATGATCTACAGGTTTTATCCTTACTACATGAAACTCTGGTATCAGATATGAGATGTCGAATATAATGTCACGACACTAATATCTGAATTACACTAACAGAAGAAAGATATAGAAAGGTAAAGCAAAAGACACAAGCAATTGTTAACCCAGTTCGGTGCAATTCACCTACGTCTAGGGGCTACCAAGCCAGGAAGGAAATTCACTAAAATAGAATCAGTTCAAAGACTCTCCGTACACTTCAACAAGTTACAATCTTTCTCACCTAGTCTCTACCCGTGCAATTTCTACCTAAGCACTCTTAGATATGAGAACCCACTCACTTCCCTACAATCACACTTGTGATCTTAAACAACAATCCCTTGAGAAAAGAAAACACTTTTCAATAACACACTCTTGATTTTACTTCACAGTTTCAATCAAGAAGACACACTCTTGATCTTGCTTCACAGCTTTGATCAAGAAGACACACATTTGATCTTGCTTCACAGCTTTGATCAAGTAGACACACACCCTTGCTTAACAACTTTAGAGTGACAAATTACAACTACAAATTTGTCCAGTTCAATCATCAAAAGATGACTTGAATGGCTTACAAGTCTCACGACTAAACAGACACAAACCCTAGCTCTCTCACTATATTTCGCTCAGTATTGGTTGTGTTGTAAAACAAGTTTTCTAAGTCCCTTTTTATAAACGCTTTCAGCTGGGCTTGGACATCTTGAAAACCCTAAATCTATTTTCCAATCAAATCTTCTTATAACAGCTCGTTAGATCTCCTTGGAAAATAAGTAAATCAGGTTGTAATCCATGATTAAATGCGCCAACTAATCAGATCTTCAATCATACATAGATTGCCATTAATTGTGCAATCACAAAACACCAGACATTCACACTGAATGTTCTGTGTACAGGATATCATGATATCGGGTTTGACATCCTGGAAAAATCCTGCATCATTCCATAATTCCTTTTATAACTTCCAGCAGGTACAACCATATCAGATGCCATGACCTTGTGTATGGAATTCTGAAATAACCCTACATGAACATGTCTTTCATTTAAGCTCCCGCAGGTACATCCCATATCAGGTGCTATGACCTTGTGTATGGCATTCTGAAACAATCCTGCATGAACATGTTCTTGAACTCCAGCAAGTACATATGATATCTTATGTTAAGACATGACACATAACATCTTGTGAACACTCTTTGTTTTACCAATATTGCTGCCAATATTTAGAATCAACAAACTCCCCTTTTGGCAAATTTTGGCTAAAACATATATTTGTCCTTTTTGTTCACAAGGTAAACTATCAGTAGTTAAACAACATAACAGTAGTTTAAACAACAGTAGAAGCAACACAATTACTAGCTTATAGTTACTAGTAATACACACATGCACAAGGGTACTTCTCCTTCCCCTAAATCTGTGCAACAAAAACAGAATTACTAGTTATGGATGCAACTAGTAAGACACACAAATGCACAAGGGTACTCCTTCTCCCCCTAAATCAGTGCATACATCAAATAACAGCTACTGTAACTCCAACACCTGTACCAGCCAGAATGCCATTCTGACACCTGCTTCAACATCAACACCTGTGCAACATTCTGTTTTAACACCTTTGCACTTCCTTCAACAATAGTTGCCCTTCAGTTCAGCTACATACATCTCACAACTCCACAACTGCTTCCACATTCCTCATAACTTCTCCCCCTTTTTAGTCAAAATTGACCAAAGGTGACTAATTAGACAAAATAAATGTCAATTAGTCTATCAGAGAATGTCAGGACAGATGTTATAACATTAAACATGTTAAAACATAACAGTTAAGTAGTACAACCATCATCATACATAAATGTGATACTTGGGATAATGAACAAATCCAAGGAACTAATTTAGAGCCCAAAATATTACAAACAGGCATCAATGAGGACTGCCACAAATTACACATTTTTTTAAAAAACAATAAAACTTCAGTCTTCTAAATAGCAGCAACAGAAAAACAACAGTCACAACAGCCACACAACACCCCTCACACAATCTTCAGTCTTCAACACACAAGGGGGGGAACCATTAATCAGAGGAAGAAGTATCACCTTCACCTTCAGAGCTTTCAGAGCTGCCACTGGTTTGGGCTTTTGCATCTGAATCCTTCCCAGCCTTCTCCATTTCCTCCTTTTCTAGGCTATAGATAAGAATCTCCAACGCTTCTTTTCTTGCCTTGGCCACCCTTATACCATTCTCCAGTTCTTTGCAGGTTTCCTTCAACTGATCAATTAAACTCTCTTGAGATGCAGGCTCTTTTCTGGCAGATGTCATGACAACATCATTGACATGACTTCCCTTAAACAGCTTATGATGAATGGACAATGGGGGATTTCTTCTGCTTGCAATGTCATTTGCATTGAGTATGCCTGGTTGTTGACTCAAGATAATACCACAAATAATGGATGGGAAGGCAATGGGCAGCTTCACAGCATTTGTGGAGGCATGTCTGATAATTTGGTCAAACATAAACTTTCCAAAATCATAGTTAATCCTGGTTCCAATTGCATGAATGACTCTTCCAAGACTGATGGAGATGGTAGAGATATGATTAGTAGGAACCCAATTAGCTGAACCAATCTTGTGCAAGATGACATATTTGACAGTTAGCTTGCTAGCTGAAAGGTGATTCCTACTAGGCCATTCCTTAACTTGGCCAGCTGTAATGATCCTACAGACCTCATTGTCTATAGTCTCTAGATCCATTCCTCCATCAGTTCCTCTCCCTAGGAACTTGTTGATGATGGTTGGTGAGAATCTCACACACCTACCTCTTACAAAAACTTTGCAAAACTCTCTGCTGCTCCTTTCAGAAATCTCCTCAGGGATATTTACAACAAATTCTTTCACCAACCCCTCATAGCATTGGGGCAGAGTAACCACAGTCTTTATCACACCAGCATTCTTGATTAAATCCATGACTTCCTTAACTTCAACAGCCTCTTTTCCCAGCTCTCTCTCAACCGCTACCCTTCTCTGAATGACAAACTTCCATTTAGCAGCACCGTCTTCTAAGTGAAAAGAGATGTTGTCTAAATGCACAGCTGCAGCTTTTCCTGGACACTTTTTAACAACCCGCCTTTTTGCAGGGGAGATGTCTCGAACATCGTCTTCGACATCCTCATCAGAGTCAGAACTCTTACTTGCTTTCCTCTTCTTAATCTTAACCTTGCTTTATGGCTTGGAGGGTCCTACACGAGCAGTCTTCTTCCTAGTCCTGGATGCCATCATTTCAGCCACGGTTTTTCCTTTCCTAGTCTTCAATTTCCTAGCAGCACTTGGTTTCACATGGTGAACCAAAGTGTCCTCCTCTTCCTCTAAGATTTCTTCCTCCAAATCAATATTATCCTCAGCAGTATCAGGAGACATGCTAGCTGGTTTCTTGCTAGGTAATTTTTCCCAAGAGAACATAATCCCTCAGCAGCTACTTCCTTTTCTGTCTTAGATGAGTCATCATCTTTTTCAGCTTGGGTTTCCACCTTAGGAGAGGGGTCCCTTCTGGACAGAGGGGTAAAAATATCCTTGACTCCATGTTCTTCATTCAGAATCCTAGTAACTAGGTTTCTTATGGTGCGATCAATAAAGTGCATGTCCTCTATATCAGGAGATTTTTCAGGAATGTTACCTTGCTTAGTTCCAGCCATCGAAGAGGGGCCTAGGACGTCACCTGGTATCATACACAGAGGAGTCACGTCCATCAAATCTTCATCTAGAAACTCCATGGAGGGAGTTCTTGTATGAAAGAGTTTTGAGCTAGATGCTGATGGATGTTGAGACATGTTATTGAACTTTTGAGGAAAATTTCTTTGCCCTAGCAGAGGTTCTCTGAGTAGTTTGATGAAGATGGAAAGAGTTGTGTTCAGGTAGAGCGTGCAAATGGAATAGATCCTATTTCCAATACTAGGGAATGATTCATTATTAATGTGGCTCTTTCTTTTAATTGGGCAGACAATATTTCTGTTACCTTTTCCACTCCATATTAACTGCCATATTTTCTCAAGAATCCAAGTCCCTAATTTCCCCCTTACATATTCAAGTTGGATATCATCCAAATCCCTTGCAGCCTTGTTAGTTAGTTGTATTTCATGTTGTAGAACTATGAATTTGTTTTCCACATATTTTCTAATTGAGTGATGACAGCAAATAATGTACTTGGTCCAGCTGTGCTGAATATGATTTTTGGACATAGTTGCAACATACAGGTTGTCATAATACAATGTCATGACATCGTGTGTGACATTGTATGCAATTATCAGTAGCTTCATCCAACCTAGTTGAGAACAACTGCTTTTATCTGATATACTTTCATCATCAACCTCATTTTTATTTTTCACATGTGTAGGATCAGGAGTCCTATCACTCTTCATCTCAATCCTCTCCATATTGTTCTTGGCACCCATAGCCCCTTGTGGCTCAGTTCCAACAAAGCTCTCTCCAATATCAGAATGCATATAACTAGTCACATGTCCACCTATTTGATCTAACCTCTCACCCATTTGGGCCATCATGACCTTTTCTCTCTTGAGAGTAAGGTTAAGTTTGAGCTTCTGGTGTGACATCCTTGTTTGACATTTCCCACAGGCTTGCCTTTCACTACTCTTGAGGGTTCTTCTAGCAGTTGTACTTATCTTCATTCCTTCCTTTTTGTCATAGGTACCCTCTGAGGAATGATCCAATTGAGAGATCCACATGTAACAATTGTCTTTGGTCCTGATTCCTTTCATAATCACTTCATTGTCTTTGTTACTAATCAGACAATCAGTTTTAGTGAAGTTGACATTCAGGCCTTGATCACATAGTTGACTGATGCTGATTAGATTTGTAGTCAAACCCTTAACCATCAGGATATTGTCAAGTTTAGGAACTCCAAGATAATCAAGCTTGCCTATCCCCTTTATTTCACCCTTTGCTCCATCACTAAAGGTACATGGCTTATGATATGAGGGTGAAAATCAGTTACCAGGTCTATGTTTCCAGTCATGTGTCTAGAACATCCACTATCAAGATACCATTCTTCTTTGGCTAAGATTCTAAAGGGAGTGTGAGCTATTATTAGACTTGCAACATTAGTCTTAGGAACCCATTGCTTATTGTTTATAGGCCTGTGCTGTTGATAGTGAGTCTGTTGATGAACAGGGATAGGGTAACCATATAGCTTATAGCAGAAAGGCTTTAGGTGACCAAATTTCCCACAGTAATGGCATCTCCATCTTTGGTGTTTCCTTTTCTGTTGTCTTCTCCTCTGATATTGTGACATCTCAGGACTGCTCTTACTATTTCTGCATTTAGGTTTGGCTTGAGGTTTGTAACTGATATCAGCCTTGGATTTATTATATCATATTCCAGATTTTTCTCCTGCGATTAGTCCAGTTTGGAGAATCTTATCTAAGGAGTCAGATCCATTATTTAACATCCTTACATACTTGGTCACCTCTTCTAGTTTTGAGTTCAAGAACAAAGCTTCTGTTTTTAACTTGGAGATGGTTTCCACATGTTCAGCCTTTCCATTCTCCAGCTGTACTATCTTCTGGCTTTCAACTTGTTGACTTTCGTCTAGTTTGACCTTCATAGCCACTGCTTCTGTTTTTAATTTGGAGATGGTTTCCAATTGTTCTACCTTCTCTTTCTCAAGTTGAGTTATCCCCTTCTTCTGGTTCTCAGCTTGTTTACACAGCTCTACACTTTTGTGACACAACTTTCTATAGGTAGAGGCCAACTCTTTAAAGGTCACTTCTTTCTCAAGTTGAGTTATCCCCAGCATTGCAACTTTATTGGTCAATTCTTCATCAACATCCTGACTATTTTCCTCTTCTGTGTTTGATATGAAGGCAATGCTTTTGGTTTTCTTCTCAGAACCATTATTTAATCCCATTTCAAAGATTTGGAGGGAACCAATTAGCTCATCAACCCTCATGTTGGAAATGTCTTGAGACTCTTCTATGGTAGTCACCTTCATTTCAAATCTCATAGGGAGTGACCTAAGTATTTTCCTTACCAATTTCTCATCTGTCATCTTTTCTCCTAGGGCTCCTGAGGCGTTAGCAATTTCAAGGATACTCATGTGAAATTCATGAATGTTTTCATCTTCTTTCATCCTTAAGTTTTCAAACTTGGAGGTGAGCAGCTGAGGTCTAGACATCTTTACCCTAGAGGTGCCTTCATGAGTTGTCTTGAGAATGTCCCAAGCATCTTTGGCCACTTCACAGTTGTTTACCAACCTGAAAATGCTCTTGTCTACCCCATTGAATATTGCATTCAATGCTTTAGAATTTCCAAGAGATAGATCATCTTCCTCCTTGGACCATTGTTCTTCAGGCTTCTTCTCATTGGTGGATTATGGTTTTCAGCTTATCAACACCCAAGTTCCATTGATATGGATGAGACTTGATGAGATCAACAGAGAATCAAAGGGTTTGTTTGGAGTCACGAGCATGGAGTCAGGCTAAGAACCACCCCAAAGGAGTGTACTAAGGATAAAAAACTGTAGATCATGTTATATAAAAGTTCCCAGAGTCTTAATCCCATTTATCGGATATTATAGGTTAGGATGACTGACTCATCAACCCATAATATTCTCAAGAGAAACTCGTTTGAGTGTAGTATAGCGTAACAACTATTATCAGGTCTACACCTGAACAACATCTGCGTTATGTCCTAAATAGGACAAGTTGAGTTAAATGTTCTACAGTCCTCAACTTCTTGAATTGATCATGGAATTTGAATGGCTTGAGACCCATCTACTCAGTCGAGACCCTTTTGGAGTTACTGATGTGGGGTCCGAGAAGCTGAGGACCGTAGAGCATTTAACCCAACTTGGCCTATTTAGGATGTAGTGCGGAGGCTGTTCAGGTATAGACCTGATTACAATTGTTACACGATACTACATTCAGACGAGTTTCTCTTGAGAATATTATGGTTTGATGAGTCAGTCATCCTGACCTGTAATACCCGATAGATGGGATTAAGACTTTGGGAACTTTTTAGAACATGATCTACGGGTTTTATCCTTACTACATGAAATTCTGGTATCAGATATGAGATGTCGAATGTAATGTCACGACACTAATTCTGAATTACACTAACAGAAGACAGATATAGAAAGGTAAAGCAGAAGACACAAGCAATTTTTAACCCAGTTCGGTGCAACTCACCTACGTCTGGGGGCTACCAAGCTAGGAAGGAAATTCACTAAAATAGAATCAATTCAAAGACTCTCCGTACACTTCAACAAGTTACAGTCTTTCTCAGCTAATCTCTACCCGTGCAATTTCTACCTAAGCACTCTTAGATATGAGAACCCACTCACTTCTCTACAATCACACTTGTGATCTTAAACAACAATCCCTTGAGAAAAGAAAACACTTTTCAATAACACACTCTTGATTTTACTTCACAGTTTCAATCAAGAAGACACACTCTTGATCTTGCTTCACAACTTTGATCAAGAAGACACACACTTGATCTTGCTTCACAGCTTTGATCAAGTAGACACACACTCTTGCTTAACAGCTTTAGAGTGACAAATTACAACCACAAATTAGTCCAATTCAATCATCAAAAGATGACTTGAATGGCTTACAAGTCTCACGACTAAACAGACACAAACCCTAGCTCTCTCACTATATTTCGCTCAGTATTGGTGGTGTTGTAAAACAGGTTTTCTATGCCCCTTTTTATAGAAGCTTTCAGCTGGGCTTGGACATCTTGAAAACCCTAAATTTATTTTCCAATCAAATATTTTTATAACAGCTGGTTAGATCTCCTTGGAAAATAAGTAAATCAGGTTGTAATCCATGATTGAATGCGCCAACTAATGAGATCTTCAATCATACATAGATTGCCCTTAATTATGCAATCACAAAACACCATACATTCAGGACACCATCTGAGGGCCCATATGTATATGAGAAGATGGATGAAATGAAGGATCAGTTCCTTGAGCTGTGAAAAGAGTTGAAAACTCTGAGGGGAAAAGACCTGTTCGGGAAGAGTGCTGTTGAGCTCTGTCTAGTGCCAAATGTGAAGATCCCGATGAAATTCAAAGTCCCTGACTTTGAAAAGTATAAGGGAAACACTTGTCCATTAATCCACCTTGTTATGTATGCTAGAAAGATGTCAACTCACACTGATAATGATCAGTTATTGATTCACTACTTCCATGACAATTTGGTTGGTGCTGCTTTCAGATGGTATATGGTTTTGGACAATGCAAGTGTCCGTACTTTCAACGATTTGGGTGAAGCTTTTGTTAAGTAGTATAAATACAATATCTATATGGAGCCTGATAGAGACAAGCTGAGGTCTATGACTCAGAAGGATAAAGAGATTTTCAAAGAGTCTGCCCAGAGGTGGAGGGAACTTGTTGCCCAGATTAATCCTCCATTGGAAGAGAAAGACATGAAAAGGATTTTCCTGAAGACCCTGAGTTCGTTTTATTACGAATGTATGATTTCCAGTGCCCCCAATAACTTTACCGAAATGGTAAATATGGGGTTGAGGTTAGAAGAAGGAGTCTGTGAAGGACGTCTGTCTAACGAAGAAGCATCGTCTAATAAGAAGTATGGTGGTAGTTTCTCCAAGAGGAAGGAGGGGGAAACTAATTCAGTAACTGTGGGGAGGCATAGGAGGCCTCATGTCATAAGAAGTTCTCAACCGCGTCAGCATCAATATTAAGTTTCATCAGTAATTCATGTATTTTCAAACAATTCCAACAATGAATTTATTCTGATTCAACAACAACAACGTCAATAACAACCGTAAGAAAGAACCAACTACAACAACAACAATAATAACCAGCAAAGTTTTGACAGGATAAAGGTCTCTTTTGATCCTATTCCTATGTCCTACAAAGAATTATATCTCCCTTTTGTTCTCAAGAACCTACTTCAACCTAGAAATCCACCGCAAATTCCCGATCCACTTGCATGGTGGTTCAAACCTGAACTTCGTTGTGCCTTTCACCAAGGAGCCCATGGCCATGACATTGAGAATTGTTATCCATTGAAGTATGAAGTAAAAAAGCTTGTGAAGATTGGGATGGTGTCCTTTGAGGACCGTGCGCCTAATGTGAAAGCTAATTTGTTACCCGCACATGGTAATGCTTCATTCAATATGGTAGATGGTTGTCCTAGGGAGTTCAAGATTTATAATGTCTACTATATCAGAAGATCCTTAGTGGAAATGCATAAAGATTTTTGTCTGGTTAGTGAATATGAAGATGACCATGATGGTTGTGCAATCTGTAGTGTGAACCCTCGAGGATGTGTTATTGTCAAGAGGGATATTCAAAGGTTGATGGATGGAGGTCTTATCCAAATTTTTGAGTTCTGTCACTTGGGAGATGATGTTAATGTGATTATTCTTGTGTCCAAAACCTTTGATCGAGTAGTTATCCAGTTTGATAGTAGCAATATCAACACCATTAATAGATCGATATCGTCATTGGTAATACGGTTAGCGGACCCCGTCCCGTATGCATCCGATAAAGTTGTGCCTCATCATTATAATGTCACAATGGTAGAAAATGGTGAAGAGATTCCTTTACCCATAGCAGATTCTGTGGTGAATATAACTGGAATTGCAACGGTGACCCGTAGTGGTTGTGTCTTCGGTCCGGTCTTTCCGAAGAAGGTAGGAGATGTTTCAACCAGTAAGAAGGCAGAGGTGATAGTGGTGAATCAAGTTAGTGCTTCAGTGTGTCAGTCTGGTGAATCCAGCAAGCTAAAGACTAATGATGATTATGATGATGAGGTATTGTGTTTGATTAAAAGAAGTGAATTCAATGTGGTGGAGCAGCTGCTCTAAACCCCGTCAAAAATTTTAGTGATGTCTTTGTTGATGAATTCTGAGGCACATAGAGAGTCATTGCACAAAGTGCTTGAGCAAGCCTATGTTGAGCATGATGTGACCGTGGATCAGTTTGACCACATTGTGGTTAACATTACTTCCTGTAATAATCTAAGTTTTTTTGACGAAGAGCTCCCTGAGGAAGGCAGAAATCATAATATGGCACTCCATATTTCTATAAATTGCAAGGAGGACGCACTGTCCAACGTATTGGTCGACACTAGTTCGTCTTTGAATGTGCTTCCGAAGTCAACTTTGTCTAGACTTTCTTATCAAGGCGCCCCAATGAGCTACAGTGGCGTGATTTTCAAAGCGTTCGACAGGTCTCGAAAATCCGTCATTGGTGAAGTGGACCTTCCGGTTAAGATAGGTCCGAGTGATTTCCAGATTACTTTTCAAGTGATGGATATCCACCCAACCTATAGCTATTTAGTGGGAAGGCCATGGATTCATGAGGTTGGAGCTGTGACTTCTACTCTACATCAAAAGCTTAAATTTGTGAAAAACGACAAGCTTGTCGTTGTTGGTGTAGAGAAAGCACTTTTAGTGAGCCATCTGTCATCCTTTTCTTATGTTGAAGTTGAGGAGGAAGTTCAAACTTCGTTCCAAGCCTTGTCTATTGCTGAAGTGAAGAAAACTAGGGCACCCAAATCTTCTTTGAAGGATGCTGTAAGACCCCAATTTTGACCCTAAGATCCCCCATGCTATCTCATCATATGCATTGGCATTGGGATCACACCTTGGTATCCTCCATACCCGTCATTCACTGGGTTTTCATTGGGAGAGATCACCAAGCACATTTGATTGTATCATACTTTGTTTTTCATTGTTTACTAACCAAAATACCAAAAATATGTCCATGTATCGTTTGTTGCTTTTGTAGGTAGTGTGTATGCTCACCTATGCTCTATCAAGCTCATATCTAGGGTTTAAGACCCTCAATGCAAGGAGTACAATCAAGAATAGGTTTACATTGGCTCTAAGCATCATATATGAATCCCTATGGTCTTCACATATCATTTTGATCAAGAAATCATCAAGAGTTTGAAGCTTGTTTGCCTTGGAAACCCTAATTCATCTAGGTATCTTGTGTGATTTCTTCAACAAGTTTCTTCAACAATTGATCAAATATTTCAAGGGATGCTTCATATTTCATCATATTATGCATATATGATCCTCCATGAATCCCAAAAATCAAGAGAATGTCAAGCTAGCAAGATGGTTCATGGTGGTTGACCAGAGAAAGTCAACTAGTAAAAACTGGGGTTTCCTAGACCCTATCTCCTACAATTTTTGTCATATGAAAATGATTCTAAGAGAAACGTTACTCAAAATAACATTCCAAACAACTTTTGTGTTGAAGTCTAGTGCTAATTTTTCTTAGAAAGTCATTTTTTATGGTGAAAGTTTATAGGTCCACTTCCCAAGACCATAACTTGCTCAATTTTTATGATATGAAAGCCATTAAAATTCCATTATCAAGTTCAAGATGTATACTTAAACTTTGATGTTTGTAAGAAGCTCAAATTCAACTTGCAAATGCATGTGCCAAGAGGAAACATTATAGGCCATTTTGGGCCAATACCATTGAACAAGTGATTTTCCTCAACTTCTAAAATGCATAATTCCTTCATGAAAATTCCAAATAAGCTCAAATTAGTGACCAAATTGAATAGGATTGAAAGCGCTACAGCGTTTATGAAGGAACGTTTCTCATTTGAAGTCCATAGGAAAAGTTATTCAAGGTGGAAGAAGTGATCATTTGACTTGGGACTTAGAAAATTTTCAAATATGTTTGATTTCCCAAACTTCCACCTCAAATTTCATCACGATCCAAACTTCAAATGAAAACGTGTTCAACATGAAAGCTTTTCCCTTTGAACTCACCTTTCCAAAAAGTCCAAGGTCATCTCATTTGGCCAAAGGATGAAAGACTTGCGCATTGGTGCATTATGAAGAACCATTTGGATGATTTCCACTTCCACTTTTCATACATGATTGCATGGCCTAACACCATCATTTCATCATGATTCTCACTCATATTTGGACCTGATTACATCACTTGATGGGCCTATCACACTCCCATGCAAGCATGCAAAGGAAAATTCTCATTTTTTCCAAATTTGGAAGTGTGTGGAAATGAATCTCCTTGGCTATAAATAAGACCTTCATTGCTCGGAATTAAGGACCTCATGCCCAAGCTTTGTACCTGCAATCCCAATCCCTCACCATTGAAGGATAATCTTGAAGCTTTTCTTTGAAAATTGGCTTTAAAATCTCCATCTGTTTTGAGATTGAAACTCCAAGAGTCTAGATCTTTTCTTGATCCTAATCACTTCCAACAAGCATCTGAATCAAGGCCAAGCACAATTGAAATCAAGATCGAGCAAGTTTGAAGCTCCATTGAAGGTGAACTTTTAGAATTTTTTTCTCTTCGATTCTCCCTCAATTATTCACCATTCTTTGTGATTTTTGGTTGTCTGAAGTCTTATCAATGTAAGCAAGAAGATTGAGTTGCTTTGAGGTCAAATCAAAGCAACTCAGTTCATGATCCTCAAAATTCATATCCCTGTATCTTTTTATATACTTGATATTTGAGAAAATTGAGGCCAAATTCAAGCTCCTGAGCATTTTTTCTTTAAATCCATGTCCTTGTTTTTCATTTTGGTGATGGTTGATGGTGGACCAGTCCAGTGAGGTACACCAAAGAAGAACACTGGAGTCCTAGCTCCTGTGATGTGTTGTCACACATCTCAGCCACACGATCCATTTGAAATGTTTTAATCCCGTCCCTTGCTTTTGATTACCCAGCCTGCAATGCGTTTGATTCAATTGTTTGTGGAACGCGCACTTTTGGCCATCAAATCTACCACCTCAATTAATGAGGGAGATCTGATGGCCCTTGTTTTTTTTTATTTTTTTATTTTTATGTTTAATCCATTTATTTTAATTAACTTATATCAATTTCATTTTTAATCCAAAAAATATGGGACTTTCATCAAAAATCTTTAAATATTTTCTTCTTTCATTTTCTAAATTAAAGTCATTTTTTTGATTAATTTTGATATTTTTCATGAATTACTTGTTTTTGAGAATATTTTTAATTATTTAAAAATACTTCTGACTTTTGAAAAATTATGAAATTTTTTGTCTAAGGTCCTTTGACCTTGTTTGACCTAGGATAAATCTCTTGGCCATTTATTTGGTGATTTGAAGATGTTTTAGGTTTCGACCAAACTAAATTTAATTTAAATGCATTTTTAATTTGATTTTTAATTAATTAATTGTGTAGAGATTATGTTGAGCCATTTTTATTGAGTTGTGAAATTTGACTACGTGTTTGGGCCTTGGTCAAGGTTGATTTGACTTTTGCTGAATTGAAATCATTGGACTTAGGAGATTAATGAAATGTACATTTCATCTCCCAAAATGAATGAATGCTTTTAATTTGATAAAATTCCTCCCATGACCAATTTGTGTTTCTCTCATCTCCCCTCCCTCTTCATCTTCAATCCCATTATCTCTCATCCTTTTCATTGACCAATGAAGTCTGAATATCTTAAGACTAAATGGTTCATCAATAACTTTGTGTTAGATGAACAAATACAAGTATGGATGAGATAGGTCCATCCTTTGATCTTTTTCTTTTTGTGTGTGCTATATTTTAGGAGTATGGTTCATTATACCATATCTCTAACATGCATTAACACCAAATTTTCTATTGCCCGGCCTCAGATTGTTGTGACTTCGACATAAGCCAAATTACGATTGCTTAACATAGAACTAAATTGTCCCCCTAAAGGCATAACATTCTAGTAAGTGAGATTGTAAGTCTCCCCCCTTTCATGGTATTATATGGAAACTTGGCATTTTTTCCTTCCTTTGGAAGATGTCTTGGTTCAAGGATCCATGCTTGTGAATAGAGGGTTGGGTGTTCTCCAAAGAATGACTTAAACAATTGAAAAGAAAAACTCCATTAACATCTAATCAACTAACATTTGACTAACTTTTATTATTCTTGCTTTTATTTTTAAGTCATTTACTTTATGTAATTTAAATTCCATCCATTTACCATTTAATTTGTCACTTACATATCATTTAACTTGTTTATGTTTATGCCATTTTCACTTTGCTCACATGAGCCATATATTGTGTTTGTATATATTTGTTTATTTATTTTGTGTGTGTTTATGGTCTTAGGACCTTAAAATACTGAATAAACGACAAAAAACCCTAAAAAATGTTTGTGTGGTCTGTTGGATGTGATATGAGCTTTTGGACTTAGAATTAGGCAACATTCCCTATGCAAAAAAGGACTTGGCCAATGCCAACATTTCTGAGACCAAGTTATTATGATTTGAGTTTTCATCTGATGCAACATTTCTGCTACATGGTCTTGATGCAACTGTTACTTTAAACCTGTGTCTAATGCATTATTCTGAGTTAATCAAGGAGTATGTAATCTGATCCATGAGAAGACAAAGAAGATTGTTAGCTGTGAAGTTGCTTGCTTGGATGTGGATATCTTTATTTGATGCCTTGCTCTCCATATTTCTAAATGCTTGTTGATATTGCTTGATTTAAAGTCCAAAGAGAAAGTGGGTTTTCTATATGACATTCTTGTCTGTTGGATTGCATCCCATTGGTCAGATCTTTTCAACTCTTAAGTTTTAATTTTATGCTTTGGATTAGTCTCTTCATCTCCTCCTTCTTAAATTTCAAAATGTCTCCCCCTTTTTAAAATCTTATTTGCTTGTGATTTCAAACTTAGACTTTATTTCAAATTAGAAACTTTCACCTTATGCCATTGCATTTTTAAACTCTTTTCCTAAATTAAGCTTGTAAATGAATCTAATCTTATTGACTTAAAAATTCAAAAAAGATAAAAAGAACTAAAAGTCATTCAACTTTTGGCCCCGTTGTGCCTTTTTTAAACTTAACTTTTGATTAAAAGCAATCCACTCATTTTGAAATTGATACCACAAACTACGAGGTTTTGATCCCTCATTTTATGTTGGTACGCAGTCACAAGTCCGAAGGTCTTGTCAAACATAAAAATATAATTAATGAATTCTTTTCTCATCCCCGCACTCCATTTATTGCAAACATATTTTATACCAAAAATACATACACGCATAAAAAAGGGCTCCCTAGGAGTACTTAAGACACTTTGGGTGCTAACATCTTCCCTCTGTGTAACCAACTCCCTTACCTGTAATCTCTGGCATTTTATTAGTTTTGATTTGAAAACTTCTTATCTTTGGGTTTTGTTCGTACTTTTCCCTTTTCCTTTGGAAATAATAAAAGTGCGGCGGCGACTCTAGTTTTATTGATGTTAAGTTTATTCATAGCTTAATGGTCATGAATTTACCGCTATAGATGCTAAGAAAGCTATTGAGACTGGTAGCACTGATCAGTGGGGTCGTGTGATAGAGATTGCTGAAAACAAGAATAGGGCTGAATTGGGATTTCAACTAGGGTCGTTCAACGTCAAAGTTGAGGATGTGCAACCAAGTTTCTGTAGTGGAGGGTTCATTCCTAGTAATGATCAACACTCAGCTGCTGTGATCGAGGTTGAGGACGATGAAGACGAAGCTTGCGCCAACTTTGTGACGCATGGCCAGACTTGTGATCGTGACTTTGGTAAGTCTATGTGAATCGTGACTGCAAGTGCACAGTCCTATCGCGTAGTTTTAAAGATTATCGAATCCACAAGGACTAATAATCGAACGTATCATGGTCTAATGTTGCTATGTAAATCTAAGGCTGATGATTGTTCTATGATTGGAGGGATGAAGAGAAATAACTATAACGTAAATAGAAATAAAGACGAAGATATAAGATGAAGGGGATATCGGTATGTAATATGTCAAAATTCGAGGATTCGATAGATAGTTGGTGTAATCTTATTGGTTAAAATATTCTTCAGTTGAATTTATTTATAGAAAGGACTTAGTCTCACACTCTCGTTTTTATTGACTCTGACCATACTCCTAAACTAGAATGCTTGGCTCTCGCGGTCTCATTTTGAATTTAAAAGTATTTTTTGAATATATATAAAGTCTAATTAATCCTAAAGCGCTCTCGCTGTGTTTATGATTAATGCCTAGTTTAAGCTATCTGGTTAAAATCTCAAACTCTCGTTCTTGTTGACCGTAACCTTAGCTTGTTTTGTACTCTCGTACGAAAAACAGTTTGATTAAAATAAGAAACTAAAACCGGAAAAATAAGTTTTATAAAAACTAACACCAATTATTTATTGAATCCCGTCGTTCAGATGGTCTTTACATACCGATACCAAAGGGTTTAGTCGGACATAGATTTGGTAACATACATGGCAATTGGGGAATTAAACATACAGTAAGGCATAAATATATAAAACAGTAATCAATAATAAACCTGGATTGCAATTTAAGAACTGGAAATAAATCTTGAATCTTCGATTAAATAATTCTTGCAGGCTTTGGGAATGAATACCTTACAATTGAATCCCAAATGCGTAAAAAATAATAAACCGTAATAGTTCCCGATGTGGAGAAAATATAACTTTTACATTGGTAAGAAACACCCTATAAAACTAAAAGAAAAACAGTGCTAAAAATAATTAATCGTAAACTAAAAACTGGAAGAAGAGAGAGTCTGTGCGAGTCTGAGAGGTCTCTTTTATATCCTTTCCATATTCCTTATTTATAGCAAAAGTAGTGGGAATCGTGGCTAAAAAAGTGGAGGAAAAATAGGATGACTAGGTTGTGGAAGTTTCCACAACCCTAGCTTCATGATGAGTGGCGAGCGCCACTCTTGTAGCAACCGTTTTTGACTTCTCAAGGGTTGGTGGCGGGCGCCACCTCCCTCTTCGCCCAATATGGCAGGCGCCACACTCTTTGGATAATGGGCGCCACAAGCCCATTTTCTTTGGTGGCCCATTATCCCTTTGGAAAACTTATTTTTTTCTCTTTTCTGGCCTTTTTCTTTCCTTTTCGCTATCTTCCATTTTTCTTGCGGTAAACCTTTTAATCGATAAATACCTACAATATACATAAAATATTGTATGATAAAAAGTGTTAATCGAGTAAAAATCAATGCATATTGGGCCAAAAAAATGATACGTTTTTGCGTTATCAAACTCCCCCATACTTAAACCTTTGCTTGTCCTCAATCAAATGTCGCGTACATAAAAAGTTTTGTAAAATATTTGCAACATACATTATCAACACTCGTAGAAAACACAGTTGCATTCGGATACTCATTCTAGTCTATAAACTTTACTTTGGTTCAAGATTGTATTAACAGGTACTCCCTACCATACTAAGGGTATCGTTAGAACATATAGTCGTAATGTTGCAACCATAAGTCTCCCTCCTATACAAACCAATTTGAATCATGTTGTCATGCCTAAACCTACCTTACTAAACCTTCTTTTTATCCTTTTTTATTCTGGTGCAGTCATATTAAGCCCGTTATCCTTTCACATTCATAGCAAGATAGTCTGTTAGTGACTATGATCTCATCATTATTTCTTTCTTTCTTTTTCGCACTTTGCTTTTATCTAACTCTTTTTGTAGGAAGGGCATGATCTTATTAATTCATTGATCACATCTAGGGTTTGAGACCCTCAAGAACAAAGAGCACAACCAAGAATTGATTAAAGAATGGTTATAAGCATCATATGTGAGTCTCAATGATCTCTATAGTCATATTAAGCCCGTTATCCTTTCACATTCATAGCAAGAGTTTGAGGGTGATTTGCCTTGGAAACCCTAGTTTGACTGGGTATCTTGGGTAACTTCTCCAACAAGCTATCTCACCAATTGTTCAAATTCCTCAAGGGACACTTCAAATTTCATCATCTTATGCATATATGACCTACCATGAGCAGATGAATTCATAAGTTGGTTGATGGTGGTTGGCCAGATGAATTCATCTGATCAAAACTGGGTCTCCCTAGACCCTATCTCCTACAATTTTAACCATATGAAAATAATTCCAAGAAAAACATTACTCTAAATGACTTTCCAAACAACTTTTATGTTGAGACCTAAAGCTAGTTTTGCTTGGAGAATCATTTCCTATGTTGAAACATTATAGGTCATTTTGTCTAAACCCTAATTTGAAAGTCAACTTCCCAAGGTCATAACTTGCTCAATTTTTATGATATGAAAGATTTACAAGTTGCACAATCAAATTCAATGTGTCTACTTCAACTTTTATGTTTGGAGTGGGAGATGATTCAACTTTTTTGAGCATGTGATATGAGGCTACATTATAGGTCACTTTTGACCTATACCAATGATCAAGTGATTTTTCCAAAATTCAAAAATGCATAACTCTATCATTTCAAATCCATATGACATGAAATTGGTAACCAATGTGAAAGTCTTTGAGACAGATACAACTTTGTTGAACACACGTTTCTCATTTGAAGCTCCCATAAAAAAATAAGCAAGGTGGAATATTGAGACATATGGCTTGACACTTAGAAAGTTTTTGATATGTCAAATTTTTCCAAACTTCCACCTCAAAATTCTTCAAGTTCCAAGCTCCAAATGAAAAAGTGTTCAACATCAAACTTGTTCCTATTGATCTCACCTTTCCAAAGAGCTCAAATTCATTCATTTTGGATGAGAAATGCATAGGCTGCGCATGGCTTAATTAGGCTGATGTCATTTGGCATGGATCCAACTTCAAGCATCAATGTTCAATTGCCTTGCATTCCAAGCTTGCTTCAACACATCTGATAATTCATTTTGGACTTCAAGCTATCATTTTATGGGCATGTGCGCACCCATGCACCATGCTATCATCATTTGCCAAATTTGGGAGGTTGAAAAGAGTGTGCAAATATCACATGGATTTAGCTATAAATATAGCTGCATTTGCTGAGAAATCAGACACACATTGCGCCAGCTTTGAATCTCCATTGAAAATCCTTCACCCTCATAGGATAACCCTGATAAATTCATTTGAATTTGAGCTTGAATCTCCACTGTTTTGGAATTCAATTCTCCAGGAGTCCATTGCTCTAAACCTTTCCATTCCTCTCCTGCAAGCAATTAAAGTGAAGCCAAGCACAATTCAGATCAAGATCCATCAAGTTCAGACCTCCATTGAAGGTAATTTGCAGAAATTTTAAACACTTCGACTCTCTCAATTTATTGCTCAATTCCATTGATTCTTGAGTTGTCTGAAGTCCTACCAATGTAGGCAAGAAGATTGAGTTGCTTTGAGGCCAAATCGAAGCAACTCATATCATTCACCTCATTTTTCAATTCCACATATCTCTTAATATATTTGGAATTAGAGGAATTGGAGGTCATATTCGTGCTCAGTGATGTTTTTTCTTTAAGATCATGTCCCTGTTTGTTATTTTTGTGATGGTTTATGAAATTCTAGTTATCAGACTTTAGATGTCACACGGGTTGTTATGACATCCAATTCTGCACAGACAAGAATTATGCAGAACTTAACAGTAAGTGCAGTAAATAACACAAGTAATTGTTTACCCAGTTCAGTCCAACATGACCTACATCTGGGGGCTACCAAGCCAGGGAGGAAATCCACTATCAGTAGTATTAATACAAAGCTAAACTCACCCGTTTACAACTCGTCACTTAATCCCTACCAAATGCAATTTCAATCTTACTCTAAGATCAGAGTTCCTACTCACTCCCCCTCAATCACCTCAGTGATTACTACCTTTAATCAATATTAAAGACAACTTTGAAGTCGCACTTCAAACAACTCTTGATTGTGCTTAACATCTTTAATCAAGATACACAGCACTCACGCTTAAAAGCTTTGAGCGACACAACACTTACAACTCAATGAACACCCTATACCAAAACAATCATCAACGTGATAATGGCTTGGCTTATAAGATATGTCTAATACAAGACTCACAAAAATACAGCAGTGAAGTATGATGGACACACTTAATCTTCACGCCTCAAAATCCCCAAAACTGAATGAAGGAACGACTTCCTTTTATATTGCAGTACCTGGGCTTTTGCACTTGTATTCTCCTGAATTTAAGGTCACGCGAGTTCCCATAAATTCAATATCTAGGTTACTAACAAATAGGCTATTTATTAGGTTCATTAAATGTAGCTTGGCTGTTGATTTCCTGGTTTTTCTCTAAGTTGTTGAATCCCTGAAGAATAGCCTGAGAAAAAGCTGAAACAGAAAACTGAACAGCCTACAATATAACATATGCTGTCAGGAATGAATGTCACGACATTCAGCTTGACATCAAGGATCATATGCTGAGTCTGTTTTTCCAGAAAACAGACTGTACAATTTTGCTGACCTGTACATGACCAAAAAGACCATACTACAGTAACAGCTTACATTAATAAATGTCAAAGTATCCAATTTGACATTTACACATTTGGCCTGAAGTTAGTTCTGTTATCCTCTTGAAGAACAAACTAAGAAACATACTGAAGTGTAGCAGAACACCACTCTGTCTATTATTTAGTATATACTGTCCATGATGAATGTCATAACATTCAGTTTGACATTCATACAGTAGGCCTTATGCCAGGTCTGGTTCTTCCTTGATAACCAGACTGCAAATGAATACTGAGCTCTAACAGAACACCAACTGTTCTATTCCTCAGTAGCTGCTGACAGGGATGAATGTCACAGTCTCCAGTTTGACATTCAATAAATCCTGTATTAGCTAATCCTGCAGTAACTACTCAAGTGTGTCATAACATCAGTCAAGACATCAGAGTACAGTTAGATATTCTAACCTACAATGCAGTCACACATACACACCATGTCATGACATCAGTCAAGACATTAGAATCCAGCTAGTGTTTTACCATATAATGCAGCCAATTAAACACCTACAAACTCCCCCTTTGGCAAATTTTAGGCTAAAACACTTTGATCCCCATAACAGAGTTCATAGCAGCGGAATCACACATCTAGCAGGAAATAAACCTAGCTAATACACTCAGAGTGGCAGCACACTCACATACATGGAAGTTAAATAAGAACTTCACAAAGCAGCACACATACAAAAGTTAAATAAAAACTTCAACACACATCAGCTGCTGCAGGGGGGGAGTTAAATAAAAACTTCACACACACAACAGCATACAAACAGAAGTTAAGTACAAACTTCATCACACATCAGCTGCAGGAGAGGAAAACTTGAATCTGTCATGAACCTGTTTTAACAAAATAATAAAATTCTGTTGTCCTGGGGTATCACTTGTCACTCCCCCTTTTTGTCAAAAATGTTTCCAAAGCAACACTTTAAGTTACAGATCCACAAATAGTAAGAAGAATTACACACAAACGACGGAAAACACAAAAAGACAAGTATTTACTCCTCAGCTTCATCATCCGCCTCCTCCTCAGAACTAGCCTCCTCCTCACCCTCTGAGCTCTGCCTTGCAGCTCCATCTGTATCCTCAGCAGATATCTCCAATTGAAGGATCAGCTTTTCCAAGGTGAGCTTCCTAACCTCCAGTTCTTTGCATGTCTCTCTGAGCACAGCAATGACAGCAGCCTTGTCTGGATGGTTGCCAACATTGGATGTTTCTCCAGATGTCATGGCAATGTCAGGAACATGCTTTCCCAGAAACAGTTCGTAGTTGAAGGCCAATGGGCTCTCTCTTCTTTGCACAAAGTCATTGTCTATCAAGATGTTTGGGAATTGGTTCAACACAATGCCACAAATGAGGGACGGGAAGGCTATAGGTCCCTTCACACTGAAACTTCCTGCATGTTTCATGGTCTGATCAAAGATGTAAGTACCATAGTCCACCTTTGCCTTGGTACCAACAACATAGATGAACTTTCCTAACATCACAGACACAGTTGACTTGTGATTAGTTGGGACCCAGTTTGCAACTCCAACTTTGTGTAACATGGCATATTTCACACTGAGTTGACTAGCCACCAGCTTCCCTTTAAGAGGCCACTTCCTGACCTGATTTGCAGTGATGACTTGACAGATTCTGTTGTCAGTCACTTCAAGCTCTGGGCGCACTTCATCTGCTCTTCCCAAATACAGATTGATTACTGAGGGGGAAAAGGTCACACACTTGCCACGCACATAGACCTTTCTAAATTCATGGGACTTTCCATCTGCACATTCCTCAGATAGATTGACAATGAACTCCTTCACCAAGGTCTCATAACACTTTGGGAGTTGAGTCACAGTCCTCATTAGCCCTGCTTCTTTAATCAGCTCCACAATTTCCTTACATTCCAAGGCATTCTGAGCTAGTTCCCTCTCCAAGGCCAGTCTTTTGTGGTAGACATACTTCCACCTGTTCACACTCGAGGCAAAGTGGAAGGACACATTGTCAATGGGAACCTCTGGAACACTAGCAGCCAACTTGCTAGAGGTTGGCTTCTTCTTGGACAGGGATGTTGTGACATCACATGGAACATCCGAATCAGACTCCACCACAACTGCCTTGGTCTTCATTTTCTTGGGCACCTCTTTGCTCCAAGATTTAGCAGGTCCATGTCCTTTTCTCTTGTGTGTACTTTCTGTCACTGTTTGCTTGGGAGAAGTTGTCTCATCAACTTCCTTGGATGGAGACCTTTGCATCACTGTCTTTTTCCCTCTCCTAGTCCTGACCCTCTTGGCTATGCTAAGGATAACTAAGGCCAACAGTTCGTTATCAGAGAACTCTTCCAGGTTGACTGTGTCAGCTCTAGGGTTGGCCTCAACATCTTGAGGGACACTTACCTTCTCACCTCTCACCTTGCTTACATGTTTATCATTCTTAGGACCCTCTTCAGGTAATCCAGACACATTCTCCCTTAACACAACTGCGGTTTCACGACATGCAACATCATCGGGAACAATAGTGTTCAAGGGAACGGAAACCCCAGGAACATTCTGATCACCGGACAGAATCTTAGTGACCATAGAGGCAATGGAATTATGCACATACCTCGATCCTTCCTTGGAAGGGTTGTCCAGAGCGATAGCTGAGGAGATTTTGGAGACCGTTTCTTTTGGTCTTCTTGCATGGGACGACGTTGCAGCGTTGACACTAACTTCCTCCCGGTTGGGGTTGCCAAACTCCGTGCTGTGAGAATCGGACACGGTAGTGTAGGAGGTGGTATCGGATTGGTGTGCCATACTGAATATCTCAGAGGGAAGTTGAACCGTTTCTTTGGAAGAGGGTTTACACGAATGGTGTTTGAAGCGACGGAATGTGAAACGCTTTATGCAAGAGTAAGGTCTACTAGATTTTGACCACTCAGAGCTCACTATTTGTTGTTTAATAATTTGACTTACTAAACAGTATCTAACTAACTTCATTAGTTGCTATAAATTTTCCGACGTACGCATTCCCTCTTTGCCCTTACTATTGTCACACTTAGCAGCGTACAATGTCATGACATTCCGGGTGACATTGTACTCTGTCTGCATCAGGTTCCTCCATACTAGGGTTGACCACCTGCTACCACACGCTAGGTGTTGAGATTCTGCAGACGACAATAATACACACCTCTGTCTATCCCTTGCTGTCATATCCTTTGTATGATGACCAATAGGTGCCAATGGCTCATTACTTTCAATCAGACATTTTCCACAGTCTGTCTTTTTATCTAAAGACAGATATGAGACTCTTCTCATAGTTCTCTTGGAACTGCTCTTCTTCATTCCTTGTACCTGAAGGTGATCAAGTCTTCTATGTCCCAGCTTCCCTTCCTGATCTCCCTTGGCTAAAGGACACTTGGGAAAGTTGAGAGAGTCTTTAGATTTCCATAGATAGCAATTATCTTTGGATCTGTCTCCTCTCATCACGTCTTGATTGCACCCATTCAACACCACACATCCTCCCTTAGTAAATTCCACCTTGCATCCTTGGTCACATAGCTGGCTTATGCTTTTGAGGTTCACAGTTAGTCCTTTTACTAACAATACACCACTCAATTTTGGAGCTTCAGGACAGTCCAGCTTACCAACACCCTCGACTTCTCTTTTAGTTCCATCACCAAATGTCACAAACTTGGTGGTAGGAGGATGTAGATTCACCACTAGGTTGCTCATCCCAGTCATATGCCTTGAGCAGCCACTATCAAGGTACTAGTCTTGTCTGATATGTGCCCTTGAAAATGTGTGAGCAAGGTTAGCAACACATTGTTGATTCTCAGGATAGGAGTGAAGCTTAGATGCCTGCTGCTTAGGATTGACCTGAGATGTCTGCTTAGCCGCCCATGTTTGTTTCTTAATGGGGACATAATGCTTAGACACCTTCTTCTCAGGCCTACCTTGCAAGGTCTGGTTTGGGTAACCATGCAGCCTATAGCAGAAGGGTTTTATGTGACCGAATCTACCACAGTAATGACATCTCTATCTCTTAAATTTCTTCTTCTGATGATTGCTCATTCTGGTTCTCCGATGTTGCGACATTGGATGTGACTTCTGCTTGAATTTCTGAAATACAGCCTTAGGCTTTTTGAGTTCAGATGAAGAGTACTTAGTGCTTCCTAAGTCAGACATGAGTCCTGACTTCTGTCCCACCTTTAGGATTTCTTCCAAGGTGCCAGATCCTTTATTCAACATTTTGATGGATTTGGTCATTTGGTCTAGCTTGGAGGTCAGCAGGGAAATCTTACCCTTCAGACCCTCTATGACTTTCAGCTGCTCTAGTTTCTCAGCTTCTAGCTCTTTGATGAGTTTCTTCTGCTTTTCTCCTTGGATACAAACTTCTGCACTTTTAACACATAGTTCTTTATATGAGGCAGCAAGTTCATCCAAGGTGAGCTCATCTCCACTTGAGTTATCCTCTGAGGCACATACACTGGTCAGAGCAGTGACATGTTTGGCAGATTCTCCTTCAGATTCACTCTCAGTGTCTTCTTCTGACCAGGTGACAGATAACCCTTTCCTTTGCATCATGAGAAAGGTAGGGCAGTCAGCCTTAATATGACCATATCCTTCACATCCATGGCACTGGATTCCCTTTCCTTGGTTGAACTTTTCTTCAGAAGTTGATCTTTTCCTTATGTCAGACGGGATGTTCTTGACATTAGGTCTACCCTGTTGATCAAATTTCTTTATGAGCTTGTTGAACTGTCTCCCAAGCATGGCTAAGGCTTCTGATATACTTTCATCACCTTCAGTATATCCTGCTTTTGACTCCTCTTCAGCATTAGATACAAAAGCTACGCTTTTGTTCTTCTTTTCAGCATTCTCACACAAGCCCATTTCAAAGGTTTGAAGAGAACCAATGAGCTCATCCACCTTCATATTGCAGATGTCCTGTGCCTCCTCTATGGCTGTGACCTTCATAGCAAATCTCTTAGGCAAGGACCTGAGAATCTTTCTTACAAGTTTCTCTTCAGCCATTTTCTCACCTAGTCCACCAGAGGTGTTTGCAATTTCAAGAATATTCATGTGAAAGTCATGAATAGTCTCATCCTCTTTCATCCTCAGATTTTCAAACTTGGTGGTCAGCATCTGAAGTTTGGACATCTTCACTTTGGAAGTACCTTCATGAGTTACCTTGAGGGTATCCCAAACTTCCTTAGCTAGTTCACAATGGTGCACCAGCCTGAAGATGTTCTTACTGATTCCATTGAACAATGCATTCAAGGCCTTGGAATTTCCAAGAGCTAATGCCTCTTGCTCCTTGTCCCACTCTTCTTCAGGAATCTGCACACTGACTCCATCTTCACCTGTCCTCATTGGATGTTCCCATCCTTTGTTGACAGCTCTCCGGACTTTGCTATCTAGAGACCTTAAGAAGTCTATCATACGAGGCTTCCAGTCATCATAATTAGAGCCATCCAACATGGGTGGTCTATTTGAGTGTCCTATATCCTTGTCCATGGTACTAGAAAGTAACTTCCCTAGATCTCACCCAGAAATTCACAGGCAGGGTGCCTGCTCTGATGCCAATTGAAATTCTAGTTATCAGACTTTAGATGTCAAACGGGTTGTTATGACATCCAATTCTGCACAGACAAGAATTATGCAGAACTTAACAGTAAGTGCAGTAAATAACACAAGTAATTGTTTACCCAGTTCAGTCCAACATGACCTACATCTGGGGGCTACCAAGCCAGGGAGGAAATCCACTATCAGTAGTATTAATTCAAAGCTAAACTCGCCCGTTTACAACTCGTCACTTAATCCCTACCCAATGCAATTTCAATCTTACTCTAAGATCAGAGTTCCTACTCACTCCCCCTCAATCACCTCAGTGATTACTACCTTTAATCAATATTAAAGACAACTTTGAAGTCGCACTTCAAACAACTCTTGATTGTGCTTAACATCTTTAATCAAGATACACATCACTCACGCTTAAAAGCTTTGAGCGACACAACACTTACAACTCAATGAACACCCTATACCAAAACAATCATCAACGTGATAATGGCTTGGCTTATAAGATATGTCTAATACAAGACTCACAAAAATACAGCAGTGAAGTATGATGGACACACTTAATCTTCACGCCTCAAAATCCCCAAAACTGAATGAAGGAACGACTTCCTTTTATATTGCAGTACCTGGGCTTTTGCACTTGTATTCTCCTGAATTTAAGGTCACGCGAGTTCCCATAAATTCAATATCTAGGTTACTAACAAATAGGCTATTTGTTAGGTTCATTAAATGTAGCTTGGTTGTTGATTTCCTGGTTTTTCTCTAAGCTGTTGAATCCCTGAAGAATAGCCTGAGAAAAAGCTGAAATAGAAAACTGAACAACCTACAATATAGCATATGCTGTCAGGAATGAATGTCACGACATTCAGCTTGACATCAAGGATCATATGCTGAGTCTGTTTTTCCAGAAAACAAACTGTACAATTTTGCTGACCTGTACATGACCAAAAAGACCATACTACAGTCACAACTTACATTAATAAATGTCAAAGTATCCAATTTGACATTTACACATTTGGCCTGAAGTTAGTTCTGTTATCCTCTTGAAGAACAAACTAAGAAACATACTGAAGTGTAGCAGAACACCACTCTGTCTATTATTTAGTATATACTGTCCATGATGAATGTCATAACATTCAGTTTGACATTCATACAGTAGGCCTTATGCCAGGTCTGGTTCTTCCTTGATAACCAGACCGCAAATGAATACTGAGCTCTAACAGAACACCAACTGTTCTATTCCTCAGTAGCTGCTGACAGGGATGAATGTCACAGTCTCCAGTTTGACATTCAATAAATCCTGTATTAGCTAATCCTGCAGTAACTACTCAAGTGTGTCATGACATCAGTCAAGACATCAGAGTACAGCTAGATATTCTAACCTACAATGCAGTCACACATACACACCATGTCATGACATCAGTCAAGACATTAGAATCCAGCTAGTGTTTTACCATATAATGCAGCCAATTAAACACCTACAAACTCCCCCTTTGGCAAATTTTTGGCTAAAACACTTTGATCCCCATAACAGAGTTCATAGCAGCGGAATCACACATCTAGCAGGAAATAAACCTAGCTAATACACTCAGAGTGGCAGCACACTCACATACATGGAAGTTAAATAAGAACATCACAAAGCAGCACACATACAAAAGTTAAATAAAAACTTCAACACACATCAGCTGCTGCAGGGGGGGGGGGAAGTTAAATAAAAACTTCACACACACAACAGCATACAAACAGAAGTTAAGTACAAACTTCATCACACATCAGCTGCAGGAGAGGAAAACTTGAATCTGTCATGAACCTGTTTTAACAAAATAATAAAATTCTGTTGTCCTGGGGTATCACTTGTCACTCCCCCTTTTTGTCAAAAATGTTTCCAAAGCAACACTTTAAGTTACAGATCCACAAATAGTAAGCAGAATTACACACAAACGACAGAAAACACAAAATGACAAGTATTTACTCCTCAGCTTCATCATCCGCCTCCTCCTCAGAACTAGCCTCCTCCTCACCCTCTGAGCTCTGCCTTGCAGCTCCATCTGTATCCTCAACAGACATCTCCAATTGAAGGATCAGCTTTTCCAAGGTGAGCTTCCTAACCTCCAGTTCTTTGTATGTCTCTCTGAGCACAGCAATGACAGCAGCCTTGTCTGGATGGTTGCCAACATTGGATGTTTCTCCAGATGTCATGGCAATGTCAGGAACATGCTTTCCCAGAAACAGTTCGTAGTTGAAGGCCAATGGGCTCTCTCTTCTTTGCACAAAGTCATTGTCTGACAAGATGTTTGGGAATTGGTTCAACACAATGCCACAAATGAGGGACGGGAAGGCTATAGGTCCCTTCACACTGAAACTTCCTGCATGTTTCATGGTCTGATCAAAGATGTAAGTACCATAGTCCACCTTTGCCTTGGTACCAACAGCATAGATGAACTTTCCTAACATCACAGACACAGTTGACTTGTGATTAGTTGGGACCCAGTTTGCAACTCCAACTTTGTGTAACATGGCATATTTCACACTGAGTTGACTAGCCACCAGCTTCCCTTTAAGAGGCCACTTCCTGACCTGATTTGCAGTGATGACTTGACAGATTCTGTTGTCAGTCACTTCAAGCTCTGGGCGCACTTCATCTTCTCTTCCCAAATACAGATTGATTACTGAGGGGGAAAAGGTCACACACTTGCCACGCACATAGACCTTTCTAAATTCATGGGACTTTCCATCTGCACATTCCTCAGATAGATTGACAATGAACTCTTTCACCAAGGTCTCATAACACTTTGGGAGTTGAGTCACAGTCCTCATTAGCCCTGCTTCTTTAATCAGCTCCACAATTTCCTTACATTCCAAGGCATTCTGAGCCAGTTCCCTCTCCAAGGCCAGTCTTTTGTGGTAGACATACTTCCACCTGTTCACACTCGAGGCAAAGTGGAAAGACACATTGTCAATGGGAACCTCTGGAACACTAGCAGCCAACTTGCTAGAGGTTGGCTTCTTCTTGGACAGGGATGTTGTGACATCACATGGAACATCCGAGTCAGACTCCACCACAACTGCCTTGGTCTTCATTTTCTTGGGCACCTCTTTGCTCCAAGATTTAGCAGGTCCATGTCCTTTTCTCTTGCGTGTACTTTCTGTCACTGTTTGCTTGGGAGAAGTTGTCTCATCAACTTCCTTGGATGGAGACCTTTGCATCACTGTCTTTTTCCCTCTCCTAGTCCTGACCCTCTTGGCTATGCTAAGGATAACTAAGGCCAACAGTTCGTTATCAGAGAACTCTTCCAGGTTGACTGTGTCAGCTCTAGGGTTGGCCTCAACATCTTGAGGGACACTTACCTTCTCACCTCTCACCTTGCTTACATGTTTATCATTCTTAGGACCCTCTTCAGGTAATCCAGACACATTCTCCCTTAACACAACTGCGGTTTCACGACATGCAACATCATCGGGAACAATAGTGTTCAAGGGAACGGAAACCCCAGGAACATTCTGATCACCGGACAGAATCTTAGTGACCATAGAGGCAATGGCATTGTGCACATACCTCGATCCTTCCTTGGAAGGGTTGTCCAGAGCGATAGCTGAGGAGATTTTGGAGACCGTTTCTTTTGGTCTTCTTGCATGGGACGACGTTGCAGCGTTGACACTAACTTCCTCCCGGTTGGGGTTGCCAAACTCCGTGCTGTGAGAATCGGACACGGTAGTGTAGGAGGTGGTATCGGATTGGTGTGCCATACTGAATATCTCAGAGGGAAGTTGAACCGTTTCTTTGGAAGAGGGTTTACACGAATGGTGTTTGAAGCGACGGAATGTGAAACGCTTTATGCAAGAGTAAGGTCTATTAGATTTTGACCACTCAGAGCTCACTATTTGTTGTTTAATAATTTGACTTACTAAACAGTAGCTAACTAACTTCATTAGTTGCTATAAATTTTCAGACGTACGCATTCCCTCTTTGCCCTTACTATTGTCACACTTAGCAGCGTACAATGTCATGACATTCCGGGTGACATTGTACTCTGTCTGCATCAGGTTCCTCCATACTAGGGTTGACCACCTGCTACCACACGCTAGGTGTTGAGATTCTGCAGACGACAATAATACACACCTCTGTCTATCCCTTGCTGTCATATCCTTTGTATGATGACCAATAGGTGCCAATGGCTCATTACTTTCAATCAGACATTTTCCACAGTCTGTCTTTTTATCTAAAGACAGATATGAGACTCTTCTCATAGTTCTCTTGGAACTGCTCTTCTTCATTCCTTGTACCTGAAGGTGATCAAGTCTTCCATGTCCCAGCTTCCCTTCCTGATCTCCCTTGGCTAAAGGACACTTGGGAAAGTTGAGAGAGTCTTTAGATTTCCATAGATAGCAATTATCTTTGGATCTGTCTCCTCTCATCACGTCTTGATTGCACCCATTCAACACCACACATCCTCCCTTAGTAAATTCCACCTTGCATCCTTGGTCACATAGCTGGCTTATGCTTTTGAGGTTCACAGTTAGTCCTTTTACTAACAATACACCACTCAATTTTGGAGCTTCAGGACAGTCCAGCTTACCAACACCCTCGACTTCTCTTTTAGTTCCATCACCAAATGTCACAAACTTGGTGGTAGGAGGATGTAGATTCACCACTAGGTTGCTCATCCCAGTCATATGCCTTGAGCAGCCACTATCAAGGTACTAGTCTTGTCTGATATGTGCCCTTGAAAATGTGTGAGCAAGGTTAGCAACACATTGTTGATTCTCAGGATAGGAGTGAAGCTTAGATGCCTGCTGCTTAGGATTGACCTGAGATGTCTGCTTAGCCGCCCATGTTTGTTTCTTAATGGGGACATTATGCTTAGACACCTTCTTCTCAGGCCTACCTTGCGAGGTCTGGTTTGGGTAACCATGCAGCCTATAGCAGAAGGGTTTTATGTGACCGAATCTACCACAGTAATGACATCTCCATCTCTTAAATTTCTTCTTCTGATGATTGCTCATTCTGGTTCTCCGATGTTGCGACATTGGATGTGACTTCTGCTTGAATTTCTGAAATACAGCCTTAGGCTTTTTGAGTTCAGATGAAGAGTACTTAGTGCTTCCTAAGTCAGACATGAGTCCTGACTTCTGTCCCACCTTTAGGATTTCTTCCAAGGTGTCAGATCCTTTATTCAACATTTTGATGGATTTGGTCATTTGGTCTAGCTTAGAGGTCAGCAGGGAAATCTTACCCTTCAGACCCTCTATGACTTTCAGCTGCTCTAGTTTCTCAGCTTCTAGCTCTTTGATGAGTTTCTTCTGCTTTTCTCCTTGGATACAAACTTCTGCACTTTTAACACATAGTTCTTTATATGAGGCAGCAAGTTCATCCAAGGTGAGCTCATCTCCACTTGAGTTATCCTCTGAGGCACATACACTGGTCAGAGCAGTGACATGTTTGGCAGATTCTTCTTCAGATTCACTCTCAGTGTCTTCTTCTAACCAGGTGACAGATAACCCTTTCCTTTGCATCATGAGAAAGGTAGGGCAGTCAGCCTTAATATGACAATATGCTTCACATCCATGGCACTGGATTCCCTTGCCTTGGTTGAACTTTTCTTCAGAAGTTGATCTTTTCCTTATGTCAGACGGGATGTTCTTGACATTAGGTCTACCCTGTTGATCAAATTTCTTTATGAGCTTGTTGAACTGTCTCCCAAGCATGGCTAAGGCTTCTGATATACTTTCATCACCTTCAGTATATCCTGCTTTTGACTCCTCTTCAGCATTAGATACAAAAGCTACGCTTTTGTTCTTCTTTTCAGCATTCTCACACAAGCCCATTTCAAAGGTTTGAAGAGAACCAATGAGCTCATCCACCTTCATATTGCAGATGTCCTGTGCCTCCTCTATGGCTGTGACCTTCATAGCAAATCTCTTAGGCAAGGACCTGAGAATCTTTCTTACAAGTTTCTCTTCAGCCATTTTCTCACCTAGTCCACCAGAGGTGTTTGCAATTTCAAGAATATTCATGTGAAAGTCATGAATAGTCTCATCCTCTTTCATCCTCAGATTTTCAAACTTGGTGGTCAGCATCTGAAGTTTGGACATCTTCACTTTGGAAGTACCTTCATGAGTTACCTTGAGGGTATCCCAAACTTCCTTAGCTAGTTCACAGTGGTGCACCAGCCTGAAGATGTTCTTACTGATTCCATTGAACAATGCATTCAAGGCCTTGGAATTTCCAAGAGCTAATGCCTCTTGCTCCTTGTCCCACTCTTCTTCAGGAATTTGCACACTGACTCCATCTTCACCTGTCCTCATTGGATGTTCCCATCCTTTGTTGACAGCTCTCCAGACTTTGCTATCTAGAGACCTTAAGAAGGCTATCATACGAGGCTTCCAGTCATCATAATTAGAGCCATCCAACATGGGTGGTCTATTTGAGTGTCCTATATCCTTGTCCATGGTACTAGAAAGTAACTTCCCTAGATCTCACCCAGAAATTCACAGGCAGGGTGCCTGCTCTGATGCCAATTGAAATTCTAGTTATCAGACTTTAGATGTCACACGGGTTGTTATGACATCGAATTCTGCACAGACAAGAATTATGAAGAACTTAACAGTAAGTGCAGTAAATAACACAAGTAATTGTTTACCCAGTTCAGTCCAACATGACCTACATCTGGGGGCTACCAAGCCAGGGAGGAAATCCACTATCAGTAGTATTAATTCAAAGCTAAACTCGCCCGTTTACAACTCGTCACTTAATCCCTACCCAATGCAATTTCAATCTTACTCTAAGATCAGAGTTCCTACTCACTCCCCCTCAATCACCTCAGTGATTACTACCTTTAATCAATATTAAAGACAACTTTGAAGTCGCACTTCAAACAACTCTTGATTGTGCTTAACAGCTTTAATCAAGATACACAGCACTCACGCTTAAAAGCTTTGAGCGACACAACACTTACAACTCAATGAACACCCTATACCAAAACAATCATCAACGTGATAATGGCTTGGCTTAAAAGATATGTCTAATACAAGACTCACAAAAATACAGCAGTGAAGTATGATGGACACACTTAATCTTCACGCCTCAAAATCCCCAAAACTGAATGAAGGAACGACTTCCTTTTATATTGCAGTACCTGGGCTTTTGCACTTGTATTCTCCTGAATTTAAGGTCACTCGAGTTCCCATAAATTCAATATCTAGATTACTATCAAATAGGCTATTTGTTAGGTTCATTAAATGTAGCTTGGTTGTTGATTTCCTGGTTTTTCTCTAAGCTGTTGAATCCCTGAAGAATAGCCTGAGAAAAAGCTGAAACAGAAAACAGAACAACCTACAATATAGCATATGCTGTCAGGAATGAATGTCACGACATTCAGCTTGACATCAAGGATCATATGCTGAGTCTGTTTTTCCAGAAAACAAACTGTACAATTTTGCTGAACTGAACATGACCAAAAAGACCATACTACAGTCACAGCTTACATTAATAAATGTCAAAGTATCCAATTTGACATTTACACATTTGGCCTTAAGTTAGTTCTGTTATCCTCTTGAAGAACAAACGAAGAAACATACTGAAGTGTAGCAGAACACCACTCTGTCTATTATTCAGTATATACTGTCCATGATGAATGTCATAACATTCAGTTTGACATTCATACAGTAGGCCTTATGCCAGGTCTGGTTCTTCCTTGATAACCAGACTGCAAATGAATACAGAGCTCTAATAGAACACCAACTGTTCTATTCCTCAGTAGCTGCTGACAGGGATGAATGTCATAGTCTCCAGTTTGACATTCAATAAATCCTGTATTAGCTAATTCTGCAGTAACTACTCAAGTGTGTCATGACATCAGTCAAGACATTAGAGTACAGTTAGATATTCTAACCTACAATGCAGTCACACATACACACCATGTCATGACATCAGTCAAGACATTAGAATCCAGCTAGTGTTTTACCATATAATGCAGCCAATTAAACACCTACAGTTTATCTTGACCAGTCCGGTGGAACTCACCGGAGAAGACAACCGAAGCTCTAGCTCCGGTGATGATGTGTCTGGAGTCTGAGCCACATGATCCATGTCTCATGTTTTAATCTTAACCGTTCCTTGTGATTACTCAATTTGCCACGCGGTTGACTCAGGTGTACTTGGAACGCGTGTTTTGGATCATCAGATCTGCCACCTCAATTAATGAGGGAGATCTGATGGTCCACGTATTTTTGGATTTTCTGAATTTTATTTTTATTGCCTTTTCTTCAATAATTCATATTGAATTCAATATTGATCCAAAAAATATGGGACTTTCACCAAAAATTTCCAAATATTTTTCTCTTTCATATTCTGAGTTAAAATTATTTTTTAGATCATTATTAATATTTTTCATGAATTAATTAATTTTGCCAAGGTCCTTTGATTGTTATTAATATTAATATTCTGAGTTAAAATTATTTTAATTGTGTAAAAATTATGAAATTGTTTCTCCAAGGTCCTTTGACCTTGTTTGACCTATGATAAATGTCATGGCCATTCCTTTGGTGTTTTGATAAGATTTTAGGATTTGGACAAAACATATTTGAATTTAATACACAATTTTAATATTTTTAATTGAATAAATGCAATTTTAATTATGTTGACCATTTGTATTGACTTAATTGAGTTTAATTGTTTGTTGTTGGGCCTTGGTCAAGGTTGATTTGACTTTGTCAAGTTAATATCATTGGATTTAGGGGATTGATGGAATGTACATTCCATCTCCCAAAATGAATGAATGATATTAATTTGGTAAAAGTCCTCCTTTGACCAATTTGTGATCTCATTCATCCCTTTCCCTCTTCATCTAATTCTCCTTCTTCATCCATTCATTTTCATTTGGCCAATGACATCTCAAAGTTTTAATGCTAGTTGATTGAAAGATTAACATGAGTATGGATAAGATTAGGCCACACCTTTTGCATATTTTTTGTGTGCGGTATGTCTATTGAGGATAGTTCATAATACTATGTCTCCAACATGCATTAACACCAAAAGTTTATTGCCCGACCTCAAATAGTTGTGACTTCTACATAAGTCCAATTACGATTGCTTAACATAACGCTAAATTTGTGACTCAAAAGGCATAAGCGTTCTAGTTAGTGAGAGTGTAAGTCTCCCCTCTTCTATGGTATTGTGTGGAAATTTGGCCTTCTTTCCTTCATTTGGAAGATGTTTTGGTACAAGGATCCATGCTTGTGGCAAGTGGGTTGAGTGTTCTCCAAAGAATGTCTTGAAATCAAAAGCAAAACAAAACTGACTACTAACTTACTAACCATTAACGTTTAACTTCAAGTCTTTACTTTGAATGAAATTTACTTTTAGCACTCTATTATCATTTGCCATTATACATATCATTCTAATTGTTTATGTTAATGTAATTCTTACTTTGTCCATTTGGACCGTATTGTGTGATATTATTTTGTTTGTGTTACTTTGTTTGTTTGTGTGGTCTTTGACCATTTAATGTACATAATGACAACAAAAACCCTAAAAGACTTTTGAGTGGACTGTTGGTTTGATCTTTCCCAATTGGACTTAGAACTTAGGCAACATTCCTTTGCTAATGGACTTGGCCAATGCCAATTTGTTGAAGAACCAAGTGCTTTCAATTTGAAGTTCATCTGATACATCATTCAAGATCTCTCCAGGTCATATACAACATTGATCATTGTTAAGCTATTATGTTAAACCCGTGACTTGTGGAAGTCATCTGCTACATGGGCTATTTTGAAGAAGATCATGAAATGGATAAGCTTGGATGAGGCCATCTTTATTTGATGCCTTTTTCTCTTCAAGATTGATATAATTGTACCTTTGTGTGTTACTTTATTCTAAAAGTCTAAGGGAATTATGTGTTTCTATTGACATACTTGTCTATTGGATTGCTACCCAATTGGTCAGATCTTTTCAACTTTAAACTTTTAATTTTGTGCATAGTATAGTCTCTTCATCTTCTCCCCAATTCTTAAATTTCAAAATCTCTCCCTCTAAATTTCAAAACTTCTTTGTATGAACTACTTTTGTTCTAAACTTTGACCAATTTTTTTGCAAAAAAAGGTAGAAACTTTGGCCTTATGCCATTGCATTTTCAAACTTATTTTCTTAAATCAAACTTGTAAATGAACTTAACTATACTTGACTTAAACTTTCAAAAAGCCAAAAAAGAACTAACTCATTCAAACCCTTTTAGGCCTTTGTGCCTTTCAAGCTTAATTTTTGTTAAAACTAACATACTCTTTTAAATTTGTAGCACGAACTACGAGGTTTTAATCCCTCATTTTTATGTTGGTACGTAGGCACAAGACCGAAGGTCTTGCCAAACACAAAAATATAATTAATGAATTCTTTTCTTATACCCCTATTCTATTTGTTTGTAAACATCAGTTTGTACAAAATATATATGCACACAAAAAGGGCTCCCTAGGAGTACCTATGACACTTTGGGTGCTAACACCTTCCCTCTATGTAACCAACCCCCTTACCTGTGATCTCTGATTTTTATTAGTTTTTATTTGAAAACTTCTTACTTATTGGGCTTTGTTCGTACTTTTCCCTTTTCCCTTGGAAATAATAAAAGCGCGGTGGCGACTCTTGTTAATTGATCTCTAGGTTGTCCATAGCTTGATAATCATGAATCTCCCGCTACATAAATTAAGTGGTGACTCTGCTAGGGACTAGTCTCCAGTGGGTTTAGCCTACTTTTTGTGTGAATATATTTGTATATATGTGATGGTTGTATATATGTATGTGTGATATAATCTGCTTGTTGTGCTTGGTGATCTCTGAGTGGTGAGATAAGTTCTAACCCGAACTTGAATGAAATTAAGATAGGAGGATGGTACAGTCATGTTCGACTTGTGTGGAGTAGTCCTTAACAAGTTGGCTTGAGATCCATTTGCTCAGTGGAGACTCCTTTGGATTTGGAAATGTCACACAAGTATTTGTGGTTAGGCATTGCTATTTCTAATTGGGTCTGAGAAGCTAAGGACCTTAGAACACCTAACCCATCATGGCCTATTTAGGACGTAGTGCAGAAACTGTTCAGGTGTAGACTTGATAATAGTTGTTACGTGATACTACACTCAGACGAGTTTCTCTTGAGAATATTATGGGTCGATGAGTCAGTCATCTTAACCTTTAATATCCCATAGATGGAATTAAGACTCTGGGTCTTTTTAGAACATGATCTACAGGTTTTTATCCTTAGTTCACTCCTTTGGGATGGTTCTTACCCAGACTCCATCATCGTGACTTGCAACAAACCCTTGATTCTTGGTTGATCCAATCAAGTGTTGTCAATATCAATGGAACTTGGGTGTTGATAAGGTGTAAACCATAATCCACCAAAATGGATGATTGATCTTGACAATGACTTAATTCATCCTTTAACCTTTGTTTGCCTTGTGTGTGATCCCATACTTGTGATTGTTGCATTCACGCATTCATGCGCATCATAACATTCATCATATAAAATTTCAAGGAACTAAGGTATCATTTGCAAATATTTTCAGACCATGGATTATGGACGAAGGAACACTAAGAAGTACAGTTTCAGATGTCCCAACTTGAAAGAGTTAAGGAATCTAGCATCTTTTGTATTAGATCCCTTGGACTTCAAACAACTTCATTGGAAGCTTCTGTTTATCTTGTCTGCTGATGTGGTAGAAGGACTATTGAGTGTGTTAGTGCAGTTCTATGATCCTCTCTACCATTGTTTCACTTTCCCGGATTTTCAGCTTGTACCTACCTTGGAGGAGTATTCTCATCTTTTGGGGATACCTGTTTCTAGTAGTGTGCCTTTTAGTGGATTGGAGGAGATTCCCTGATCTAGTATTATTGCTGAAGCTCTTCACTTGAAGAAGTCTGAGATAGAGGCTCATTGGGTGAAGAAAGGAGGGTTATTTGGGTTTCCATCTGTTTTCCTCATCAAGGAAGCTACCACTTTTGCTCAAGCTGGTAGTGTGGACGCTTTTGAAGCTATCTTTGTATTGCTCATCTATGGATTAGCTTTGTTCCCTAACATTGACGGTTTTGTTGATGTTAACTCCATTAGACTTTTCTTAATTGGGAATCACGTGCCTACTTTGTTGGGTGATATGTATTTCTCTTTGCATCTAAGGAATTCTAAGGGTGGTGGAACGATTGTCTGTTGCATTCCTCTTCTGTACAAGTGGTTTATTTCGCACTTGCCTCAGACACCTGCTTTTGTGGAGAACAAACAATGTCTAAGGTGGTCTCAAAGGCTTATGTCTCTCACTAATGATGATATAGTTTGGTATGACCCATCTTTAAGCAGTTTGGAGATTATTGATAGTTATGGTGAATTCTCTAATGTGCCTCTCATTGGTACAGAAGGAGGAATTAACTACAACACTGCTTTGGCTCGTCGTCAACTTGGGTTCCCCTTGAGAGACAAACCTAATAACATGTTGTTAGAAGGTCTTTTATATCAAGAGGGTAAAGATCCCCAATCTTTGAAGCAGAAGATTGTGCATGCTTGGCATAATGTGCATAGGAAAGGAAGATCCGAGCTTGGTCCGCGCAATTGTGTAGCTTTCGAAGCCTACACTCTTTGGGTGAAGAATAGAGCTTTGGAGTTGAAGATGCCTTATCCTTGTGAAAGACATATGTCTATGGTTATGGTTGAGCCATTAACTCTCCCTAACCAAGATGTAGAGGAGTTGGAAGATGCGCTCATCAAGATGAAGCAAGGGAGGGATATGTGAGAAGAGCATTTCCATGCTTTGAGCAAGAAGCATGAAGAGTTGCAGTTGGAGTCTAAGGACAAAGATGCACTGATTGAGCTACTTGAAGACCGAGTGTTGAAGTGATAGAGGGAGCCAGAGGTTTCATCTTCTAGCATGCCTCATCCTTCCATTGCTTGGAAGAAGATTGTTGACCAACTTTTCCTTGAGAAGACTCAGATGAAGGCTTCTTTTGAGATCGAGATTCGTCGCATTCGAAGGAAGTACGCGCCTTCAACCAGATCTTTTGACATGGTTGTTAGGGATCATTAGGACGACTAGTCTCGTTTTCTCTTGTATCTTTTTATTTTGGTTTCTCAAATTGTACTCAGTGTAATCCCTCCAATTTATATAAATAAAAAGAGATTTTTGGTCATATAAAATTATTGCAATTACCATTTCAATATTATATATATTTGCAAATGATATAGTAAGTTCTTTGGAAAATAAAAATAATCAAGCATTGCATTTCATGCATCATTTGCATAAGCAGGTTTTTGTCAGGTGTCTGATTGGTGTTCTTCTGTGCTTTAGCCAAGATGACTCGCCAGTACAACACCAGAGCTAATCATCAGAAAATCATGGAGCACCTTGAGCAAGAGAACCGAGATTTGAAAGAGGAGATTGCCCGACTGACTGCCATGATGGAATCAGTTCTTGCTGCCCAAAGTCAAGCTTCTCCAACGCTTGTAACTCCTCCCGGGAGGACAGTTAGTTCTGAAGTGGTTACCTCTACTGTGTCTGCTGCCACCACCCACTTCGCTCCGAACTTGCCTGTTGGATTTCTAGGGGGAATGCCTCCCAATTTTGTGCCAGAAGGTTTTGCTCCTACTTTTGCTTCCATGTCGGCGTCTAGCCCGGTCATGTTTGTGTCATCTCCTGTTGTGCAGACTTTGCCTCGCGTAGAGGACACCATCTATCATTCCGAGCCATCTGAGGGCCCGGATGTCTATGAGAAGATGGATGAAATGATGAACCAATTTCTTGAGCTGCGCAAGGAATTGAAAACACTGAGAGGCAAAGATCTGTTTGGGAAGAGTGCTGCTGAATTGTGCTTAGTGCCTAATGTGAAAATCCCAGTGAAATTCAAAGTGCCTAACTTTAAGAAGTATAAAGGGAGTTCTTGTCCACTCAGTCATCTTGTGATATATGCCCGCAAGATGTCGACTCAAACAGATAATGACCAATTGATTATTCACTACTTCCAGGATAGCCTGATAGGTGTTGCACTCCGTTGGTATATGGGGTTAGATAGTGCAAGCTGTAAGACCCCAATTTTGGCCCTAAGATCCCTCATGGCCTATATCATATCATATCATGGCCTCAAGGATCATTGCATACCTTTGTTTCCCTCCTAGTGGGTGGGTTATCTTGTGAGTGTGGTTCTTGATCACCAAGCATGTATTGCACTTGTATATCATTGCTTTTCATCTATTTGTTAACCAAAGGTACAAAATATTGTCATCTAACCATGTTACTTGCAGATGAATCAAATTAGGTCAAATCAGTCAAAGTCAGTCATTGAGATAGATGGTGGCCATTCTTGAAGAATTTGGGCACCATGATCATTCATCAAGAGTTCATATGAGTTGTGACATCATTTTGGATCAAAATATCAATTGGTAGGGGCTTGGAATTCATCAGAGCATGGTTTAGTCAAGCAAAACCCTAGCAAAGTCAACTGAAGTCAACCTTGGTCAACTGTGCATTTAATCAGTGATTTGATGGTGGAAATTGGTTTGAGAGGTCTCATTCATGTCCATATAAGCCTCATATAACATGTCAAACATCCACAGTGAAGAATTTGAAGTCAGACAAGAAATTTCCAAGAATAGAAAGTTGACCTGTAATTGGAATTTGCCAAAAATGGAAACTTCTTCTCCTCAAATTGACATCATCATACAAACTTCAAATGAATTTTTGTCCAACATGAAAGTTGAATATCTTGTTCTCCCATTTCCAACAAGTCCAAGAACACTCATTTCTCATGTGTGGTTGGCAAGTTATGATCAAATCATTGTCAAAAAAATTTGAACTTCAAAGTGGCATATCTTCCAAACCATTTGGCCAAATTGAGTGAGGTTTTTTGCTACAAGTCATATTTGATGTGCTCTATCCAAATCTTTCATCACAATTCACCAAAAATCAACCAATCAAAATGGCCTTTTTCAAGTGGCTTGAATTAAAAATGAGTGAGGTGAAAAAATGACCTTTCAAATTAGCCATTTCTAACATATTTTACCAATTGAAAATGTTCAGAAATGACATTTTGGATTTGCTTAAGGCCCATTTTCGCAGCTGTAGCCATGCCCATGCAACTTGAAGTGAAATTCATCAATTAGCAAAAACACCTCTTTTAAGCTAAATGCAATTACCACTCAATTAACCAAACTTAGCAACATTAATCACAGTATATATTTCATTTTTCTGCTGAGAAAACCCTAGCCATACTTCACTAAACAGATCAAAAAAAACTCATTTGCTCTCAAAAACCTTTTTTCTTCATTTTGAACTTTTGCTGAAAATCTTCAAAGAGCTCGAGCTTGGTTTGTTTGTTTCATCACATGCCACCATTTTGGAACCTTTTGCAAGCCTGAGATCATGACTGTAAGCAAGAAACACAGCACGGTTTCATCGAGCTTCATCCATGGCAGATCTTGATTGGAGCTTTTTCAAAGGTTGTTGAGCTAAAACCCTTCAATCATTCATCATCTGGAACCTCCTTGTACATCTGTTTCAGCCTTTCGAGACCAAACAACCACTGCATCATCACTGTGCTCCAAATCAAGTACCTTTAGTTGCTTATAGTTCTTTAAGAACTTGCTTTGCTTTGCTTAATAGCAATTTGCATTGAGGTATAACTTCTTATCTTCATGTAGTCTGGAAGACCTGGCCTGTTACTTGGCCAGGCAACTGTCTGAAGTCCTCCTTAAGAGGCAATGCTTGTGTGTGTTTACATTTGTCCCAAGCAAGAAAAGTCCTTTGAATAAGGCAATTGGTAGAACCCAAGAGATATGCAACCTATCTCCTACTATTCTGTGTGTCACTCACCTTGCTCACACCACATGTGTTGATGCATAGTGAGTAAAAACCCAAGATCTATCGAGTCTAACTTGTGGAGAGAGTTCCTACTTTCTGAACTCCCACATCTTCTGATATTCAAAGCTCTCCCTGACCAGGGATAAGAGCAATGAGGCACACCCCTCATATCTTTTCATCTGCTTCACCTTAGCCCCTCAATGGCAAGGTTAAGAGCACCATTAACCCTATTCCAGTTGGCTTCAATGCCTAACCCTTTGTGTGAGCCTGATTGTTTGGTTATAGTGTGTGCTGAATGACTTTAATTGATTGATTGCTTACCTCATATACACATGTCTGCTTGCATGCTTTGTGCATTTATCATCATCAATTACTCATTAGTGCATGATCATTTCATTTGTCTCTGTGACATATCTTTGTTGTTTGCCCATTGAGGACGATTGTAAGACCATCCATTGGCCATTGTTCCTATGATATGGAAGTGAGTATAAGACCATCTCATTGGCCACTCATCTTCTCTTTGCTTGATGCATTTGCATTTGTTGTATGTGAGGATGCAATTGTAAGTCCCTGCAAGTTGGCCTTTGCTTTCCTATGATCATATGTTGGATATTGGTATAAGCCCAGACAGATTGGCATCCGGTATCCAAGTTTCGTTTTGTTTTAGGAGATTGGAATAAGTCCATCTATTGGCTTCCGACATCCTTGGTTCTTTGTTTAGGAGATTGGTGTAAATCCATCTATTGGTATCCGGTATCCGCTTTTGTTTGTGAGATTGGAGTAAGGCCATTGAGTGGCATCCGATATCATTTGTTTGCTTATTTTGCTATTGCTCATTGCCTATTCCAAAGGACACACTTGAATCATCTTCTATATGATTTCAAGAAGTGAACCTCCTAAGAAGTTTTACAATCCATCCTCATCCATTCATCCCTCTTTGTCCTAAACCTTTTCACACCTTACTTTCAAACTTGAGATAGATATTGTGCAAACATCTTCATATTTTCAAATTAAAAAACCTGGACCCCAAGTCCTTGACTTTTTTTTTCAAACTCCATTTCATAATAATTCTTTTGAATCAATCTTAATCATACTTTGACCCTACTTTCATAATCACAATCAATTAACTTCACCCATTCATTTGTTTTGGCTTTGTCCATTGTTAATCTTTTCACACATTAGCCATAGGTTTCAATTATCATTGTGGTTGATGTAAACCTCACCTTATCCTTAGTGAGTCGACTATAAGACTTCCGTACTGAAAACAGGGTTAACCCCTCTAGTACGTCGAAGCTGTCCTCGCATGGTGGATGTTGGTCTTGGTCGAGTTTTCTCCCATTGATAATGAAGAGCCTCAGTGCTATTGTTTAAAATTGAACTCACAAACCTTTTGGAAATCTTTTAGCCGAACTACGGCGTTTTGATCCTTACCTTTGATGAAAGGTACGTAGGCAACGGGTTCATCCGTTCGAACACAAAAACAATAAAAATTGTATATTCTTTTCTCATCATACCAATCATGTTTGCACAATAAATATTTCATAACAAATAACAATTTTATACAACAAGTGTGAAAAGGGCTCCCTAGGAGTACCTAGGATGTGATGGGTGCCTAACACCTTCCCATTGCGTAATTTACCCCTTACCCAGATTCTCTGATCTTTTTATTAGTTTTCTACGCGTAAAACTTCTTAGGCTTTTGTTCGCTTTTTAGCCAATCCTTTGGATAAATAAAAGTGCGGTGGCGACTCGAATTCATTGTATGCTTTGCTTATGGTTTAATCAATAAATCATATAGCGACGAATACACCGCTACAGAAAAGTGGCGACTCTGCTGGGGATAAGATCCTTGGTGGTATTGCCTACTTTTCACCCTTGTTGTGTGATATATTGTTATTTGTTGTATGACATATTTTTGTATCATTTAGGATAACTGTATTGATTGTAATGTTTGAATTGCTGGATATACAATTGTTGTTTGCTTTGGTGATCTGTGAGATGAGTTCTATACCCGAACTCGAGTGCACTCTAGGATGGGAGAATGGCATAGTCTTGTTGACTGGTGTGGAGTATTCCTTAGCCAGTTGACTTGCGAGTCCATTCACTTGGTGGAGGTCATGTTGGATTAATAATGTCACACAAGTTATTTGTGGTTAGGCATTATTCTTTCAATCATGTGCCGCAGAAGCCAAGGACCGTAGTTTACCAAACCCGTCTTGGCCTATTATTTTTAGGAACGTAGTGCGGAGGTCGTTCAAATGTAAGTTCTGATGCGATTGTTACGCGATACTACACTCATAAGAGTTTCTCTTGAGAATATTTTTGGAATACGAGTATTCGTTCCTCCGATAATATTCGAAAGATGGAACGATGATTATGGGAACCTCTGGTAGAACATGTCTGGCAGGTTTAAACCCTAGTACACTCCCTTTGGGTGGTTCTTAACCGAGACTCCATGCTCGTGACTCTCAGCAAACCCGTGATTCGTGGTTGAGTCGTTCAGACAACCTTAATATCAATGGAACCTGGGTGTTGATCAGGTATAAAACCTAAATCCCCCAAAAAGGATGGTTGATATTAAGGATGTTCGAGCCGGTTCATGTACCGTTAATATCAATGGAACTTGGGTGTCGATAAGGTGAAAACCTAAATCCACCAAAATGGATGATTGATATTAGGGATACAATGAGCTTTCCCATGACCTTTGTTTGGTGTGACTTGCTTGATCCTTGAGTGTGATTGTTGCATTCATGCATTCATGCATTCATCTGCACTTCATGTCATCAGAAAAAAGAAAATTTTCAAGGAACTTAAAAGGGTTTATTTGCAAAATTTTCAGACATGGAAAGACCAAAAAGGCATACAAAGAAGTACAGCTTTAAACAGCCCGATGTAAAAGAGTTAAGGAATCTGACATCTTATGTATTAGATCCCTTGGGTTTCAAAGCTCTCTATGGGAAGCTCCTACCCCTGCTGACTACTCAGGTTGATGAAGGGTTGATGAGTACTCTAGCCCAGTTTTATGATCCGCTGTATCATTGCTTCTCATTTCCAGACTTCCAGCTGTTGCCAACTTTGGAGGAGTATTCTCATCTCATTGGGATTCCGATTCTGGATCAAGTGTCGTTCAGTGGCCTAGAGAGTATTCCGACTGCTCGAGAGATTGCCAGCTTGTTGCACATAGATGAAGAGTTGATTAGGGCTAATCTGACTACCAAAGGCGGAATTCAGGGTTTTCCTTCCGAGTTCCTCATTGCCCAAGCTACCTTTTATGGGAAGGCCATGAGTGAGGATGCCTTTGAGGCTTTATTTGTGCTGCTCATCTATGGATTGGTGTTGTTTCCCAACTTCGACAAGTTCGTGGACATGAACGCTATTAGGATCTTCTCAGTTCTTAATCCCGTTCCGACTTTGTTGGGCGATGCCTATGTCTCTTTGCATCTGAGGAATGCAAAGGGTGGAGGAGTTATTGTCTGCTGTCTACCTTTGCTATAGAAGTGGTTTATTTCGCACTTGCCGCAGACAGTTGCTTTCAAGGAGAACAAGGGATGTCTACGGTGGTCCCAGAGACTCATGTCTCTCACCAATGATGATATCACTTGGTATGATCGCGTGTATGATACCGTCCAGATCATTGACTATTGTGGTGAATTCCCTAATGTGCCTCTTCTTGGCACATGTGGTGGGATCAGCTACAATCCCATTCTCGCACGACGTCAGCTTGGGTTCCCCCTGAAGGATAAACCTCATAACATTCTGTTAGAAGGTGTGTTCTTCCAGGAGGGTAAAGATCCCCAAGGCCTGAAAGCCAGATTTTTCCGTGCTTGGCGCAGTATTCACAAGAAGAGTAGGAATGAGTTGGGTCCAAAGAACTGCATTGCTTTGGAGCCATACACCTCTTGGGTCAGACAGAGAGTTGCCGTGTACTTGATGTCGTATGATCATCCAAGACCTACACCGTTGGATGTGGCTGGGCCTTCAACCCTCCCTACCCAACGTGTAGAGGAGTTGAGAGAAGAAGACCTTTCACGTGCCTGGATCCGTGAAAGAGAGGAATTGCTTCAGCAGCTTAAGGAGAAGGATGCTATGATTGAGTTCCTCGAGCATCGAGTGATCGACGATCCAAACGACACTTGGACCTCTCTGCTTCCTCAGTCTTCCAAATTCTGGAAGAGGAGGTATGATCGACTTGCAAAGGAGAAAGCAGATATGGAAGCGGCCTATGAGAGAGAGATCAAGAAGCTGTGTACTTCTCGTCTTCCAGCATCCCGAGCTTCTAGGGATCCATAGGATGTTTATTTACCTTTTCTCTTTGTAATGATCAAAAATGCTGTACTTCTTTGTCTTGATATATTTGAATGAAATATTTTCCATGAGAAATTAAAATGCTTTAACTATTCGAAATGTTGCAAATAATACCCTAAGGGTTCCTTGAAAATAAACAAAGCATCTGCACAAGCATTTCATGCATCATTTTTGCATAAGCAGGTACCCTTTGTTTCTGGTCTTCTTGTCCTAACTCTTTGTTCTTCATTTATTTTGAAGACAAGCTGACTCACCGGTATTATACGCGAGTCAATTCTGCGAGAGTTATGGAGCAGCTAGAACAAGAGAACAGAGAACTGAAAGAAGAGGTCGCCAGACTTGGCGCTTTGATGGAGCAACTCCTCACTGCTCAAAATCAACCTGCTTAACCGCCTGCAACTCCTCCCCAGAGTACGGTCATTTCAGAGGTCTCCACTTCGACTGTGCCAGTCAGTGCTCATGTGCCCAATGCTATGCCGCCCGGGTTTCCTTGGGGGATGCCTCCAGGTTTTATGCCTGATCTGCCTGCGCCAACATTTGCTCACATGCCGACATCTAGCCCGGTCCCTGTTGCCGCTCCTCCTGTCGTGCATACCATGCCAAGGGTAGACGACACCATCTATCACTCCGAGCCATCTGAGGGCTTAGACGTTCATGAAAAGATGGATGCCATGAACGACCAATTCCTTGAGCTGAGAAAGGAATTGAGGACTCTTCGAGGAAAGGATTTGTTCGGCAAGTCTGCTGCCGAGTTGTGCCTTGTTCCCGGTGTGAAGATACCGGTCAAATTCAAAGTACCTGACTTTGAAAAGTATAAGGGGAACACCTGTCCACTCGCTCACCTGGTCATGTACGCCAGGAAGATGTCTACCCAGACAGATAATGATCAGCTGTTGATTCATTATTTTCAAGATAGTCTGTCTGGTGCAGCGCTCAGATGGTACATGAGCTTGGACAGTGCCAATATCAGATCCTTCAATGACCTTGGTGAAGCCTTCGTCAAGCAGTATAAGTACAACGTCGATATGGCGCCTGACCGAGATCAACTCAGGTCCATGTCGCAGAAGGACAAGGAAACGTTCAAGGAGTACGCCCAGAGATGGCGAGAGCTGGCAGCTCAGATCACTCCACCGCTAGAGGAGAAGGAAATGACCAAGATCTTTCTGAAGACTCTTGGCTCATTCTATTATTAGCGGATGGTAGCAAGCGCTCCCTCTGATTTCACCGAGATGGTGAACATGGGGATGCGTCTCGAAGAAGGTGTCCGTGAAGGACGGTTGGCGAAGGATGAGAGCTCTTCTTTTAAACGGTATAGGGCGTTTAAGAGGAAAGAAGGGGAAACACATGCTGTGCAACCCCAGCCCAAGCATAGAAGACCCTCTGTTCAGAGGAAGCCCGCACGTCGTGCCGGTCATCAGCACCAGGTGGCTCATATAGCACCTGTCTTCAAAGACAATGCTCAGCAACATCAGCAATACCAACATCAACAGTATCAGCATCAGCAACAATATCAACAACCTCAGTACCAACAACAACAGTCTCGTCCACAGCAACAGGCTTACCAGCCTCGTGGTAGCACAAGTAATCAAGCGAATGTGAGTTATGATAGGAAGAAGATCAGTTTTGATCCGATTCCCATGTCTTACGCAGAGTTATATCCCTCTCTAATAGAGCGGAAGCTGATTACTCCAAGAGATCCTCCGGCTATACCGATCAACCCTCAGTGGTGGTATAAGCCTGACTTGCACTGTGTCTATCATTCTGGCGCTCCGGGCCACGATATAGAGAATTGTTTTCAGCTGAAGACTAAGGTTCAGGACCTTGTAAGATGTGGTATTCTGAGTTTTGAAGATTCAGGCCCGAATGTCACCAAGAACCCATTGCCTATGCATGGGAAGTCTGTTAATATGATTCAGGAATGCCTTGGGAAGTACAAGGTCAGATATGTGAGCCACATCAGGCAGTCGTTGGTCGAATTACGTCGTTTGCTGTGTCAGTACAGCTACTTAGAGCATAACCACGACAAGTGCCGCGTCTGCTCGGTTAACCGCTTGGGTTGTGACCAAGTACGCAGAGAGCTTCAAAAGCTATTGGATGAAGGTACCATTGAGATTCTGCAGAATCGCAATGTTGACAAAGACGAGCCTGAAGTGAATGTGATTTCACCAGTGTTCAAGCTGCCTCAGCATGTTGTTATCCGCTATGATAGCAGCAAGCCGAAGGCTTCCCCTTCCTTGGTCATTAAACCTGCAGGCCCTGTGCCCTATTCCTCTGATCGAGCTGTGCCATTCCGATACAACCCTGTTGCTGTGCAAGATGTGGTCGAAGTGCCTTTACCTTCCACTTCCGTAACCACTGTCGCTGATGTAAGTGGGTTAACCCGAAGTGGTCACGTATTTTCTGCGCCTCCTAAGGCTGTTGCTTCTGAATCTGCTGAACGTTCTGTGAGGACAGCTGTGAAAATTCAGAATCCGGCACTTGATGTTGCCAAACCATCCTCCTCCGTACAAAAGACTCCTGTTTCTTCAGTTGGCCCAAGTGGCATTGTAGATGAAGAATCTGATGAGATGCTGAGACTCATCAGAAAGAGTGAGTACAACATTGTAGACCAGCTTCTACAAACGCCATCCAAGATTTCTATTCTTTCTCTGTTGCAGAATTCAGAACCCCATAGGGAGGCTCTGCAGAAAGTCTTGGACCTGGCGTATGTTGATCACGACGTCACCATTGAGCAATTTGATAGTATTGTTGCGAACATTACCGCTTGCAACACTTTGAGCTTTTGTGACGTTGATCTCCCTGAGGAGGGAAGAGACCACAACATGGCTTTACATATCTCCATGAATTGCAAATCTGACGCAATGTCCAATGTGCTGGTGGACACTGGATCTTCTTTAAATGTATTGCCAAAAACCACACTCTCCAGATTGTCATACCAAGGTCCTCCTATGAGGCAGAGTGGGGTTGTTGTAAAGGCATTCGATGGGTCGCGTAAGACCGTGATTGGGGAAGTTGATCTCCCAATCAAAATTGGACCAAGTGATTTCCAGGTTACCTTCCAGGTAATGGATATCCACCCATCTTATAGTTGTCTCTTAGGCAGACCATGGATTCACGAGGCTGGTGCCGTGACATCCACCCTACATCAGAAGCTGAAATTTGTGAAAAATAAGAAATTGGTTGTAGTAGGGGGAGAAAAGGCTCTCCTGGTTAGTCATCTGTCTTCTTTCTCGTACATTGACGCTGAGGATGAAGTTGGAACTCCATTCCAAGCTTTATCTATTGATGAACCAGTCGAGAAGAAGTCTCCTTCATTCACTTCCTACCGTGATGCGAAGCTGGCCATTGAATGTGGCGCAGTTGCTGGATTAGGGAAGGTGATTGAACTCGAAGACAACAGATCCCGGGCTGGCATTGGCTACTGTTCTGGGGCATGTAATGAGCAAGGTTTGTTCACAAGTGGGGGATTCATCCATGATGATCAACCTGAAGAGGAAGTTGATGCCATCTTGGAAGAGGATGCAGAAGACGTGAACAACTTCGTTATTCCTGGTGGTGTCTGCCACCATTGGGTCGCTGTAGATGTTCCTACAGTCATCCATAGATCAGAGTAATTGTTCACTTTGTTTAAAACCCTTCTCCCATGCCAAAAGGAGAAGTGATGACATTGTTGGCAAAGCATATATACAATGATGTTTTCATTCAATTAATGCATTGTTTAACATTTGTTTTTCCTTTGTTTTCACTTTTTGCTTTTCTGCATGAAATCAGTGATCACAAAAAACCCATAAAAAACAAGAATAAAAGCAATTTTTTTCATCTGCATAATGGTTTGCATGTTTAAATTCTAAAGTTTTTCATTAACCAAAATCATTATGCAGGGATTTCTAAACCCATTGAACATAATGATCCAACGCCATCTCCCAATCTTGAATTCTTTGTATTCGAAGCAGAGAAAGATGATGTTGAAGGGGATTCCTGACGAGATTACCCGAGCACTTGAGCAATGAAAAGCAGATCATTCAGCTGCGTCTCAAGAACCCAGCAACAGTCAAACTGGGGCATTACAAATGTAATGTAAAAAAAAAAAAAAAAGAAGAGAGGGTGAAAAAGAATGAAAAATCAAAAAAATCAGGAAAAAATTTTCAAAATCTTTTTTTCAAAAGAAAAAAAAGAAAAATGGTACCCTCAAGTCCCTAGTTGATTGATGCTGAATGGATTCAGAGTCGTTATGACCAATTGAATTTGATTGAAGAGAAGCGGTTAACTGCCATGTGTCATGGACAGTTATATCAGCAGAGAATGAAGAAAGCATTCGATAAGAAGGTCAAGCCTCGTGTGTTCCGAGAAGGCGACCTCGTGCTCAAGAAAGTTTTGTCTTTCGCGCCCGATTCCAGGGGCAAGTGGACTCCAAACTACGAGGGTCCATATGTTGTCAAGAGAGCCTTTTCAGGCGGAGCTTTGATGCTTACAACAATGGATGGGGAGGATTTCACTCGTCCTGTGAATTCAGATGCAGTCAAGAAATACTTTGCCTAAAAAAAAGTATATGCAAATGAAAAACAGAATAGCTCGCTAAGTTGAAAACCCGAAAGGGCGGCTTAGGCAAAAATGAGCGTCTCGGTGGAGAACCCGCAAGGGTAATCCAGGCAAAAATTAGAGACTTGAAAAAAAAGAATATTTGCATCCCGCTAGATTGAGTACCTCACCCCGGGGCAATCTAGGCAAAAATTAGGGATTTGGCAAGTAACTGCATCCTGACAAGACTTTCTGTTCCACAGCTGTCATTTCGTCAGAAGATTCTCGATTCGTCGTCAAACTGAAGCTTCGAATACATCGAGATTCAAATTGGTAGAGAAAGGATCATTATGTTCAATGTAGCCCTCTTCCAATATATATCACTGATTTTAAATTTGTACAGATCTATGGAGTCTTGCCATTTGCAGGCTACCATTCCATCAAATCAATTTGAGCTTTTTATCCAATTATTTGCACTCTTATTTGTTTCAATTCAACAAATGTTTTGCATGTTTTAAATTGATAAAATGTCATTGTTTTAAACAAATAAATTTTTCAAAAATATTGTTTTAAACAAAGTGAACATTCACAATATTGAAAGGATACTCAAGAATATCTCAGTGCTCTCCCGAGGGTGGCATGATTTCCAACAGGTAAGACATTTGTTCATATTCCTAGTTTGGTTGTATCTTCTTTCTTCAGATCTTTGTTGGGGTTGTTCCTCAAACAGAGTTGTTGTTGGGGTTGTTCCCCAGTATAGTCGCAAGCAGAGTGTTGTTGAAGACTTCGTTTTCTCCAGCAGCAATCTTCCCTAGCATGGATGTTCCCTTGTGAGTTTCAGCGGTTGATTGGTTTGTCATCCTGGCGCCCCGTCACTTTCTCCAGTGGGTCGACATCCCCAGACTTTATTTGTCTCCTCAGCACATTCGCAAGCAGAGTTGTTGTCACTCTCCCCAGTGCAGGTGCCAGCAGAGTTGTCTGTTTCCTCAACATGGTCGTTTTCCTTTTAAAAGACTCGGTAAGTCGGCGGTTTGATACCCGGTACTTTACCTTTTCCCCGGCGAAGTCGTCTGAAGAGTTGTTGTTGTCTCTCTATCAGAGTGTTTGTTCTCCTCAGCAGAGCAGGATTTATTTTCTTATTCAGTGGTTGATTGGGTTGACATCCCAGTATTTCAACCATCTTTTCCTCAGCATAGTCTGCAGAACGTTTGTTGTGGCAGTTTCGCCTGTTGAATACTCCTTCAATCCCCAATATGGTCGGATGATGGCTCTAGCATTCAGAGAACGGATTGATTTCCTGACTGCTTGTGATCCCCAGTAGAGTGGCTTATTTTGCAGAATCTACTTGTTACGATCAGTTTTCTTTGTGTATTCTCCCCAAGTAGAGTGGCTTGTTGCAGAATCTACTTGTGTGGTACATTCTCCCTCAGTGGGTTGTTCCCCAGCGGAGTTATGTGGAGTTGCTTCTACAGCAGTTCGTGCTTGTGCAATGCACCTTTTGTTTCTCAGTTGACACTGGGATCCCCTGAAGATATCTTGGGTTTTCTCTTGTTCTCCAACAGATTCGTCTTGGTGGCTGTTTTTCCTGTTGTGACTTTCTGTGCCCTGATCGGTTTGTTTGCTGATCCGTCACTCGGAGATTTGGTTTCCTGATATCTCTGATTCTCTGGTTCCTCAGCAGTACCCGCAGATCTTTGTTTCTCAGCATATAGATCTCCAGCAGATTGGCTTTCCAGTTGGTTTTCCCCTGGAAGTATAATACCGGGCGTTTGATTCCTGGACCTGTTTGTGTTAGAATTGTCTGTTTTGTCAGCATTCATTAAACATAAAATCATGCATATTCATGCATATTCATAAACATTCAGATATTCATGTTGCATTGTTTGCCATATATCTTTTGATTGTTGTGTCTCTTGCAACGGGTGATGCAGATCCCTAATAGATCTCCCCTAGTAGATGTCGGGTGTCTAAATCTCTCCATATAGAGTCAGTCCCATAAGCAGAAAGTGTCTGTTATCTGTCCTTCTGCAGTTCCCCACTGAGATAAATCATCGTGGATGACGGTTTCTTCCGTTTCCTCCCAACACATATATTGGGACGGATTTTCCTATTTGAGTTACATCCTCATTAGGACATGTCTTGATTCAGTCTGTCTTTTCGGATTATTCCCGAACTGGCTATTTGTCAAAAGTCTTGTGCTTCCCAGTGGGTTGTTCCCCAGCGGAGTAGTTTTGGTTTTCTACCTAACAGTCGGTAGTTGTAAATCCTATTTTCCTGCTCTCTGGCAGTTTGTGGTTTGTTATAAGCCCTATTTTGGTTTCCCGTGCGGATTTGTGATTTGTTCTATCCCCACGCGGAGTTGTTGGTTTTCTACCCCGTATTCGGTAGATGTAAACCCTAATTTTGTGGTTATCCCCACCAGAGTTTGGCCCTCTGCCTACAAACCAGCAGTCGTAAGTCCTATCTTTGCGGTTTTTCTACCTACGAACCGGTAGTCATAAACCCTGTTTTCTCCACTTGCAGAGTTAATTTTGTTGTTCATCCAAACCGATGACAATCCCCTCTTTGTGGTTATCTTCATTCAATACTTGATGTTGATCTTCCTTTCTCTTGAATAAGTTGCTCAGATAAGCACTTATATCCCTAGCAAGTCTTTTGTGGATAATTGCCGTATGCTAGCAAATTTATCCCCAGCGGGTCCTTTCACCTTTTGTCAGTGATTGCGTTCCCCGGATCATTGATTTTCATCAATGCATTCCCAGCGAGCCTTCTTTCATTTACCCTCTTGTTGGTAATGTCTGTTGCTCCCTTTGATTGTTCATCATTATATACCTAGTTTGGTATCCCGATGCCTTTCTTTTCGAATTTTATCCTATAAACAACCTACAACCCGGTTAAGGATAATCTTCCATGCGAGGTTATTATTCACGTTTTGACGGCTATGAATAATATATCTCATGTACTCTTCAGTCGAAGCCTTTCGTGTTTCCCTGGTCGAGTAAGATTCGCTTTTTCCCTTTGCGGAATCGAATATTTCTTTGTTGTCGGATAATTGCCGGATGCTTGCAATTTATCCTTTGAGATTGTCTTTCGTTTACCCGTATGCTTGGTATCGATTGTCTCTCTTTTTGGTTAGTCACCTATTATATACTTCGGTATCTCTGGTGTCTCTTCCTTTCGAGTATATTATTCACGGTTTACCGGTAATGAACAATATGTCTCATGCGCTCTTTGGTTGGAGTCCTTTGTTGATCTTCCCCAGTCGAGTGAGATTCGTATTCCTTGTGGAATCGAATATCCGTCCTATAAACAAGTCTGCTGTCCTAGCTTTCTTCAGGATGATGAGTGTCTTGGAACACAAACCAATTCACGATTTCGGATCTTATCCTATAAACAACCCACAACCCGGTTCAGGATAATTTTCCATGCGAGTACATTATCTATGTTTTGACGGCTATAAATAATATATCTCATGCACTCTTTTGTCGAACACTTTGTTTGTTTCCCCAACTGAGTAAGATTTGCATTCTTTATAGAATCAAATATCCATCCTATAAACAAGTTTGCTTTCGCTCTCTTCAGGATGATGAGTGTTTTGGAACACACACCAATTCACGTCTTTGGTCGGTCACCTGTTACATACCTATAACCCGGTATCCTTGGTGTTCCTTCCTTTTTGCTCCCTATTATGACCTCGGTCCCTTGAGGAGTCAGATTTTCCTGAGTTTATGTACCTTTTTCAGGTCTTTCTCAGATGTTTGGTTGATTGATATCTCTCACCCTTATACCGGTCTTAGAATATTCATTCTTCCTGAGCTTGTTACCCTTATACCGGTAACACCTCATTCTTTGGTGCTTCCTCAGTGGAATTTCCTTTTGCTTCTTCCCAGGAGCCAGCTTGTGTCTCTCCAATGGATTTATTCTCTTATTGGAATTTTCTTTTCCCCAGTGTGAGTCCTTCACTCCCCAGTGAGGCCTCCAGTCTGATTTCTGTTTCCCTAATCAGAGTCGTGTCTTGTTCACGCTGTGTCAGTTTTGTTTATCCCCAACAAGAGTTTTGTTAGAGTCTCTAATCCTGGTGAGTGTATTACTCCGATGGATTGTCTTTTCTTCTGTGTGAATCATATTCCCCACAGAGTTTGTGCCTTTTGCATACATACATTTGCATCATGATGTCTCTTAGGGACCAAAATTTGTCTCATTACTGTTATTTAAGCCCATTCTACCACGTCGAGTTGAAGATTTCTAAACTTCACTTCTCCGGCTAGAATGACCTTATATAGGGGCATCTGTAAGACCCCAATTTTGGCCCTAAGATCCCTCATGGCCTATATCATATCATATCATGGCCTCAAGGATCATTGCATACCTTTGTTTCCCTCCTAGTGGGTGGGTTATCTTGTGAGTGTGGTTCTTGATCACCAAGCATGTATTGCACTTGTATATCATTGCTTTTCATCTATTTGTTAACCAAAGGTACAAAATATTGTCATCTAACCATGTTACTTGCAGATGAATCAAATTAGGTCAAATCAGTCAAAGTCAGTCATTGAGATAGATGGTGGCCATTCTTGAAGAATTTGGGCACCATGATCATTCATCAAGAGTTCATATGAGTTGTGACATCATTTTGGATCAAAATATCAATTGGTAGGGGCTTGGAATTCATCAGAGCATGGTTCAGTCAAGCAAAACCCTAGCAAAGTCAACTGAAGTCAACCTTGGTCAACTGTGCATTTAATCAGTGATTTGATGGTGGAAATTGGTTTGAGAGGTCTCATTCATGTCCATATAAGCCTCATATAACATGTCAAACATCCACAGTGAAGAATTTGAAGTCAGACAAGAAATTTCCAAGAATAGAAAGTTGACCTGTAATTGGAATTTGTCAAAAATGGAAACTTCTTCTCCTCAAATTTACATCATCATACAAGCTTCAAATGAATTTTTGTCCAACATGAAAGTTGAATATCTTGTTCTCCCATTTCCAAAAAGTCCAACAACACTCATTTCTCATGTGTGGTTGGCAAGTTATGATCAAATCATTCTCAAAAAATTTTGAACTTCAAAGTGGCATATCTTCCAAACCATTTGGCCAAATTGAGTGAGGTTTTTTGCTACAAGTCATATTTGATGTGCTCTATCCAAATCTTTCATCACAATTCACCAAAAATCAACCAATCAAAATGGCCTTTTTCAAGTGGCTTGAATTAAAAATGAGTGAGGTGAAAAAATGACCTTTCAAATTAGCCATTTCTAACATATTTTACCAATTGAAAATGTTCAGAAATGACATTTTGGATTTGCTTAAGGCCCATTTTCGCAGCTGTAGCCATGCCCATGCAACTTGAAGTGAAATTCATCAATTAGCAAAAAGACCTCTTTTAAGCTAAATGCAATTACCACTCAATTAACCAAACTTAGCAACATTAATCACAGTATATATTTCATTTTTCTGCTGAGAAAACCCTAGCCATACTTCACTAAATAGATCAAAAAAAACTCATTTGCTCTCAAAAACCTTTTTTCTTCATTTTGAACTTTTGCTGAAAATCTTCAAAGAGCTCGAGCTTGGTTTGTTTGTTTCATCACACGCCACCATTTTGGAACCTTTTGCAAGCCTGAGATCACGACTGTAAGCAAGAAACACAGCACGGTTTCATCGAGCTTCATCCATGGCAGATCTTGATTGGAGCTTTTTCAAAGGTTGTTGAGCTAAAACCCTTCAATCATTTATCATCTGGAACCTCCTTGTACATCTGTTTCAGCCTTTCGAGACCAAACAACCACTGCATCATCACTGTGCTCCAAATCAAGTACCTTTAGTTGCTTATAGTTCTTTAAGAACTTGCTTTGCTTTGCTTAATAGCAATTTGCATTGAGGTATAACTTCTTATCTTCATGTAGTCTGGAAGACCTGGCCTGTTACTTGGCCAGGCAACTGTCTGAAGTCCTCCTTAAGAGGCAATGCTTGTGTGTGTTTACATTTGTCCCAAGCAGGAAAAGTCCTTTGAATAAGGCAATTGGTAGAACCCAAGAGATATGCAACCTATCTCCTACTATTCTGTGTGTCACTCACCTTGCTCACACCACATGTGTTGATGCATAGTGAGTAAAAACCCAAGATCTATCGAGTCTAACTTGTGGAGAGAGTTCCTACTTTCTGAACTCCCACATCTTCTGATATTCAAAGCTCTCCCTGACCAAGGATAAGAGCAATGAGGCACACCCCTCATATCTTTTCATCTGCTTCACCTTAGCCCCTCAATGACAAGGTTAAGAGCACCATTAACCCTATTCCAGTTGGCTTCAATGCCTAACCCTTTGTGTGAGCCTGATTGTTTGGTTATAGTGTGTGCTGAATGACTTTAATTGATTGATTGCTTACCTCATATACACATGTCTGCTTGCATGCTTTGTGCATTTATCATCATCAATTACTCATTAGTGCATGATCATTTCATTTGTCTCTGTGACATATGTAACACCCCGATAAAAATATGATAATTATTTAATTTAAGTTAATAGTATATTTATTAATTTAATTAAATAATTGGAATATTATTGGATTATTATTATTGGAATAATAAAGTTGGAATATATATAAAGAGTCCCATTTGGTAAAAAGGGTTTTCACGTGAAAGCAGAGAACACGTAACATTGAGAGAAAGAGAAGAAACTGAGAAAGGGAGAAGAAGAGGCTAGGGCTCAGGAGGAGAATTCTCGATTGTTGAAGGTCAAAGAATCAATTGCCGGATTAACTCAGGTAAGGGGGGTTTATCGTCGTTTAATGGGTATTATGGGTTAACATGTAATGGGTAGTAATAAGCCATTGAATTGACCCAAATTGGGATGAGGAATGCTGTAAATGATGATGAATAAGTTATGTTAAAACTGTAATTGAATCTATATGTGGGTGAATCGTAAATTTTTGGACGTGTAGCTTTTTACGGAATTGAAATCGGAGGTCCGGAAGTCCTCCGACGGCGAAAAATGCGGGGGATTCTGCATTCTGTTCGTGTTAGCGCAGGAACAGCTTTCTGTCTTGCGTTAACCGGTTAACCCAGGGTGTTAACCGGTTAACACTGTTATGAATTATGAGAAATTGTTGTCTGTCTTGCGTTAACTGGTTAACCCAGGGCGTTAACCGGTTAACCCAGGGCGTTAACCGGTTAACACTGTTAAAATGTGCCAGGAAGCGTGTTCTGTGTTGCGTTAACCGGTTAACCCAGGGCGTTAACCGGTTAACACTGTTTGGAAAGTGGAAAATTGATATTCAAATATTGTGTACATATTTGATGATTGGCCTATATTGGTGTATGATATAGTAGGGATCATTTCCCGTTGTTTTGAGCAGTATAGGTATTAGTAGAGTGTGCTAATACTGTCATTTATTATTTGGCATGATATGAATATGATTCTGTGATAAATATGCTGATGATGTATGATGGTATGCATAATGCTGTGAATGTATCGGTTATGTATGCAATTGTGGATGGACTGTTTATGGCTTAGAGTGTGAGCATATGTCCATTGTGGATTGTTGTTGATGTTGCATGCTAGGTGATTTAGCGTGCATAGTATGGCCTTTATGGTGGTAGCTAATTCCCATGGTGAGGAATTAGTGAGTGAGTTATTGTGGATTGTTGTTGATGTTTGCATGCTAGGTGATTTAGCATGCATAGCATAGCCCTTGGGGTGGTAGCTAATTCCCATGGTGAAGAATTAGTGAGTGAGTCACTAGGTCTCAAATGAGTGGGACTAGTGAGCTTGGTAGCCGTATCTGGGTTTGATCGGTGAGGTTGAACTATGTGTTCACGAATAGTCGGTACCGCATGCATGGAGTCTCATTGCATAATGTATGTATGGCGTATAATATGAATGGATGTATTCCAATATTATACGTGTGTTTTGTGTTGTGTTGTGTTGAGTATGATTATGAGTTGATGTTGTCGTTGCTGAATGTGTGATATGATTAGGGTGATGAAATGTGTTAATTTACTTAGCATTACATGATATTTTATAATGCTTATTATATCGATTGAGGAACTCACCCTTACAACTATGTTTCAGGTAACGAGCAGTGATTGAGTAGAAGCTAGTGCTTGAAGTCTAGTGTACTTCCTTAGTGGGTCATGCTCTGGTAGATGTAACATCGGGACGGGATGTTTTCCTTTGTTTTCATTTTGGTTGTTGAACAACTTTACATGTAATGTGTTACATGGTTTGCATGATTGATTTGATTTCTATCCGCTGCGAATTATGCAATGTTTTATTTTGATTAATAAATGAGCATGGCAAGTTATTATGATGAATGGTGTGAAGTGTCAAGTGTGACACCCTTAAATTGCATATCTACTCTGATTTATATTTTGTTGAATTAATTAATTATTGGGGTATTTTAGAAGGGTGTTACAACATATCTTTGTTGTTTGCCCATTGAGGACGATTGTAAGACCATCCATTGGCCATTGTTCCTATGATATGGAAGTGAGTATAAGACCATCTCATTGGCCACTCATCTTCTCTTTGCTTGATGCATTTGCATTTGTTGTATGTGAGGATGCAATTGTAAGTCCCTGCAAGTTGGCCTTTGCTTTCCTATGATCATATGTTGGATATTGGTATAAGCCCAGACAGATTGGCATCCGGTATCCAAGTTTCGTTTTGTTTTATGAGATTGGAATAAGTCCATCTATTGGCTTCCGACATCCTTGTTTCTTTGTTTAGGAGATTGGTGTAAATCCATCTATTGGTATCTGGTATCCGCTTTTGTTTGTGAGATTGGAGTAAGGCCATTGAGTGGCATCCGGTATCATTTGTTTGCTTATTTTGCTATTGCTCATTGCCTATTCCAAAGGACACATTTGAATCATCTTCTATATGATTTCAAGAAGTGAACCTCCTAGGAAGTTTTACAATCCATCCTCATCCATTCATCCCTCTTTGTCCTAAACCTTTTCACACCTTACTTTCAAACTTGAGATAGATATTGTGAAAACATCTTCATATTTTCAAATTAAAAAACCTGGACCCCAAGTCCTTGACTTTTTTTTTCAAACTCCATTTCATAATACTTCTTTTGAATCAATCTTAATCATACTTTGACCCTACTTTCATAATCACAATCAATTAACTTCACCCATTCATTTGTTTTGGCTTTGTCCATTGTTAATCTTTTCACACATTAGCCATAGGTTTCAATTATCATTGTGGTTGATGTAAACCTCACCTTATCCTTAGTGAGTCGACTATAAGACTTCCGTACTGAAAACAGGGTTAACCCCTCTAGTACGTCGAAGCTGTCCTCGCATGGTGGATGTTGGTCTTGGTCGAGTTTTCTCCCATTGATAATGAAGAGCCTCAGTGCTATTGTTTAAAATTGAACTCACAAACCTTTTGGAAATCTTTTAGCCGAACTACGGCGTTTTGATCCTTACCTTTGATGGAAGGTACGTAGGCAACGGGTTCATCCGTTCGAACACAAAAACAATAAAAACTGTATATTCTTTTCTCATCATCCCAATCATGTTTGCACAATAAATATTTCATAACAAATAACAATTTTATACAGCAAGTGTGAAAAGGGCTCCCTAGGAGTACCTAGGACGTGATGGGTGCCTAACACCTTCCCATTGCGTAATTTACCCCTTACCCAGATTCTCTGATCTTTTTATTAGTTTTCTACGCGTAAAACTTCTTAGGCTTTTGTTCGCTTTTTAGCCAGTCCTTTGGATAAATAAAAGTGCGGTGGCGACTCGAATTCATTGTATGCTTTGCTTATGGTTTAATCAATAAATCATATAGCGACGAATACACCGCTACACAAGCATCCACACTTTCAATGATCTAGGTGAGGCTCTTGTGAAGCAATACAAGTACAACGTGGATATGGCGCCGGATAGGGACCAACTGAGGTCCATGTCTCAGAAAGATAAGGAGACATTCAAGGAGTATGCGCAGCGATGGAGAGAGTTGGCTACCTAGATTACTCCTTCTTTGGAGGAGAAGGAGATGACAAAAATCTTTCTGAAAACCCTGAGTTCATTTTACTATGAACGCATGATTTCCAGTGCCCCCAGTGATTTTACCGAAATGGTAAATATGGGGATGAGACTTGAAGAAGGGGTCTATGAAGGACGATTGTCAAAAGATGAGGCGTCGACAAGCAAGAAGTATGGGAGTAGTTTCAGTAAGAGGAAGGATAATGAGACCAATGCAATTTCTAAAGGGAGGCAGAGGAGGCCTCAAGCAAGAACAAATCCACCACCCCGTCAACATCATCATCATCAAGTATCTTCCATAATTCTAGTACTTTTAAATCAACAAACAACAACCATTCAACAACAACAACATCATTATCAAAATCAACGACAACAACAACCGCAACAAAGAACAAACACCTACAAAAACAACAATACCAATAATCATCACCAACAACAGAATTTTGAGAGGAAGAAGGTTTCTTTTTACCCGATTCCTATGTCATATGCAGAACTATACCCATCTTTAGTCCTCAAAAATTTGATTCAACCGAGGAACCCACCGCAGATCCCTGAACCACTTCCTTGGTGGTATAAATCTGAGCTTCGTTGTGCTTTTCACCAGGGTGCACCTGGGCACGATATTGAGAACTGTTATCTACTGAAGTATAAGGTGCAAAAGCTTATGAAGAGTGGCATGGTGTCTTTTGAAGACCGCGCGCCTAATGTGAAGGCTAATTCTTCAGTAAACATGGTGGACGGTTGTCCTGGTCAATTAAAAGTTTTTAATGTCCGGTTTATCCGAAGAACTTTGGTGCAGATGCACAAAGATATCCGTTTGGTGAGTGACTATGAACATGATCACGATGGTTGTAATATTTGTAGCGTGAACCCAAGAGGGTGTGTTGTAATGAAAAGGGACATCCAGCGCCTGATGGATGAAGGCATGATCCAGATTGTTCAATCCCGTCATGTAGATGACGACGTCAATGTCATCGTGCCCGTTTTGAAGCAACCAGAGTGGTTGGTGATCCAATATGATAGCAGTAGCAGTAACGAGAACGTCAACAATAAATCAGTATCGCCGTTGGTAATACGGTTAGTGGGCCCAGTCCTGTATGCATCTAATATGGATGTACCGTATCAATACAATCACTACGCCAAAAACTGGAATAGACAGCGCACCTTAGAGGGCGCTTTATTACAAAAGCGCTCTCTAAAGTGAAGCGAAAAAATAAGGAGCAATAGACAGCGCACTTTAGAGGGCGCTTTTGTAATAAAGTGCCCTCTAAGGTGAAGCGAAAAAATAAGGAGGAGATAGAGGGACAACAATACATGGCGCTTTTTAGAAAGCGCCCTCTAAGGTTACCCTTAGAGGGCGCTTTTAATAAAGCGCTGTTATAAGTCCATGTGCATTTCCAGTTTATAAAGCGCTTCTGTAAAGCCTTAGAGAGCGCTTCCATAAGCGCCCTCTTAGGCCCACTTCAGAGGGCGCTTTTTTTCCACAAGCGCCCTCTAAGGTCCCCTTTAGTAAACATTAAAATTATAACATACTGCGCGTTTTGTTATTTCACTCTCTTTTATTTTCGTTCTTTTTCACGTTAGGGTTCTCACTGCTACGATTTTCGCTACTTCTAAGGCGTTCTCCTTCCACCTCTGTTAGATCTACGACGTTTCCTCCTTCTACAAATCAAAGGTACACGATGCATACATTATTACTTGCATTATTGCTTTGTTTTAGCTTTGCCCCATTTCAGTTTTATGTTATTGTTGTCTATGCTACGTTTGTTTCGACATGTAAAGTTTCAATATTCATAGTCATTTAAATAGTTTGGGTTTATTAGGCAATTGACGGTTGGTTTTTAAATTGCTGAATTTGATATCTCTATGAATCACATTCAAAGACTGTTGTTAGGGTTCGGTTATGGTTGCATTATAGAGACATTAGAAACCTTTGATTCTAGTAACTTAGCGTACATAGCGTAGCTAGTAACTTAAGAAGTTTAGGTATGGATGTTATTTGATAGAGTAAATGGAGACATGAATGCCTTGCACAGAGACTAACTCAATAAAGCGAAATTGTTTTGTCTCATCCCACTTTTGGTTTCCCTTCTGAACTTGTTTTTTGTTTATTCTAATTAGTAATAGATAATACATGGATGTCTTCCAATCGATTGTCGAGAGAGTACGAGAATGGGGTATCAGAATTCGTTAAGTTTGCCGTTGCGCACGCCGAAGACCCCAGTAGAATGATATGTCCTTGCTTGGGTTGTTGTTATGGGAAACGGGTTAACGCAGTTCAGTTGACATCGCATCTAATGAGGCATGGAATTGATCGAAGTTATACATGTTGGAATTTGCATGGTGAGAAAAGTAACGAGAATGTTGAACCGGGGGATAGTACGACCTATGCCTCAAACTATAGTGGCGCAGATACATACGATTGTGATCGAGTTGAAGAGATTGCAGAAGCACTTGAAGGAGATCTTAAGGATTGTCCCGAAATATTTGAGAGGTTGGTAAGTGATGCAGAGAAACCTTTGTATGATGGTTGCACTAAATTCACAAGATTGTCTGCGGTATTAAAGTTGTACAACTTAAAGGCGGGCAATGGATGGTCGGATAAAAGTTTCACAGAGTTATTAGCCCTTTTGAAAGATATGCTTCCTGAGGATAATGTTCTTCCCAATCGAACATATGAGACCAAAAAGATGTTGTGCTCTATTGGCATGAGCTATGATAAGATACATGCATGTCCAAACGATTGCGTTTTGTTTCGAAATGAGTATGCATCGTTAAATGAGTGTCCTAAATGCGGTGTCTCGCGATATAAGAACAAGTTGTCTCCAGCAAAAGTCTTGTGGTATTTTCCTGTTATTCCGAGATTTAGACGCATGTTTCGTAGTGAAACCGATTCAAGACACTTGACCTGGCATGCAGATGAAAGAATTATAGATGGAAAGTATCGACATCCGGCAGATTCACCACAGTGGTTGAAAGTTGATAATGATTATCCTGAATTTGGAGAAGAATCAAGAAACCTTCGCTTGGCATTATCTACTGATGGAATGAACCCACACGGTATCCAGAGTATCTCACACAGTACATGGCCTATGATTATTATGATTTATAACCTACCTCCATGGCTATGTATGAAGCGTAAGTACATGATGTTGTCTATGTTGATTTCTGGACCTAAACAACCAGGGAATGACATAGACGTGTACTTGAAGCCCTTAATCGAAGATTTAAAGATTTTGTGGGAGACCGGTGTGGAGGTTTATGATGGATATAGGAAAGAAAGTTTCAACTTGAGGGCGATGTTGTTTGGCACAATTAATGATTTTCCAGCATACGGAAATCTATCAGGGTATAGCATAAAAGGTTAATGTGCGTGTCCTATTTGTGAAGATAAAACAGATTGGAAGCGCTTGGAGTTTGGTCAGAAGAATATCTTTCTCGGTCATCGGAGATTCTTAAATTCAAATCATCACTACCGTGGATGGAGAAAGGCGTTCAATGGAGAGACAGAACAAGGCAGAGCTCCACCTATATTGACGGGTGATCAAATTTTTGAAAAGGTGAAAGATTTGGATACTCAGTTTGGCAAGCCTTTTGCCCAGACACTTGTCAAAAGTGGGTGGAAGAAGAGGTCAGTTTTTTTTTAATTGTCGTATTGGAAGTCCTTGTATGTGAGACATTTTCTTGATGTTATGCATATTGAAAAAAATGTATTTGAAAGTGTTATTGGCACGTTACTCAATATACAAGGAAAGTCTAAGGATGGCCTTAAGGCAAGAAAGGACTTGATAGCGATGGGAATAAGAACTAAATTAGGACCCTTGAAGAAAGGAAAACGAACATATCTACCGCTTGCTGCTTATACTTTATCTAGAAAGGAGAAAAAAAACATTGTGTAAGTTTCTAAGTGAAGTTAAAGTTCCAGAAGGGTACTCTTCAGATATTAGAAGACTTGTGTCTATGAAAGACCTCAAGTTAAAGACTTTAAAGACCCATGATTGCCATGTTATAATGGAACATTTTCTCCCAATAGGTATACGTTCTATTCTTCCAGAAAAAGTAAGAAGCTCTATAACTAAGTTGTGTTCTTTCTTCAAGTCAATTTGCAGTAAGGTGATCAATCCTGCGATCTTACCAATGTTGCAAAAAGAAATCGTTATTACTTTGTGTGAGCTTGAAATGTTTTTTCCTTCGTCATTTTTTGACATAATGGTACATCTAGTTGTTCATCTTGTGAAAGAGACACAATTGTGTGGACCAGCTTATATGAGATGGATGTACCCTGTTGAACGTTATATGAAAATATTAAAAGGGTACGTGAAGAACCGAAGTCGACCAGAAGGTTGTATGGTTGAAAGATACATTGTTGAAGAAGCGATTGAGTTTTGTACTGAATATTTGTCTAATGTTCAGTCAATTGGACTCCCCAAGTCTCAGCTTATCGAAAAGAAAGAAGGAAAAAATCTAATTGGAAATAAAATCGTGGCAGTATCAAGGGTCGAACGGGATCAAGTGCATTTGTATGTTCTGCACAATGAGAATGAGGTTGAGCCGTATGTTGAAATTCACAAGGATGTTCTCCGAGTTTTAAATCCCAATAGAAATGAAAATTGGATAGTACGAGAGCACAATCGATGTTTTATACCTTGGTTTAAGGATCATATTTATTCAAAGTATTATTCAGATCCCGCTTCAATAACAGAAAGGTTGAGATGCTTAGCATATGGTCCAACTTTCCATGTTTTTTCTTATAGCGCATACGCGATTAATGGATACACATTTTATACCAAAGAACAAGATGATAAAAGTACTATGCAGAATAGTGGTGTCACCGTGGTAGCTGAAGCAATGCACATATCAAGTGTGAAGGACTTAAACCCCAAATTTGCAAATCTGTCGTATTTTGGTGTTATCGAGCGCATTTGGGTGTTTGATTATGAGAAGTTTCAGATTCCTATATTTGGTTGCAAGTGGGTTGAAAATAATAACGGCATTCGAATGGATAAGTCAGGATTTTTGCAAGTGGATCTTAATAGGGTGGGATACAAAGATGAGTCTTTTATTCTAGCCTCTCAAGCTAGACAAGTGTTCTATGTCAATGATCCGAAAAGTACGAAATGGTCTATAGTTCTTTTTCCAACAAAGTAATTGATGAAAACACTGGAGATCAAGGTGATATTGATGTTGAGATTGAATCGTTTACCAGAAATGATCAAGATGAGAATATTATTTCAAATGATTCATATATTAGAAATGATCATAATGAGGGTATTTGGATCAATCCAACCGTCCGTGTTGTTAAGAGACATGTAGAACATATTCCAACCAAGAAAAGAAAGAGAACTTTGTGAAAAAGGTACAGGTCAAATGATTTTAATTGTTTTCTTTATTACAGGTAAAATGACTTTTATGATTTTAATTGCTTTTACATTTGTCATCTGATTTTAATTGTTTTCTTTATTACAGGTAAAATGGCTATTATGAAGTCAATCATTCGTGCAAGGGGCAAGGGATACTTGAAAGTATCAATTGATATTTGTTTAGATAGAGATGTTCCATTGTCGTCAAGCCTCATTCGCGTAGATGATGATGCTGGATATTTGAAAGTATCCCTCTACGACAATGGAACATGTCCATCTAAACAAATATCAATTCTATCTTCAAAAGATAAGGGACCAAAAATATAAGGGGATTACGCAGCAAATCGAGTCAGTTGCATAAAAAAAAAAGGTATAAACACAATTATATGATATTTATGCATAGAATATGTTAATTCTTGATCTTATACTTCACCTAACTAATTTTATGATATTTTAGGTTCATGCTATTGATATTGAACAAAAAGAGGTTGTTGCTAAGAAGACTGTTGCTAGCAAAAAAAACATACATCTCAGAGATGCTTTTGCTACTTAGTTTTATTTCTTTTTAAGTTATGAATTGGTTGTATATTTAGAATCTTTAGAAGTTAAACGATTATATATCAATGGATTGTTGTATAAGTATGGATTGTTGTATATAAGGCTTGTTGAATGCAATGTGTGAAAAAGGGCTTCAAATTATACAGTTTTGGGTGTACTGCTTCAATATACAGGTTGTCTAAAATAAATAAATAAATATAGCGCTTTTTAAAAAAAAAAATTAAATAACTACCCACTTTAGAGGGCGCTTCCCAAAATAAGCGCCCTCTAAACCCTTTAAATTTCCACTTTAGAGGGCGCTTTCCAGTAAAAGCGCCCTCTAAACCCTTAAAAGTTTCCACTTTAGAGGGCGCTTTCCAGTAAAAGCGCCCTCTAAACCCTTAAATGTTTCCACTTTAGAGGGCACTTTCTTTAAAAAGCGTCCTCTAAAGTGGCCCTTAAAGGGCTTAAAGAGCCACTTTAGACAGCACTTTCACCAGGAAAAAAGCGCTGTCTTTACCTATGCCAGCGCCAGATTAGAGGGCGCTTTAAAGCGCTGTTATAGGCCAAAAAAAGCGCCCTCTTTTCCCTTATCTGGCGTAGTGAATGCTACAAAGATAGAGAATGGTCAAGAGGTCCCGTTACCTACGACCAGTTCAGTGGTGAGCATTGCAGATGTAACGAAGGTGACCCGCAGTGGTCGAGTTTTTGGACCGGTGTTCCCGAAAAATAAAGAAGAAACAATTGTTGGTAAGAAGGCGGAGGTGCCTATTGTAGATCCTGTTGGTTGTTCAAAGGATAAGTCTAGTGAATCCAGCAATTTGAAAGCCAATGATGATGATGAGGTACTCCGACTGATTAAGAGGAGAGAATTTAATGTGGTTGAGCAGTTGCTCCAATCCCCCTCGAAGATTTCTGTGTTGTCTCTGCTTTTGAATTCTGAAGCGCACAGAGAAGCACTCCAGAGAGTTCTTGAACAAACATATGTCGAGCAGGATGTTACTGTGGATCAATTTGATTATATTGTGGCTAACATCACTTCATGCAATAATTTGAGCTTTTGCGATGAAGAACTCCCTGAGGAGGGAAGAAATCACAATCTGGCTTTGCATATTTCGATGAATTGTAAAGAATATGCTTTGTCAAATGTTCTCGTTGACACCGATTCGTCACTTAATGTGCTTCTGAAGTCAACATTGTCAAAGTTATCATACCAAGGAGCTCCCATGAGATACAGTGGAGTAATTGTCAAAGCCTTTGATGGCTCTCGCAAGACGATCATTGGTGAAGTGGACCTTCCAGTCAAGATAGGTCCGAGTGATTTTCATATTACTTTCCAGGTAATGGATATTCACCCGGCCTACAGCTTTTTATTGGGAAGGCCATGGATTCATGAGGCAGGGGCTGTTACTTCCACTCTGCATCAGAAGCTTAAATTTGTCAAGAATGGCAAGCTGGTGATTATGGGAGGTGAGAAGGCATTGTTGGTTAGCCATATGTCATCTTTCTCGTATGTGGAAGCTGAGGATGGTGTTGGAACTCTGTTCCAAGCCTTATCTATTGTTGCTGAGAAGAGAGTTGGGGCACCTATGTCCTCTCTGAAAGATGCTCAGAAGATTGTTGAAGAAGGAGTTGTTGATTCGTTAGGGCGCGTGGTAGAGGTCTCCGACAACAAAGGAAGAACCGGTTTGGGGTTCCAGAAGGGCTCATCAACCGTTAGATCTAAAGAGATGCAACTCAGCTTACGTAGCAGAGGGTTCATTCATGGGAATGAACAACACTTAGTTGTTGTGCTAGAGGACAATGAAGAGGAAGACTGCACCAACTTTGTTACGCATGGAGGGACATGCAACAATTGGACTGTTGTTGATATTCCTGTTATTTTGCATCGATCTAAGTAATTGCTTTTATATTATTCAAATCCTTCTCATATGCCTAAGGGAGAAGTGAACATTGTTTGGGCATTTTGAATTGATCATCAATAAAATTAATTCTATTCATCCACATCTTTAATTTTAATTTTTAATTTTTGCTTTATTCTGAAAATGGTAATCACAAAAAACATAAATCAACAATATAATTGTCCATCTACGTAATATTTGATCACAAATTCACTTCTCTAAAATCAAAATATCAAATCATTATGCAGGTTGGTTCCTAACCCCATTGAATACAATGATCCTTCTCCTACTCCAAAATTTGAATTTCCTGTGTTTGAAGCTGAGGAGGAAAGTGATGTAGAGGTGAGTGAGGAATTGCCTCGTCTTCTTGAGCAAGATGAAAAGATTATTCAGTCGTTTGAAGAACAGATTGAGCTAGTCAACTTGGGCTCCGAAGATGATGTGAAGGAAGTCAAGATTGGGTCTCGACTGTGTCCAGATGCTAAGAAGGGGTTGATTGATCTTCTGCAAGAGTATTCAGATGTGTTTGCTTGGTCCTATCAAGACATGCCAAGGTTGGATTCTGATATTGTGGAGCATAGATTGTCGTTGAAGCCAGAATGCCCGCCAGTCAAACAGAAGTTGAGAAGAACGCATCCTGATATGGCTGTGAAGATCAAAGAGGATGTTCAGAAGCAGATTGATGTCGGTTTCCTTATGACTGCTGAGTATCCGCAATGGGTGGCCAATATTGTGCCTGTGCCGAAGAAATATGGAAAGGTCCGCATGTGTGTTGATTATAGAGATTTGAGTAAAGTCAGTCTTAAAGATGATTTCCCTCTACCACACATTGATATGTTGGTAGACAATACTGCTAAATTCAAAGTCTTTTAATTTATGGGTGGATTTTCCGGATATAATCAAATCAAGACGGAACCCGAGGATATGGAGAAGACCACATTGATTACACCCTAGGGAACATTTTGTTATAGAGTGATGCCTTTCGGTTTAAACAATGCTGGTGCAACTTACCAAAGAGCAATGTCTACTCTTTTCCATGATATGATGCATAAAGTGATTGAAGTTTATGTCGATGACATGATTGCTAAATCAATTGATGAAGAGGAACACGTTGAGCATTTGTTGAAGTTATTCCAGCGTTTGAGGAAGTATAAACTCCACTTGAATCCCAATAAGTGTACTTTTGGTGTTTGTTCTGGTAAGATGTTGGGCTTTATTGTCAATGAGACGGGTATTGAAGTTGATCCTGCCAAGGTCAAAGCAATATAAGAAATGTCTGCGTCCAAAACTGAGAAGCAAGTCAGAGGTTTTGTCGGCCGCTTGAATTATATTTCCAGATTCATTTTCCACATGACTGCCACATGTGCGCCTATATTCAAGCTTCTTCAGAAAGATTAGTCTTGTGATTGGACCAAAGACTGCCAAAAAGCATTTGATAGTATCAAAGAATATTTGCTTGAACCTCTGATTTTGTCTCCACCTGTTGAAGGAAGACGGTTGATCATGTATTTGACTGTGCTCGAAGATAGTATGGGTTGTGTTCTTTGTCAGCAAGATGAGACTGGGAAGAAAGAATTTGCAATTTACTACCTCAGTAAGAAATTCACCGACTGTGAGACTCGGTATTCAATGCTTGAGAAGACTTGTTCCGCATTGGCTTGGGCTGCTAAGCGTCTGCGTCAGTATATGTTAAATCATACCACTTGGTTGATATCCATAATGGATCCAATCAAGTACATATTTGAGAAGCCTGCTTTGACTGGGAGGATAGCCCATTGGCAGATGTTGTTATCATAGTATGATATCGAATACCGATCTTCGAAAGCGATCAAAGGTAGTATCTTGGTTGACCATTTGTCCCACCAACCAATTGAAGATTACCAGTCAGTGCAGTATGATTTTCCTGATGAGGAGATTTTATACTTGAAAATGAAATATTGTGATGAACCATTACTTGAAGAAGGGCCAAAACCTGGTTCCCGTTGGGGCATGGTGTTTGATGGAGCGGTTAATCAATATGGGAATGGCATTAAGGCAGTAATCATTACTCCTCAAGGCACGCATCTACCATTTATAGATAGATTGACTTTCAAATGTAAAAACCACATGGCAGAATATGAAGCTTGCATTATGGGGCTTGAAGAGGCCATGAATCTCATAATCAAGTATCTGGATGTCTTCGGTGATTCCGCTTTGGTTGTGAATCAGATCAAAGGAGAATGGGAGAAAAATCAACCCGGTTTGATACCATATAAAGACTATGCAAGGAGGATATCAACTTTCTTTACAAAGGTTGAGTTTCATCATATCCCTCGAGATGAAAACTGGATGGCAGATGCTCTTGCAACGTTGGCATAAATGATTGTAGTGAAGTATTGGAATGAAGTTTCCAATTTATCTGTGATGCGTCAAAGACGAGAAGTCGTGGTATTACGACATCAAATGATTCCTCCAAAGTCAGATTTACCCGCCTGGGGCATATTTGAAAGATAAGAAGACTTTTAAGAAGATTAGCCGGTAATTTCTACTTGAATGGGGATATACTGTACAAGAGAAACTTCGACATGGTTTTGCTCAGATGCATGGATAGATACGAAGCAGACTTGTTGATGACCGAAGTGCATGAAGGTTCCTTTGGTACTCATTCCAATGGACATGCAATGGCAAAGAAGATGTTGCGGGCAGGTTACTATTGGCTTACAATGGAATCTGACTGTTGCAAATTTGTGAAGAAATGCCACAAGTGTCAAATTTATGCTGATAAGATTCATGTTCCTCCGACACTATTGAATGTTATCTCTTCTCCATGGCCCTTCTCCATGTGGGGAATTGATATGATTGGGATGATTGAGCCCAAAGCTTCGAATGGGCATCGTTTCATTTTGGTGGCAATTGACTACTTCACAAAATGGGTTGAAGTGGCATCGTATGCAAATGTAACCAAGCAAGTTGTTGTAAGGTTTATCAAGAATCAGATCATATGTCGTTATGGTGTTCCAAGCAAGATCATTATTGATAATGGATCGAAATTGAATAACAATATGGTGGAAGCTCTTTGCAAAGACTTCAAGATTGCACATCATAATTCTTCTCCCTACAGACCCAAGATGAATGGGGCTGTTGAAGCTGCGAATAAGAACATCAAAAAGATTATCCAGAAGATGGTTGTCACATATAAGGATTGGCATGAGATGCTCCCATTTTCTTTGCATGGGTATCGTACATCCGTCCGCACTTCAACAGGGGCAACCCCTTTCTCTCTCGTTTATGGTATGGAAGCAGTGCTCCCCGTAGAGGTTGAGATTCCTTCGTTGCGTGTGCTCATGGAAGCCAAGTTGACTGAAGTTGAATGGTGTCATACCAGGTTTGATCAGTTGAATTTGATAGAAGAGAAGAGATTGATTGCCATGTGTCATGGTCAGTTATATCAGCAGAGAATGAAGAAGTCTTTTGATAAGAAGGTCAAACCTCGAGTGTTCAGAGAAGGAGACCTTGTGCTCAAGAAGATTTTGACGTTCAAGCTAGATTCTAGAGGAAAATGGACTCCCAGTTATGAAGGCTCATATGTTGTTAAGAGAGCTTTTTCAGGTGGTGCCCTGATTCTTACAACTATGGATGGCGAAGAGTTCACTCGTCCTGTAAACACAGATGCAGTCAAGAAATAGTTCGCCTAAAAAGAAAAAGAACAGCTCGCTAAGTTGAAAACCCAAAAGGGCGGCTTATGCAAAAATGAGCGTCTCGGTGGATTGAAAACCCAAAAGGGCGATCCAGGCAAAAATTAGAGACATAAAGCAAAAAGAATTTCCCGATAAGTTGAGTACCCCACCTTGGGGAAACTTATGCAAAAATTAGGGAGGTTTTGAAAACTTGTTTGAGCATAAGGATGACATCAGTTTATCTCCAGCAGCGGTCAAGAGCACAGTGGATATCAAGAATTGGTAGAAGGACTAAGGATCATTTGTATTCAATGTAACCCTTTTCCAAGTAAATTACCATTTTCAAATTGTTTCTACTCTTATTTTACTTCAGCCAATAGTTTTGAATTTTATTATGATTATTTTGAAATTAAATTTTTAAATCAAAATCAATTTTCTTTAATATATAAAAGCAAGAACTTTTCCAAAACAAGTAAAAAGAATATCAACAGCATTTCGGTAAAAAGCAAGTCCTTAAATGCGAAGCATTTGAGGTTCCCCAAGCAGTTAACTCTTTGGGTATCCCTAGACGTTTGTGTTGATTTAGTTCCTCGGCGTAGTGTTCGATCCCCAGTGGAGCTTCTTTCTTTATGCCCAGCTGAGTTGGTTGCGGCGTGTCCCTGTCTCCAACAGAGTTTCGGCCTTCCTCAGTGGAGTTCGTATTTCCTCAGTAGGTGGATCATCATCAGGAGATGTTTTGATCTTCCCAGTAGATCGCTTTGGTGTCCCCACCAATCGTCTATTTTGCCCCCCAGTCAGAGTTTCCTCCTGGTGTCTGAGCAGCTTTTGATTTCTTCCCTTGTAGGGTTCTCTCCCATTTTTATGGTGTTGACCTAAAATTCCCTACAGATTTGGATGTTCTATCCTCAACAGATCTCCTTCATCTTTCCCCATCCAGCGTTGAATCTTTTGGGATGTTGATCTCTCTATTTTCCAGTAGTTTGTCTCCATGATTTATGGATTGACCGAGGATTGTACCGGTGGTTCAATTTCTTTGTGACACCTCTGTATCCTTTGTGATCATTTTGTCAGCATAATCACCATATATACATATAGATATGAATTCATATAATTTCATAATTTCATATCTAATTAAATTGTTGGTTTGAGATTCTCATTCCCCGTATGGCGGTACTTTATCCCCATACAAATCTGGTGTCTATCCTCCTTCAATCGTAGAGTGTCAGCCCCTTAAGCAGAAAGACTTTAACCTTTCTCCATTTCCCCAATGAGTTTGTTTCCTCGTGGATGATTGTTATTTCAGTTTCCTCTCCAGCAAATTTTCTGGACGAAATTACTCCCCTTGAGTTATGTCCTCAATGGGTTGAGGCTTGATTGACCATTTTCTTTCTAGCTCTTACCTAGGTAGATATATTGGTCTCCTAAGAGTCTATTACCCAGTAACTGGTAATATCCTTCTTAGTTGGTAGTTTGTTACTTCTTCCCCAATACCTGGCAAAAGTACCCTTTTTCTCCTCAGCAAAATCCCCAGTGGATCTATTCCTCGAAAAGTACATCCTTGATATGTTCATCCTAACCGGTGACAGATATCTTTTCTTCCCCCGTGGAGTCTATCCTTGATATGTTCACTTTAACTAGTGACAGATATTCTCATCTTTGGTCTTCTACCCAATAACCGGTAGTTGTAAATCCTATTGTTCCCCTTAGCGGAGTTTATCCTTGATATGTTCATCCTAACCGGTGACAGATTCTCTCTTCTTTGGTATTTTATCTAGTAACTGATAGATGCAATTCCTATCTTTTGTTCCCCTTTTCAGAGTCTATCCTTGATATGTTCATCCTAACCGATGACGAATTTTATCTTTGATTTGGTTTTCTACCCAGTAACCGGTAGTTGTAAATCCTATTGTGTCCCCTAGCAGAGTTTAATCCTTGATATGTTCATCCTAACCGGTGACAGATTCTCTCTCCGACGGTTTTCTATCCAGATTTCGATAGATGTAACTCCCCTTTGTTCAGTTGGTATATCCTTGATATGTTCATCCTAACCGATGACGGGTATCCTCCTGAACATCTCCAAGAAAGTCTATCCTTTATTTTTTCACTCTAACCGGTGACGGATTTTCTTCCCTATCGAGTTTATCCTTGATATGTTCATCCTAACCGATGATGGATACTCTCACCATTGTTCTTCTTCCCAGTAACCGGTAGTTGTAAATCCTATTCTTTTTTGCAGTTTTCCCCAGCAAGGCTATTCTTATCCAGTAACTGGTAATGAATACTCCCTCCTGGTGGTCCTCAGTGAGTCATCCTTGATATGTTCATCTTAAACGATGACGGATGTTCTTTCTGTCAGATCTTTATTATCTCCTTACCCAGTAACAGGTAGTGGATAATAGATTTTTTCTCCTCCTGTGTCGAAGTTTATTTCTTCCCTAGTTGAGTTGAGTGCGCATTAGTGAAATCTCTTTTCCCCTGCGCGAGTCGAGTACTTCAGTTTTATCCTGACCTAGTCGTATCCCCCGCAGATGTTTTGCTTCCCCGGCTGAGTCTTTCCATTTTGTGTGGGATCCCTCGAGTCCCCCTAGTATTTTTAAGTCGTAGCCTGGCCTATGCATACCTTCTTTACCCCCAAAGTCTCTGTCTCCCTAGTGAGTTTTCCTTATGGAATGTATCATGCTCCTGTGGACTTTCGGTGTCTCTGATTTATTTTTCCTTTGTGGCAATATCTCCCCATAGAGCGTTAACCTTTTGCATCCATATCATATGCATCATGAGGTCTATTTGGGACCAAAATTTGTTTCTCTATGTTGTTATTTAAGCCCATTCTACTGAGTCGACATGAAGATTTTAACCTTCGCCTTCTCAGTTAGAATATCCTTAAATAGGGGCAGCTGTAAGACCCCAATTTTAACCCTAAGATCCCTCATGCATTCCATCATAAGCATTAGCATTGGGATCATATCTTGGCATCCTCCTTACCCCTTTTCATTGGGTTTGTTTTGGGAGAGATCACCAATAACATTGTGATTATATCATACTTGTATATCATCATTTTACTAACTAAAATACCAAAAATATGTCTTTGCTTTTATATAACTCTTTTTGTAGGAAGGGCATGATCTTATTAATTCATTGATCACATCTAGGGTTTGAGACCCTCATGAACAAAGAGCATAACCAATAATTGATTCAAGAATGGTTATATGCATCATATGTGAGTCCCAATGATCTCTACATGTTATATTGATCAAGTTTACTTCAAGGGTTTGAGGGTGATTTGCCTTGGACACCCTAGTTTGACTGGGTGTCTTGGGTAACTTCTCCAACAACCTATCTCACCAATTGATCAAATTCATCAAGAGACACTTAAAGTTACATCATATTATGCATATATGACCTACCATGAGCCAAGAAAGTCAAGAGAATTGAAAATTAGCAAGTTGGTTGGTGGTGGTTGGCCAGATGAATTCATCTAATCAAAACTGGGTCTCCCTAGACCCTATATCCTACAATTTTCACCATATGAAAATGATTTCAAGGAAAACTTACTCTAAATGACTTTCCAAACAACTTTCATGTTGATACCTAGAGCTAGTTTTGCATGGAAAATAATTTTCTATGTTGAAACATTATAGGTCATTTTGTCTAAACCCTAATTTGAAAGTCAACTTCCCAAGGCCATAACTTGCTAAATTTTTATGAGATGAAAGATTTCCAAGTTGCAAAATCAAATCCAATGCGTCTACTTAAACTTTGATGTTTGGAGTGGGAGATAATTCAACTTTTTTGAGCATGTGATATGAGGCTACATTATAGGTCACTTTTGACCTATACCATTGATCAAGTGATTTTTCCAAAATTCAAAAATGCATAACTCTATCATTTAAAACCAAAATGACATGAAATTGGTAACCATTTTGAAGGTATTTGAGATAGCTACAACTTTGATGAAGACACTTTTCTCATTTGAAGCTCCCATAAAAAAAATAAGCAAGGTGGAATATTGAGAGATATGGCTTGACACTTAGAAAATTTTTGATATGTCAAATTTTTCCAAACTTCCACCTCAAAATTCTCCAAGTTACAAGCTCCAAATGAAAAAGTGTTAAACATCAAACTTGTTCCTATTGATCTCACCTTTCCAAAGAGCTCAAATTCATTCATTTTGCATGTGAAATGCATAGGTTCCGCATGGCTTAGATAGGCTGATGTCATTTGGCATGGATCCAACTTCAAGCATCAATGTTCAATTGCCTTGCATTCCAAGCTTACTTAAACACATTTGATCATTAATTTTGGACTTCAAGCTATCATTTTATGGGCCTATGCACGCCCATGCACCATGATATCATCATTTGCCAAATTTGGGAGGTTGAAAAGAGTGTGCAAATATCACATGGATTTGGCTATAAATACAGCTGCATTTGCTCAGAAATCAGACACACATTGCGCCAACTTTGAATCTCCATTGAAAACCCTTCACTCTCATAGGATAACCATGATAAATTCATTTGAATTTGAGCTTGAATCTCCATTATTTTGGAATTCAATTCTCCAAGAGTCCATTGCTTCTAAACCTTTCCATTCCTCTCCTGCAAGCAATTGAAGTGAAGCCAAGCATAATTCAGATCAAGATCCATCAAGTTCAGACCTCGATTGAAGGTAATTTGCAGTAATTTTAAACTCTTAGATTCTCTCAATTTATTGCTCAATTCCATTTATTCTTGAGTTGTCTGAAGTCCTACCAATGTAGGCAAGAAGATTGAGTTGCTCTGAGGCCAAATTGAAATAACCCAGATCATGCACCTCATTTTTGAATTCCACATATCTCTTAATATATTTGGAATTGGACGAATTGGAGGTCGTATTCGTGCTCAATGATGTTTTTTCTTTAAGATCATGTCCCTGTTTGTTATTTTAGTGATGGTTTATCTTGACCAGTCCGATGGAACTCACCGGAGAACACAACCGGAGCTCTGGCTCCGGTGATGATGTGTCTGGAGTCTGAGCCAAATGATCCATGTCTCATGTTTTAATCTTAACAGTTCCTTGTGATTACTCTATTTTCCACGCGGTTGACTCAGATGTACATGGAACGCGTGTTTTGGATCATCAGATCTGCCACCTCAATTAATGAGGGAGATCTGATGGTCCACGTATTTTTGGATTTTCTGAATTTTATTTTAATTGCCTTTTCTTCAACAATTCATATTAAATTCAATATTGGTCCAAAAAATATGGGACTCTCACCAAAAATTTCCAAATATTTTTCTCTTCCATATTATGAATTAAAATTATTACTTGGATCATTATTAATATTTTTCATGAATTAATTGATTTTGCATTTGTTTTTAATTGTGTAAAAATATTGTTAAGTGTCCAAAAATTATGAAATTTTTTCTCCAAGGTCCTTTGACCTTGTTTGACCTATGATAAATCTCATGGCCATTCCTTTGGTGTTTGGATGAGATTTTAGGATTTGGACAAAACATATTTGAATTTAATACACTATTTTAATATTTTTAATTGAATAAATGCCATTTCCCAAAATGAATGAATGATATTAATTTGGTAAAAGTCCTCCTTTGACCAATTTGTGATCTCATTCATCCCTTTCCCTCTTTATCTAATTCCCCTTCTTCATCCATTCATTTTTATTTGGCCAATGAGATCTCAAAGTCCTAATGTTAGTTGATTGAAAGATTAACATGAGTATGGATGAGATTAGGCCACACCTTTTGCATATTTTTTTTGTGTGGTATGTCTATTGAGCATAGTTCATAATACTATGTCTCCAACATGCATTAACACCAAAAGTCTATTTCCCGACCTCAAATAGTTGCGACTTCTACATAAGTCCAATTACGATTGCTTAACATAGCGCTAAATTTGTGACACAAAAGGCATAAGCATTCTAGTTAGTGAGATTGTAAGTCTCCCCTCTTCCATGGTATTGTGTGGAAATTTGGCCTTCTTTCCTTCCTTTGGAAGATGTTTTGGTTCAAGGATCCATGCTTGTAGCAAGTGGGTTGAGTGTTCTCCAAAGAATGTCTTGAAATCCAAAGTATGCTAAAAAAGTATGCTAAACCCACTAGAGACTACTCCCCAGCAGAGTCGCCACTTAATTTCTGTAGCGGTAAATTAATGATCATCAAGCTATGGATAAGCTAGACATCAAATAACAAGAGTCGCATGTAGCGAGAAATTCATGATCATTAACCTATTGACAAGCTAGAGATCAAATAACAAGAGTCGTCATCGCGCTTTTATTGTTTCCAAAGAAAAGGGAAAAAGTACGAACAAAACCCAAAAAGTAAGAAGTTTTCAAAATAAAAACTAATAAAAGTCAGAGATCACAGGTAAGGGGGTTGGTTACACAGAGGGAAGGTGTTAGCACCCAAAGTGTCCTAGGTACTCCTAGGGAGCCGTTTTTGTGTGCATATGTATTTTTTACAAAGTGATGTTTATAAACAAATAGAATGGAGGGAAGAGAAAAGAATTCATTAATTATATTTTTGTGTTTGACAAGACCTTCGGTCTTGTTCCTACGTACGAACATAAAAATGAGGGATCAAAACCTCGTAGTTCGTGATACAAATTTCAAAATGGATGCATTGATTTTAACAAAATTTAAGTTTGAGAGGCACAAAGGCCTAAAATGGTTTGAATGAGTTAGTTCTTTTTGGCTTTTTGAAAGTTTAGGTCAAGTATAATTAATTTTATTCCCAAGTTTGATTTAGAAAAGAAAGTTTGAAAATGCAATGGCATAAGGCCAAAGTTTCTATCTTTTTGCAAAAGTGGTCAAAGTTTAGAGCAAAAGTAGTTCACACAAAGAAGATTTTGAAAAAATGGAGGGAGAGATTTTGAAATTAAAGAAATGGGGAGAAGATGAAGAGAATATCTTATGTACAAAAAATTTAAGTTTAGAGTTAAAAACATCTGACCAAGTGGGTAGCAATCCAATAGACAAGAATGTCAATAGAAACCCATAATTCCCTTAAACTTTTAGAATCAGGAAATATACAAATGCACAATTATATTATCTTGAAGAGCAAGGCATCTAATAAAGATGGCCTCATCCAAGCTTATGTATTCCATGATCTTCTTCAAAATAGCCCATGCAACATATGAATTCCACAAGTCACGGGTTCAAAATAACAGCTTCACAATGAGCATGTTGCAGATGAACTCAGAGATGTTTTTAAAGATGTATCAGATGAATTTCAAATTGTAAGCACTTGGTTCTTCAACAAGTTGGCATTGGCCAAGTCCATTAGCACAGGAAGGTTGCCTAGATTCTAAGTCCATTTGTCCAAGATCAAGCTAACAGTCCACTCAAAAATTTTTTAGGGTTTTTGTTATTATTATGTACATTAATGGTCAAAGACCACACAAACAAGCAAAGTATACACAAACAAAATATATCACACAATATGGTCAAAATGGACAAAGTGAAAATTGCATTAACATAAACAATTAGAATGATATGAACAATGGCAAATGAAATAGAGTGCTAAAATTAAATTGCATTAAAGTAAAGGCTTGAAGTTAAAAGTTAGTAGTTAATTAGGTTAGAAGTTAGTATTGTTTTTCTTTTCAAGACATTCTTTGGAGAACACTCAACCCATTTATCACAAGCATGTATCCTTGAGCCAAAACATCTTCCAAAGGAAGGAAAGAAGGCCAAGTTTCCACACAATACCATGAAAGAGGGTAGACTTACAATCTCACTAACTAGAATGCTTATGCCTTTTATGTCACAAATTTAGCGCTATGTTAAGCAATCGTAATTGGACTTATGTAGAAGTCACAACTATTTGAGGTCGGGCAATAGAATTTTGGTGTTAATGCATGTTAGAGACATAATATAATGGGCTATGCTCATGAAACATACCACACACAAAAAGAATATGCAAAAGGTGTGGCTTAATCTCATCCATACTCATGTTAATTTTTCAATCAACTAGCATTAGGACTTTGAGATGTCATAGGCCAAATAGAGTGAATAAATGAAGAAGAGGAATGAGATGAAGTGGGAGGGGGTGAATGAAATCACAAATTGGTCAAAGGAGGACTTTTACCAAATTAATATCATTCATTCATTTTGGGAGATGGAATGTACATTCCATCAATCCCCTAAATCCAATGATATTAAGTTGACAAAGTCAAATCAACCTTGACCAAGGCCCAACAGCAAGAGTCAAACATAAACAAAGTCATCACAATTAGTCAACAAATTTAATTGGCATTTATTCAATTAAAAATAATAAAATAGTGCATTTAAATCAAATATGGTTTGTCAAATTCCTAAAATCTCATCAAAATACCAAAGAAATGGCCATGAGATTTATCATAGGTCAACCAAGGTCAAAGGACCATGGAGAAAAAATTTCATAATTTTTGGACATTTAAAAATATTTTTAAACAATTAAAAACAAATGAAAAATCAATTAATTCATGAAAAATATTAATAATGATCCAAAAAATAATTTTAATTCAGAATATGAAAGAGAAAAATATTTGTATTTTTTTGGTGAAAGTCCCATACTTTTTGGATCAATATTGAATTTAATATGAATTATTGAAAATAATGCAATTAAAATAAAAATTCAGAAAATCAAAAATATGTGGACCATCTAATCTCCCTCATTAATTGAGGTGGCAGATCAGATGGTCCGTAGCGGGCGTTCCACATGGTCTTGAGTCAACAGCGTTGCATAGGTGGTAATTAAAACCAACGCTCAAGATTAAAACAAAAGGAATGGATCATGTGGTTCAGAGTCTTGCCAACGCATCCCCGGAGCAGGAGCTCCGATCATCTTCTCTAGTGGATCTTAAAGAAAAAATGGCACTGAGCTCGAATCTGACCTCAATTCACTCTAACTCCAAGTATATTGAGAGATACATGGAGTTGAAATTTGAGGTACATGAACTGAGTTGCTTCGATTTGGCCTCAAAGCAACTCAAACTTTTTGCCTACATTGGTAAGACTTCAGAAAAGCAAAGAATCAATAGAATTTCACAAGAATTTGAGAGAATCGAAGAGTTCAAAATTTCTGGAATATACCTTCAATATAGGTCTAGATTCAATTCATCTTGATCTTGCTTGTGCTTGATCTCACTCCACTTTCTTGCAAAAGAAGGATTAGATGCTTGAAAGGCTATGGATTCCTGGAGAATAGAATTTCAAAATAGTGGAAATTCAATCTTAAATTCAAGAGAATTTTTCAGGCTTATCCTTTGCAAAGTGAGGGTTTGAGATGGGGGATTGAAGCTGGCGCGAATGTGTGTTCATTTCTGAGCAATTGAAGCTCTATTTATAGCTGAAACAGTTGATAATTGCACACTTCAATTCACTTTCCAATTTTAGAAAATGGTGATGCAAGGGTGCATGGGCGCGCACAGGCCCATGAAATGATTGCTTGAGGCCCACAAATAAATATTGGATGGTCTGAATTAAGCTTGGATTGCAAGGCAAGTGTACATTGATGTTTGAAGTTTGATCCTTGCCAAGTGATATCACCCTGTTTATGCCATGCGCAACCTATGCATTTCTTGTCCAAAATGAATGAATTTGAGCTCATTGGAAAGGTGAGATCAAGAGGAACAACTTTCATGTCAAGCCATATGTCTCAATATTCTACCTTGCTTAACTTTTTATAGGAGCTTCAAATGAGAAAAGTGTCTTCATCAAAGTTGTATCTCTCTCAAAGACCTTTACAATGGTCACCAATTTCATGTCATTTGGATTTGAAATGATAGAGTTATGCATTTTTGAAGTTTGGAAAAATCAATTGATCAATGGTATAGGTCAAAAGTGACCTATAATGTAATCTCATATCACATGCTCAAAAAAGTTGAATTAGCTCCCACCCTAAACATCAAAGTTGAAGTAGACACATTGAATTTGATTGTGCAACTTGGAAATCTTTCATCTCATAAAAATTGAGCAAGTTATGTCCTTGGGAAGTTGACTTTCAAATTAGGGTTTAGACAAAATGACCTATAATGTTTCAACATAGAAAATGATTTTCCAAGCAAAACTAGCTCTAGGTCTCAATATGAAAGTTGTTTGGAATGTCATTTAGAGTACATTTTATCTTGGAATAATTTTCATATGGTGAAAATTGTAGGAGATAGGGTCTAGGGAGACCCAGTTTTGATCAGATGAATCCATCTGGCCAACCACCATCAACCAACTTGCTAACTTCGAGTTCTCTTGAATTTATTGGCTCATAGTAGATCATATATGCATAATATGATTATTTTTGAGTTTCCCTTGAGAAATTTGATCAATTGGTGAGATAGCTTGTTGGAGAAGTTACTCAAGATACCCAGTCAAACTAGGGTTTCCAAGACAAATCACCCTCAAACTCTTGAAGGAAGTTTGAGAAATATAACATGTAGTAATCATTGGGACTCATATATGATGCTCATAACCATTCTTGAATCAATTCTTGGTTGTGCTCTTTGTTCATGAGGGTCTCAAACCCTAGATGTGAACTTGATGAATCAATGAGATTATGCCCTTCCTACAAAAGAGTTAGGCAAATGCAAAGACATATTTTTGATATTTTGGTTAGTGAAATGATAAAATACAAGTATGATATAATCACAAGGTTCTTGGTGATCTCTCCCAAAACAAACCCAATGGAAGAGGGGTAAGGAGGATGCCAAGGTATGATACCAATGCTAATGCTTATGATGGAATTGTATGAGGGATCTTAGGGTCAAAATTGGGGTCTTACAACTACCCCTATTTAAGGACAATCTAACTGAGGAGGTGAAGGTTAAAATCTTCGACTCGACTCAGTAGAATTGGCTTAAATAACAACATATAGAAAGAAATTTTGGTCCCTAAGATACCTCATGATGCATATGATGTGAATGCAAAAGTATATTCTTTGTGGGGAATATTTCCACAAAAGAAACGAAATTAGAGAGACCGAAAGTCCGCAGGAGTATAATGCATATAATAAGGAAAAATCACTAGGGAGACAGAGACTCTGGGGGGATAAAAGGAGTTATGCGTAGGTCAGGCTACGACTTAAAACTACTGGGGGACAAGAGGAATTCCACACAAATATGGAAAATACTCAGCCGGGGAAACAACAACATCTGTAGGGGGATACGAATAAGTCAGGATAAAACTGAGGTAATCGAATCATGCAGGGGAAAGCGATTTCACTAAGGAAATGCGCATTCAACTCAACTGGGGAAGAAATAAACTTCAACACGGGAGCAGCAGAAATCTATTATCTACTACTTGTTACTGGGTAAGGAGATAATAAAAATATGACAGAGAGAACATCCGTTATTGGTTAGGATGGACATATCAAGGATGACTCACTGAGGATCGCCAGTAGGGAAATTCATTACCGGTTACTGGGTAAAAATAACCTTGCTGGGGAAAACTGCAGAAAATAGGATTTACAACTACCAGATACTGGGCAGAAGACCAAGGGTGAGAGTATCCATCATCGGTTAGGATGAACATATCAAGGATAAACTCGACAGGGAAGAAAATCTGTCATCGGTTAGGATGAACATATCAAGGATAGACTTGCCTGGAAATGTCAAGGAGGATACCCGTCATCAGTTAGGATGAACATATCAAGGATATACCAACTGAATAAAAAGGGAGGAATTACATCTATCAAAGGCTGGATAGAAAACCGTCAGAGAGAAAATCCGTCATCGGTTAGGATGAACATATCAAGGATAGACTCTACGAGGGGACAAAGTAGGATTTACAACTACCAGTTACTAGGTAGAAGACCAATCAAAGAGAAAATCTGTCACCGGTTAAGATGAACATATCAAGGATAGACTCTGAAAAGGGGAGCAAAAATAGGGATTACATCTATCAGTTACTGGATAGAATGCCAAAGATGAGAATATTTGTCACTAGTTAAAATGAACATATCAAGGATAGACTACGCATAGGGGAAAAGGTAGGATTTACAACTACCGGTTACTGGGTAGAAAACCACAAGGAGAATAAAATCCTTCATCGGCTAAGATGAACATATCAAGGATTAACTCTCTGCGGAACAAAATAGGGATTGCAACTACCTTTTTACTAGGTAGAATATCGAAGATGAGAATATTCATCACTGGTTAAAGTGAACATATCAAGGATAGACTCCTGTGGGGAAAGGAAAGATATCTGTCACCTGTTAAGATGAACATATCAAGGATATATTTCCTGGGGACTCCACTAAGGAGAAAAAGGGTACTTTTGTCGGGCATTGGGCAAGAAGTAACAAACTGCAAACTAAGAAGAATATTACCAGTTACTGGGTAATAGACTCTTAGGGGAGCAAAGTATCTATCTAGGTAAGAGCTAGAAAGAAAAAGGTCAATCAAGACTCAACCCAACGAGGACATAACGCAATGGGAGTAATTCCATCCCGAAAATCTACTGGAAAGGAAACTGAAATAGCAACCATCCACGAGGAACGCAACATCGAAGTTCTGGAAAAACACACATCTGTGGTTCACGGTCTTGCTACTCAATGACTCTGTGATGTCGCTCACGTCATCACAACGACCATACGACAATGATGTCCACATGGTGAACCCTATTTAAAGAGAGTTTCGAAGCAAAGAATTCATGCCCAACTTCACGACGCCTTCATAATAGTGCACCTCAACAACAATGATGATGCCAATCACCACAAGTTTCCTTACATGACCAAGAGCTCGCAACCAAAAACCATCATGTAACTCGCCGGATTCATCGTCGTTTCGTTTGGTAAATTGATTATTCTCTGCTTATGTGTTGTTAAATAGCTACTCATGTTCCCTGCATTTTCATGTTAATTCATTCATTCTTGCTGGTTGATTGAACGAAAGAAATGTTGAATTGAATGCATTGATAAATTTGGACAGTCTCTGGTTTTTGTTGCTCAATATGCTGTTATGGTAATAAATTGATTAGAACAAGTATTCATCTCTTAAAGATTGTTCGATTGCGACTATTATTGCGGGTACTTTGCTTTATCTCGGTATGAGAGGTCTGATATGCATCTTTGTATTCGTTTCTCGCTAGTCATTTTGACATGGTTAGCGTTTGATTTCAGGAAGGATTATATTTCATTTCGACTGCAATGCGTCATCAATTTATGGTTATTTGTTGGCTCGGTTTGGTTTAGTCTTGTTAATGTGCGTCTGTGTGTGCATAGTTGCTAGCTTGACATGTTTTTTTAAGATTACTGTATCAATTTCTATGTTCTTGTTAGTAATTTCTAAATTAATAATGGTTTGTGTGATTTGTTGTTCATGCCATTGGCATTGGGTTTGCCCGCATTCGCACATATTTGGCAAAGGGTGGCCACGTGGCGCCACCCTATTGGACCTGTCAATGAGTCCTTTTGAGTTGTGCAGCCATTTTCGTTTTGCTGGAAACGTTAAACAGAGGAAAAATCTTCCATCCAAGGCTTTCTCCTTTTAATTCTCTATGTTTTTTTCTCTCTTTCTTGTATTACTGAAATCTAAATTATTTTAGAGTTCTTTCTCATATTATCATTTTCCCATTTTGGAGTGGGCTTGGCCCGATCATTGGAAATAGCTATATTATCTCTATGCTTGAACTCCCTACTTTGGATGGTGTTCTAATTGTTTCTTTAATTTGCAAATGATGTAAATAAATCAAGTTGTTTCTATTGTTACAGGATTCTTTTCTATTCAATGGACTCGACAAATTCATGTCACTGTACCATCAAAGTTTCAATAAATTAAATAGAACATTTCGCCGCGTTTGGATTTTTAAAATAACATTAATCATTGTTATCTCGCACAAGCCGGTTTGAGCACACCGATTCAATTTTTGCAAATCAACATTATCACATATTTCCACTCTTTTAATTAAATTAGTCAATTAAATTAAAATTTTGTTTAATTTATTAGTTACCATTAATTAATTTTAATTAACATGATTATTTGAGCTTAAATAAATAATTTTGATAATTAATTTTAATTAAGTTAATTAATCGATTCAATCAAATCTTAAGTGATTAATTTGGTTAATTAAATATTTATTGATTTATTTCATTCCAATCCATCATCAATCCAAACCAATTTCAAAAAGCACAAACCACAATTCTCGATTTAAACATCGAGCCCATTTTCAAAAACACCGTTGTAAGTCGATCGCTTTTTAAGCATCGCCATCAACCTCACATAGCTTACTCTTGGGCTTTCTTACAATGAGACCTATTCGGTTATTGATTAATCGAGTAGATGAATAATACACTAAATAAAATTCACTTCATTCATAAACACGAATTCAAACCATTTTCCAAACCATTTTCTCTTAACATAAATTTTGGGATGAAAAAGATATAGGAAGCGTTCGCTTCACTATTTCCCAAGCACTTGAATAATTGGTGTACGCCATATTGCTCGAGTTCTTGTCACCCGATTAAAACATCAAACCATAATATTCAAATCATTTTTTTAATCAACTACAAATTCCAATTTCTTTTAATTATTTCCGATAATTAAGGATAGGAGGCGTTCGCCTCATTATCTTTCGATTCTTCGAATAATTGGCGTACGCCACATTGCTCGAATCTTCGTCAAAATTAAAACCATAATTATACAAATTCAAATCATTTTTCCAAATAAATATAATTCTAAATCTCCGATAGTATAAGGATGGGAGGCGTTCGCCTCACCATCTTTCGACTATTCGAATAATTGGCGTACGCCACATTGCTCGAATCTTCGTCATCAAATTAAAACACAATCGAATAAATTCAAACTATTTTCTCAAATCAAATACAATATCTAAAGACATATCTTTCTTAAATTAAACTTAGGATGACAACAGATGGGAGGCGTTCGCCTCACCATCTCTCAATTATTTGAATAATTGGCGTACGCCACATTGCTCAAATTATCGATAAAGGAATAAGTGGCGCACGCCTCATTATTCTTTGAATAAGAAAGTAGGAGGCGCACGCCTCATTATTCTTTGAATAAGAAAGTAGGAGGCGTACGCCTCACTACCGTGCAGATTCAACGTCCACAAACAAACTTTCAAAATAATTCAAACTAAAAAGGGGTAGAAGGCGGCCGCCTTATTATTCCTCGAAAGAATTGGACGATTGGTGTACACCACATTGCTCAATCTTTCGTCGTTCTTCAAAAACATCTCAAACACATTAAACCCAACTTCTCGTCCCCGCGCGATCGAGACCTATCAAACATCAAACACATCAATTCAACATTGTCATCCCCGCGCGACCAAAACCCTTTTCAGAAAGAACACTATTTAATCCTTTCTAATGCGCACAACAAACCAATGCTTAAGCCTCCGCCGAGAGTAGACAAGCCAACGTTTAGCCTTTAGAACGCGATCTAAACAGCTGTTCGATAAAAGACACCAACCAACCGTAGTTTCTCGAACTACGAATGCTCTGATTTCCTTATTGCACCATAAGAATATGTAGGCACGAGATTGCGAGATCTTGGCGAGCACACTAATAAAAAAACCTCTTCGTTCTCCTTTTGAGGTCTTCATCCATCTCTATTCTCAATTCTAATTACCCGAAGAAAGCGAATAACAGTCAACTAACATTCAAATTGCAAATTAGACTAAAAGGTTCCCGTTTAGTACAACGGATGTGAGGGGTGCTAATACCTTCCCCTTGCGTCATCGACTCCTGAACCCGAATATGGTTGCGACAACCATTATTCTATTTTTCAAAGGTTTTATCGATATTTTCCTATTCCTTCATTGGAATAAATAAAGTTCGGTGGCGACTCTGTTCAAACATTAAATTTTTCCGCGACCATCGCGAGGAATCGTATTTTTCGAGATGTGACACCTGGGGGGCCTCTGATATTCATTGAATTACTGTTGATATTCCTTTTACTTGCTTTGGAAAAATTCTTGCTTTTATATTAAATAAAATTTGATTTTGATTTAAAAAATTTAATTTCAAAATGCTCATAATTAAATTTAAAACTATTGGCTGAAATAAATAAGAGTAGAAACAATTTGGATAAAAGCTCAAATTTATTTAATAGAATGGTAGTCTGTAAATGACAAGACTCCATAGATTTTACAAAGTTGAAAATGGTAATTTACATGGAAAAGGGTTACATTGAATACAAATGATCCTTAATCCTTCTACCAACTCTTGATATCCACTGTGCTCTTGACCGCTGCTGGAGATGAACTGATGTCAGCCCTTGTGTTCAAACAAATCTTCAAAACACTGAAGATCAACAGAATGCATTTACTTGCCAAAATCCCTAATTTTTGCATAAGTTGCCCCAATGTGGGGTACTCAACTTATCCGGAAATTCTTTTTGTTTTATGTCTCTAATTTTTGCCTCGATCGCCCTTTCGGGTTTTGAATCCACCAAGACGCTCATTTTTGCCTAAGCCGCCCTTTGGGGTTTTCAACTTAGCGAGTTGTTCTTTTATTTTTTTAGGCGAAGTATTTCTTGACTGCATCTTCGTTCACAGAACGAGTGAACTCTTCACCATCCATAGTTGTAAGAATCAAAGCACCGCCTGAAAAGGCTCTCTTGACAACATATGGGCCTTCATAATTAGGAGTCCATTTTCCTCTGGAATCTGGCTTGAACGTCAGAATCTTCTTGAGCACAAGGTCTCCTTCTCTGAATACTAAAGGCTTGACCTTCTTATCAAAAGCTTTCTTTATTCTCTGCTGATATAACTGACTATGACACATGGCAGTCAATCTCTTCTCTTCAATCAAATTCAACTGTTCAAACCTGTTTCGACACCATTCAGCTTCGGTCAACTTGGCTTCCATGAGCACACGCAATGAAGGAATCTCAAACTCTACGGGGAGCACTGCTTCCATACCATATACAAGAGAGAAAGGGGTTCCCCCGGTTGAAGTACGAACGGATATACGATACCCATGCAAAGCAAATGGGAGCATCTCATGCCAATCCTTATACGCTACAACCATTTTCTGAATAATCTTCTTGATGTTCTTATTCGCAACTTCAACAAACCCATTCATCTTGGGTCTGTAGGGAGAACAATTATGATGTGCAATCTTGAAGTCTTTGTAAAGAGCTTCCACCATATTGTTATTCAAGTTCGATCCATTATCAGTAATGATCTTACTCGGCACACCATAACGGCATATAATCCGATTCTTGATAAACCTTACAACAACTTGCTTGGTTACATTTGCATATGATGCCACTTCAACCCATTTTGTGAAGTAGTCAATTGCCACCAAACTGAAATGATGTCCATTCAAAGCTTTGGGATCAATCATCCCAATCATATCAATTTCCCACATGGAGAAGGTCCATGGGGAAGAGATAAAATTGAATAGTGTCGGAGGAGCATGAATCTTATCAGCATAAATTTGACACTTGTGGCATTTCTTCACAAATTTGCAACAGTCAGATTCCATTGTAAGCCAATAGTAACCTGCCCGCAACATCTTCTTTGCCATTGCATATCCATTGGAATGAGTACCAAAGGAACCTTCATGCACTTCGGTCATCAACAAGTCTGCTTCGTGACTATCCACGCATCTGAGCAAAACCATGTCCAAGTTTCTTTTGTATAGTATATCACAATTCAAGTAGAAATTACCGGCTAATCTTCTCAAAGTCTTCTTATCTTTCAAAGATGCCCCAGGCGGGTAAACCTGACTTTGGAGGAAACATTTGATGTTGTAGTACCATGGCTTCTCGTCTTTGATCTCTTCAACAACGAACGCATGAGCTGGTATATCAAGACGCCAACGTTGCAAGAGCATCTGCGCACCGGTTCTCATCTGGTGGAAGATGATGAAACACAACCTTTGTAAAGAAAGTCGAAATCCCCCTCGCATAATCTCTATATGGTATTAAACCGGGTTGATTCATCTCCTATTCTCCTTTAATCTGGTTCACAACCAAAGTTGAGTCTCCAAAGACATCCAAATACTTGATTCTGAGATTCATGGCCTCTTCAAGCCCCATAATGCAAGCTTCATATTTTGCCATGTTGTTTGTACACTTGAAAGTCAATCTAGCTTTAAATGGTAGATGCGTGCCTTGAGGAATAATAATCACTGCCCCAATGCCATTTCCATATTGATTAACAGCTCCATCAAATACCATTCCCCAACGGGAACCAGGCTCTGGCCCTTCTTCAAGCAATGGTTCATCACAATCCTTCATTTTCAAGTACAAAATCTCTTAATCAGGAAAATCATACTGTACTGACTGATAATCTTCAATTGGTTGGTGAGCCAAATGGTCAGCCAAGATACTACCTTTGATTGCTTTCTGAGATCGGTATTCAATATCATACTCTGGTAAGAACATCTGCCAACGGGCAATTCTCCCAATTAAAGCAGGCTTCTCGAATATATACTTGATTGGATCCATTTTAGATATCAACCAAGTGGTATGATTCAACATTTACTAGCGCAGACGCTTAGCATCCCAAGCCAATGCGTAACAAGTCTTCTCAAGCATTGAATACCGAGTCTCACAGTCGGTGAACTTCTTACTAAGGTAATAGATCGCAAATTCTTTCTTTCCAGTCTCATCTTACTGACCAAGAACACAACCCATACTATCTTCTAGCACAGTCAAATACATGATCAACGGCCTTCCTTCAACAGGTGGAGGCAAAATCGGAGGCTCAAGCAGATATTCCTTATACTATCAAATGCTTTCTGGCAGTCTTCAGTCCAATCACAAGACTGATCTTTCCGAAGAAGCTTGAATATAGGTGCACATGTGGCAGTCATATGGGAATGAATCTGGAAATATAATTCAAGCGGCCGAAAAAACCTCTGACTTGCTTCTCAGTTTTGGGCGCAGGCATCTCTTGTATTTCTTTGACCTTGGCAGGATCAACTTCAATACCCTTCTCACTGACAATAAAGCCCAACAACTTACCAGAACGAACACCAAAAGTACTCTTATTGGGATTCAAGCGGAGTTTATACTTCCTCAACCGCTGGAATAGCTTCAACAAATTCTCAACATGTTCTTCTTCATCAATTGATTTAGCAATCATGTCATCGACATAAACTTCAATCTCTTTATACATCATATCATGAAAAAGAGTAGTCATTGCTCTCTGGTAAGTTGCACCAGCATTCTTTAGACCGAAAGGCATCACTCTATAACAGAATGTTCCCCAAGGTGTAATGAATGTGGTCTTCTCCATATCTTCAGGTGCCATCTTGATTTTATTATATCCGGAAAATCCTTCCATAAACGAAAAAACTTTGAATTTACAGTATTATCTACCAACATATCAATGTGTGGCAGAGGGAAATCATCTTTCGGACTGGCTTTATTCAAATCTCTATAGTCAACACACATGCGGACTTTTCCATCTTTCTTCGGTACTGGCACAATATTGGTTTCTGTAGCGGGGTTTTCATTACCTTGAGGTTTATTGACTAAACCAAAAGTCAACATACAATTCGAGTCGCCACCGCACTTTTATTTGTCCAAAGGAAAGGCTAAAAAGCGAACAAAAGCCAAGTAAGAAATTTTTCAAATCAAAAACTAATAAAAATGTTAGAGATCCGGGTAAGGGGGTTGGTTATGAAATGGGAAGGTTTTACGCACCCAAAACATCCTTAGTACTCTAAGGGAACCCTTTTTGCAAATACGTGTTGTAGGTTGGTATTTGTGAAAAGATTTGTGCAAAAGATTGGAGGGATGAGAAGAGAATAGATTATATTTACAAATTTGTTGTTTGAATGGAAGAACCCATTTCCTACGTACCATCACAAAGGAGGATCAAAACCTCGTAGTTTGGGGTAAAAATCCCAAAGATTGGTGAATTGATTTTAATCAAAAGCCTTAAGGTCTTTTGTTATCAAAGGGAGAAAACTCAACCTAAACCAACAATCCACCATGTGAGGAAGGCTTCAACATGCTAGTGAGGGGTTAACCCTATAATAAGCATGGAAGGCTTATAATCAAACACTAAGGATAAGGTGAGATTTACATCAACCACTATGATAACTCAAACCTATGACTAATGTTTTTGAAAATATGAAAGAAGTGGCCATTGGAACCACAAAACAGCTTGAAATGGGTTATATTTACAAAATGAGGTCAAAGTTGGATTAAAGTTTATTTACAATGAGTATTTATGAAAATGGTTTTGAAAAAATCAAAGGCCTAAGGCCTAGGTTTCTAATTTGAAACAAAGTCAAAGTTTTGAAAATGATTTTTGACTTGGTTAGAGCGAGGAGAAGAGAGAAGGGCTATTCCTAAAGCATACAAAGATGAGAAGGGAAAGAAAAACCCTTGGAGTTCCTTTTCTTGGAGTCATAAACATGACTCAAGATGCTCCTTTCCTTTGGATTTAGCACACAAACAAGCAATCAATAATTTGAATTCAAGCTCCTAGGATCTCCATTTGGCTTGACTCTTCATGACAATGGTCCTCTTTTCACAATCTTAAGATGGGATCCCTATCACACAAAAGCAAACATCAAAAAAGTTCACAACACAATAAAGGTAATGGACAAAGAATAAGTTTGAGGAAAAAGTCCTTTGAAGTCAACTTTGAGTTTTAGCATTCTAAAGGCATGAGGCCTAGTTGCTCTTCAACAATTTTGCATTCTAAAGGCATGAGGCCTAGTTTCTCTTGAACTCCTTTAAGCATAGGTAAATCCTAATTCTAAGTCCTTTCTCCTTTTTGCATTTGGTTCACGTCAAAATAAACACAAATAAAACAAGATAGCAATATATTTATATTCAATAATGGGCTCAAATGAGCAAAAGAAAAATGGCATAAACATAAAATATGTGCTCAAGTGAGCAAAATGAAAAGCAATATGAAAAATGAGTAAGAAATAAATGGCATTAAAAGTAAATGACAAGAAATTAAAAGCTCAAATTAAAGTTAGAAGTTAGTAAGGTTATGTTAGCTTGTCATAAGACAATGTAGCGCTATGTTAAGCAATCCTAAGTGGACTAATGTAGTAGTGACACCTATCTTAGGCCGATCAATAAGAATATAGGCAAAGAACACAAGTTAGAGGTCATGACTAGTAAGCCAAGCTCCATAAACTTGCCATGCCAAACAAAAGGGGAAGGGCCTTGTATAGACTTTTGGTTATTTGCGTGACCAAGAAGTAACCTATCTTTGACATAAAATAACTCACTTGATCATGGATCAAGTTGAATTTGGTTTGGATCAAAGAAGATTAAACTTCTATTTTTCAAGACCAACCTCAAGACTTTAACTCATTAACCATTAAGGGAAAGAAAGGGATGAAGATGAAGGGGAGGGGGGTAAGAAGTCAACAACCAATCCCAATTGATCAAGGGATAACTCATCCTTGATCAAATTCATTCATCTTTCTAGGTGATGATCCTTAAGGATTCTCAAACCACAAGATCCAATGAATTTGATCAAAGTTGAATCAATTCAACCTTGATCAACACCAAACAGAAGAGGAATGAATATAACAAGTCAAGAAGTCAATAATATTTTTTTGGTATTTTTTGAATTAAAAGAAAATACAAATAATAAATAAACAAACAAAGTTGCACCTCAAATTCAATTCAAAGCAACTTCAATGAGTCCAATTAAATTCTCATAGGTTCAACATAGTCAAACAAACCTTGACTAATTTTCTCACAAATTAAAAAATCAGAAAGTAATTAAAATCAATTAAAAACAACCAAAAATAGCATAATATGAATTAAAATCTCAAATAATCTCAAAACAATCAAGAAATTATTAAGACTATTTTTCATTGACTTATCATGATCCATAGATGCTATGAAAATATTTTTGTATTTTTTTTTAAGTCAGAAAGTATTTTAAAATGAATTAAAATCATTAAAAACAAAATAATTCATGAAAAATATCAAATGAAGTAACAAAAATAATTAAAAATCATAATATGTGTCGTTCTCCGGATTTCCCGAATCCAAGTACAAACGCGAAGAGGAGGTGGCGAGGAATAAAGAGTAGAGTCGCCAGCTATGTACTTTTATCCCAAGAGGAGGGAAAGGTAGTACTGCATAACCAAGAGGGAACGGATAAAACAAAGTCTCGAACCAAAGAAAACTGAGTAAGGGGGCCGGTTACGTGAAGGGAAGGTTATCGCACCCCTTCACGTTTGTGGTAATCCACAGGATCCACGTTTGCTATTTATATCTAAAGTGTGTGTGTAAAAGTCCTATATGCGATGCGAAAGCGAGAAAATCAAAGTAGGGAAAAGAAAGAATTATTGCTCGCACAGGCCCTACCCTGCTGCATACGTATCTCAAGAAGGATTGAGAATCAGAGCACCGTAGCTCGGCTAACCTATTTTTGTTTATTTTGTGTTTTTTAGATGAACGACGTTACTACGCAATCTACCGGATACTCGACCTTTGGAGACTTACTCACCTGTAGTAGAAGGAGTTAACGTGTTCTTAGGAGAAGAAAAATCAATGAGTTTGTTGGTGTTTTAGGAATGCTCATGCAAAAAGGAAGTCCTAGACGAAGGAACCGTGCTACCTTAATTGGTATGCAAACGAGAGACTATACGAAGCCTAGCAACCTATGGGGAGACGATAACACCACACAAAAACATATAGCATAAAGTAAACACACCAACAAGGGGGGTTCAAGCATACATGGGTAGGGCTTTAGTCAAGAGGGGTCATATCAACCTCGACAAAAGGGCCATGGAAAGGTAATCAAATGGGCTCTTAACCACTAACATTGAACGTCAGGATGAGCATATCAAAAACGTAATGAGGATAAGACCTCATAGCTCTTAACCCTGGACAAAGTGAGCTCATGACAAAGCGTGGGGATTCAGAAAGATGGAAACCTCTCCACTGACTGACCGGACAAAAGATCTTGGGCTTTTGTTCTAAAGCATTGACACGTAGTGAAAGCATAAAGAATGACACACTGAATAACGGGGGATTGACTACTAATCCCTTTTATCCGTCAATTGCCTTTTCATGGAGGTCTTTAGCACTGGAGCCTCTTCTCGGAGGTCTTTGGGCACAAAAGTAAACACACAAAACATTGCCTCCTATCGAGGTCTTCCAGCTAAGAAAGAGGTAAAATGCTGAGAAGATGTAAAACGGATCAAGAGATCTACCACACGGAAAAAGATCTGAAGTAACAGCAACTAAAGAAATAAGAAACTCAAAGATCTCTCAAGCTAGCACCATCAAAGAAAGTAAGTCAGCAAAGCAATCAGAATAAATCTCCAAATGGTATCCCACAAATAAAGTGGAATACCAAGCAATCTATCTCTTTAAGAGTCATGTGAGCCCTCACAAAAACTCAACAAACACGTTAGAATGACAAGATGGGGTGCAATCAAGAGTTACACCAAACAAAAGAATCATAGGAACAACTGCGTCAGGTAAACAGTGCACGGATGCAATAGAAAACATGTCACAACAAACACAAAACAAATTAGAGAGAAAACAGAAAAAAAAACAAATGTTGTCATGATCGCTACTGCTTCGCTTAGCGGAGACTTAGCGAAGCTTCGCTACATATTCGCCTAGCGAGGTGCTAGCGAATGCCTGCGGGTTCTGGGTTCTTCTTTGATAACAATACGATTTCCGAAACCCCTAAATCCTATGGTACCCATTTTGGAAATTAAGTGATTAAACATTCAAGGCATTGTTACACATCCATGCATATCTAAACCCACATGCAAAACCTAATGATACCCACTCTTTCAAATTCACCCATAATACCTCATACATTCAGAAATTTCAAATTGAAAGCATAAAGTAATGGAAATAAGGGCAAACCTGATTGGAGAGATCGAATGAAATTGAAATGCACGGTTGGGTTTGCAAAGCAATGTTAGGGTTTGTGTGAGATGGAAGTGAAAAGTGTGTGAGTTCGAGTGAAAAGTGTGAGTGAGAGTGAAAGTGTTTTTCAGTGTGTCTGGAGGCTGCCTGAATTTTTTCTAGGGTTTTTCTCAAATGAATTTTTAGAATTTATATCCTGATTTTCGTGGCTTGGTGGGCTCAGAATGAAGGCAATTCAAGCCCATGATTTTTTGGTATATCAGTAAGCTCTCTAGGCGAGTGAGGTAGCGAAGGAATCGCTAGGCGAGCACTCAGCGAGGTTTCAGCGAACACTCCCAGACTTTGGTAAAAGCATAGCTAGCACTTACTCGCTAGGCGAGTGTCCAGCGAGTAGGTAGCGAGCAATTCCAGTAGCAACATTGTCAAGGTTCGCTGGAGCGAAGGAGGAAGCGTGGGCTTCGCCTAGCGAAAGATTGCTCGCCTAGCGAGCATGACAATTCAGGAAGTTTCTTCTGGATGAACATTTTGAATGATGAATAGACCCCGTTTGAACATGTTGGAAGTATCTCAAGTCATTCCCTAGCCATTTGACCCTCAGTTGACCAACAGTTGACTTTTGACTTCACAGTTGAATTTTGAACTGTACTGAGCCCATTAAGCTTGATTCTTTAAAGAAAACCTCTGAAAATGAAACCATGTGACTTGGATGATATCCAAGCTTCTTGGAAGATAAACTCTTGGAGCTAATTCTGATTGACATGATGAAATGCAATATGAAATGTTAAATGACCTAAAATGAATGCATGAATGAGGAGGCCAAATTTGAGGTGCTACAGCTGCCCCTATTCAATCGACTGTGAACCTGAACGGATGAAAGCAGCAGCTATCAGACTTTCAAGGTAAATAGGGATTGAATACCAAAAGAACCGGAGAATTTGCACTCTGTAGGTGATGAATCAAGGAAAGCGGGGCCATTTACCGATGGCGGCTTCAAAACAGATTTGATATTTACCGATATCAAAGAAAGCGAGGCCATTTACCGATGGCGACTTCAAAACAGATTTGATATTTACCGATATCAAAGAAAGCGAGGCCATTTACCGATGGCGACTTCAAAACAAATTTGATATTTACCGATATCAAAGGAAGCGAGGTCATTTACCGATGGCAGCTTCAAAACAAATTTGATATTTACCGATACCAAAGAAAGTGAGGCCATTTACCGACGGCGGCTTCAAAACAAATTTGATATTTATCGATACCAAAGAAAGCGAGGCCATTTACTGATGGCGGCTTCAAAACAAATTTGATATTTACCGATATCGAAGAAAGCGAGGCCATTTACCGATGGCGGCTTCAAAACAAATTTGATATTTACCGATATCAAAGAAAGCGAGGCTATTTACCGATGGCGGCTTCAAAACAAATTTGATATTTACCGATATCAAAGAAAGCGAGGCCATTTACCGATGGCGGCTTCAAAACAAATTTGATATTTACCAATATCAAAGAAAGCGAGGCCATTTACCGATGGCGGCTTCAAAACAAATTTGATATTTATCGATATCAAAGAAAGCGGGGCCATTTACCGATGGCGGCTTCATTGGGGAGGAACTCGATGTTTACCGACATCGAACAAAGATGTTTACAAGTGAAACAAGACCAGACATTTACCGATGACTGGGAAGGAACTCAATGTTTACTGACATCGAACAAAGATGTTTACAGAGTGAAACAAGACCAGACATTTACCGATGACTGGGAAGGAACTCGATGTTTACCGACATCGAACAATGATGTTTACCGACACCAAAAAATGAAACATTTATGAAACGAAACGATTTACCGATGGCTAACGAAATACTCGATACTTACGGATAGCGAATCTGCTGGGGAATCTTAAACGACAAAACCATTTACCGATGGTTAACAAGTGGCTGATGTTTACCGACATCGAATCAATGATGTTTACCGACACCGAACAAGGAAAGGACACACACGGGTGTTGACAGAACGATTTTTGTAGACACCATGAGAGACATGCCATTTACTGATGGGCAACGGTTGGAATTTGACATTTACCGACATCGAAAGATGATGTTCGACGACATCAAAGAAAAGCACAAACATTTACGGGGATCAACACGACACTTACCGGTATCGCAAGGATGATATTTACATATGTCAAAATAAGGTAGAAACTTACTGGTGACTAAATCGGAAGAGAACCAAGCTTTCCTTTCACGGACTGGTGAGAAAATAAATCTCGCTGGGATTATCGATTCTGAATGTTGGCAAGAGCAACTGCTGCAAATGTGCTACATTGATGTTGAAAAATGATCTGTCTCTTCCGGAGATATGATATGGTTCAATACAAGTATTCATATGTTTGAGTTCTCCATGGAAATGCTACGCGATCTGAGAATGTGAATGCAAATGATGATTACTACATGCAAGATGCGAAGGGAGAAGAACTCCTGCTGGAAAAGCAAGTGATCACTTTACTGAACACATAATTTCTGATTCGATCTTCCAACTCTGTGGGGACATACAACAATTCTGCTGAGGATAACATTCTCGGAACGGTAGAGAAACCAACTCAACTGGGGAGTCACTTGTTGGGAAGACACCAACCTCTCGACCATGCTGGGGAAACAAATTCTAAACTCGACTTAGACGACCCAACTTCTTACACGACTGGACAGTGTTGAAACAACAAGGTCTTCCTTCGAACAAACTTTAGCTCATCTGCTTTTAGCCATCAATCAAAGATAGTAACCTGCAAAATGGCAAGACATCATGCCCCAGGGGATCGTATGGACAGAATATACTCAAGTATACTCAACATTCAAAATGATTTTCAGATGTTTTATCTTTTCGCACTTCATTGTCTAACCTTCATGTTTTTAGATGCAATGTTTATCAAAAATTCGGATGTTTTTTGCAAACAAAACAGTAGAAATAAAAAATAAGAGAGCAATTTGACTGAATAACGACTTTTATTGATTGAAAGTGGCCTATAAAGGCAAATACATCAGGAAGCAATTCCTAGGAAGAGGTAATTGCGCCAAAAGAGAAAATAAACTATCCTATTGGCAATGTGAACACGGCATTCCACTATTTTCCAATTCTGTTATGACTCATAGATCTTCACTTTCCCCCAAATTCTTTGCTTTCTGAGAATAGTGATTGGACCGATCATATCCTTCAAGATGGTAGACACTGAAACGCGATGAAGTACAGATAATTCAGACTGTAGTCTTCGCTTTAATCCCTCTTTTGCCTGGACCGCCTTTTCAGGTTTTCAATCCAACGGGATACCCATTTTTGCCTAAGCCGCCTTTGCAGGTTTTCGAGTTACCGGGTGTACATATTATTTTTATTCTTTATCCCTAACTTTTGCCCGAACCTTTTTCTTTTCTTTTTCTCTTGGTTCGCCGGGATGCCCTTTTTTTCCTCGACTTTGTCCAGCGGGTCAGTTTATGCGAAGTATTTTTTGACTACATCTGAATTCACAGGAGACGGAAAATCTTCACCATCCATAGTTGTAAGCATCAAGGATCCACCAGAAAAGACATTTTTAACAACATATGGACCTTCATAATTCGGAGTCCACTTGCCCCTGTTATCTGTACCAGGAGGAAGGACCCTCTTCAAAACTAAGTCACCTATCTGATAGCTTCGAGGACGCACTTTCTGATCAAAGGCCTTCTTCATCCTTCTCTGATATAGTTATCCATGGCACACAGCCACTAATCTCTTTTCCTCAATTAAGTTTAACTCATCAAACCTGGCCTGAACCCACTCAGCCTCGTCAAGTTTTACATCCATCATCACCCTCAAAGAAGGGATTTCAACTTCTACTGGCAAGACTGCCTCCATGCCATACACAAGTAAAAACGGAGTTGCCCCGGTTGACGTACGCACTGAGGTACGATACCCATGCAAAGCGAAAGGCAACATCTCATGCCAATCCTTGAACGTCACAACCATCTTTTGCACAATCTTCTTAATATTCTTGTTTGCCGCCTCTACAGCACCATTCACCTTTGGTCTATAAGGAGAAGAATTATGGTGTTCGATCTTAAAGTCTTTGCAAAGCTCTTTCATCATCTTGTTATTGAGATTCGAACCATTATCATTGATGATTCTCTCAGGAACCCCAAAATGACAGATAATTTCTTTCTTAATGAATCGAGCAACCACTTGTCTGGTAACATTGGCATGGGAAGCTGCTTCCACCCACTTGGTAAAGTAATCAATCGTGACTAGGATGAAGCGATGTCCATTAGAAGCAGTAGGTTCAATCTTTCCAATCATATCGATGCCCCACATCGCGAATGGCCAAGGAGAATTCATAATATTCAGAGGGTTTGGTGGTACATGCACTTTATCTGCATAGATCTGACATTTGTGACACTTCCGAGCGTATTTGAAACAATCAGATTCCATGGTTATCCAGTAATAACTGGCTCTTAACAACTTCTTGGGCATTGCATGACCTCCAGCGTGGGTACCGAAAGATCCCTCGTGTACTTCCTGCATTAACATGTCTGCTTCGTGTCTAACCACGCATCTGAGCAGAACCATGTCAAAGTTCCTCTTGTACAACACGTCATCCTTGTTCAAGTAAAAGCTTCCAGCTAGCCTTCTCAGTGTCTTCTTGTCATTCTTTGATGCTCCTTCAGGAAACTCTTGGTTTTTGAGGAAATTCTTAATATCATAAAACCACGGCTTCTCATCAATAACAGACTCGACAGCAAACACATACGCAGGCCTCTCGAGTCGATTCACAGCAACGTGTGGCACATGATTCTGCCAATGAACTTTGATCGTGGAAGACAATGTGGCTAAGGCATCAGCCATTTGATTTTCATCTCGGGGTACATGATACAACTTTACTGTCTCGAAGAAAGTCAGGATCCTTCTGGTGTAATCTCTATAAGGAATCAAATGCGGCTGATGAGTATTCCAGTCTCCATTGACCTGGTTAATCACTAGAGCAGAATCTCCATAAATGTCTATAGTTTTGATCCTTAGATCGATGGCTTCCTCAATCCCCATGATATAGGCCTCGTACTCAGCTTCGTTGTTGGTTACTTCAAAAGTCAATCTGGCAGAAAAAAGGTATGTGTGCACCTTTAGGATTAATGAGTACTGCCCCAACACCATTTCCATTCACATTTACCGCCCCATCAAACATCAGTGTCCACTTATCATCGGGATCCGGTCCTTCCTCGACAAGAGGATCTTCACAATCTTTCATCTTTAAGTACATGATATCTTCATCGGGGAATTCAAACATCATCGGCTGATAGTCGTCAATTGGTTGCTCGGCAAGGTAATCAGATAGAAAGCTACCCTTGATGGCCTTGCATGACGTGTACTGGATATCATACTCTGTCAAAATCATCTGCCAACGAGCCACTCGTCCGGTAAGAGTCGGCTTTTCAAAGATATACTTTACTGGGTCCATCTTAGAAATCAACAAGGTAGTATGGTTCAACATATATTGTCTTAGTCGGCGAGCAGCCCATGCCAAAGCGCAGCAAGTTTTCTCGAGCAGCGAATATCTTGTTTCACAGTCGGTAAACTTTTTGCTAAGGTAGTATATCGCATGCTCTTTTCGACCAGACTCGTCATGCTGTCCCAATGCACACCCCATCGAATTCTCTGTTACTGAAAGGTACATTATCAGAGGCCTCCCAGGAACTAGAGGTATAAGAATTGGAGGTTTCTGCAAATATTCTTTTATCTTATCAAAAGCTTTTTGACAATCATTGTTCCACCTGATTGCTTGATCTTTTCTTAGCAATTTAAATATCGCTCGCACGTAGCTGTTAGGTGAGATATGAATTGTGCAATGTAGTTCAGCCTCCCTAAAAACCCACGAACCCGCTTTTCCATTCTTGGTTCAGGCATTTCTTGAATAGATTTTACTTTCGCTGGATCAACCTTAATCCCTTTCTCACTGACAATGAAACCTAACAGCTTTCCAGATCTCACTCCAAATGTACACTTGTTTGGATTCAGCCTCAGTTTGAACTTTCTCAATCTTTCAAACAACTTTTACAAGTTTACCAAGTGCTCCTCTTCTGTCTGAGACTTCGCAATCATATCATCCACGTACACTTCAATTTCTTTCTGCATCATGTCATGAAAGAGAGTCGTCATAGCTCTTTGGTAAGTAGCACCGGCGTTCTTCAACCAAAATGGCATTACCTTATAATAGAACGTGCCCTAAGGTGTAATGAATGTCGTCTTCTCCATGTCTTCTGGCACCATCTTGATCTGATTATAGCCAGAAAATCCATCCATGAAAGAGAAAATCGAGGACTGAGCAGTGTTATCGACCAATACATCAATGTGAGGTAATGGGAAGTCATCTTTCGGACTGGCTCTATTTAAATCTCGGTAATCGACACACATCCTGACTTTACCATCCTTCTTCGGCACAGGTACGATGTTGGCCACCCAAGGGGGACAATTGGTAACTGCTAGAAAACCTGCATCCAACTGTTTCTGAGCCTCCTCTTTGATCTCGATAGCCATATCAGGATTAGTTCTACGAAGCTTCTGCTTTACCGAAGGACAATCTTCTCTGAGATGTAGCCTGTGCACCACAATATCTGTATCCAAACCAGGCATATCTTGATACGACCATGCGAATACATCCACATATTCTTGCAGCATTTCAATCAGCCCTCTCTTGACCTTTTCCTCTAAAGCAGCCCCTATCTTGATCTCTTTCTTTGCGTCCTCAGTACCAAGGTTAATGACTTCTAACTCTTCCTGGTGAGGTTGAATGACCCTTTCCTCCTATTTCTATAGTATGGCCAATTCTTTGGGGATTTCACAATCTTCTTCACTCTCCTCTTCGGCTTAGTAAATGGGATTATCGAAGTCATACTGAGCCATAACATAACTGTTTTTAATGGAATCCGCAAGATCAATTATGTACGAATGATGTTTCATGCTTTATTTTAGAAAAGAGTTCAAGGAAGTCACAAAAAAACAAAAAAACATTTCCATTTTTCTTGGTTTGAAAATGAAAGTAATAAAAACAGAAAGGCAGTGAACACAAATTTGATTGCAAAACATCCTTTATTGATGATAATCATTGAAAACTTAAAACATGATGTGGCCCTACAATGAACCACTACGCCCTGGGTAGAGCGTAGGGCTTTCATGCAAAATGAAAAACAAAAGAAAATTACTCTGTCTGAAGAGTAACTTGGACTATTTCTTCAACAGTTCAGTTGTTGATCTTCTCCCCTAGAGCACACGGGCGCACCCAATTATCCATATCACAATCACTGTCACCATCTTCATTGTCTGTTGCAAAGACATCCCCGTGATTCATCAATCCAGCACTAGTGAAAGTACACTGCCCTTTCTGATCAAACTGTAAACAACCTTCGTTCATCAATTCTTGGATACCTTCTTTCAGTTTCGCACAGCTGTTTTCATGATTACCACAATCTAAACAATTCTTGTCACATCCCGGGAATACTCCCCCTCTGAGCAGACGTTCCTTCACTACAAACAACAAAGTCTGAACATTATTAACATCGACTACCAAGTTCAAATTTTCCCCATCTTCCACACTGTTTACTCTGGGCCCTCCATGCTGAGGCATAGGATTATTCATCACATTCGGAGTAGGAGAAAAGTTAATCGTCTTGGCATCAATCAGATCTTGAACTTTATGGTGAAAAGCCCGATAATTCTCGATGTGGTGCCCTGGCGCACCAGAATGAAAATCACAACGGACTTTAGCATCATAACCAACGACAATCCTTGTTAACAGGGCCATAGTGCGAAGTTCAACAAACTTTAACCTGAGTAGTTCAGGGAGTAATTCAGCATAAGTCATTGGCAACGGATCAAAATGACGATCTGGCATTCTTTGTCTTGGTTGGAATTGGCGTTGCCGTTGTTGTTGTGGTTGTCCTCTTTGTGGTTGTTGAGGTTGGGTCGCTGGAATAGTCACAGCAGCAACTTGACGGTATTGTTGTCCTCTGTTTCCATTTCTCTGATTATGTATAGCATTTGTCTCACCCTCTCTCCTTCTGGGTGCCCCTGGAAATGGTTTCTTAGCATTTTAAGAACTTGAAGAACCATGGTCTTGGATTTTTCCCGCTTTGATAAGACTTTCAGTTCTTTTTCCGCAAATCACAACATCCGAAAAACTACCGAATGGGCAACTTCCCATACGATCCATGAATACACCTTGCAGGGTTCCAATGAAAATATCAGTCAATTCTCTCTCCAACATCGGAGGTTGTACTCTCGCAGCTAGTTCACGCCACCTCTGGGCGTATTCCTTGAAACTCTCACCGGTCTTTTGAAACAAACTCTGCAACTGGGTTCTGCTCGGAGCCATGTCCATGTTATGCTTGTACTGCCTCAGAAAAGCTTCACCTAACTCTCTCCAGCTTCTGACGGATTCTTTTCTCAAGTCCATGTACCAATCCAAAGAGGCTCCAGACAAGCTGTCTTGGAAAAAGTACATCCACATCTTTTCATCATCGGTATAAGCGGATATCTTTCGGTAGTAAGATTGCACATGAGTTCGGGGACAAGAAGTGCCATTGTATTTGTCGAAAGATGGCGCTTTGAACTTGTACGGGATCCTCAACCCATCAACTAAACCCATGTTAGAAACATCAATGGCGTCAACCTTTCTATCTCTCTCTTCCGCCTTTCCAAATTCATCATCATCACTGGGAATAGTGAACATATCTTCTTGCTTGTCAACCAAATGAGAAGGATGGTGAACTGGAGCACGTGCCGCTCGAGCATTAGCAGACTCCGTAATGATGGGTTGTCCATCGATCCTAATACCATGCAATTCGTCACCATTAGCATAGTTGTTGACAGGGTTGGTAACAACAGCGGTGTCATTGACGGGGGTTCCTTCTGGCGGATTCTGACCGACGGGGGGGATCACAGTTTCTTGTCTCTAGACCGAGGCTCGGAGTTCCTCTTGCCCTTGCACTACCCCTTGCATCATACTCATGAACTTGGCCATGTTGGTCCTCATCTCTGCTAGATCTGCTTGAAATTGATCCATGGTCTTCTGTTGATTCTGCCTTGTTGCGTAACGGTGCGGACGATACTCAGCAATTCTGCCTGAGACGGGAACAAGAATGAGAAATCCTCTCCAAGAACACCTGTAATGATGCAAGAATGATATGTGCATGATGCGTATGCTATGTTTTATCATGGATAAACCTGAAAAATGATATGCATATGCGGGTTAACCCCTTTTTTTTTATGCATTATTTTTTTGAAAATAAACATGCTATGATGCAAAATGATGAAACAATGGCTGGTTGGCTGTGTATCACAAGGCACAGGATCAGAACTTTAGCATGAATTCGGAACCGGGAACCATAGAACACAGTCATCAACTTAGAACCCAAACTTCAGAACCAACGGTCACCAACAAGAACCAAAGAAAAGTCACCAACAGGACATGGTCACCAACAGAACAAGTCACCATCAGTACCTGTAAATGATTCATTCCCGCCCCACTCACGGGTGTAATCTAGGCCAGGGTAAGGTCAAGAGAAACGCAGGATAAACAATCCTTTCAAGAATATCATCATATGCACACAAGGTGTATGCAACGATAATACCCCATCAGAATTTGAATTGCTCGTGATACCATGTTCCGCTAAGTGGCGTCATACCACCCGCTTCCCATGAATCACTCTATTCCTAGGTGTCCTAAAGTTTACTCACAGCCTGTGTATTGGGCCTTTTACCTCTTGTGAATCCCACCCAACAGTGAAACAGATGCACAGCCAGCACAGTATGCATGAAACAGTAAAGCGCACATAGGATGCAATGCGAGCAGATAAGTATGCAAAGCAATAAATAAATAACACACAATAGATAATAAACAGACAAACACTAGGAAAGGCCCACTAGGGAAAATAAGTCCCCAGCAGAGTCGCCAGCTATCGCTCCCCGGATTTCCCGAATCCAAGTATAAACGCGAAAAGGGGGTGGCGAGGAAGAAAGAGTAGAGTCGCCAACTATGTACTTTTATCCCAAGAGGAGGCAAATGTAGTACTGCATAACCAAGAGGGAACAGATAAAACAAAGTCTCGAACCAAAGAAAACTGAGTAAGGGGGCCGATTATGTGAAGGGAAGGTTATCGCACCCCTTCACGTCTGTGGTACTCCACAGGATCCACGTTTGCTATTTATGTCTAAAGTGTGTGTATAAAAGTCCTATATCCGATGCGAAAGAGAGAAAATCAAAGTAGGGAAAAGAAAGAATTATTGCACGCACAGACCCTACCCTGCTGCATACGTATCTCAAGAAGAATTGAGAATCAAAGCACCGTAGCTCGGCTAACCTATTTTTGTTTGTTTTGTGTTTTTTAGATGAACGACGTTACTACGCAATCTACCGAATGCTCGACCTTTGGAGACTTACTCACCTGTAGTAGAAGGAGTTAACGTGTTCTTAGGAGAAGAAATATCAATAAGTTTGTTGGTCTTTTAGGAATGCTCATGCAAAAAGGAAGTCTTAGACGAAGGAACCGTGCTACCTTAATTGACATGAAAACGAGAGACTATACGAAGCCTAGCAATCCTATGGGGAGACGATCACACCACACAAAAACATATAGCATAAAGTAAACACACCAACAAGGGGGGTTCAAGCATACATGGGTAGGGCTTTAGTCAAGAGGGTTCATATCAACCTCGACAAACAAGCCATGGAAAGGTAATCAAATGGGCTCTTAACCACTGACATTGAACGTCAGGATGAGCAGATCAAAAGGGTAATGAGGATAAGACCTCGTAGCTCTTAACCCTGGACAGAGTGAGCTCATGACAAAGTGTGGGGATTCAGAAAGATGGAACCCTCTCCACTGACTGACCGGACAAAAGATCTTGGGCTTTTGTTCTGAAGCATCGACACGTAGTGCGAGCATAAAGAACGACACACTGAATAACACGGGATTGACTACTAATCCCTTTTATCCGTCAATTGCCTCTTCATGGAGGTCTTTAGCACTGGTGCCTCTTCTCGGAGGTCTTTGGGCACAAAAGTAAACACACAAAACATTGCCTCCTATCGAGGTCTTCCAGCTAAGAAAGCGGTAAAATGCTGAGAAGATGTAAAACGGGTCAAGAGATCTACCACACGGATAAAGATCCGAAGTAACAGCAACTGAAGAAATAAGAAACCCAGAGATTTCTCAAGCTAGCACCATCAAAGAAAGCAAGTCAGCAAAGCAATCAGAATAAATCTACAAATGGTATCCCACAAATAAAGTGGAATACCAAGCAATCTATCTCTTCAAGAGTCATGTGAGCCCTCACAAAAACTCAACAAACACGTTAGAATGACATGATAGGGTGCAATCAAGAGTTGCACCAAACAAAAGAATCATAGGAACAACTGCGTCAGGTAAATAGTGCACGGATGCAATAGAAAACATATCACAACAAACATAAAACAGATTAGAGAGCAAACAGAAAAAAAACAACTGCTGTCATGATCGCTACTGCTTCGCTTAGAGGAGACTTAGCGAAGCTTCGCTACAGATTCTCCTAGCGAGGTGCTAGCGAATGCCTGCGGATTCTGGGTTCTTCTTTGATAACAGTACGATTTCCGAAATCCCTAAATCCTATGGTACCCATTTCGGAAATTAAGTGATTAAACATTCAAGGCATTGTTACACATCCATGCATATCTAAACCCACATGCAAAACCTAATGATACCCACTCTTCCAAATTCACCCATAATACCTCATACATTCAGAAATTTCAAATTGAAAGCATAAAGTAATGGAAATAAGGGCAAACCTGATTGGAGAGACCGAATAAAATTGAAATGCACGGTTGGGTTTGCAAAGCAATGTTAGAGTTTGTGTGAGATGGAAGTGAAAAGCGTGTGAGTCCGAGTGAAAAGTGTGAGTGAGAGTGAAAGTGTTTTCCAGTGTGTCTGGAGGTTGCCTGAATTTTTTCTAGGGTTTTTCTCAAATGAATTTTTAGAATTTATATCCTGATTTTCGTGGCTTGGTGGGCTCAGAATGAAGGCAATTCAAGCCCATGATTTTTTGGTATATCAGTAAGCTCGCTAGGCGAGTGAGGTAGCGAAGGGTTCACTAGGCGAACACTCAGTGAGGTTTCAACAAACACTCTCAGACTTGGGTAAAAGCATAGCTAGCACTTACTCGCTAGGCGAGTGTCCAGCGAGCAGGTAGCGAGCAATTCCAGTAGCAACATCGTCAAGGTTCGCTGGAGCGAAGGAGGAAGCGTGGGCTTCGCCTAGCGAAAGATTGCTCGCCTAGCGAGCATGACAGTTTAGGAAGTTTCTTCTGGTTGAACGTTTTGAATGATGAATAGACCCCATTTGACCATGTTGGAAGTATCTCAAGTCATTCCCTAGCCATTTGACCCTCAGTTGACCAACAGTTGACTTTTGACTTCACAGTTGAATTTTGAATTGTACTGAGCCCATTAAGCTTGATCCTTTAAAGAAAACCTCTGAAAATGAAACCAAGTGACTTGGATGATATCCAAGCTTTTTGGAAGATAAACTCTTGGAGCTAATTCTGATTGACATGATGAAATGCAATATGAATTGTTAAATGACCTAAAATGAATGCATGAATGAGGAGGGCAAATTTGAGGTGCTACAATATGAAACTAGATTTTTCAAGAATAATTTCAAAGTTGGTCTCATATTTTTCTGACTTCATATGAATTTTTAATGAATTATTGAAAATGGAATGAATTAAATGAAAATAAAAAGAAAAATGAAATAAGCGAAAAATGTTGAGTCATCAGATCTAATTCATTAATTAACGTGGCAATGATACATGGCCTGGATCTGATGATGCACGGTGGACTCAAGTCAACAGAGAAACATAATGAATTAAAACAAGTAATTAAAACGGACGCATGAGATTAGATCGTGAGGGAGAGATCCAAGCGCCATGAGCAACACACGTGGTGCTGGCGGTGGAAACCACCGTCTTCTCCGGTCAACCAACGGATTCCGACCAAAAGTTGCTGGAAAATAAATCTTAACAAAAATAAAATACAAGGACATGGAAATGAAGCTCGTGTGATGTAGATCATCACTGTACCATTAGATTCCTCTCATTCTTCCTGTATTGAGAGAAAGATGAAGGAGAAAATCATGGTATCCACACGGATTGTTCATGAAATGGAAAATTGAATGCACTAAAAGTTTTCCTCAAGTATGAGGACTTTAGAGGACCACAAAAACAAAAGAATACTACATTGAATTATGAGTTTCAGATCCAAACAGTTTGAATTTATACCTTCAAAATGGGGAGCTTTAGGCCACAAATTCTTCAAGCTTCTTGCTCCTCTTTAATCTCTGAGTGTAGGGAAGATGATTGGCTAAGGAATCTAGCTTTGAAACTCAGCTAATGTTACTGAATTTCAAGCTCGAAAATATGAAAAAAAAATCGTGAATGATTCCTTTAGTGAGGGTGTGGTTTTAGTGCAGCAGCACGTCGGATCTCCAAAAGGTTGTGAAATGAAGGAGAAGAAGCCTCTATTTATAGGTAAATGGATCTAAATTCACACTTTGCTCATGTGTATGGGATTTGAAATTTTGAGCGCATGGGCCTTTGTGGACGTGTGAGACGCCCATGAATGGCTGAAGAGACCTGCTGAGTTCAAATGGAAGGCATGTGGTCAGGCACATGGAATGAAGAATGTTGGCATTTCAAGTTATAACATAAAATATCAAAAATGCACATAAATGAAAAGAAATTCGAATCTCCCAAATGGTAGACCCAAATGACTATTGTGAGTAATGGTTGGAAAGCTTTTGAAATAAGGAACAAAAGTCATGTTGGGGAAAAAAATATTTGGCATGTGCAAATTGATCAAAATTGGCTTGGAAAGTTCAAGTGTAAAACATGTTCAAATCATTTTGAAAAAGTTAACCAAAAGCAAGCTTGATTGAACCCCTTTGTCCTCATGATACAAGCTTCAAATGAATAAGTCTCCAACATAAAAGTTGTAGATATTTTCAAGGTAGTAAATTTAGACTCAAAGTTTTCATCATTTGCATTTTCTATGACAAAGGTATAGGTATTTGAAGTTAGGTACTTTTTCAAATTCAATGAGTTAGGTCCAAGATGACCTATAATGTTTTGCAATATCACATGTATTTACTTTAGGATTATGAAGTTTTGTCCAACATAACATTTGAAATATACATCTCAATATTTCCAATGCCTTTTGTCCCACCTAAAAATCATAAATAATGAGAAAGTTATGCCCTTGGCAAGTTGACCCAAAATTAGGGTTTCAGTCAAAATGACCTATAATGTTTTGAAATGAATGATGACCTACCAAGCTTAAAATGGATTTTTGATGAACATGAAAGTTTTTCATATGGTTCTTAGGAACATTTTTTTGGGTCATCTTCATTTTACAAACACATCAAAAATTATAACTCATTGATCTTCAGCTTAGTCAGATGACTTGACTGGTCAACTTTTCAAAGTCAAACTTCTAATTTTGATGAAAAAATGGTTGAGGGGCCTCAAATAGGCTCATATATGTATTAAAAGTTAAACGAAAGAACTTCCCTTGATTAAATTTGATCATAGGTTGAGATTGCTTCATGGGCAAGGCTCAGTCAAAGCATAGTGAAATTAGGGTTTCCTTGGGAAACAATCTCCAAGCCCTTTGGGTTATCTTTATCAAATTGGTAAATTGATATACTTGGGATACATATATGATGATTAGGAACTTTGTGGACCATTGTCATGCTTTTTCTCATCTTCATCTAGCCATTGCATTGGGCTTAGGAGCCTCCTAGGAGCATTGTGGAGCACATGATCACTTGAGCTTCAAAACAAAAAGAGTTAGTGACATATTTTTGTGCTTTTGGTTAGTAATCAAATAAGAAAAGCAATAACATAAAATACAACCATTCTTGGTGATCTCAAACCACTCAAACAAGTCCCAACCCTAGGGTTAAGGAGCCAAACTTGATATGATCCTTGAGGCAATGCACTTGTGCAATAACATGGTGCCATGAGGGATCTTAGGGTTAAAATTAGGGTCATAAAAATACCATGAAATAGGGGAGAATTACAATCTCACTAACTAGAATGTTATTCCTTTTGTGTCAAAATTTAGCGCTATGTTAAGTAATCGTAATTGGACTCATGTAGAAGTCACAACTATTTGAGGTCGGGCAATAGAATTTTGGTGTTAATGCATGTTAGAGGCATAGTATAATGGACTATGCTCATGCAACATACCACACACAAAAAGGATATGCAAAAGTGGTGGCCTAATCTCATCCAGACTCATGTTGACTTTGCAATCAACTAACCTTAGGATATAGAGATATCATAGGACCATGACATGAATGTATAAAGAAGGGAAATGAGATGAAGAGGGAGGGGAAATGGATCAAACTCAAATTGGACAAATGAGGACTTTTACCAAATTAAGATCATTCATTCATTTTGGGAGATGGAATGTACATTCCATCAATCCCCTAAATCCAATGATCTTAACCTAGCAAAGTCAAATCAACCGTGACCAAAGCCCAACATCACAAATCAAACTTACAAAAATCAACCAAAATGGCTCAACAAAATTATTTGACATTTATTGAATTTAAAATACTAAAAATAATGCATTAAATTAAATATGGTTGGTCAATTTCCTAAAACCTCATCAAAACACCAAAGAAATGGCCATTCGATTTATCATAGGTCCAACAAGGTCAGAGGACCTTGGAGAAAAAATTTCTGAATTTTTGGAAACTTAAAAGTATTTTTAAACAATTAAAAATAATCATAAAGTCAATTAAATCATGAAAAATATTAGTAATGATCCAAAAAATAATTTTAATTTAGAATATGAAAGAGGATTTTATTTAAATTTTTTTGGTGAAAGTCTCATATTTTTTGGATCAGTATTAAAATTAATATGAATTAATGAAAATCAAAGGAATAAAATGAAAATCAGAAATTACAAAATAACGAGGACCACTTAATCTCCCTCATTAATTTAGGTGGAAGATCAAGTGGACACAAACGCGCGTTCCATGATGGAACTCAGTCAGCACGCCACACAAGTGGTAATCAAAACCAATGCATGTGATTAAAACAGTTTGAAATGGATCAATGGTTCTGAACCGTGCCACCTCTGCCAGAGCCAAAGGCCGGTTACCTACTCAGGCGAACCTTGCCTGATTGGTTCAATCATCACCATGACTAACCTAAAAAAAGAGGACATGATCGGAAAGAGAAAATGGCGTAGAGGTCGAATCTAACCTCAATTTTAACTAAGTCCAAATGTATAGAAATATATGAGGAGTTGAATTTTGAGGTGTGTTAACTAAGTTGCTTCGATTCGACCGCAAAGCAACTCAATCGTCTTGCCTACATTAGTAGGACTTCAGACAACCAAGGATCCAAGAGAATTGATGAGAATTGAGTGAGAATCGAAGAGGAAAAAAAATCTGGAAAATACCCTTAATGTTGTGCAGGACTTGATCTCTCTTGCTTCAATTCACATTTGATCTTGCTCTAATAGCTTACAAAAGCGGTTTAGGATTGGTACAAAGCTTTGGATCCTAGAGTTTTTGAATCTCTAAATAGTGAGATTCAAACTCAATCTTCAAGTTAAAATTATCAGGTTTTCCTTTGAATTGTGAGGGTTTGAAGAGTATGTATGAGGGCCAAAAGATCATTAGCTCTTTCACCTTTTCCTGTGAATGGAGACTTTGTCATCTTTCCAATTAAACAAGATTTGCATGTCTCATATGATTCATAATCAAAAGAGTCCAAGAGTCCATCTTTATGGAGTTTGAAAATGCGTTTCTCATTTATGTGGCCTAATCGACAATGCCAAAGGTAAGTTGGATTTAACTCATTAGGTTTCATCCTTTTAGTATTAATGTTATAAATAGGAATTTCAAGATCAAGGACATATAGTCCATTGTTCATTTGTGTAGTAGCATAGAATATATCATTCAAATAAATTGAGCAACAATTGTTCTTTATTATAAATGAAAAACCAAACTTGTCCAAACAAGAAACGGAAATAATATTCCTGCTAATTGCAGGTACATAATAACAGTTCTCTAACTAAATTATTAAACCACTAGGTAAAGTCAATACATAAGTTCCTATGGCTAAAGCAGAAACCTTTGCTCCATTGCCAACTCGTAGGTCAACTTCACCTTTTGCCAAATCTCTACTCCTTTTTAGCCCTTGCACATTGGTACAAATGTGAGAACCGCATCCAGTATCTAATACCCATGATGCAGAAGTAGATAAATTAATTTCAATAACAAAAATACCTGAAGTTGAAGTCTCTACTCCATTCTTCTTATCTTCCAGGTACTTTGGGAAGTTTCTCTTCCAGTGTCCGGTCTTACCGCAATGGAAGCATGTGTCTTCCTTTGCTATGCCTCCACTAGGCTTCCAAGCAGCAATAGTGGGTTTGGATTTGGAAACTTCCTTGCCTTTCCCTTTTATCACCCTGCTTGGTGGGTCTTTTGTTCTGTCTCTTTCCATTTCCAATCATCATAATGGACTTCTCTTTTGACTTCAGATTCTGCTCAGCAGTTCTTAACATGGCTAGCAGTTCAGGAAGAGATTTGTCCATATCATTCATATTGAAATTTAGGATAAATTGACTGAATCTATCTAGAAACGATTGCAAGATTAAATCAGTCGCAAGTTCCTTTCTGAGGGGAAAACCCAACCTGTCAAGGTTCTCCACATACCCAATCATCTTGAGCACATGGGGACCTAAAGGGGCTCCCTCAGCTAACTTGCCTTGAAAAAGGGCTTTTGAAACTTCAAACCTTTCATGCCTTGCTTGCTCTTGATAGAGCATCTTAAGGTGTTCGATCATATTGAACGCTGCGATGTTCTCATGTTGCTTTTGCAACTCTGAGTTCATGGTAGCTAGCATGAGACAAGCAGTTTCATTGGCACCATCAACATGCTTCTTATAAGCATCTCTTTCTTCCTTAGGTGCAGAACTAGGAGGTTCCTCTTCAGGAACAGGTTTCTCCAAGACATATAACTTTCTATCATGTTTGAGGACAATCCTCAGATTTCGGTGTCAATCCAAAAAAATTGTCCCAGACAATTTTTCCTTGTCAAGGATTTATCGCAAAATGTTGTTAGAGGTGTTTGTTGTCATGGTAATCTATATGAAAAAATTGAAAACATAAGTATCAATAACATATTTAATTAGGCCTTTAATTAAATATGCTCCCACTATTTTACTCAGAAAAAATGACCCTCACCATTTGATTCGGAAAATCCTGTTGGAAGATTTTCTAGTGGGTCGAGATCCATATTTCACTTTGTTTTAAATCCGCGTAGGCGGATTACACAAAACTAGGTTATTTAGGTAGGAACTCCTTCCAATTCTATCTAATACAACTCTCGAATATTTTAGTTGGGTGAATAACTCCTTATTCCAATCCATCACATGGATCATTTCCAACTCTTGCTTCTAAACATATATAATCTTATAATAATTTGTTTAGTTAAGTTTGACCCATTGTTTTAGCAATTGGATATTACAATTATCCCATCGCACCTTACTAATATATAACATGTACCTCGCGTAGGAGAAACCTACATTATCCGATACTAGTCTTGATGAGTGCTAAAACTTGGAAAGCATAAACTTAATATTTAATTTGAGGGAATTTGCAATTATTCTGATCTCACCGGCTTATTTATCATATATATCGTCTCTCACATGCATCAACATGCATTCACATACATCAACATACATAATGAAACAGCTATGGCCCCTAGCGCAATTGTTCTCCCAAGCCAATGAGAGAACCTACGCTAACCTAATAACGATCTAAGCTTCTCCAAGCAAGATCTTCAAGGTTGCCGTCCTCCTTTGATATTGAATTCTTCTATTTCTTTATAACATTACATTACATAAAAGAAACTCGTTTTACATACGAGGGAGTGAGATGAGAAAAGAGTTACATTAAGAGATTAAAAGAGAGGCACAACACGCAGGTCGTATTTTAAAAACCCAAAACAAAATAAAGGAAAATTAAGGCCATAACCGATCACCACAAGACAATAATAATAAACACATTATTATTATTAATTTTAATTCTTTTAATTAATTAAAACCAAATTAAATTTTGGCGACCAATCACACTACACAGAGTTAGCCGGGGGGCCGTGCCGAAAATTTTAATGAATAATACATTTGAAATCGACGTCGTTTTTTGCATCAACACTTGATACTTTAAGGCACAACTCTTGCACAGTCACAACCCTAATCGCATAACTCTTTGACAACACAGCCCTTGTGCCGTTATTAACCCTAATGCACCAATTTCAGACCGTTAAACACATCTCGATTGTTGATTCAGTATGATTGATCAACACGTCATTGCTTCACCATACTAATGTCGGATCAAGAAGCAAACGACCATTGATCTCTCAAAGGAAAACAACCATTAAGTGTTTGAATGAACGAAACAAAAACAGTATATCATATATATCGTATTTTGCATCAGGATTACTTATATCATATATATAACTTGATCGAGCTCAATTGCATAACCTATGGACGATCGATGTATCGCTGCTTCACCATACTAATGTCGGATTTCGAAGCATAGTCAACATCAATCATCCAAATCGTACACACATGATTCCAAATTTAATTACTCATTTATTCTTTGATTCATTCTATCTTTTAATCGTATTAATACAGAAAATACAGAAAATAAACAGCTATCAGATGGATGGTTTCGTAAGTGGCTCTGATACCACTGAAAGAGAAGAGTGATCCAAAATGCAGCGGAATTTAAAATTTCTCCTTTAGTGATCCTTACGAATGGGCATGATCAGTGGTAGAATCGTTACCTCTTGTGGAGATTGTAACCTTTGATACAGATCTACGGAGCGATCACGAAGTTTGAACGATGACAACGCCTCTACTCAGTCCACACAAACGGATTCCTTCAATCTCAGTGCTAGCTGCTACGAATGAAGGCTTTGAATGAGAGAGAGAGAGAGAGAGAGAGAGAGAGAGAGAAACGAAATTGCAACTGCTCAAATGCTTCTACACAAGGGTTCTATTTATAGAACCACTTGTGTGGGATGCAAGCTAAAAAGCCCACTCAAGTGTATGTGGCCCATATCTTATAATATGCCAAAATCACTTAAGCGCGTGGTACCTTACAATATTTCGTATTCTACTTAAGTACACCGTACCTTACGATGTTCTATAATTCACTTAAAGGCACCGTACATTACGGTATTCCTTAATTACTCTATCTCTCATCAATCCGTCCTTTTGTGTGTGACCCTGTAGGTTTTCGCGGCATTGGCAATTATATTAAATCACGTATTTAACATAATAAATAGTGAGCGGTATCTAGCAACACATCACTGCTACCCAAGACACGAAAATGTCATGTGATCTGACAAATCCTTTTATGACAATACTTATGTGTACAATTACCCTTTTGCCCTTATGTCTATATTGAACACAAGGCATAGCCCGTGTCATCTTTGTCCTGTTCAATATTGGGCCATAGACATTTATCCTGTTACGCAGGATGGGCAAATTCCATCTAGGTCACTCATGTCCCTTAGCATGCTTCGTGGAGTACCCATCAACTGTCTTTATGGTCATCCAGTTATGGACAATGTTTGATCAATAATAAAGCACTCGACTCATCATCTAGGGTCCATAGTGGTTTCAGGTTGAAGGGTGGTATACACCATTATCACCATTAGAATAACTTATGACACTTTGCATAACATTCTATATAGTATTCTCATAGCGGGTCAATCCAGTATAAATATTACTCTTAATATTCATACCTATGTTTAAGACTTGATAACTCCTTATCCATGATCCATGAGATGTGATCATCAGTCTATATACATAATAGTCTTAATGCTTTAATGTTATCCCACTTCACAATAAAGCTCGACTATGGATACTTTAAGAATAGTGTCCTTATGTTTAATGTGATCTCATGATTAAGTCACATTTGATACATTAAACGGACTATCTATTCTAGGGACTTTATTAGACAAACATAATAAAGAAAAAGCCTTTTATTATTAATAAATAATTCGATACAAGTACCAAAAGTATTGGCCTCTAGGGCTTACACCAACATTATTGACTAAACCAAAAGTCAACATACAATTCGAGTCGCCACCGCACTTTTATTTGTCCAAAGGAAAGGCTAAAAAGCGAACAAAAGCCAAGTAAGAAGTTTTTCAAATCAAAAACTAATAAAAATGTTAGAGATCTAGGTAAGGGGGTTGATTATGAAATGCGAAGGTTTTACGCACCCAAAACATCCTTAGTACTCTAAGGGAACCTTTTTTTTGCAAATATGTGTTGTAGGTTGGTATTTGTGAAAAGATTTGAGCAAAATATTAGAGGGATGAGAAGAGAATAGATTATATTTACAAATTTTTTTGTTTGAATGGATGAACCCATTGCCTACATACCATCACAAAGGAGGATCAAAACCTCGTAGTTCGTGGTAAAAATTTCAAAGATTTATGAATTGATTTTAATCAAAAGCCTTAAGGTCTTTTGTTATCAGAAGGAGAAAACTCAACCTAAACCAACAATCCACCATGTGAGGAAGGCTTCAACATGCTAGTGAGGGGTTAACCCTATAATAAGCATGAAAGGCTTATAATCCAACACTAAGGATGAGGTGAGGTTTACATCAACCACTATGATAACTCAAACCTATGACTAATGTTTTTGAAAAGAGTTTAACAAGTGGCCATTGGAACCACAAAAACAACTTGAAATGGGTTATATTTACAAGTTAAATTTATTCACAAAATAAGGTTAAAGTTGGATTAAAGTTTATTTACAATGGGTATTTATGACAATGGTTTTGAAAAGTCAAAGGCCTAAGGCCTAGGTTTCTAATTTGAAATAAAGTCAAAGTTTTGAAAATGATTTTTTGGCTTGGTTAGAGTGGGGAGAAGAGAGAAGGGCTATTCCTAAAGCATATAAAGATAAGAGGGGAAAGATAACTCTTGGAGTTCCTTTTCTTGGAGTCATAGAGATGACTCAAGTGTTGGAGAATAGCCATCCAAGGCGCAGCGGAATTTAAAATTTCTCCATTTAGTGATCCTTACGAATGGGCATGATCAGTGATAGAATCGTTACCTCTTGTGGCGATTCAAACCTTTGGTGCAGATCTCTGATAATGATCAAAACCTTTGATATAGATCCACGGGGCGATCACGAACGTTGAACGATGACAACGCTCTACTCAGTCCACACGAACGGATTCCTTCAATCGCAGTGCTAGCTGTTATGAATGAAGGCTTTGAGTGAGAGAAAGAGGGAAACAAAATTCCAAGTCTCTACTTGAATTTCTGTCTAAGTGGATTGGAGTGACGATGCTTCTACCCAAGGGGTTCTATTTATAGAACCACTTGTGTGGGCTTCAAGCTAAAAAGCCCACTTAAGTGTATTTTGGCCCATATCTTATAATATGCCCAAAGTCACTTAAGTATTTGGTACCTTACCATATTTCGTCTCCCACTTAAGTGCACCGTACCTTACGGTGTTCCTTAGTTACTCTATCTCTCATCAATCCGTCCTTTGTGTGTGACCCTATAGGTTTTCGCGGCGTTGGCAATTATATTAAATCACGCATTTAACATAATAAACAGTGAGCGGTATCTAGCAACACATCACTGCTACCCAAGACACGAAAATGTCATGTGATCTGACAAAACCTCCTGTGATAATAATTATGTGTATAATTACCCCTTTGCCCTTATGTCTATATTGAACACAAGGTATAGACCGTGTCACCCTTGTCCAGTTCAATATTGGGCCCATAGACATTTATCCTGTTACGCAGGATTGGAAAATTCCATCTAGGACACTCATGTCCCTCAGCATGCTTCGTGGAGTACCCATCAACTGTCTTTATGGTTATCCAGTTACGGACAACGTTGGATCAACAACAAAGCACTCGACTCTACATCTAGGATCCATAGTGGTTTCAGGTCGAAGAGTGGTATACACTATTATCACCATGAGAATAACTTATGACACTTTGCATAACTTTCTATATAGTATTCTCATAGCGGGTCAATCCGGTATAAATATTACTCCTAATATTCATACCTATGTTTAAGACTTGATAACTCTTTATCCATGATCCATGAGATGTGATCATCAGTCTACAAACATAATAGTCTTAATGCTTTAATGTTATCCCACTTCACACTAAAGCTCGACTACGGATACTTTAAGAACAGTGCCCTTATGTTTAATGTGTTCTCATGATTAAGTCACACTTAATACATTAAACGGACTATCTATTCTAGGGACTTTATTAATCAACCATAATAAAGAAAATGCCTTTTATTATTAATAAATAATTCGATACAAGTACCAAAAGTATTGGCCTCTAGGGCTTACACCAACATCAAGATGCTCCTTTCCTTTGGATTTAGCACACAAAACAAGCACTCAATGATTTGAATTCAAGCTCCTAGGATCTCCATTTGGCTTGGCTCTTAACTTGGCTACTCATGACAATGGTCCTCTTTTCACAATCTTAAGATGAGAATCCTATCACACAAAAGCACACATCAAAAAGCTCATAACACAATAAAGGGAATGGACAAATAATAAGTTTGAGGAGAAGTCCTTTGAGGTCAATTTTGAATTTTAGCATTCTAAAGGAATGAGGCCTAGTTGCTCTTCAACACATTTTGCATTCTAAAGGCATGAGGCCTAGTTGCTCTTGAACTCCTTTAAGCATGGGTGAATCCTAATTCTAAGTCCTTTCTCGTTTTGCATTTTGGTTCACATCAAAACAAACACAAAAATAACACAAAATAACATATATTTATATACAATAATGGGCTCAAATGAGCAAAAGAAAAAAATGACATAAACATAAAATATGTGCTCAAGTGAGAAAAATGAAAATCAAGATGAATAATGAGCAAGAAATAAATGACATTAAAAGTAAATGACAAGAATTTAAAAGCTCAAATTAAAGTTATTAGTTAGTAGAGTTATGTTAGCTTGTCATAAGACAGTGTAGCGCTATGTTAAGCAATCGTAAGTGGACTAATGTAGTAGTCACACCTATCTGAGGCCGTTCAATAAGAATATAGGCAAAGAACACAAGTTAGAGGTCATGACTAGTAAGCCAAGCTCCAAAAACTTGCCATGCCAAACAAAAGTGGAAGGGATTTGTATTGACTTTTGGTTATTTGCTTGACCAAGAAGTAACATATCTTTGACACAAAATAACTCACTTGATCATGGATCAAGTTGAATTTGGTTTGGATCAAAGAAGATTAAACTTCTATTTGTCAAGACCAACCTCAAGACTTTAACTCATTGGCCATTAAGGGAAATAAAGGGATGAAGATGAAGGGGAGGGGGGTAAGATGTCAACAACCAATCTCAATTGATCAAGGGATAACTCATCCTTGATCAAATTCATTCATCTTTCTAGGTGATGATCCTTAAGGATTCTCAAACCACAAGATCCAATGAATTTGATCAAAGTTGAATCAATTCAACCTTGACCAACACCAAACACAAGAGGAATCAATATAACAAGTCAAGAAGTCAATAATAATTTTTTGCTATTTTTTGAATTAAAAGAAAATACAAATAAAAAATAAACAAACAAAGTTGAACCTCAAATTCAATTCAAAGAAACTTCAATGAGTCCAATTAAATTCTCATAGGTTCAACATAGTCAAACAAACCTTTACTAATTTTCTCACAAATTTTTAAATCAGAAAGTAATTAAAATCAATTAAAAACAACCAAAAATAGCATAATATGAATTAAAATCTCAAATAATTTCAAAACAAACAAGAAATTGTTGAGATTATTTTTCGTTGACTTATCATGATCCATAGATGCTATGAAAATATTTTTGTATTTTTTTTAAAGTCAGAAAGTATTCTAAAATGAATTAAAATTATTAAAAACTAAGTAATTCATGAAAAATATCAAATGAAGTCACAAAAATAATTAAAAATCATAATATGAAACTAGATTTTTCAAGAAAAATTTCAAAGTTGGTCTCATATTTTTCTGACTTCATATGAATTTTTAACGAATTATTGAAAATGGAATGAATTAAAAGAAAATAAAAATAAAAATGAAATAAGCGAAAAATGTTGAGCCATCAGATCCAATTCATTAATTGACGTGGCAATGATACATGGCATGGATCTGATGATGCACGGTGGACTCAAGTCAACAGAGAAACATAATGAATTAAAACAAGTAATTAAAACGGACTCATGAGATTAGATCGTGGTGGCGGTGGAAACCACCGTCTTCTTCGGTCAACCAACGGATTTCGACCAAAAGTTGCAGGAAATCAAATCTTAAGAAAAATAAAAAACAAGGACATGGAAATGAAGCTCGTGTGATGTAGATCATGATTGTACCATTAGATTTCTTAAGGATTCTTCCTATATTGAGAGAAAGATGAAGGAGAAAATCATGGTGTCCACACGGATTATTCATGAAATGGCAAATTGAATGCACTAAAAGCTTGCCTCAAGTATGAGGACTTCAAAGGACCACAAAAACACAAGAATGCTACATTGAATTATGAGTTTTAGATCCAAACAGTTTAGAGTTTATACCTTCAAAATGGTGAGCTTCAGGCCACGAATTCTTCAAACTTCTTGCTCCTCTTTGATCTCTGAGTGTAGGGAAGATGATTGGCTAAGGAATCTAGCTTTGAAACTCAGCTAATGTTATTGAATTTCAAGCTCTAAAATTTGGAAAAAATGGTGAATGATTCCTTTGGTGAGGGTGTGGTTTCAGTGCAGCAGTATGTGGGATCTTCAAAAGGTTATGAAATGAAGGAGAAGAAGCCTCTATTTATAGGTAAATGGATCTTAATTCCCACTTTGATCATGTGCATGGGATTTGAAACTTTGAGTGCACGGGCCTTTGTGGACGTGTGAGAGGCCCATGAATGGCTGAAGAGACCTACTGAGTTATAACATAAAATATCAAAAATGCACATAAATGAAAAGAAATTTGAATATCCCAAATGGTATATCCAAATGACTATTGTGAATAATGGTTGGAAAGCTTTTGAAATAAGAAACAAAAGTCATGTTGGGAAAAAAAATCATTTGGCATGTGCAAATTGATCAAAACTGGCTTAGAAAGTTCAAGTGTAAAACATGTTCAAATCATTTTGAAAAAGTTAACCAAAAGCAAGCTTGATCAAACCCCTCTGTCATCATGATACAAGCCTCAAATGAAAAAGTCTCCAACATCAAAGTTGTAGATCTTTTCAAGATGTTAAATTTAGACTAAAAGTTTGCATCATTTTTATTTTCTATGACAAAGTTATAGGCATTTGAAGTTGGGTACTTTTTCAAATTCAATGAGTTAGGTCCAAGATGACCTATAATGTTTTGCAATATCACATGTATTTCCTTTAGGATTATGAAGTTTTTTCCAACATAACATTTTAATTAGAGATCTCAATCGTTCCAATGTCTTTTGTCCCACCTCAAAATCATAAAAAATGAGAAATTCATGCCCTTGGCAAGTTGACCCAAAATTAGGGTTTTTGTCAAAATGACCTATAATGTTTTGAAATGAATGATGACCTTCCAAGCTTTAAATGGATTTTTTATGAACATGAAATTTATTAATATGGTTCTTAGAAACATTTCTAATTTTGGGGTCATCTTCATTTGATAAACACATCAAAAATTATAGCTCATTGATCTTCAGCTTAGTCAGATGACTTGACTGTTCAACTTTTCAAAGTCAAACATCCAATTTTGATTAATGAAATAACTTCCCTTGATTAAATTTGATCAAAGGTTGAGATTGCTTCATGGGCAAGGCTCAGTCAAAGCATAGTGAAATTAGGGTTAAGGAGCCAAACATGCTATGATCCTTGAGGCAATGCACTTGTGCAATAACATGGTGCCATGAGGGATCTTAGGGTCAAAATTAGGGTCTTACAAATACCATGAAAGAGGGGAGACTTACAATCTCACTAACTAGAATGATATGCCTTTTATGTCAAAATTTAGCGCTATGTTAAGCAATCATAATTGGACTCATGTAGAAGTCACAACTATTTGAGGTCGGGCAATAGAATTTTGGTGTTAATACATGTTAAAGACATAGTATAATGGACTATGCTCATGAAACATACCACATACAAAAAGCATATGCAAAAGTGGTGGCCTAATCTCATCCATACTCATGTTGACTTTGCAATCAACTAGCCTTATGATATAGAGATATCATAGGACCATGACATGAATGCATAAAGAATGGAAATGAGATGAAGAGGGAGGGGAAATGGATAAAAATCAAATTGGACAAATGAGGACTTTTACCAAATTAAGATCATTCATTCATTTTGGGAGATGGAATGTACATTCCATCAATCCCCTAAATCCAATGATCTTAACCTAGCAAAGTCAAATCAACCTTGACCAAGGCCCAACATCACAAGTCAAACTGACAGAAATCAACCAAAATGGCTCAACACAATTATTTGGCATTTATTGAATTTAAAATACTAAAAATAATGCATTAAATTAAATATGGTTGGTCAATTTCCTAAAACATCATCAAAACACCAAAGAAATGGCCATTCGATTTATCATAGGTCCAACAAGGTCAAAGGACCTTGGAGAAAAAATTTCTGAATTTTTGGAAACTTAAAAGTATTTTTAAACAATTAAAAATAATCACAAAATCAATTAAATCATAAAAAATATTAATAATTATCCAAAAAATAATTTTAATTTAGAATATGAAAGAGGGTTTTATTTAAATATTTTTGGTGAAACTCTCTTGTTTTTTGGATCAGTATTAAAATTAATATGAATTAATGAAAATCAAAGGGATAAAATGAAAATCAGAAATTACAAAATAACGAAGACCACTTGATCTCCCTCATTAATTTAGGTGGCAGATCAAGTGGACATAAACACGCGTTCCATGATGGAACTCAGTCAGCGCGCCACCCAAGTGGTAATAAAAACCAATGCATGTGATTAAAACAGTTTGAAATGGATCAATGGTTCTGAACCGTGCCACCTAACTGCCGGAGCCAAAGGCCGGTTACCTTCTCAGGCGAACCTTGCCTGATTGGTTTAATCATCACCATGACTAAACTAAAAAAAGAGGACGTGATCTGAAAGAGAAAATGGCGTAGAGGTCGAATCTAACCTCAATTTTAACTAACTCCAAATATATAGAAAGATATGAGGAGTTGAATTTTGAGGTGTGTTAACTGAGTTGCTTCAATTTGACCGCAAAGCAACTCAATCGTCTTTCCTACATTAGTAGGACTTCAGACAACCAAGGATCCAAGAGAATTGATGAGAATTGAGTGAGAATCGAAGAGGAAAAAAAATCTGGAAAATACCCTCAATGTTGTGAAGGACTTGATCTCTCTTGCTTCAATTCACATTTGATCTTGCTCTAATAGCTTGCAGAAGTGGTTTAGGATTGGTACAAAGCTTTGGATCCTAGAGTTTTTGAATCTCTAAACAGTGAGATTCAAACTCAATTTTCAAGTTAAAATTATCAGGTTTTCCTTTGAATTGTGAGGGTTTGAAGAGTGGAGGCAAAGTTGGCACGCAAGGATCCTCTCAAGTGAGCTCAGAGGGTGTCTATTTATAACAAATTGAAGTGTTATTTACACACTTGAAATTTCTTCAAAAATTGGCAATGTCATGTTCATGCTTGCATGGGCATGCACAGGCCCATGAAGCAATGCACTAAGGTCCCAATTAAACTGTGTTGAAGTCTGAATGAAGCTTGAATGGCAAGGCAAAGTGAAATGGTCATTTGAAGTTTTGGTTTTTCCAATTGATGCAGGCCTGTTAACACCATGCGCAACCCTAGCAAACCTCATCCAAAATGAATGAATTAGGACTCTTTAGAAAGCTTAGACCAAGAGGAACAATTCTTACGTTGAACATTTTTCCATTTGGAACTTGGATCGTGATGAATTTGTAGGTGGACGTTTGGAAATTTCAACATGTTGAAAAAGTTTCTAAATGTCAAGTCATATATTTCAATATTCCACCTTGCTTAATTTTTTACGTGGGCTCCAAATGAGAAACGTGTCTTCATCAAAGTTGTATATCTTTCCAAAAACTTCAAAATGGTCACCAATTTGACATCATTTGGATTTAGAATGAGAGAGTTATGCATTTTTGAAGTTAAGGAAAATCACTTATTCAATGGTATTGGTCCAAAATGACCTATAATGTATCCTCATATCACATGCTCATAAAAGTATATTTAGCTTTCACTATAAACATAAACTTTGAAGTAGACTTATTGAATTTTATTGTGCAACTTGGAAATCTTTCATCTCATAAAAATTGAGCAAGTTTTGGCCTTGGGAAGTTGACTTTCAAGTTAGGGTTTAGACAAAATAACCTATAATGTTTCAACATAAAAAATGGCTTTCCAAGAAAAATTAGCTCTAGACCTAAACATGAAAGTTGTTTGTAATGTCATTTAGAGTAAAGTTTCTATTGGAAACATTTTGGTATGATGAAAAGTGTAGGAGATAGGGTCTAGGGAGACCCAGTTTTAATTAGATGAATTCATCTGGCCAACCACCATCAACCAACTTGCTAACTTGCAATTCTATTAACTTTTTAGGCTCATGGTCTATCATATATGCATTTGATGATGAAATTTTAAGTGTCCCTTGAGGAATTTTATCAATTGAAGAGGAAGCTTGTTGAAGAAGTTACTCAAGATACATAGACAAACTAGGGTTTCCAAGGCAAACCAACTCCAAACTTTTGAAGAAATCTTGATCAAAATAACATGTAAAGATCATTGGGACTCATATATTATGATTAGAGACATTTTGGATCAATCATTGGTTGTGCTCTTAGCCATGAGGGTCTTAAACCTTAGATATGAACTTGATAGATCAATGGGGATCATGCCCTACCTACAAAAGAGTTAGACAAATGCAAAGACATGTTTTTGGTATTTTGGTTAGCAAAATCATAATATACAAGTATGATACAATCAAGTGGTGCTTGGTGATCTCTCCCAAAACAAACCCAATGAAAGAGGGGTAAGGAGGATGCCAATGTGTGATCCCAATGCTAGTGCATATGATGAAATTGCATGAGGGATCTTAAGGTAAAAATTGGTGTCTTACATATGCTTTATCTCCATGATGTATCAATGTTTTATATGGTCAGATGAGTGTCGTTCATAGGGTATGGTTTCTGGCTTGGAGGAAAACTTCGACTTGTCACCAATTATACCAAAGAAAATTTTATTGTAAGAACATGGTGTGTTAACACTGCTGCTGGGGATCCTCATGGTCCTGCTGATGAACACAAGGATATATGATCTAACCGGGTAGTCATCAAGTCTATTGCAGATTTTCAAATAAAACTTTCAAACCACCAATCATCTTTTAGGACTCTTCAGGAGGTTAAAGCAATGCATAAATTTTCTTTCAAACAAAATGCAGAAGAAAAGAAAAGTGATTGATAAAAGAAAATGAACTTTATTGACTATAGACAAATCTGTACATATGCTTCGTACAAGGATGCAAAAATCCTTAAAGACGATATTGCAAAAATTGAAAAATAAAAGAAATGGAAATGAGAAATATTTTTTTATTTTTCCATTGATTACAACATAGAATGTCATCCTCTGTATGATCTGAATCCCAATACTTTGCTTTAATTGAAAATGATTGTATTGATCTTTAGCCGTCTGAGATCTAGCTTGTGGCAAGGTAGGCTCAAGGAACATAGTCAAATGTCTTTATCCCTAACTTTTGCCTAGAAATGTTTCTATTTTTTTCGTCCACCAAGATGCCCATTTTTGCATAAGTTGCCCTTTCGGGTTTTCGACTTAACGAGTTGTGTATTTTTTGTTTGATCCCTAACTTTTGCATGGACAATTCATTTTTTGGTCCATCGGGATAACCATTTTTCCTAGATTGATCTTGTGAAGGTCAATCTAGTGAGCTTTTATTATCATTTTTTTTTAGGCATAACATTTTTTTAGTATATCAGCATTCACTGGCGACGACAAATCTTCCCCATCCATTATGGTGAGGATTAGAGCTCCATCTGAGAATGCCTTCTTAATGACAAAAGGTCGTTCATATTTAGGAGTCCATTTGGCCCAAGATACATTTCATAACATTTCAAAGCAATATTATAACTCAACTTGGTGTCAACAAGAGCACATGAAAGCATTTCAAGACAAAGTCAAAAAGTAAAGTTTTCCCCAAATGGAAAAAGACTAAACCATAGTAGGTCAGATCAAGGCCCCTTTGTTGCACCTATCAGATGCTAAGCGGAAAAACCAACTGGTCTGGAGTGCAAGCAAGGTCAGAACACAATCACACATGTATCCCCAAGTTCAACCTTGATCATGATTCGAGCTCCACACCTTTATGAAGCAAACCTTCATATTTTTCTCTCCAAACAATTCCATCATCTTCCCTATAAATAGGGGAAGGTGTTCCATCATAAAACTAAGCTTCAAAAGCCAAAGATTCCCTACTGCATACCCGAGCTAAACCATCTAAAACATAGTTTCGATTTTTAAAATTCAAAGTATTTCAGTTCCAAATAACCACCCAGAATCCATCTCTGAACATCACTCCAACTTTCCCAATTCCTAACTCACCTTCCCTGCACCTCACCTGAGTTATTCCAAGTCATCGAAGCACCACTCTGAGGTCGATTTTGTAGCGATTAAATTTTTTAGATAAGAGTTTTAAAATAAAACCCGGAGAAGTTTTAAAATAAAACTAATAAAAGAGATAAGAGTTCAAGGGGTTAGTTAACACCCTACACATCCCTGGTACTCCCTGGGAACCTCTTTGAAAATGTGTACATTTTGGTTTAAAAAGAGTGTTGTTTGCAAAAGATTGGAGAGATGGGAAAAGAAGTATATTTTTCTTATTTTCTTGTGTTTGCCACGACTTTTGAAGTCTCATGCCTACGTACTAACAAAATGCAATGGAGGACCAAAACCTCGTAGTTCGTGGTAAAAATAAAAGAGATGTTTTTTATTCATTTTTAATGGAAAGACAATTTGTCATTTTAAGGAGAATACTCAACAAATCACCCATAAGTATGAGAACTTTGCATCATCATGAGAAGGGATCCAACTTGGATAAGGATCAACAAGTATGCCACTAGCTCTCTTAGATGGAAAAGAATTATCATCAATACTATGGAGATAGGAGAATTATATCTCAACTATGGAAATGAGTCATGTCTTATGCCTTAAGAGAAGTTTTAAAAGGAAAAGTGCACAAAATGATTTGAGTGAGTTATGCAGTTTTTATGTCTTTTGAAATCAGTCTCAATATGCTTAAGATGAATTAGAATTTATTAAGAAAAAAGGTTTTGAAAATCACTTGACATAAGACAAGTTTTATTGAGAAAATGGTTCAAGTTAAAAAAACAAGAAAGTTTTGAAAAAGAGAGAAGATTTTGAAAATTAAAGAAGGGGAGGAGAAGAAGAGATTATCCTAAAGCATAAAGTAAAATCTAGGGAAGAAAGATCTGACAAAGAAATAGCAAGTTTTGTGACATAAGTCAAGCAAGAAATCCCTCATTTAGATTAAGCCTCAAGCAAGCCAGAATAAGAAAATAATAATCAATGTATTAGATGAAACCATAGTAAGTCAACCAAGTCTTTAAAAATAAATCCAAATTCAAAGGTACCAGATGAATTCTAGGATCAAGATCCTAATTCTAAGTCCATAACTCCACAATGATACCAAGGATAGTAACCGCTAGTCCATGAATCAGGATAACCAAACTTCTCTTTAGGTTTTTTCTTATTATTAGTGTTTTCTTTACAATATTATGAAATTAAAGTCCAAATGGATAAAGAAAAAGTTACAAAATCACAAATAATATGATATGGGATGCTAAACATAAAGTATAAAGTTAATGGTATAAAGATAAAAGAATAAAGTAAATGACATAAAATAAAAGCATAAAGTAAATGACATAAAATAAAAGTTAATACCATAAAATGTTAGCAAAGGATGTCAGTAATCAAAGATGAAAGATGGTTTGATCATTTTTTTGAGATCACTCAACTATCCACTCACAAGCATGAAAATATGAACCTATATATCATTTATGAGAAAGGCTCCAACTTGGATAAAATCAACAAGTATGCCACTAGCTCTCAAAAATTAAAAGGAGCAACATTTTCACACAATATCATGAGGAGTAAGAGACTTACAATCTCTCTTATAAGAATGTTTTTGCTTTTCGGAAAATTTTAGCATAATGTTAAGCAATCGTAATTGGACTTATGTAGAAGTCACAACTATCTGAGGTCAGTCAATAACAATATTTATGTTAATACATGCTAGATAAATGATATGTAAATCATTCTCCTAAAGTCATGCCACACAAAAATAAAAGAAAGGGGATGATCAAGCACAAAGGCTCGGAGGATGTAAATAAAATAAGAAGCATATAGTAGTTTTTTCAGAATTCAAAAATGCAGAAAAGTATTTTTAAAATAATTAAGACAAAGGATGAATGAGAAAATTCATGAAAAATAGAAAATCAGTGAAATAAAATGTGAAAAAATAAAAATCAGATGAAGAAATATAAAAGAGAATTTTAGAAATTATTTTGGGATTTTTTGAATAAAAAATGAAATTACTATGAATTTTAAAAGAAAAAGCAGTTAAAAATAATAAAAGAAAATAATTAAAATCAGAAAAATCACGGAGCGTTGGATCACGCCTCATTAATTGACGTGGTAGATCCAAAACTCCACATGTTAGAGAACACGATGGAACACACTACAAGCAAAACACATAATCCAATTCAAATCCAACCAATCAGAACATTTCGTTCCTCCAACGTGTCTGACCAAACTCAGACAACTTGAGAAAACTCTGGTCGTCTTCTCCGATGAGCTCTCACCGGAGCTTTATTATTTGGTAAATTCAAAACACGAGACCGCCACCATTGTGATCCTCTTCTCATCTAAAATTCAACCTCGTGCTTCAAATTCATTTATATAAACTAAGCAAAGGGAACTTCAAAGAAGTTTCAGAAACAAGCAAGCCACTAAAAAATTAAATTAAATGATGAACACGATCAATCAACACTAGATAAGTTAGGAGAAAGCATTAGAGAGTGAAGAACTACATTGTGGTAACTTGTTTGAGTTCAAATGGTGATCAGAAGTTGATGAAGCTCGATCTGGTTAGAGCACTTCAAAACGTCTCAGAGCTTGGGAATTGTTGAAAAAGTTTCAGAGGATGCAAAAGGTACTAATGGAATCAAGAAATTGGATTGAAACAAGTTGAAACTCAAAAAACCATAGTTGAATTTTCTGGAAAAATTTCAATTTGTATTAGGGATTTATTGGCTCTCAAAAGCTTGGAAATGAATGCAATAGATTCCTCTATTTATAGGGAATGTGATTGGATCCAAATACGTGTGAAATGATGCAGAATTCGTGCAAAACGAATTTGATCAGAGTGGGAGAAAAGTGTGACTTGAAACTCATCAAAACTCAGTCAAATGATGTGTTGTAAGGGTCAATTAACTTCTGGAGACTTTGTTAAACATGTTTAGGTCCAAAACACATTCTAATTTTGCTTGGAATTGAGGTTAGTGAAGTTCCAAATTCGGGCAATGGCAATTTCTTAAGTTACAAGTCACCATGTTCAACCCAATGGGACACCCTACTCAGGAGGCTTTTTGATCATATTCTTGTTGCAATGTGTTAACATCATGGAAAAGATTACAATGTGCCAATAAAGGTTGAATTTGGATGCTTGAGTACAAAGTTATGTCATGTTGAAGTTGGCATGAAAAACTGATCATATTGTGACCTGTAATGTCTCAATGAATTCCATGGCCTTCTAAGCATATTCTGACCTTGATCCTTGAAGTAAACTTGTAAAGGGAATCATAAATGACATTGTGAAAAAATAATAAGCCTCATATGTTGTAAATTGAAGAATTTATTATCTTTGAAAGTTGGGAAAAGGTCACTTGAAAATAGGTCAAATTTCACAAAGTCCACAAATGACCTATAATGTCTCCAAACTTTTGATGATACTCCAAGAATAATTGTCTCTTGTCATGTAAATATATTTTGTATGGGATGTTGATAAGTGTCATATGAAAAAATAAGCATTCAAAAATGTTGACAAATGAAGGACTTGTGATCCTTGAAACCTTGACTTCAAAATATTGACTTTTTAGTCAAACCACTTGGAACAAGCTTGTGTATTTGGACTTTTCTTGCATTTAAAAGCACATGGGTGATCATATGAACTCAAAATAAGGTATCCTTGATTACCTATTGATTAAATTGCTTAAAGATTAAATTTTCTTGTTGAAGAAGGCGTGGAACTAAACACATGAACCTTTAACTTTCCTTGAGAAGTAAGCCACAAAACTTTAAGATGCTCTTAATTGAAAAGTCCTCTCTTGCAACATAAAATTAAGGAAAATGAAAACATATTTTTTATATTTTGATTAATGGTTAGATAAGCAATTAATCATGTAAACACAAAGGTAAAAGACCAAACAAAGAGGTGCTTGGTGATCCCTGCAAGAAGCAAACCCAATGATGGACAGGGGAAGGACCAAGATGTGATCTTGTTTGTATGCAAGGATGCAAATGATATATGGAATCTTAGGGTTAAAAATTAGGGTATGATAGACTCCAATCAGGTAGTTCCACTCACCCTCATCACTCAAAAGAGTTACCATTCAACTCAAAATTCTTCAATGGTCATTAACCCCATACTTTGAGATTTGATTAACCTCTATCCAACATTTAATTTATAATCTAGGTCAAATTTGTTCTTCTGGTTCTTGGAAAAATACTCCACACTCAGAGCCAATCAATGAATCATGAGTGTGAAGGTTGATTCATTTTCATGATTGGGTAAATATTCCATGTTTAAATCCCATGAAAACACTTATTTTTGAGTTTGGATTATGAGGTTCCAAGGTTGAAGATGAACATTGCCCGCGTTTTTTGAATTTGAAAACAAATCGTGTCCCACTCTGATTCTTTGATTCTCGCGCGCATTCATTTTTAACCTATGTTTTATTATTTATTCTATTCAACGTGTTTGTTTTCACAAGCGAACACTTGGCCCAACGGGAGAGGAGGTTGATCCCCCATGACCCCGAGGTCAAGGTTTCAACCCCATCGTGTTCATCTGCTTTGTTTTTATTTCTTTTCACTTCCATTTTATTTATTTTTTGTCCTATTTATTTCCAACTTTATTTTAATTTTTACCCTCACTTATTTTATTATTCTGAAAATATTTCCAACATGGACCCTAATCATTTCTCTCTCTACTATTTATTTATGCCTTGTTTCATGTATTTGAACAATTTTCCATGAACTTATGAGGTCTTGAACCTAATGGCTAATGAAGTCTACATTTGTCATGACATTGGATTGTTTAGGGTTTCTTGAACCTTCCATGCTTCAAACGTACTAATGAATGATCAAGTGTTCATTCATCGTACTGTGAAGCATGAATAGGTTGCACATATATCAACCAACTTAGGTCATTTGACATGTAGATGAAGCCTTGTTATGCACATATTAACTTGTGGCTCCTTTTGTTCCATTTTGTTTATTTTACTTGTACTAACCTACTAACTTTTAGGCTAGCTTTTTCACATTGTACACTAACCCTTACTATCTTGTTTATATTGTACATTGATATTTATACTTTTCCTAACTTAATCACTTAATCAAAATATTAACTTGTTAACCTTGAGTTGGCATAGTCTTCCTTTTGTCAAACTATTGATATATGGACTTGGGGTTTGCATAACTTTCATTCTTACAAATCTATTATAGGTTGATCATTTGATCATCTTCAATACTTTGCTTCAGTGATAAGTTATCCCCTAATGCACCATATTTTGAATCTTTTGACATAAGGATAGATAATCCTCAATTATCATTGAATTTTCAACATCAACACTCAAAGAAGGTAGAAAAGCATACGACATTTAGTCTTATACTTCAATTTTAAAAACATCATAAAGGGTCGTAAATAGTTCAACTCAACAACTTAAAATATTCAACATAATATGATTCATCATAAAACATTATAATTTAATCCAAGCAGAATTCCACGACATACAACAACTAATGGAAGTCACTACAAAGGTGCCTTCCACTTACTTCAACAGGGTCTACTCCTGGGTATCCGCATGATACCCACGTAGAGGTAACATTCAAACAGAAGGGGTGAGAAATCACAATCAATTATAAAAGGCATAACATGAAAGATAGATTGCACTCAACATAATCATTCACAACAAAAATTGTTATTCTCACACCCAAATCATCATCAAAATCATACATAACAACTTCTCAATTATCATTAACATCATATACAACCAATATAAATGTAACACTTATGCAATGGATTCAACACCGACTCGACATGCATGTGGTACCAAATATGAACACTCAGGTTCATTTCACTCCATGTAACACTTCACTAATCCCCCCATAATAAGAATTAGCTACTCGCACCCGATCCATCACCATATGATTGAGGCTTACCAAATAAATAGAACCAAAGTTCCGACAACATGGATGCATGACTTCCAACATGCAACAATAACAATAACATCAACACATACACATCGCTCCACTCTTGACCGTGTATGCAAACATCAACACCATATCATCAACATAATTTAATCATGTTCATATTGTCATCATAAAACACCAACACAATAACATCAACACAATCATCTTAATAACATCATTATAGCAACACCGACATAACAACATTATTGTGACATAAAAATTGTGCATGTGTAATCTATCATTTATCATTGGCATATATTCATCATTAATCAATTATTACATCATACCAATTAAAATCTTGATAAATCAGCAACTGACATCAAAACAACATCATACAACGGCTAATAGTAGCCGACAACCAACAAAACATGGAAAATCAAAAATTGCAACTTTCACATAAACAACTTCCATATAACAACTAAGGCATCTACAATAACAATGCATTATCAATTAATTCAATATTAAATAAGTCATATTAAGACTCTTAAGGCATCAGCATGAGATAGTACTTTGCGTTAGCTTTCTAACTCTTCGAATCGCGCGTCAAATGGAGCTATAGAGCTCAAGTTACGTCATTTCCAATTTCCTAAATTTTTCACGTAACAGTGGTAACCGATTACGCTCAAACCGGTAACCGGTTACGGGCTTCAAAAACAGCCCAAAAACCTATTTTTCAAGTGGTAACCGATTACACTTAGACCGGTAACCAGTTACAGGTTCGAAGAACAACCTAAAAACTTATTTTTCTCCGTTGGAGGCCTTTCGGACCTCCGAGTTCGATTCTGTAAAAAGTCCCGATATCAAAATTTTGAAACTCAACACTTATCCAATGGTTAAAACATTAAATTTATGATTTATCACATATTGTCATCAATTAAATTATATAATTCATAAATTTATTAATTCCATAAACCTTCAAAACTCTCAACAATGGTGAAATTATCCCAACATTCAAAACAGAAAATACAGCCATACATTGCGCACGAAAATCATCAATAATCACAACATATAACATCAAGATATCATAAAAATTCAAAATTTAGTAAAATCCCAAAAACCCTATTGAAGTTTAAGGACTCTTCTACCCTACCCTTCATGCATATACCCTTATTATTGAAATAATTTCCCACCCTTAACTAAATTCCTAGCGAGTGATGCAATTCTCTCTTGAATTCCTCTTCTACTACCTCTCGCCAACCTTGCATTTTCCTATTTCGCTCTCCAATTCTACGTATTGTCAAATGGTTTCTCTAAAAACCTAATTTGCCCAACTTTTAGAATATATAGTAACCTTCTTACATTTATCTAATTATTATTATTGCCCAAGTTAATTTAGCTCATCTCCTCTTACCACAAACTTTCCTTAATTCACACAATTGACCCAATTCTAATTTTTATCAATTTCTCTATTAATTTCTAATAATAATTAAAATGCTAACTATTCTAATATGTATTCACCTAATTAAACAAATAACCTTATTATTTAATCACTAAAAAAAACTCTAAATAATTCTACTAATTTATACACCACTTAGCTATTTTAAGTGGCCCAATCCATCAATACATCAAAACACACCTTACACACATAATTCCTAAATAATTCAATAAAATTAATAATTGAAAATGGGATGTTACAACTCTCCCCCACTTACATAATTTTTTCCCTCGAAAATTACTTGAGGAAAACAAAGTCGAATACGACTCCCTCATCTACTTCTCATGCTCCCAAGTCATGCTCCCACCAGCTGGTCCACCCCAAACTACCTTCACTAAGGAAATTTCTTTACCATGCAACTGCTTCACTTCTCGATCCTCTATCTGTATTAGTGATGCCTTAACACTCATGTTATCTCTCACTTGCACGTCATCCACCTGAATCACATGAGACGGATCCGGAATATATCTCCTCAACTGAGATCCATGAAACACACCATAAAGATTAGCAAGCGGCAACGACAAAGAAATCTGATATACTACCTCTCTTATCCTCTGTAGAATCTAGTACGGACCAACAAAACACAGTGTGAGATTTCGAGACTCCAAAGCTCGACCAAGACCAGTTACCGGCGTAACTCTCAAAAACACAAACTCAAGTGCTTTACTCCTCTTGTATAGGTAACTTTTCTGATGACTCTGCAATGCTTTCATCTTTTATTGGATCATCTTGATATTTTCAGTCGTCTGGTGAACAATCTCAGGTACGAGCACAATACTCTAGCTTGTCTCATACCAACACAAAGGTGTTCTAAACCACCTACCGTACAACGCTCATATGGAACCATTCTTATACTATAATGGAAATTGTTATTGTAGGTAAACATAAGTAACATCAAATAGCTATCCCAAGAACCTCCTTGTTCTAGCATACAAGCCCTTAACAAATCCTCCAAAGACTCAATAGTCCTCTCTATTTGACTGTCCGTATGTGGATGATAAGCAGAACTTAACTTCAGCTTAGTACCCAAAACAGCCTGCAGACTCTTCCAAAACCTTGATGTAAATCTCAGACTCTATCTGACACAATACTTGAAGGAATACCATGAAACTTCACAATCTCATCAATATACAATTCAGCCAGCTTTTGCAAAGGATAATTGATCCTCATTAGTATAAAATGAGCCAATTTGATCAATCTATCAACAATCACCCAAATAGGATCGCATCCCTTCGAAGTCTTCGGCAAACCTATTACAAAATCCATGGAACTAATATCACATTTCCATTCAGGAATATTCAACGGCTGCATCATACCCAATGGCTTCTGATGTTCAATCTTTGAGTTTTGGCAAGTCAAATAAGCATATATGAATTCAACAATCTCTTTCTTCATCCTTGGCCACCAAAACATCTTCTTCAAGTCTAGATACATTTTGGTCGCACCTGGATGGATAATCAGCTTACCACGGTGTCCTTCCTCGAGAATACTCTTCTTTAGTTCAAACACATCTGGAACACAAATCACGTCTCTGAATCTCATCACACCATTCTTTTCAATCTTGAAGTCACCGCCTTTACCTCGATTGACCAACACTAACCAGTCAATCAATCCCAAGTCAATCTTCTGTCCTTCTTTGATCTCGTCAAGAATACTACTGATCACTTTCAACATACCCAACTTCACATTGTTAGAATTTTCTTCACATACTAAACTCATATCTCTAAATTTCTCAATCAATACCAACTCTCAAACCATAAGCATTGACATGTTCAAATACTTCCTACTCAATGCATCAGCTACGACATTAGCCTTACCAGGATGATAACTTAAACCAAAATCATAATCTTTCAGAAGTTCAAGCCATCTTCTCTACCTCAGGTTCAATTCTTTCTTACCGAATAGGTACTTCAGACTCTTTTGATCACTGGACACCTCAAATCTAGAACCAAAAAGATAATGTCTCCAAAGTTTCAATGCAAAAGCCACAAGTGCTAACTCCACATGCGTAGGATAACTCCTCGCATGAACTTTCAACAACCTCGAAGCATAAGCCACAATCTGACTATTCCATATCAACACACACCCCAAACCCATCTTTGAAGCATCACAATATACAACAAAGGACTCACTTGGATTTGACAAAATCAAAATGGGAGAAAACGATAACTTCTTCTTAAAATCAACAAAACTTTCTTCACATGCAACATCCAACACATAAGCTTGACCATTTCAAGTCAACAAAGTAAAAGGTGGTGCTAACCTTGATAAGCCTTTTATAAACCTGCAATAAAACCAGCTAGGCCAAGGAAACTTCGAATCTCATTAGCAGACTTCAAAGTCTCCCATTACAATATAATATCAACCTTAGAAGGATCTACAGAAACTCCACCACTTGAAATCACATGGCCAAGGAAACTCACTTCCTTCAACCAAAACTCACACTTGGATAGCTTTCCATAAAGCTTCTTCTCTCTCAATGCCTGCAACTCAATCTTAAGATGTTCAGCATGTTCCTCATCAGACTTCGAATATATCAAAATGTCATCGATGAAGACCACCACAAAATCATATAAATATGGATGAAATATTCAATTCACGTACTCCATGAACACGCCTGGAACATTAGATACTCCAAACGACATAAAAATATACTCATAGTGACCATATCTTATCCTGAATGTTGTCTTCGAAACATCACCTGATTTAACATGACTCTGATGATAACCATGCCTCAAGTCTATCTTGATGAAAACAAAGGCACCAACCAACTATCCATCAGATCATCAATTCTTGGAAATGGATACTTATTCTTGATGGTCACTTTATTCAACTCCATGTAGTCAACACATGACCTCATGATTTCATCCTTCTTCTAAACTACTAACACAAGTGCACCCTACGGAGAAACACTTGGTCGAACAAACTTCTTCTCAAGCAATTCTTCTAATTGTTTCTTCAAGTCACCCAGCTCTCAAGTTGACATTCTATTAGGAGCCATTGACACCAGACTTGTACCTGGTACTAAGTCGATGGCAAACTCTACTTCGTGCTCTAGAGGCAAATCATTGATGTCTTCAAGAAACACTTCAAGAAATTCACACACTCCAGGAAGATCACGAACTATTACCTTTCCTCTAGCTTCCAACAAAGCTAATATCACAAACAATTTTTCCATATCCTTCATTTACTCTCTCACTTGCTTAGCTGATACAATCATCAACTTTTCACCTCTATCGAACTCAAATTCATGGTCTGGTGGCAAGTCGTAGACATCTTCAGGAAAGCATGAGGAATCACACACCACTAACATAACACTAGTCGTCACATTCCTCTCTACTCTCTGAGAAGCAACATCAAAAATACCCGATCATTTTCCCTATAGACTTTCCAACTTTACCGGCAGACAGGAATCTCGAATCCATAGCATCTTCAATGTTAGGAACAACACAGCTTCAACATCGCATGAGCTCTTGCAATCAGCGGCATATTGCAGCAACTTATCGAAACAATTGGTAAACACTTGGATTAAATCCACCCAATTCATTCCAAGAATAATGTCAACTTGTTCCAACAAAATACAAACCATACATATCCTCATGGAACATGTTGGGATACTCAACACACCACTAGATCATCTCTACCCAAAACAACACCTTCCCCATCACAAGGAAGCGACCACCAAGAACACCTGGTTGTCTTCCCTCAAGGATCACACCATTTTCGAACCGACATCATCCTCGAATATGACCTATCTTCGGGTTCCAAAAAAGTACAACATCCTCAAAATAATTGAACTAGCCAACGTTTCACTCTTGCATGGGGCAACATGATGTCCAAGCTCTATATAGTTGGAACATCCAAGAGAAGTATACTCTCCTCCCTCACTTGTTTCATTCCCAGCCTGCAAATGGAAAACAAACCAAGCATCGACAGTGTTCGCACACACATGTCACATACTACAGAATAAACATGATTTAACAACCTGGTCGGACGGGCCGACATGCTCAGATACCACTAATGTAACACCCTTATAAACCCCACATATAATTAACAGAATTAATTAAACAATCACCAACACAAGGGTGTCACACTTAATAGAAGATAAGTTATCATGCCCCATAACACGGGTTACAACTAACATATTAACCTACCATCGCATGCTCACCTTCATTTAGGTATCATCGCAGCTGAATTCAACATCAACATTCAAAGAAGGTAGAAGAGCATACGACATTTAGTCTTAAACTTCAATTTTAAAAACAAATAGTTCAACTCAACAACTTAAAATATTCAACATAATATGATTCATCATAAAACATTATAATTTAATCCAAACATTCGACCTGAACCCGATATTACATGATCAGAGTAGAATTTCACTACATAACAACAACTAATGGAAGTCACTACAAAGCTGCCTTCCACTTACTCCAATAGGGTCCACTCCTGGGTATCTGCACGATGCCCACGTAGAGGCAACATTCAAACAGAAGGGGTGAGAAATCACAATCAATTATAAAAGGCATAACATGAAAGATAGATTGCACACAACATAATCATTCACAACCACATATTGTAATTCTCACACCCAATCATCATCAAAATCATACACAACAACTTCTCAGTTATCATCAACATCATACACAACCAATATAAATGCAACACTTATGCAATGGACTCAACGCCGACTCGACATGCATGTGGTACCAAATATGAACACTTAGGTTCATTTCACTCCATGATCCCCACCATAGGATCGATTCCCTCTTGGAACCGGATCACACCAAAATCACTTCCATCAACATAGGTAACACTTAACCAATCCCCCATAACTGGAATTAGCTACTCGCACCCGATCCATCACCATAGGATCTAGGCTTACCAAATAAATTGAACCGAAGTTCCGACAACATGGATGCATGACTCCTAAAATGCAACAATAACAATAACATCAACACATACACATCCGTCCACTCTTGACCATGTATGCCAACATCAATACCACATCATCAACACAATTTTATCATGTTCATATTGTCATCATAAAACACCAACACAACAACATTTACACAATCATCTTAATAACATAATTATAGCAACACCAACATAACAACATTATTGTCACACAATAATTATTCATGTTTAATCAATCATTTATCATTGGCATATATTCATCATTAATCAATCACTATATCATACCGATTTAAATCATAATAAAACAGTAACTCACATCAAAACAACATCATACAACAAGTAATAGTAGCCGACAACAAATAAAACATGGAAAATCGATAATTTCAACTTTCACATAAACAACTTTCATATAACAACTAAGGCATCTACAATAATAATGCATTATCAATTAATTCAATGTAAAATAATTCATATTAATCCTCTTAAGGCATAAACATGAGGTAGTATTATGTGTTAGCTTTCTAACGCTTCGAACCACACGTCAAATGGAGCTATAGAGCTCAAGTTACGTCATTTTCAATTTCCTAAATTTTTCACGTAACAGTGGTAATCGATTACGCTCAAACTAGTAACTGGTTACGGGCTTCGAAAGTAGTCCATAAACCTATTTTTCAAGTGGTAACCGATTACACTCAGACCGGTAACCAGTTACAGGTTCGAAGAATAGCTTAAAAACTTCTTTTTTTCCGTTGGAGGCCTTTTGGACCTCCGATTTCGATTCCGTAAAAAGTCCCGATCTCAGAATTTGAAACCTAACACTTATTCAATGATTAAAACATTACATTTACGATTTATCACATATTGGAATAAATTAAATCCTATAATTTATAACTTTATCAATTCCATAAACCTTCAAAACTCTCAACAATGGTGAAATTATCCCAACATTCAAAACAGAAAGTACAGCCACACATAATTCACAAAAATCATCAATAATCACAACTTATAACATCAAGATATCATACAAATTTAGAATTTAGTAAAATACCAAATGCTCTATTGGAGTTTAAGGACTCTTCTACCCTACCCTTCATGCATATAACCTTATTATTAAAATAATTTCCCACCCTTACCTGAACTCCTAGCAACTTATACAATTCTCTCTTGAATTCCTCTTCTTCTACCTCTAACCAACATTGAATTTTCCTATTTTTCTCTCCAATTCTACTTACTGTCAAATGTTTTCTCTAAAAACCTAATTTTCCCAACTTTTAGAATATATAGTAACCTCCTTACATTTTCCTAATTATTATTAATGCCCAAATTAATTCTAGCTCCTCTCCTCTTACCATAAACTTTCCTTAATTCACACAATTGGCCCAATTCTTATTTTTATCAATTTCTATATTTATTTCTAATAATAATTAAAATGCTAACTATTCTAATATATATTCACCTAATTAAACAAATAACCTTATTATTTAATCACTAAAAGAACTCTAAATAATTCTACTAATTTATACACCACTTACCTATTTTATTTGACCCAATCCATCAATACATCCAAACATACCTTACACACATAATTTCTAAATAATTCAATAAAAATGAATAATTGAAATTAGGGTGTTACAGTGATACTCTGTTAACTTTGGATTTATCTGTAACTTACATACTGGTTGTAAGAATGGCATCATGGCACCACCCTAGGGGGACATATTTATAAAACCATTATCCTTTGTTTAGCTTATGTCACTTTTGCACACACAAGGCTTTCTCATGGACTATCTTACAATGAGACCCTTCACTTCCTTGTTGGTTACTTTGCATAGTCATTACATTATCCAATTTCATAATCAAATAAACAAACCCTTGATTCAACGTCAAGTGGCATTTTCATAATCAAATTCAAAACACAATAAAACTACGATTTGTATTGTGCGTCACGAGCCTTAAGTGGTGGAGAATTAGTAAGAATGGAGCATTCCTACCCTTACTCTGATTACTTTGGACACAAGACGCTTGGCTTGTTGTCTAGAATTTTCACCTTGACCCGTGGACTTTAGTATAATCTAATCATAAACATTCTTTTCATAAACCCTTGTTGAAGGTAAAACAAACACAACCCACCAAACCTTATTTTTTATGCGTTAGGGCATCACCCCGAAAACCTTTTTCTCAAATGTAAAATTAACCAACACACAAGTATTTTCTACTATGAACTACAGAGCTCTGATTCCTTATCTCTGATGAGTGATATGTAGGCACAAGGGCCACAATCCTTGGAGAGAACAATAATAAAAACACCCAGAGTCCTATCACCCTTTTTACACACTCTAGAAAATAAAACTATAAACGAGATAAATGCCTACATGCGTAAACAACCCAAATGGTTCCCATGGAGTACCATGGACGTGAGGGGTGTTAATACCTTCCCTTGCATAACTGACTTCTGAACCCAAGTCTTGGTTGTGAGACCGATTCTTTATCCTTGCATTACCCGTGTGCACCCTTTTTTTTCTTTATGGGTTTTATCGACTATTTCCCATCTCTTATCCCATAGAGGTAATCCAAATAAAATTTGGTGGTGACTCTTCTATTTTTCCTTCTCTCTTCGATTTAGGAGCATTATTTAGTTCAGTCCCAGATTCCTCACTCTGAAACCCCGATAGAGATAGCTGGTGACTCTGCTAAGGAATCAATTTCGCTAAGAAATCTAGCCTAATTGGGGTTGTTTTTCTTTTATACGTATGTGGGGATTTATACTTTTATTTATTTTCTCTATGTATATATTTTTTTCTGTTACTAACCTATATTTTCTTTGTTGGTTCAAAACCTTGGCTCTGTGGCGAAGGAAAAAGGTTACATTAATGATTGCAATGAAAAACCTTGTGTGAAAGACTCTCCACCTGAGTTTGAGAGCTTACTTGAGATAGGAGAGGCTGAGTAGTATGGATCCCCATGGAGTTTTCCTCGTGTAGGGTTGTACGAGAACCTCACTTAGTGGTAGACTCTCTAAGACATATTGATGACCGTCGTGTTTCGGCGTAAGCATCCTTATCTTCATTAGAGTCTGTGACCCTAAGACCCCCTTTTAAGAATGTTTATCCTTGGCCGGCATAGACCGATGGTCACGTAGTATAGGTCCCCGAGGAGCTTTCCTCTTGAGGGTCGATACGAAGATCTCACTTAGAGTAGATTTCCTTGATGGAGTTGTCGCGTGGCAAGTAAATTGATATAAGCGGAGAGTAGTCAAGGGAGTCCATGAGTCTAAGGGCAGTGTTTTACACCCAATTTCTCAAAAGCCCTAGATCATGCAAAGGGAAAACCTTGGTTTGAAAAGCAATCATCGTTAAACCTCACGCATCATCACAATGGTCTCAGACTTCGAACCCCTTTCCTAAAGTTCCATGGAAACAAATAAAAACCGTTCATCCATTCATTCATGCATCCATACATCATAAATTAATAAGCAAATCTCCTAAGAATTTCATTTGTTAAAACACAGAATTATAAGACCTTTCACGATAAAATCATGGATTCCTTAGCAAGGTAAAGCATTTCCACTTTCAGATACAAGAGTCAGACATCAACACTTTGAAGGTCCTTTGCTTAAGAGTAACATCCCTCAAGGACAACAAATCCAGAGCCAACTCTGGTAACATCAAAGATCTCATAACCGAAGAAGTTGACTATGGTGTAATCACTACATTGGCTCAATATTATGACGTCGATCTGAGATGCTTCACCTTCCCAGATTTTCAAATTTCCCCAACTCTAGAAGACCTTGAGAGACTTCTCAATTGACCGATAAAGGAATATAACCCCTTTCCCAAGTTGGAAGAAGGATTTTACTTGACCGAACTCTCAACCGTCTTGGGTATCAACGCCAAATGTTATTATTGATTATTATTACTATTAAAATATTTGCAAGTAAGGATTTATATGTTCCTTGAAATAATAAAATAAAAAAAATTGCATTTCATGCATCATTTGCATAGCATGTTTCTTGCCTTTTAGCCCTTCGGCCAGATGTATCATTCTTCTTCTTCTTTGTATCAGACAAGCTGACTCATCAGTATGGTACTCATGTTAATTGTCAAAAAAGAATGGATTAGATGGAATAAGAGAATCGAGAGCTCGAGGAAGAAGTTTCCAGACTCACCACTCTGATGGAGTCATTCATTGTTGCTCATAATCAACTGGCTTCAACACCTGTAACTCCTCAAAGCACTATCATCTCAGAGATCGTCTCAACTCCAGTGTATGTGGTTCCTGCCAGCCAGCCTGCACAAGCTATGCCTGCCAGATTCCCGTGGTAAATGCCTCCAAATTTTATGCCTGAAGGTTATGCTCCAATTGTTGCTCATATGCCGGCATCTCGCCCAATCATGTCAATGCCTCCTCCTATGGTGCATGTTATGCCACATGTTGAAGAAACCATTTATCATTCTGAGTCGTATGAGGGTCTTTATATGTACGAGAAAAAGGATGAAATGAAAGACCAGTTTCAAGAGCTGAAAAAAGAATTGAAGACCCTTAGAGGTAAAGATTTGTTTGGGAAAAGTGCTATTGAACTTTTCTTAGTGCCCAACGTGAAAATTCCTGTGAAATTCAAGGTCCGTGACTTTGAGAAGTATAAGGGGAATACTTCTTCTTTGAGCCATCATGTGATGTACGCTCGCAAGATGTCAACCCAAATAGATAACAATCAATTCCTCATCCACTATTTTCAAGACAGTTTGACCGGTGCAGTGTTTCGGTGGTATATGGGTTTAGATAGCACTAGTATATGTACTTTCAATGACTTAGGCAAGGCCTTCGTCAAGCAGTACAGGTTTAACGTAGATATGGCTCCCGATCGTGATCAGTTTCGGTCCATGTCTTAGAAGGATAAGGAGACGTTTAAAGAGTACGAATAGAGGTGGAGAGATTTTGCTGCTTAAATCAGTCCCCCGTTGGAGAAAAAGGAAATGACGAAGATCTTCCTCAAAACTCCGAGTTCATTCTATTACAAGCGTATGATTTCCAGTGCTCCAAGTGACTTCACTGAAATGGTGAACATGGGGATGCATTTAGAAGAAGGTGTTCGAGAGGGCCGTTTGTCTAAAGAAGAAGCATCTATGAGTAAGAAGTATGAAGGTTGTTTCTCTAATAAGAAGGAGGGGGAAACCAACTCAGTATCTGTAGGAAGGCTAAAGAGTAATCATGTTTGGAAAACTTCCATATATCAATAGTATCATAATTAAGTATCATCTATCATTCCAGTATTTACCAATAATTCTGCATTATAGTCAGGACCAATTCAACAACAACAAAAACAACAACGTACTCACGACAATCATAATTTTAACAACAATCAGCATAACAATTTTGAAAGGAAGAAGGTCACTTTTGATCCTATTCTAATTACGTATGCAGAACTGTATCCTTCTCTTGTCATCAAGAATTTGATCCAACCGAGGAATCCTTCACATACACCTGAGCCTCTCCAATGGTGGTACAAGCCCGATCAGCATTGCGATTTTCATTAAGGGGCACCCGACCATGACATCGAGAATTGTTATCCATTGAAGTATGAAGTCTAGAAATTGATCAAAAGTGGGATAGTGTCCTTTGAGGACCGCGCACTTATTGTCAAAGCTAATCCTTTGCCCAGCCATGGCAATTCTTCTGTGAATATGGTAGATGGTTGTCCTGGTAAATTCAGAGTTTTTGATGTTCGTCGTATCCAAAGGTCTTTGGTGGAGATACATAGAACTTTCTGTCTGATCATTGATTATGAACATCACCATGATGGTTGTGTTATCTGGAGTGTTAATCCACGAGGATGTTGGATTCTCAAGAGGGACATTTAGAAGTTGATGGATGAAGGTGTTATTCAGATCAATCAATATGAAGATATAAGTAATTATGTGATTGTAAATATGCCAGTATTCAAGACTCCCGAGCAAGTAGTAATCCAGTTTGGCAGTAGCAAAAGAGATAATAGATCGGTATCGCCGTTGGTAATACATTTAGTGGGCCCAGTCCCGTATGCATCCGATAAAGTTGTACCTTACAGATATAATGCCATTATGATTTAAAATGGGCAAGATGTTTATCTTCTCGCAGCAAATTCAGTAGTGAGCATTGCTGATGTTGTTAGAGTGACCCAAAGCGACCGTGTATTTCGTCAGATATCCACGAAGGTTGTGGTTGATAAGAGGCGGATGTTCCTTTGATTAGTCATGTTAACACTCCAATTTGTCAATTTGGTGAATCCAGCGGGTTGAAGGTTAAGGATGATGATGATGAGGTTTTCCAATTGATTAAGAAAAGTGAGTTCAATGTTGTGGAGCAGTTGCTCCAAACACCATCCAAGATCTCTGTCTTATCTTTGTTGATGAATTCTGAAGTGCATCGAGAGGCATTACAGAAGGTGCTTGAGCAAGCATATGTGGAACATGATGTCACGGTTGATCAAGTTGATCATATCGTTGCTAATATAACTTCATGCAACAATTTGAGTTTCTGCAATGAAGAGCTTCCCGAGGAAGGCATAAATGATAACTTGGACCTCCATATATCCATGTATTGTAAAGAAGATGATATGTCCAATGTTATGGTAGACACGGGTTTGTCATTGAATGTTCTACCCAAATCTACTTTGGAAAGGTTATCTTATCACGGTGCACCCATGAGGTTAAGTGGTGTGGTTGTGAAAGAGTTCGAAGGTTCTCGTAAAATTGTCATTGGAGAAGTGGCCCTCCTAGTTAAGATTGGTTTGAGTGATTTCCATATTACTTTCCAAGTAATGGACGTTCACCCGGCCTATAGTTGTTTATTGGGAAGGTCGTGGATTCACGAGGTCGATGTTGTCACGTCGATGCTACATCAGAAACTCAAAATTGTTAAGAATGGTAAGTTGGTTGTTGTGGGAGGAGAGAAAGCGTTGTTGGTAAGCCATTTATCATCTTTCACATACGTTGAAGCTGAAGAAGAGATTGGAACTCCATTCCAAGATTTTTCAGTAGCTAATAAAGTTCATAAAACTGGGGCATCCATGCCTTCCTTGAAACATGCAGAAGAAGTTGTTCAGGATGGAGGCACGGACATGTGGGGTCATGTCGTAGAAGTCATCAAGAACAAGAACAAGGTTGGTCTTGGATTTCAACAAGGACTGTTCAAAGGAGATGTCAAAGTTATGCAACCAATTTTCCACAGTGGAGGGTTCATTCACAAAGGAGAATAACACTCAACTGCTATCATTCATGAAGACGAGGATGAAGAAGATTGTGCCAACTTTGTGACTCATGGCCAAACTTGCAACAATTGGGTTACTATTGATGTTCCTGTCATTATGCATCGTTCAAAGTAATATGTCTTATGGTTTATAGAAAAATCCTTCTCATATTCCTAAGGGAGAAGTGAAACATTGTTGGGCATTTTCAAATTATCATCAATAAAAACCAATTTCATTCATCCACATTTATGTTGTTTTTACTTTTTGCTTTTTCTAAAAATGTTAATCACAAAAAACATAAATAAGCAATAATTTTTCCCATACCTGCATAGTATTTATTTGCACTTCATATTTCTAAAATCAAAATATCAAATCATTATGCAGGTTGCTTCTCACACCCATTGAATATAATGATCATATTCCATCTCCAAACTTTGATTTCCCTTTGTTTGAAGCCGAGGAAGAGAATCATGATGAAGATGTTCCTGATGATTTGTCTCGTTTTCTCGAGAACGAGGAAAGAACCATTCATCCGTTTGAAGAGAAGATTGAGTTTGTTAACTTGGGTACTGATGATGATATCAAGGAAGTCAAGATTGGGTCGCAGCTTCATCCAGATGTTGATAAGGGGTTAGTGAAGCTTCTTCTATAATATTCTGATGTGTTTGCTTGGTCTTATCAAGATATGTCAGGTCTTGATACTGATATTGTGGAGTATAGATTGTCGTTGAAGCCTGAATGCCCGCCAGTCAAGCAGAAATTAAGAAGAACTCATCCTGATATGGCAGTAAAGATCAAAGAGAAAGTGCAAAAGCATATTGATGTAGATTTCCTTGTTACCTCTGAGTATCCGCAGTGGGTAGCCAATATTGTGCTTGTTCCTAAGAAGGACGGAAAAGTTCGCATGTGTGTTGATTATAGAGATTTGAATAAAGCTAGTCTGAAAGATGATTTTCCTCCGCCACACATTGATATGTTGGTAGATAATACGGCTAAATTTAAAGTCTTTTCTTTTATAGACGGATTTTCCTAATATAATCTGATTAAGATGGCACCCGAAGATATGGAGAAAACCACATTCATTATACCTTGGGGAACATTCTGCTATAGAGTGATGCCTTTAGGTTTGAAGAATGCTGGTGTAATGTACCAGAGAGCTATGACCACTATTTTCCATGATATGATGCATAAAGAGATTGAGGTCTATGTTGATGATATGATTGCCAAATCAAGGACTAAAGATGAGCAGTTTAGCATTTATTGAAGTTATTCCAGCATTTAAGGAAGTATAAACTCCGCTTGAATCCCAATAAGTGTACATTTGGTGTTCACTCTGGTAAGTTGTTGGGCTTTATTGTCAACGAGAAGGGTATTGAAGTTGATCCTGCCAAGGTCAAAGCAATACAAGAGATGCCTACGCCCGGAACTGAGAAGAAAGTCAGAGGTTTTCTCGGCCGCTTGAACTACACTTCAAGATTTATACCGAATATGACTGCCACATGTGCACCTATGTTCAAGCTCCTTAGGAAAGATCAGTCTTATGATTGGACCGAGGATTTCCAGAAAGCTTTTGACAGTATCAAAGAATATCTGCTTGAGCCTCCGATTCTATCTCCGCATGTTGAAGGAAGACCTTTGATCATGTATTTGACTGTACTTAAAGAAAGTATGGGTTGTGTCCTTGGTAAGCAAGATGAATCTGGTAAAAAAGAATATGCAATTTACCACCTAAGTAAGAAGTTGACCGATTGTGAGTCTCGGTATTCTGTGCTTGAGAAGACATGTTGTGTTTTGGCTTAGGCTGCTAAGTATATGGGCCAGTATATGTTGAATCATACTACTTGGTTGATGTCCAAGATGGATCCAATCAAGTACATATTTGAAAAGCCTGCTTTAACTGGGAGGATTTCCTGTTGGCAGATGTTGTTATTTGAGTATGATATTGAATATCGAGCTCAGAAAGCGATTAAAGGTAGTATCTTGGCTAACCATTTGACTCACCAACCTACTAATGATTATCAGTCAATGCAGTATGATTTCCCTGACGAAGAGACATTGTATTTGAAGATGAAATATTATGATGCACCATTTCTTGAAGAAGGGCCAGAACCTGGTTCCCGTTGGGGCATGGTATTTGATGGAGCTGTTAATTCTTATGGTAATGGAATTGGGGTAGTGATTATTACTCCTCAAGGCACTCATTTTCCGTTTACAGCTAGATTGACCTTCAAATGTACAAATATCTTGACATCTATGAAGCTTGCATTATGGGGCTTGAAGAAGTCATTGATCCCAGAATCAAATATCTTGACGTCTATGGAGATTCAACTCTAGTTGTTAATCAAATCAAAGGTGAATGGGAGACGAATCAATACGGTTTGATACCGTATAGAGATTATGTGAGGAGGATATCAATTTTATTTACAAAGGTTGAGTTTCATCATATCCCTCGAGATGAAATCCGGATGGCAGATGCTCTTGAAACATTGGCTTTCATGATTGTGGAGAAGTATTGGTATGAAGTTCCCAATCTGACAGTGATGCGTCTTGATAGGCCAACTCATGTATTTGTTGTTGAAGAAATCAAAGACGATAAGCCATGGTATTATCATGTCAAATGTTTCTTCCAAAGTCAGATTTACCCGCCTGGGGCATGTTTGAAAGATAAGAAGACTTTGAGAAGATTAGCTTCCAACTTCTACCTGAATGGTGATGTGCTTTATAAAAGAAACTTTGATATGGTTCTTCTCAGATGTGTGGAAAGACACAAAGAAGACTTATTGATGACAGAAGTCATGAAGGTTCCTTTGGTACTCATTCCAATGGATATGCTATGGAAAAGAAGATGTTGAGAGCAGGTACATATTGACTGACAATGGAATCTGACTGTTGCAAGTTTGTGAAGAAATGCCATAAGTGTCAAGTTTATGAGGATAAGGTTCATGTTCCTTTGACACTTTTGAATTCCATTTCCTCTCCACGGCCCTTCTCCATGTGGGGAATTGATATGATTGGCATGATTGAGCCCAAAGCTTCGAACATACATCATTTCATTTTGGTAGTTATTGACTACTTCAAAAAATGGGTTGAAGCGACATCGTATGCAAATGTGACCAAGCAAGTTATTGTAAGGTTTATCAAGAATCAGATTATATGCCGTTATGGTGTGCCAAGTAATACCATTACTCATAACGAATAAAACTTGAATAACAACATGTCGGAAGCTCTTTATAAAGACATCAAGATTGCACATCATAATTCTTCTTCCTACAGACCGAAGATGAATGGGACTGTTGAAGCTGAGAATAAGAATATCAAGAAGATTATCCAGAAGATGGTTGTGATGTACAGAGATTGGCATGAGATGCTCCCTTTTTCTTTGCATGGGTACCTTACATTCGCCCGCACTTCAACAGGGGCAACCCCTTTCTCTCTTGTTTATGGCATGGAAGTTGTGCTGCCCATAGAGGTTGAGATCACATCATTGCATGTATTGATGGAAGCCAAGTTGACTGAAGTTTAATGGTGTCATACCAGGTATCATCAGCTCAATTTGATTGAAGAGAATAGATTGACAACCATGTGTCACGTTCAGTTATATCAGCAGAGAATGAAGAAAGCTTTTGATAAGAAGGTCAAGCCTCGTGTGTTTCGAGAAGGTGACCTCGTGCTCAAGAAGATCTTATCTTTCAAACCTGATTCCAGGGGCAAGTGGACTCCTAATTATGAAGGCCCATATGTTGTTAAGAGAGCCTTCTCAGGCGGTGCATTGATTCTTACAACTATGGATGGTGAAGAGTTCACTCGTCCTGTGAATGTCGACGCATGTAACAAATACTTCGCCTAAAAAGAAAGTAACAACTCGCTAAGTTGAAAACCCAAAAGAGAGACTTAGGAAAAAATGAGCGTCTCGATGGATTGAAAACCCGAAAGGGCGATCCGCGTAAAAGTTAGAGACATAAAACAAAAAAAGCATCCCGGTAGATTGAGTACCCCACCTTGGGGAAATCTAGGCAAAAATTAGGGATTATGGCACGTAACTGCATTCGGCTAGATCTGATTGTTGAAGTAGGATTGTCAATCATTTGGTTCTGATTCATCATTCCCAACCGAAGGCAAAGCACTATGGATTTCAAAGTTGGTAGGGACAGTAGTGATCATTATGATCAATGTTTCCCTTTTCCATGTAAATTACCATTTTTCAAACTTTCTAAAGATCCATGGAGCCTCGTCATTTGCAGACTATCATCCTATTAAATAAAGTTGAGCCTTTATCCAATTATTTGCAATTCTTATTTGTTTATGTTTCATAAAACTGTATTTTAGGATGATAATTTTTGAAATAAATAAATCAATGAATAAAAAAAATTCTTAAATAATAAGACATTTACTTTAAGAACTTTGAATTCGAAAAAGGAGTGTCAACAACAATCTGAGAACGGTAAGTCTTGACGTGTAAAGCATTGTTATCTTCCCTAAGCAGTGTTTGGAGGTGTTTGCTCCCACAAAAAGTTCCTTATTCATCCCCAGCATGGTTGATATGTTGTTCTCCTTTTATTTCATCATTCTTTCCCCAACCGAGGCATTCATGGATTTTCATCCTTGATTTGCATTGTTTTGTGATTGAATTTTGGTTCTCCAGTGAAACCTTTATTTGGTTCTCGGACCCCTATCACCTTTATTTAGTGGTTGCATAGATGTGGCAGTATTTCCCCTTTGTGAGTTTCTGGAGGTTGGTTGGTGTTTTTGGTACCTTAGAGTTTGTTCATTTCTTAGTCTCCAAGAAGAATTTTGTGACTGATATTTTCCTCTTAAGGAATATGTTACTGACTGCATCCTCGAGTGGCACATGATTTGTCCTGACATATTTTTATTCCCTAGTGAATCCCCACGGAGTTGATATTTGATTGATGGAATCCCTAGTAATTTGTCTAGCTCCTCACTCAAAGTTTTACCTCTTATTGTGACGTGGATTCCCGACGGAGCTTCCTCTTCTAATGAAAGATCTCCTTATTCGGGCAGTGTGCGATTCTGAGCAGTATTGATGTAGTCCTCCCATGTAGGGTTGTCTCTCATTTGATATGGTGTTGACCTAAAATTCTCTGCAGCGTTGACTTGTGGCTTTCTAGTACATGTATATATCCCTCAGCTTGAAGATGTAGATCCTCAGCAGATCTCTCTTGTCCTCTGCATGTTGGTTGATATTCTCAACAATGCTTTCGTCCCCCGCGAAGTTGCCAAGCTGTATTTTCTCCTCTCCCAGAGAGTTTTAGCTTTAAGCAATATCATTGTCAATCTTTGCTTATCTTCTAGCTATTTCCTCCACTTTTTAGAGTCTAGTTTTGAAGTTGGATCTGTTTTGATCCCCCTAATTTCTATGTGTGTGTATATATATATATATATATATATATATATATATATATATATATATATATATATATATATATATATATATATATATATATATATATATATATATATATATATATATATATATATATTCTCCATTTCTTCTAAATGCTGAGTCTTCAGCAATTTTTGGTTGGATGCATGCTCTCCATGTTTTTCCCAACCAGAGTTGAGCATTTGATTTAGATTGTTAGACCTCCAGTCTTCCTTAAGTGCTTGTTTGTGTGTTATTCCCAGGGAATTGAATATTTGAAGATATGATCCTCGATTAATTTATTTTCATCCCTAGCAGGTTCTCCAGTTGGTGTTCCCATCTTGTTGAGATTAGCTGAGTATCTAGCTATGATGATTGGATCTTCAGTGTTTGTATCCTTTGTGCTCGTTTGTCAGCATAGTCATACACGTAATCATGCATCTACATGCATAAACATAGCATCAGATATTTCATTATGCATTTTTTTTACACATTGACCTAATTTTTCTGATCCCCTAGTTTGGTGATATCCTTTCCCCATGCAGATTTTGTGTGTCAGTCCTCCTTCAATGTAGAGTGTCAGCCCTTTTAGCAGAAAGAGCTTATCCTTTCTTCTTCCCCATTGAGTTATTACCTCGTGAATGATTGTTATTTTTATTTTCTCCCCAGTTTATTATTTGGATGGAACCATTGCCCTTGAGTTATGTCCTCATTGGGTTGAGTCTTATATGACCACTTCTTTCTAGTTCTTACCTAGATAGATCTTTTGGTCCCCAAGAGTTTATTACTCATTAACTGGTAATATCCTTTTTGATGTTAAGTACTTTACCTGTGTTAATTTACCGTAACCGGTAAAAGGTGATTTACTTCTTTAGTTTCTCCAGCGGATTCGTTTTCGTTTCACCAACAAGTTTATCCTTGATATGTTTACCTTAATCGGTAATGGACATTCTCCATGTTTGGTCTTCTACCCAATAATTGATAGTTGTAAATCCTTCTTTCCCAGCAAGTCTATCCTTGATATGTACACCTTAATTGGTGACGGATATTCATTGCAGTGAGTATATCCTTGATATGTTTACCTTAACTAGTAACAGGTATTCTCCTTTCTTTGGTCTTCTACCCAGTAACCGATAGTTGTAAATCCTTCTTTCCCAACAAGTGTATCCTAGATATGTTTACCTTAAACGGTAACAGATATTCTTTGCAGCGAGTCTACCCTTGATATGTTTACCTTAACCTGTAATGGATATTCTCCTTTCTTTGGTCTTCTACCCAATATCAGATAGTTGTAAATCCTATTTCTTTTGGTAGTCTATCCTTGATACGTTCATCTTAATCGGTGACGGATATTCTTCCTTCTGAGTATATCCTTGATATGTTCACCTTCATCGGTGACGGATATTCTCTTTGTGGTCTTCTGCCCAGTAACTGGTAGATGTAAACCCTATTTCTTTGCGAGTCTATCCTTGATGTGTTTACCTTAACCGATAACGGATATTCTTTACGGAAAGTGTAGCTTTGTTTCTTTTGTAGGTAGTGTGGGCATCCACCTATGCATCATCAAGCTCAAACAAGGGTGTGAGACCCTTAATGCAAGGGATCAAGTTAGAAAATGCCCATATTGGTTCAAAGCATCATATATGAATCCCTATGTTCTCTATTTGTCATTTTTATCAAGAATTCATCAAGAGATTGAAGCTTGTTTGTCAAGGAAGCCCTAATTCATCTGGCTATCTTGTGTGTCTTCCTCAGCAAGTTTCTTCAACATTTGGTCAAATATATCGATGGTTACTCCATTGAACTTCATCATAAGTATATATGATCCTCCACGAGCTCCAAATATATCGATGGTTCAAGGAGGTTGACCAGAAAAGTCAAGTGATCAATTCTAGGGTTCCCTAGACCTTATCTCCTACAATTTTTGTCATATGAAAACTATTCCAAGAGTAAAATTACTTTTTATGACATTCCAAACAACTTTCATGTTGGCATCAAGAGATAATTTTTCTTGGAAAGTCATACTTTATGGTGAAAGATTATAGGTCGTTTTGTTTGTGTCGTAGATAGAAGGTCAACTTCAAAGAACCATAACTTATGAAATGTTTATAATATGAAGATGATCCAAGTTTCATGATTAATTTCAAGATATCTTATTCAAATTTTATTCTTTGATAAAGTTCAAATTCCACTTGCAAGGGCATGTTCCATGAGGAAACATTATAGTTCCATTTGGGCTCTTATCATTAAACAAGCAATTTTCCTCAACTTATAAAATCCATACCTCCATCATGCTAGATCTAAATAGTGTCAAATTTATGACCAAATTGAATATGATTGAAATAGATACAACTTTTAAGAAGGAACCAAATTCATTTGAAGCTCATAGCAAAAGTTATTCATGTTTGAAAAAGGGGTCATTTGACTTTTAACTTAGAAAATTTTCAAGTATTTTTTATTCCTCCAACTTCAAGGTCAGAATTCATTATGTGGTAAGCTTCAAATGGAAAAAGTCCCAACATCAAAGTTGTTCCCCGTAATGGTAGATTTACAAAGAGTTAAAGATCATTCCATTTAGACAAGAATTTAAGGGGTTGTGCGTAGCTTCTTTGCATGTCCCAATTTGTGCACGAATTTGGACTGATTGCAATGATCATTTGGGCCTAAACACATGCCCATGCACATGATTACTATTTTTGGAGTCAAATATGAAAAGATTCGAAACCATATTCCATTCCCTATAAATTGAACTTCATAGCCTCAGAATTGAGGTGAATCATTGCCTAAGCTTTGTCCAGCAATCCCATAGCCACATTGCATAGAATACCTTGAATATTTCTTTGAAATCGAGCTTCTAGTTCAACTTCTATTTCTGAACTAGAACTCCACGGATTCATATCCATTTTGATTCTAATCATCTTTTGCAAACAAGAGGAAGCAAGACCAAGTGGAATTGCATCAAGTCGAGCTTCGAAACCACTGCCCGAAAGTGAATTTTCCCGAACATTAACTCTTCAATTCTCTCTCATTTCTTAATATTTTGGCTTGTTTTGTGGTTGCTTGAAGCCTACCAATACAGGCACTGATATTGAGTTACTTTGAGGTTGAATCGAAGCAACTCAATTTTGGAACCTCAATTTTCAACTCCACATTTCTCATTATAGAGTGAGTTGGAAAAATTTGAGGTCATATTTGGAATCCTCGTGATTTTCTCTTTAATTTGATATATGATCCATAAATTTTGGTGAAACTTTTGTTGGACCAGTCAGGCGAGTGTGGCCGGAGAAGATGACCGAAGCTAGGGCTCCGGTGGTGTGCTGGCACAATTCAGACCATCTGATCTATGGTGGATGATTCTAAATATTATCCATGCATACGCGTTGACTGATGACCATGGTGGATGATATGCGCTTGGCCATCAGATCTGCCACCTCAACTAATGAGGGAGATCTTATGGCCCTTATTTTTTTGATTTAATTAATTTTCCAATTTAATTTTTTAAATAGCATTTTCTCATTTAATTCATTATAATTTCAATTTTAATCCCAAAAATATGGGACTACGACCAAAATTTCATAAATAATTTCCTCTTCCCGTTTCTGAATTAAAATTATTTTTTGGATTGAATTTTATATTTTTAGTGAATTTAATGATTTTTGAATTGTTTTTAATTGATTTTAAATACTTCTAACTTTCAAAAAAAATCGTCAATGGTCCTTTGACCTTGTTTGACCTATGATTAAACCCTTGGCCATTTATTTGGTGATTTGAAGGGATTTGAGGTTTTTGACCTTTTAAAATGTATTTTTCTTCATTTAAAAATTGATTTAAATTATTTTAATTGCTTTAATATTTTGTTGAGCTATTTTATTGACTTTGTGTTGAATCAACTTCTGTTTGGCCTTGATCTTGGTTGAATTGGACATTAATTTGATCAATACCATTGGATTTAGGGGTTGATTAAGTTTGAACTTCATCCCTCAAAATGAATGAATGATATTGATCAAATGAAGTTCATCCCTTTCACCTCATCTCTTTATCTTTATCTCTTTTCTTTCCCAATCAATTCATGGCCAATGATTTCTCATAGATCAAAATGCTAGTTGATTCATCAATGACCTTATGTCAATTGAATCAACATGAGCTTGATTGAGATAGGTTCACCCCCTCTTATTTTTGTGTGTGGTATGCTTTAGAAGCTTGGTCTTGATACCTTGTCTCTAGCATGCATTAACACCAATATTATTATTGACCGACCTTAGATAGTTGTGAGTTCTACATAAGTCCAATTATGATTGCTTAACATAACGTTAAATTTGTCCCAAAACCAATAGCATTTTTGTAAGTCAGATTGTAAGTCTCCCATTCCTTATGGTATTGTGTGAAGATTTTGCCTCTTTTCCATTTCTGAGAGCTAGTGGCATACTTGTTGATTTATCTAAGTTGGAGCCCTTCTCATGAATGATGTCTAGGTTCATATCTTAATGCTTTTAAGTGGATGGTTAAGTGTTCTCCAAAAAATGACTTAAAAATAAACTTTTCTTCCTTCACTAACATTCACTAACAGTTTTTTATGTTTCCTTTATTTTTAATTTCATTTACTTTAATGCAATTTAAATTCTTGCGCTTTATCATTCATTGTCATTTACATTTCATGCAATTTGTTTATGTTTCAGTCATTTTCACTTTGCTCACCCAAGCCATATTTTGTGCTTCTATTATATTTGTGCTTGTGATTTTGTTTTGTTTGTAGTCTTAGGATCTTAAAACACTTAATAAAAACAAAACCCCTAAAAAATACATTTTTGGAATCTTGGACCTCTGTCTGTGACTAGATTTGGACTTAGAGTAGGCAACATCCCTGAGCTAAGGAAATTAGGCCAATGCCATGAATCTGAGACTATTTCTTGGCCAATGTCGTTCATCTGATACAAGCTGGAGACACTCCTTTGGTTTATCTGTTATACACTCATTATTCTTGATTGAATTGTTATTTTGACCTTATTGATATTATTTGATGCTTTCTCTTTGAGTATGTTTCAAGGGATGTTTCATTTGATACATTTGAAAGACATTAAAGACTGCTTGCTTTGGAGTGTTTGCTTGGATGTTTGGTTATCTTTATTTGATACCACTGGTCTTCTCACTAATTGCTTGGATGATTATGCTTGTTGCTTGCTTAAAAATCCAAGGGAAATGGGTTTCTATCTGACATTTTGTCTTGTAGATGCTTCCCATTGGTTAGATCTTTTTAAATTTAAACTTTTAAATCTTGTCTAGGATAGTCCCTTCATCTCCTCCTCCTTCTTTAATTTCAAAATCTCTCCCTCATTTTTAAAACTTCTTTGCTTGTGTTTTCAACTTAGACTTGTTTTAATGAGTAGAAACCTTGGCCTTATGCCATTGATTTTCAAAGTATTTTCTTAATCAAACTTGTAAATGAACTTAATCATATTTACCTTGTTTTCAAAAAGACAAAAAATAACTAACAACCTCATCTAATCATTATGGCCACTTTGTGCCTATTTCTTTTAACTTTATTTCAAAAGTAAGAATTTAAGTTATCTTTGGTTGAGATATAACTATCCCAATTCATGATATATTGATTGTAAGACTTTCCATTTAGCAGGGGTTAGTGGCATACTTGTTGATTGAATCCAAGTTGGAACCCTCCCTCTTAAATGTTGAAAATCCCTCATTATCGGTGGATGTTTGGTTGAGTATTCTCCCATTGATAACAAAAGATCTTTAAGCTTTTGTTAAAATCAATCCACTTATCTTTTAAATTTTTACCACGAACTACTAGGTTTTGATCCCTCGTTTTTATGTTGGTACATAGGCATAAGACCAAAGGTCTTGTCAAACACAAAAAATGTAAATAAATGAATTCTTTTCTCATCCCCTCATTCTATTTTTTAGCGAACATCTTTTTCAACTAAAACACTTGCACACAAAAAGGGCTCCCTAGGAGTACCTAAGACACTTTGGATGTTAATACCTCCCCTCTATGTAACCAACCCTCTTACCTGTAATCTCTGACATTTTATTAGTTTTGATTTAAAAACTTCTTATTTTTGGGTTTTGTTCGTACTTTTCCCTATTCCTTTAGAAACAATAAAAGCGCAGTGGCAACTCTAGTTTTATTGACGTTGAGCTAACCAATAGCTTAGTGGTCATGAATTTACCGGTACACATCATGCATTCATTACATTCATGGGCATTTTTCTCAGTTTTCAAGGAACTTAGAGATTCTATGTGCAAACATCGCAGATATTTTGACTATGGATATTGGAAGAAGGAATACTCGGAAATACAAGTTCAGATGTCCTGATCTTAAGGAATTAAGAAAGCTAGCATATTTTGTGGATGATCCTAAGGATTTTAGACACCGATTTGGAAGAGTTTTGTCTGTTCTATCTACTGATGTTGAATATGATCTTCTTTGTACCCTGGTTCAGTTCTATGATCCCGTCTACTGGAACTTCACTTTCCCTGATTATCAGTTGTTTCCTACCATGAAGGAGTATGTTTATCTTTTGGGTATACCAATTTCTAATAGGGTTCCTTTTTTTTGTTTAGAAGGGATCATAGAGTCTCAAGTTATTGTTGGAGCTGTTCATCTGAAGAAATCTGATGTATAATATCAAAGGAGGTAACATGGGGTTAACTTTAAAGATCCTGATTGAGACAGACTTTTCTTTTTCTAATACGGGTACCATGGTGGCCTTTGAAGTTGTTCATGTCTTACTCATTTATGGTTGTGTCTTGTTTCCCAACATTGATAGGTTTTTTGATGTTAATACTATTAGGATCTTTTTGGTTGGGAATACTATTCCTGCTTTTCTTGATGACACCTATTTCTCAATTCATCATAGGACTTCTAAAGGGAATGAAACTATTGTTTGTTGTGCACCTTTGTTGTACAAGTGGACTTCAAAGAAAAGAAGGGTTGTTTAAGGTGGTATCAAAGACTTATGTCTCTCACCAATGATGACATCACTTAGTATTCTTCTATTTATGACAACATCGAGAATATTGATAGTTATGGTGAATTCTCTAATGTGCCTCTTCTTGGTACACAAGCAGCAATCCAACTTTGGCAAGATGTCAACTTGGGTTTGCTATGAAGGACAAACCTAATAACACTTTGCTAGAGGGTTTATTTTTTCCAAGAAGGTAAATACACTCAAGGATTGAATGCTAGGATGGTGCATGCTTGGCAAAATATTCATAGGAAAGGTAAAAGTGAGCTTGGATTGAAGAATTGTGTAGCTTTGGAGCCTTACACTAGTTGGGTGAAGAGGAGAGCAAAAGAATTCAAGATGTCATACGCTTATGAGAGACTCGTGTCTTTAGTACTAGTCAAAACACCCACTATTCATATTGAAGATATAGAGAAGTTGAAAGAAGCTTTGGATAGGATGAAGCAGAAGAATGCTGCTTAGGAAGACAAGTTTCGAGCTTCAAACCTCGAGAAGATAGAATTGCAGAAGCATTTGAAGGAAAAAGATGACTTGATAGAGTTGTTTAAGAAGCGTGATATGAAGAGGTCAAGGGACCAAGAGGATTTATTTTCCAATAACATTTCACCATCTACTCACCTTCCTACTTCTGGCATTTGAAGAGGCATTATAGATCAGCTCATGATGGAGAAGGATACCATGAAGAATAACTATGAAAGAGAGATCAAAAAACTTTGCAAGAAGTATTAGCATGGAGTTAGGACATCATTGGGTATGATTCCATAGATCTAGTTTCTTTCAGCTTATGTTTTAGGATTATTGAGATTGTAATCCTTCACATAATAAATAAAATGAGATTTTTAGTATTCCAAAATGTGTTATTTCCTTTATGATGTTTGCAATTTTCTTTATATCTTAAAGTTCCTTAAAACCGATGCATTTGCACTTGCATATCAAAGCATCATGTTGCATCTTGGTCCTTCTTTGTGAGAGTTTTCCAGGTGTCTTATTTCTTCCTTTTCTTGGTCTTCGTTCAGACAAGTTGTCTCACTAGTATAATACTCGTGCTAAATAAGAAAGGAAGATGGATCATCTTGAACAAGAGATTCGTGAACTCTGTGAGGAAGTGACTACTTTGAGGGACAATTTTGAAAGGATCTATTTTATGATGGAAGCTCTGGAGGCTTCTCAGAATTAACCTCCTCCTTCTCAGACTCCACTTTAGAGGATTGTGATTTCTGAAATCATTTCTACGCCCATTTTTGTGGCTCTAGTCAGTGCTCCGTATCACCAAATTCCCCCTGGTTTCCCTTGGGGTATTCCTCCTCATTTCATGCTTGAGGAATATAAGCCAACTGTTGAAATTCATGTTGCTCAAACGGTTATGTATGTACCACCTCCTGTGGTCCATGCTGCTCCTTATGTGGAAGAAAATGTTTTCCATGTTGATCAGAGTGAGATTGTTGGTGTGTATGAGAGGATGAATGAGTTTCAAGATCAATTTCAAGTTATGCAGAAAGAGATTCAAGCTTTGAGGGGAAAATAATCATTTGGGAAGAATGCTCATGATTTGTGCTTAGTTTCTAATGTGAAGATTCCACATAAGTTCAAAGTTCCAGATTTTGAGAAGTATAAAGGTAACTCTTATCCTTTGAGTCACTTGGAGATGTATGCTCACAAGATGTCGACTCTGACTGATAATCATCAATTGTTGATTCATTACTTTTAAGATAGTATGACTGGTGCTCCTTTGAAGTGGTACATGGGCCTTATAGCACCCATATATGTACCTTCAATTATCTAGGTGAAGCTTTTGTTCGTCAATACAAGTATAATGCTGACATGGCACTGAATTGAGATTAACTTTGTGCTATATCCCAAAAGGATAAGGACACTTTCAAAGAGTACACATAGAGATAGTGCGATATTTCTGCGCAAGTCAGTCCTCCGTTGGAAGAGAAAGAGATGACAAAGTTGTTTTTGAAGGCGTTGAGTCCGTTTTACTATGACCGAATGGTTGCAAGTGCTCCCAATGAGTTTACCGAGATGGTTAACATGGGAATGAGGCTAGAAGAAGGCGTCTATGAGGGACGATTGAAAGAAAGTGGTTCTTCTGGAAGTTTCAGAAGGTATGGGAATGGTTTTCCCAAGAAGAAGAAGCATGATGCTAATGCTATTTTGTAAGAAAATCGTAGGATATCTCCGAGAAAAAATCAACGTCATCAGCATGTGGCCTCAGTTACCCCGATTGTAAATCCTGCTCTAATTATTCAAGTAGCACCAAGTTATCAACCACGTTTTCAACAACATACTCATCAACAGAATCAACAGAACCGTGTCCAAAGATCATCACAATATGATCCAGTTCCGATGTCCTTTGCGGAACTATTTCCTACTTCAATGCTGAAGAAATTGGTACAAACAAGAACTCTGCCGGCTATTCCAAAGGAACATCCATAGTGGTATAAATCTGATCATCATTGTTTATTCCATCAAGGTGCACCCAATCATGATATTGAAAATTGTTTTTCTTTGAAAGTTGAGGTGTAGAGACTAGTGCAAAACGGTATTTTGTCTTTTGAAGACTCCGGTCCTAATGTGCAAGACAAACCTTTACCTAAACATGGTGGTGACACTGTGAATATGGTCGAAGGATATCCTGGAAAGTATCGTGCTTTTGATGTAAATATAATTAGAAAATCCTTTGTGGAAATGCATACAACTTTATGCGAATTGAGTTATTATGAGCACGATCATGCCTCTTGCCATATATGTTCAAAAAACCCTCGAGGGTGTGATGTGGTGAAGAGACATTTTCCAGAAATGTTGGATCAAAATCTTATTCAGATTACGAGAGATATGGATGAATATGAGCATGAGGTGAATGTCATAGTTCCCCATTTCAATATCCCAGATCCTGTTGTGATTGCCTACAATAGTCAAAAGTCTATTTTTTCTCCATTAGTTATTCATTTGGAGGGTCTTATGCCCTATGAATCTGATAAAGTTGCTCCTTCCAAGTACAATGCTACCATGATGGAAGATGGAAAAGAAGTTTGTATTCCTTCCTTTTTTTTCTGGAGTGAACATTATTGATGTGAGTGATGTGACCCGAAGTGGTCGAGTATTTTCCTATGTGTCTCATAAGAGAGTTGAAGATGCTTCGGTGGGAAAGCAAGCTCAGGTGAAAACTCTTGTTGTGCAGTCTGGCCAATCTAGCGGTGTAAACTAGAACTCTGATCATGATGAAGTGTTGAAACTGATCAAGAGAAGTGAATTAAATGTGGTTGAACAATTATTGCATACTCCGTCCAAAATATTTGTTTTATCTTTGTTGATGAATTCGGAAGCTCACAAAGAGGCTTTGCAGAAAGTCTTGGAGAAATCTGACGTAGACCATAACGTAACAATTGGTCAGTTTGATGGCATTGTGGCCAACATTACCGCATGTAATAATCTGAGCTTTAGCAACGAAGAACTACCTGAGCAGGGGAGGAACCATAATTTGGCTTTGCACATTTCCATGAATTTCCAAGAAGATAATATGTATAATGTGTTGGTTGACACTGAATCTTCTCTAAATGTTATGTCAAAGTCTACTATGTCCAAGCTCTCTTATCAAGGTGCTCTGTTGAGGTCTAATGGAGTTGTTGTGAAGGCATTTGATGGCTCGAAGAAAAATTGTGATTAGGGAGGTTGATCTCCCGATGAAGATATGTTTGTTCTTATTCCATATTACGTTTCAAGTGATGGATATACATCCCACGTATAGTTGTCTCCTGGGTCGTCCGTGGATTCATGAAGTTGGGGCAGTGATGTCATTTCTTCATCAAGAGTTGAAATTTGTAAAGAATGGAAAGTTAGTGACTATGGGTGGAGAGGAGGCCATGTTGGTGAGTCATCTCTCTTCTTTCTCGTATATTGATGTTGATGAGGTTGTGTGAACTCCATTCCAAGCTCTTTCTGTTGATAATGTTGTTAAGAATAGTGGGGTGTCCATGACTTCTTTGAAAGATGCACAACAAGTTATGGATAATGGTCAGGTCGTTGGATGGGGTCGAGTTGTCGAGATCGCTGAAAACAAGAATAAAGTTGGTTTACGCTTCTCACCTAGTTCAACCCGAAGATATTTGAAGTGTATTCAAGAAGTTTCCCACATTTTTGGTTTCATCCATTCCAAAGATCAGTCTGTTGTTGTGATTCTGCAAGATGATCAAGAGCAAGAGGCGCAAAACTTTATGGCACACAAATTCATGTGCCAGAATTTGACTGCAACTGATGTTCCCTTTATTGTTCACTTGTCAAAGTAATATATTTTTTTCATTTTAAAATTGAATATCCTTTCATTATGCCTAAGGTGAAAGTGAATATATGTGGGCTTTGTTTCAAATTTTATCATCATTAATAAAATGTTATTTTGTTTATCCATATTGTGTTTTCTCTGTTTTCTTTTTCTGAAAAAATGGTAACATAGAAACCAAGATAATAATAATCACTTTTTATATCTGCATCACAATGTGCATTTATTTGTTCATATTCTAAAATTAAACATAAAATCATTGTGCAGATTAACTGTTGAACCCATTCAAAACAACGACTATATGCCATCTCCCAACTTTGAATTCCATGTGTTTTAGATGGAAGAAGAGGATATTGAAGAGATTCCTTATGAGATTTCATGTTTGCTTGAGCACGAGTAAAAGCCCATTCATCCTCAAGAAGAGCCATTGGAAGTGATTAATCTGGGTTCTGAAGAGAACAAGAAAGAAGTCAAGATTGGGGCACTTCTATGTTCAGATGTTAAGAAGAGGATGGTAAAGCTTCTTAGAGAGTATGTTGATCTGTTCGCTTGGTATTATCAAGATATGCCAGGTCTTGATACTGATATAGTAGAGCCTAAATTACTACTGAAGCCAGAGTGCCCACCAATTAAGCAGAAGTTAAGAAGAACTCATCTTGATATCGCCGTTAAGATCAAAGAGGATATTCAAAAGCAAATATATGTTGGCTTCCTTTTTACGGCTAAGTCTCCTCAATGGGTGGTGTAGCTGTAAAAAAATTGAGATTAAGTTATTAATTAACTTAACTCATAAAGCAAGAGTCACCACCGCGCTTTTATCATTTCCAAAGGAAAATGGAAAAAGTACGAACAAAACCCGAAGAAGTTTTAAAGCATAATCAATAAAAGGAAATAAGGGTCTGGGGGGTTAGTTATGCAAAGGGAAGGTGTTAGCATCCTAAACATCCATGGTACTCCATGGGAACCTCTTTAAAAATATTTACATTTTAGTTTGAAAAAGGGTGTTGTTTGCAAAAGATTGGAGAGATGGGAAAAGAAATGTTTTTTTTTAACTTTTGTGTTTGCCAAGACTCTTTGAAGTCTCATGCCTATGTACCAATAAAGTGCAATAGAGGATCAAAACCTCATAGTTCGTGGTAAAAATAACAAAGATCTTTGTTTTGATTCATTTTTAAAGAGAATACTCAACTAGTCACCCATAAGTATGAGAACTTTGCATCATCATGAGAAGGGCTCCAACTTGGATAGGGATCAACAAGTATGCCACTAGCTCTTACAGATGAAAAAGAATTATCATCAATGATATGGGGATAGGAGAATTATATCCCAACTATGAAAGGAATCATGTCTAAACTTTGAGAAAAGCTTTAAAAGGAAAAGTGCACAAAGGGCACAAAAAATGATTTAAATGAGTTATGCATTTTTAGTCTTTTGAAATTGGTCTGGATATGCTTAAGATGGATTAACATTTATTGAGAAAAAGATTTTGAAAATCACTTGACAAAAAGTCAAGGTTTGTTAAGAAAATTGTGCAAGATAGAAAACAAGAATGTTTTAAAAAAGAGAGAGGAGATTTTGAAAAATAAAGAAAGAGAGGAGAAGAAGAGATAATCCTAGAGCATAAATTAAAAGCTAGGGAGGAAAGATCTAACCAAGAGATAGAAAGATTTATGATATAAGTCAAGCAAGAATTCCCTCATTTGGATAAAGCCTCAAGCAAGCCAGATAAGCCAAGAATAATCCACGTATCACATGAAACCAACATAACCAAACCAAGTCTTCACAAAGAAGTCCAAAGTCAAAGGCATCAGATGAATCCCAAGGTCTCAAGTCACGACCTCCCAAAGAAAAGGTCAAAGTCCTAGATCTAAGTCCATAACTCCATAACAATGCTAAGGATAGTAACCTTAAAACATTTTTAGGGATTTTTCTTTATTAATGGTTTTTTTACAAGGAATGAAAGAAAAGTCCAAATGGATAAAGAACAAGTAACATAATCACAAATAATATGATATGGGATACTAAAGATAAAGTATAAAGTAAATGGAATAAAATAAAGAGCACGAAGTAATAGTTAATACAATAAAATGTTAGTAATCAAAAATGAAAGATGGCTTGGTCATTCTTTAGAAGACACTCAATTATTCACCCACAAACATGAAAACATGAACCCATACATCATTATGAGAAGGTCTCCAACTTGCATAAAATCAACAAGTATGCCACTAGCTCTCATTAATGAAAAGGATGCAATATTTTCACACAATACCATGAGGAGTAGGAGACTTACAATCTCACTTATAAAAATGTCTTTGCTTTCGGGACAAACTTAGCGCTATATTAAGTAATCGTAATTGGACTTATCTAGAAGTCATAACTATCTGAGGTCGGTCAATAATAATGTTAGTGTTAATACATTCTAGAGAAATGATATGTAAATCACTCTCCTAAAATGATGTCATACAAAAAGAAAAACAGAAATGATCAAGCACAAAGGCTAGGAGGATGGTCCATTACTTCAACCCGTACTTCATGACACATAGGACAAACTTATGCATCAATCCAAAGTACCTTAAATGATCCATGAAAAATTAGGAGGTAGAATTGAAATGATGAAAGTTCATCAAGTACCAATCCACACATCATGAACAAGATGGACATAAGTTATCCAAATGAATAAAGGGAAAAAGAAAGAGATGAATAAGAAGAGGACAAGAGAAGTCACACCCAAATTGGACCAAAGGTTTGATCAAGTCATCATCAAAATCAATCATCTATTTTGATGGAATAGAGTTTTCATCCCATCAACACCCAAGATCCATTGAGTTTGATGAGACTCATGATCTAAACCATCATGATCCAAGGCCAAAAGAAGTTCACAAAGGTCACCCAAATATAAAATGCAATTAAATGAAATAAAAATGCACCAAAAGTATTTTTAAATGAATTTTCAAATAGAAATAAAATGAAATCCCATAAAGTCCTTCAAAACACCAAATAAATGGCCAAGAAAATTATGGAAGGTTGGAAATAAAATAAGAAGCATGTAATAATTTTTTCAGAATTTAAAAATGCAAAAAAGTATTTGTAAACCAATTAAAACAAAGGAGAAAAGAGAAGTTCCATAAAAAATAGAAAATTAGTGAAATAAAATGTGAAAATAAAAATCAGATGAAGAAAAATAAAAGAGAATTTTAGAAATTATTTTTGGATTTTTTGGATGTAAAATGAATTTTCTATGAATTTTAAAAGAAAAATCAATTAAAAGTAATAAAAGAAAAAGAATTAAAAACTAGAAAAACACAGAGCGTTGGATCACACCTCATTAATTGACGTGGCAGATCCAACACTCCTCATCTTAGGGCGCATGATGGAATGCAACACAAACAACACACGGGATCCAATTCAAAATGAATCAATGAAAACATTTCATTTGTCCAATGTGTCTGACCAAACTCAGACGACCTGGAACTCTCTGGTCACCTTCTCCGCTGGTCTCTCACCAGAGTTTCATCATTTGGTAAATTCAGAACACGAGACCACCATCATCGTGATCCTCTTCTCATCCCGAATTCAACCTTATGCTCCAAATTCATTTATCTAAATCGAGCATAGAGAATTTCAGAGAAGTTTCAAAAGCAAGCAAGCCACAAAAAATAAAATAAAATTATTAACACGATCAATCAACACCAGATAGGTTAGGGGAAAGCATCAGGGAGTGAAGGACTACATTGTGGTAACTTGTTTGAGTTCAAATGATGCTCAGAACTACCTTATTAAAATGGTGATCAGAAGTTGATGAAGCTCGATCTGGTTAGAGCACTTAAAAAGGTCTCAAAGCTTGGGAATTGTTGCAAAAGATTCTGTGGATGTCGAAGATGCTAATGGAATTAAGAAATTGGATTGAAATGAGTTGGAATTTGAAACACGTTAGTCGAGTTTTTTTTGGAAAAGTTCAAGTTGAAGTAGGGGTTTCTTGGCTCTCCAAAGCATGGAAATGAATGCATTAGCTTCCTCTATTTATACAAAAGTGTTTGGATCCAAATACGTGTGGAATGTGAGAAAAGTGTGACTTGCAACTCATCAAAACTCAACCAAATGATGTGTTTCAAAGGTCAATTAACTTTTGGAGACATGGTTAAACATGTTTAGGTCCAAAACGCATTCTAATTTGGCTTGGAATTGAGATTATTGAAGTTCAAATTTCGGACAATGGTGATTTCTTCAGTTCCAAGTCACCATGTTCAACCTAATGGGGCATCCTACTCATGAAGATTTTTGGTCCCATTCTTTTTGCAATATGTTGACATCATATCAAAGATTACAATGTGAAAAGAAAGGTTGCATTTTGATGCTTGAACACAAAGTCATGGCATGTTGAAGTTAGCACGAAAAACTGATCATGTAACTTAGACAAATTCAAGTGTTCAATGGCTGAAAATGACTTGTAATGTCTCAATAAATTCCATGGCTTTAAAAGCATAATTTGACCTTGATCATTGAAGAAAATTTGTAGAGGGAATCACAAATGATATTATGCAAAAAGAATCAACCTCAAATGTTGAAAATTCAAGAAGTTTTGAATCTTGAAATTTGAGAAAAAGTCACTTGAAAATAGGTCAAATTTCACTAAGTTCACAAATGACCTATAATGTCTCCAAATGTTTGATGGTCCTCCAAACACAATTGGATCTTGTCATGTAAAGATAAGTTGTAGAGGATGTTGAGAAGAGTCATATGCAAAAAGAAGCATTCAAAAATGTTGAGAATTGAAGGAGTTGATTTATTATGTTGACTTTTTGGTCAAACCACTTGTAACAAGCTGGTGTACTTGAAATTTTCTTTAATTTCAAGGTACATGGATGATCATATAAACTCAAAATAAGGCGTCATTTAATGTCTCTTGATTAAAATGCTCAAAGCTTAAGTTAACTTGTTGAAGAAGGCATGGAAATAAACACATGAACCGTTGATTTTCCTTGAGAAGTAAACAACAAAGATTCGATGCACTCTTGCTCAAAATGAGATTGAAAGGTGCTTTAAATCCTTTGATATCATGCATTGAAAGATAGCACCCTTGAGAATCAATGGTTGGCCATATTTTGCTGAGGAATAAAAGAAAGCCTAGCTGAGGAATCATGCTTGATACTCTTTATGAAAAGCCTTGCCTCAATAAATTTAAAGAAAACAAGACATATATTTTGCTATTTTGATTAGTGTTTAGATAAGAAACGAACATATAAACACAAAGGTAAAACATCAAAAAAGAGGTGCTTGATAGTCCCTGCAAAATAAAACCCCAAAGATGTGAGGGAGAGGGACCATGAGGTGACCTTGTTTGCGTGCAAGGATGCCAATGGGTTATGGGATCTTAGGGTTAAAAATAAAGGTATGACAGGTGGCCAACATTGTGCTTGTTCCAAAGAAGGATGGAAAAGTTCGGATGTGCGTTGATTATAGAGATTCGAACAAAGCTAGCCCAAAGGATGATTTTCCTCTTCCACACATTGACATGTTGATAGATAATACAGCTAAGTTCAATGTTTTATCCTTTATGGACGGTTTCTCCAGTTATAATCAGATTAAGATGGCACCCAAGGACATGGAAAAAGCAACATTTATTACACTCTAGGGAACATTCTGCTACAGGGTGATGCCTTTTGGTTTAAAGATTGCTGGTGAAACGTACTAGAGGGCCATGACTACTCTTTTCCATGACATGATGCACAAAGAGATAGAAGTTTATGTCGATGATATGATTGCTAAGTCGAAGACTGAAGAAGATCATGTTGAGTATTTGTTGAAGTTGTTTCACCGTTTGAGAAATTTTAAACTACATTTGAATCCTAATAAATGTAATTTTGGTGTCCGTTCAGGAAAGTTGTTGGGTTTAATTGTCAACCAGAAGGGTATTGAAGTAGATCCTGATAAAGTCAGAGCTATTCAAGAGATGCCTACACCAAAGGTAGAAAATCAAGTAAGAGGATTCCTCGGGCGCCTGAATTACATCTCCAGGTTTATATCTCACATGACTGCCACATGTGGGCAGATCTTAAAGCTTCTCAATAAAGATCAAGGTTGTTTTTGGATAGAAGACTTCCAGAAATATTTTGAAAACATCAAGGAGTATCTGCTCGAACCTCTTATCTTGTCTCCTCCAACAGAAGGAAGACTATTGATTATGTACTTAACTGTGTTACAAGAGTTCATGGGTTGTGTACTTGGACAACAAGATGAAACTGGTAGAAAGGAGTTTATAGATTGTGAGTCTCGGTACTCCATGCTTTAGAAGACTTGTTGTGCTTTAGTCCGGGATGCCAAATGCCTACGCCAATGTATAATAAATCATACCACTTGGTTGATATCCAAAATGGATCCAATTAAGTATATTTTTGAAAAGCCTGCTTTGACTAGGAGGATTGCTCGTTGGCAGATGCTATTGTCTGAGTATGATATTGAGTACCGTATTCAAAAGGCAATTAAAGGAAGTATTCTTGCAGATCATTTGGCTCACTGGCTAATTGATGATTATCAATCCATCAGATTTAACTTCCTTGATGAAAATGTTATGTACTTAAAAGCTAAAGGTTGTGATGAACCATTGCCTGAAGAAGGACCAGAGCCCAGATCCCGTGGGGTTTAGTGTTTGATGTAGCTATTAATGCTTATGGTAATGGAATAGGAGAAATTATTATTAATCCTCTGGGTTCTCATATCCCTTTCACTATAAGATTGATGTTTGATTGTACGAATAACATGGCAAAATATGAAGCTTGTATCATGGGTCTTGAAGAAGCCATTGATTTTAGAATTAAGATCCTTGATGTATATGGAGATTCATCATTGGTGGTTAATCAAATTCAAGGAGAATACTCTTAATTGTGGCTTGATCCCTTACAAAGATTATGCAAGGAGGTTGTTGACTTTCTTCAACAAAGTTGTGTTTCATCATATACCTCACGAAGAGAATCAGATGGTGGATGCTTTTGCTACTCTGTCTTCTATGTATAAAGTAAATCGTTTGAATGACACACCTCATATCATAATTATGCGCCTTGATAGGCATGCTCATGTGTTTGCAGCAGAAGAAGTAACAGATGATAAGCCCTGGTATCATGATATCAAGTGTTTCCTCCAAAATCAGGATTACCCGCTTGGGTCATCCAACAAAGATAAGAAGACTTTGAGAAGACTGGTTGGAAATTTCTTTCTGAATGAAGATGTGTTGTACAAGAGAAACTTTGGCATGGTCTTGCTCAGATGCATGGATAGACACGAAGCAAACATGTTAATGCAAAAAGTTCAAGAAGGATCCTTTGGTACTCATGCCAATGGACATGCAATAGCTAAAAATATGTTAAGGGCAGGTTATTATTCGCTGACAATGGAATCTCATTGTTGTAAATATGTGAAGAAGTGACATAAATGTCAGATTATGCCGATAAGATTCATGTGCCACTGACGCTTCTCAATGTTATTTCATCCCCATGGTTTTTCTCTATGTGGGGAATTGATATGATTGGTATGATCGAACCCAAAGTTTCGAACGGACATGGCTTCCTTCTGGTGGCTATTGATTACTTCACAAAATATGTTGAAGCAGCATCATATGCTAATATGACCAAGTAGGTTGTGATCAGATTTATCAAGAATCAAATTATTTGCCGATACGATGTTCTAAGTAAGATCATCACTGATAATGGGTCTAACTTGAATAATAAGATGATGAAAGAGCTTTCTGATGATTTCAACATTGAACATCATAACTCTTCTCCTTACAAACCTAATATGAATGAGGTTGTTGAAGATGCAAATAAGAATATTAAGAAGATTATCCAAAAGATGATTGTGACATATAAGGATTGGCACGAGATGCTCCCTTTCGCTCTGCGCGGGTATCGTACATCCGTCCACACTTTAACACGGGAAACCTCCTTCTCTCTTGTATATGGCATGGAAGAAGTGCTCCCTGTGGAGGTTGAGATCCCATCATTGTGAGTCTTGATGGAAGTCATATTTGTTTAATGTTGGATGATGTCAAAGCATATATATATATATATATATATATATATATATATATATATATATATATATATATAATCAGTTGAATTTTATTGAAGAGAAAAATATGACAACTTTGTATCATAGTCAGTTATATCAAAAGATAATTAAGAAAGCATTTGATAAGAAGGTCATACCTCACGTATTCAGAGAAGGCGACCTCGTGCTCAAAAAGATCTTGTCTTTCAACACTGATTCTAGAGGTAAGTTGACTCCTAATTATAAAGGCACATATGTTGTTAAGAGAGCCTTCTCTGGTGATGCAATGATTCTTACAACTATGGATGGTGAGGAGCTCCCTCGTCCTGTGAATGTCGATGCAGTCAAGAAATATTTTTCCTAGAAAAATAAAAAGAATAGCCCGCTTAGTTGAAAACCCGAAAGGGCGGCTTAGGAAAAACTTAGTGTCTCGGTAGATTGAAAATCCGAAAGGGAGGTCCAGGAAAAAATTAGAGCGTAAATAAAAGATAATCATCCCGGTAGATTGACCCGAGAGGGAAATCTAGGCAAAAGTTAGGGATTATGGCAAATTAGACCGTTTGAAGCAATATTACCTATAAAAGATTCTTGTTCAATCATTGTTATACCCTCAAATTTTCCCTACCACATATCATCTTATTAAGCCTTAAACCTTAAGCATACATCCCATACATATCATATCATATGCACTTGTACTTGATGACCATAATAACCCACAAGCCCAAGGCATGGTTGTAACACCCCGATAAAAAATAAGATAATTATTTAATTTAAGTTAATATTATATTTATTAATTTAATTAAATAATTGGAATTTTTGGATTATTATTATTATTATTGGAATAATAATTATTGGAAAATATATAAGTGGGAAATAAGGAAAAAGAGTTCCATTTTGGTAAAAAGAGTTTTCACGTGAAAACAGAGAAGCGGCTCAAAAAGAGGAAAAGGGCAAAGAGACAGAGCAAGAGGAAGAAGGTTGGAGAAGAGAAAAGCTTGAAGCTTAAAGATTCGCCGGATTAACTCAGGTAAGGGGGGTTTATCGTCGTTTAATGGGTATTATGGGTTAACACTGTTAGGAATTGTGAGGTATTGCTGTTTTGCTTGCGTTAACCGGTTAACCCAGGGCGTTAACCGGTTAACACTGTTGTGAGTTGTGAAAATATTGTTGTTCTGTCTGCGTTAACCGGTTAACCCAGGGCGTTAACCGGTTAACACTGTTGAGTTTTGCCAGAAAGCGTGTTCTGTGTTGCGTTAACCGGTTAACCCAGGGCGTTAACCGGTTAACACTGTTGAGTTTTGCCAGAAAGCGTGTTCTGTGTTGCGTTAACCGGTTAACCCAGGGCGTTAACCGGTTAACACTGTTGGAAAAGTGAAAAATTAATATTTGAATAATGTGTGCATAATTGGTGTTTGGCCTATATTGGCGTATGATGTAATAGGGATTAATTCCCGCTGTTTTGAGCAGTATAGGTATTAGTGGAGTGTGCTAATACTGTGATCAATTATTTGACATGATATGATGTTTTGATACATGTGTTGATGATGTATGATAGTATGCATAATGCTGTGAATGTATATGTTATGTATGCAATTGTGAATGGACTGTTTATGGCTTAGAGTGTGAGCATATGTCCATTGTGGATTATTGTTGATGATTTTGCATTGCTAGGTGATTTAGCATGCATATTGTGGCCTTTATGGTGGTAGCTAATTCCCATGGTGAGGAATTAGTGAGTTAGTCATTATGGACTGTTGTTGATGTTTGCATGCTAGGTGAATTAGCGTGCATAGCATGGCCCTTGGGGTGGTAGCTAATTCCCATGGTGAGGAATTAGTGAGTGAGTCACTAGGTCTCAAATGAGTGGGACTAGTGGGCTTGGTAGCCGTATCTGGGTTTGATCGGTGAGGTGAACTATATGTTCACGAATAGTCGGTACCGCATGCATGGAGTCTCATTGCATAATGTATGTATGGCGTATGATATGAATGGATGTATTCCAGTATTATACGTGTGTTGTGTGTTGTGTGTTGTGTTGATGTTGAGTATGATTGAGTTGATATTGTCGTTGCTGAATGTGTAATCTGATTTGGGTGATGAAATGTGTTAAATTACTTAACATTTCATGATATTTTATAATGCTTATTATATCGATTGAGGAACTCACCCTTACAACTATGTTTCAGGTAGCGAGCAGTGATTGAGTAGGAGCTAGTGCTTGGAGTCTAGTGTAGTTCCTTAGTGGGTCATGCTCTGATAGATGTAACATCGGGATGGGATGTTTTAAATGTTTTATTGTTGGTTGTGAACCATTTTACATGTAATGTGTTACATGTTTTGCATGATTGAGTTGGTCTCTATCCGCTGCGTATTATGCAAGTGTTTACTTTGTTTTAATAAAAGAGCATGACCGTTATTTTGGTGAATGGTGTGAAATGATTGTGTGACACCCTTAATTGCATATTTACTCTGATTGATATATTGTTATTTTAATTAAATATTTGGGGTATTTTAGAAGGGTGTTACAATGGTCATGTTGAGGTGTGCTGAAGCCACCTTAGCCCTAATCTCATCCTCAAGAATCCCACAAAGCTTGGAGGATCACGCATGACATCTCACTCACTTCCCAAGTCCAATTTGGGTGGTGAGTCCCCTTTGAAGAAGCTTCAAGATTCATCTGGTCAACCAAGGACCAAACCCTAGCTCTTGACCCTCCTTTTGGCTTGTGCAAGTCATAGTTCACCATGGATTTTGACCATGCTATTTAGGATCCCTCAAATACATTTGTCATGCCTCAAACCCTTTAAACATCTCAATTTGATCCCTACTGTCGTACCCCAAAATTTGCCCTCCCCTTTTTACTCAACCTATGACTTAAGATTCATCTTCACATATTCATTCATATGCATCCATGACGACATGGGTTAATCTATAGATTCAAAGTCGGTGATAGAGGATCACTCATTATATGGATTCAAAACCCTAGTTCTTGATCCTTAGTACTCGTGGATCCTGTAGTTTACCTCATGAGTTTGGACTTGATCTTGAAACCCTAATGCAAGAGGTATGTCATGCTCTAGCATTTTATGGATCTCACTTAGTCGTCCAATCAGTTAAGGGGTTGGCCTTATGTCCTAATTCTTGCTTCAAGGTTTTGTTTTATTCATTAGATTGGTTGTGCTTGATTATCTCTTAAATATCCAATGCTTGTGCTTAACTAAGCTTTGGTTACCCTTTGTTTTGCTTGCTTACTCGTTCGTACATTTATGGCCATGTCATCATGTTGCTTCACATAAAAAAAATCCATCTAAATTCATGGCATAGTCAATAAACACAAGTCTCATTCAAGTTATGCGGTTGTACGGTTCATAAGTTTGGTCCATTGCTTTATAATTCCATTTCACCCTTATGGAATCCATACTTCATTGTCCATTAACACACCATTGACGGTTAACAACGTGTAGCAATCTTAATCACGGTTAAGTTCCATACACATTCATAATCACTTCATACTTCAAGATGCATTTATTCGAACTCATGGTTCATATTTCATTCTAACATGATCTTACTAAGCAAAACATTTGTACATACAAACGTTCATTCATATTAAAAAAGGAAAAGAACAAAAAACTTCCAAAAGTTCAAAAAGGGAAAAGATCTCAAATTGAATAGCACTAATTGCAATCTTAATTGTTCATTATTCAATTTATTTCATGTTTCGTCTCATTCGTGTTACAACATGTTACTTAATACATAAGTTATCCAAAAATAATATAATTTACAATGCACTTCCTAACTCTAATTCCAACACAGTTTCCTAACTCTAAGTCCAACACAGTATGTATTCGATAATTCCATCCCCCAATCAAGCCACTACCATGACCGAAACGCCAAGCCACATCTTACAACATCAAATCGGCGCATCTTGGTACAATAGATCCTTGACCTTCACACAATGAATGAATAAGGGCAACCTTGCGGCATCACCAAGTATAACATATTTTTGTCTTGATTGGCCTTGATCCGCCATTTCCATAAGCTGTAGAAAAGAAAACCAATTAGCATGTCGCGGCAACCGTATAATAGCTTCTAACATCTGGCCATATACCACAATCTGTTCCTATTTGAACAACTTCTAACATTTTCCAAAAAATAACTCCTTTGCTAACAGAGGTGTAAAATAGTTCTAACCTGCATTTCCAAATTGACCTCCATAGTTGCTGATTCACCATTAACCATGCCAATTAACGAATTCACGCGGTCCTCAATTCATTTGGATTCCATCTAAACATTTCAGTTTAGTTAGGTATTTCCATCCTGCACAAAAAATACAACAGAACAAGGGCAAACTCCATTGTAAGCCAATTAAATTGCGTCGCAGTAAATCATTTACAACACTAACTGAATTTACATTGCAACTAACTAACTTTAATTTGACAGCTAACATAATCTCACTAACATAACCAACTTTCTTGATTAACCGCTTCACTAACTAACAAATTAACTGATTTTTCTCACTAACAACCAAATGCAACTTAGAGTTTTCATTTTAACTTAATTCCAATTTGAATTTCATTTGGTAACAAACCTATAACTAACCAACTAAGAAAAAATGGATTCCTTTTCAAACTTCATACAAAGAGATTCTAACAGAAATTCTGGGCACCTGCCCTAAAGTAACTAACCTGCCCCATCTTAAGTGCCCGATTCGGTTACACTTCTCTTATATATAAGAAGTTCATAGCCTTTCTCTGAGCATTTTTTTCTGATCATTCACTTCTAATCCACATCTTCATTCTTCCTCACTTTCTCCAATTTTCTTCAATCACCACGCTTCCACCTTGAATTCGCCATGCTTCCACCTTGAAATCGCCATGCTTCCACCTAAGATCCATGAGCTTGCAACCTTCAAACAGCAATCAGAGGTTCACAATCTTCAACTGGAGTATCCGTTACCTCACATCGATTCACCCTGCAAGTTCTGCGTCGACTGGTTCATCAACAAAATGCATCACACAACCACAAAATTCAGCCATGTATAATTATGAACGTGGAAGCACGATACAGAGAAAGATTGAGGCGATCGAAGCAGGGGCATACCAGGGGAGCCATCCACAAAGTTCATCCATACACGAGCCGGAGTTCATCGTTCTTCACACGTTCAAGCACACTCACGCACCAGGCTTAGAGCTGCAGAATGATCGTCTACCGTCAATACAGGAAATCAAAAGGAATTCCTCACGCTAGCTAGGAAATAGAGGAACAAGAAAGATGTTTAAGAACAACGAAGATTAGAGAAATTCATACCTACGGAGTTGACGGTTCGGTAAGTCCTTCGAACCAAGCTATTTTATTGCGCATCCTCTAATTTTTCGTTCGAACAAGCTCTAGAATCGACGCAGATCTGAACACCATCAAAGAGCATTGAAATTGAGTTATAATGTTCCCGACGTTTAGTCGAAGCAGCTTATTCCGATAAGCGATTCTGCGTTGGATGCCACGCTTCGCCAAGATCCGTCGTTCCCTCCTTCTCCGAACCGAGACGTTGACGATGCGACGATGGAGACGAGGAGCCGCCGGAATCCCATCGTGTGTTACCAGAGCAAATCATATTGCAGCGGCTTATTGGAATAGGTCGTTGTCTTCTTCAATTCGTGTGAAGAATGGAGATGCAACTCGATGATGGAAACGAGATCGACATCATTTTTCTGCATCGTTTTTGTGTGTATCGTAACCATGCGGCCGGAAGACTCTGGGAAGAAAAGGTTTTAATTCACGTTTGACCCGGCTTAAGGTTGGACCTTGGTTTCGTGGGCCTGAGGTCCAAGGTACGCGTCTCCTATCCGCACCCCCAGTGGGCCTGTTATCCACTGCCTGGCCTTCATGGCCCTCTAGGTTCTGTGGTCCATTTTGACCTTTCTCTTTATTTCTGGCCTTGGGCCTGATTTTTGTTCTTGTGATTTAATTAACAGTTTTAAGTTTAATTAATTAGTTAGTAAAGAGAATTTAATTACCAATAAAAATATTGGTTCACAATCAGTAAATGATTATTTAGACTTTTAATAGTATTTTGATTAGATAACTAGAAATTTTAGTAGGATTATTTTAGACTCTTAGAGTATTAATTAGCCTTTAGATTTTTAATTAGACTTTTAAAAAATAATTTAGGATTTAATTAGAAACTAGAATTAGTGTAATTCTTGATTAATTAAAAATTAGAATTAGTATAATTCTTGATTTAATTAGAAACTAGAATTAGTATAATTCTGAAATAGACTAGAAATTAGAATTAATGTAATTTTTGATTCGATTAGAAATTAGAAAGTAATTAGGTCCGGTAGGAATTATTTGATTTTTAGGATTTAGTAAATTTCTAAACTTTAAGTTAAAATAAATTTTAGGACTTAATATAACTTTAAGTTCTAATTAGATTCTAATTAGAATTTAATCGATATTTGGTAAAAGGACATTTTTACTCTGTTAAGGTTTATTTTGGTATTGTGACCAATTATATCATGATCCCTTTGGTTAGTTTGGTCGTTTCTAACCATTAGATTAAGATTAACCTAATTTGTTAAATCACTACAAACCCTCCGATTTAAATTGATAAAAAGTAATTTGGATCAATTAAATCCTTTGAACTTGTATAATCCCACAGTCTAAATTGAGTGACCAAAAGACCCTTGGTCACTTAATTCACTTAATAAGGCTTTTCTTCTAAGCTGTGGAGCTCGAAGCCTCAAGACAAGATCTTCAATCAAGGCATCCTCAGTCACACCAAGCAGCGGATTATATAAGATAAATCAAAGGTCAACACTTGGTAAACACAATTCAATGTGTACGAAATGAGCCTTAAGTAATAAGGAATGATGAGATGGAGTATCTCCTATCCTTGTCTAGAGCCACTTTGCGTATGGGGCGTATGCCCCAAATATTCAAAGCATTCGCCCTTATTCATAGACTTTAGTACAATATGAATCGATTAAACTACCAAGTCTTCTTCATACAAGTTCAACATCAACACAAGGATCAACAACAAAGGTTTTTCACCAACAACTTGTCAGTCAAGAGAAGTACCATGCAATTCGAGTCTTAAGTAATAAGGAATGACGAGACGGAGTCTCTCCCATCCTCGTCTAAAGCGACTTTGCATATGGGGCGTATGCCCCAAATATTCAAAGTGTTCACCCTTATTCATAGACTTTAGTGTGATTCCTATCAATCGATTGTTCAGTCTCTTATTACTTCACTCTCTATTCCATTCTAATCATTTCAATCTCAATCATTCATTTCTTTTGCATCCATCATCTTGCTTTCAGTTGTAGTAGGCTGAACTACGAAAGCTCTGATTTCCTTATTGCACTATGAGGATACGTAGGCAGGAGAATTCAGATTCTTCGCGAGCTACCTTATTTATCAATCTACCTTATCTATCCCTATCTCATTTATCAATTTATCCTATTTCATCGATCAATCATTCAACACTCCATTAGTGAAGCATCATTACATACCAATCAGTTCTTCCTCAGTGGATCGTTAATCATACTCCATTTGACAGACAAAATCATCCTTTGGCTCAATTCCCATGAAACCAAGCCTTAGAAATCATAATCAATAAACTCAATCCTTGTTTGCCTCGTTAGTCCTCTTGTGCTTTGGCAAACCCCTATTCATTGTGAGCCTTATCAGTCCTCTTGTGCTTATGCCCACTCCATTCAGTCACTTATTTGCCTTATCAGTCCTCTTGTGCTTTGGCAAATCCCTTAATCATTTCATAATCTTCTTTCGTCTTATAAGACCTCTCGTGCTTAGACAAAGATCTCTCGCCTTATAAATCCTCTCGTGTGTAGGCCAATCATTTCATAATCATTGTTCGTCTTATAAGACCTCTCGTGCTTAGACGAAGCTCTCCTACCTTGTAAATCCTCTCGTGTGTAGGCTAATCATTTCATAATCTTTGTGTGTCTTATAAGACCTCTCGTGCTTAGACGAGTCTCTTGCCTTATAAACCCTCTCGTGTATAGGCCAATCATATCTCATTTGTCCTTGTGGTTGATTACCATCATCGGTTAGTGCCACGTCCTTGCTTGTTAAGCAATCTACCTCGCCTCTGGGCAATCCTATCGAATCTTTCTTTGCTTTCAGTCGTAGTAGGCTGAACTACTATTGCTCTGATTTTCTCATTGCACGATGAGAATACGTAGGCACGAGGGTCTGAATCCTCTGCGAGCATACTTATTTATCATTCCTGCCTTAGGGCATTCCTCCACTCATCTCCGTGATACATTCATTATTCTACCTTCATTCACTTCACGTGATATACTTATTCTTTGAGCCAAATACAATATACCTTTGTGCTCCATCTTGCACCTCTTTGTGAACCAAGAGTTGTTTTGCCCTTACCCCAAACACCTAATTCCTCTCTTTTTCGGTTGTCCCCGTACAGTGATACAAGTGCTATACGCCTTCACTTGTCGGTTCATACCTGTTTACTCTTGGGTTCACATTTTCACCCTCTTTTGGAGTTCAAACAACAATATTCTTTGCTTCAGACCATACTTCTATCACATTTCCTTTCCACCTCTTGCTTCTAGTTCCATGAACTACGAAGCTCTGAATTCCTCATTGCACTATGAGGATACATAGGCATGAGGGCCCCAATCCTCATCGAGCACTGTATCTATTTCCTTTCCTTTCCTTATTCTTTTGCGAGTAATCTTTAGATAACACTTATTCGAGCGAGAACAATCAAAACGGTTCCCATGGAGTACCATGGATGTTTGGGGTGCTAATACCTTCCCCTTGCATAACCAACTTCCTTACCCAGTATATCTCTTTTCCCCGGGTTTTATCGATGTTTTCCCTTCCCTTTGGGGATAAATAAAGTTTGATGGCGACTCTGTTGTATGTTCGAGCGTGCGATACATTCGGGTATATTTCTGCTAGATTCACCTACATCTCAAACCCTAATTCATTTGGCTTTGGTTCTTGATGAAACTTGTGGCTCAAGAAACCCTAATTTGAGGATCCCTTGATCATTAAACTTGATTATTCTTGGCCATACAATCACCCTACCATTCATTCAACATCATTCCATGTCCATTACAATCAAAATCAACCATTTAAACATCCATTCAATCCATGTTGCAATTAGTTGGTTTGTACATGATTTTTCAACCTTCCATGACTTGATCCATCCACCAAATTGACCTAACATCATTCCACAAAGGTCCAAACCTAATTCCCTATCATGTTATGATCATTTGAACTAAAAACATCCATCATTGTGCCTTCGGAATCAATAAATCACAAAATCACAAAATCAGGTCATGTTGTTAGGTCGCATTTTGGCAAGAATGGCCTATGGGAAGTTCCAAAGACCATAACTTTCTCATTTTTCAAGATTTTTAAATTCCAATTAGAGCCAAATGTCCTAAATAATTTCTTCTCCAACTCTGTTTCAAGGTCAAAGACCTAATTCATGGAGGAAGGGGTTCAATTTTACTATTGGCCAAGTCGGTCCAACATGCCCACCATGCCCTAAAAGCATGTCATGACCACTAATTTGATACATTGTCATTTCTAAATCACAAACCCGTTTGACCTGGTTCTTTTTGCATTCAATCAAGTTCATGGCAAGGAACAAATGGCCTAATATTGAGACAAAATGCACGAGCCAATTTTATTTGGCCTTGGCTTAAACTTGTTGACTTGCCATGATGCACAAACTAGATGCACATCAACCAGATTTTGCAATTCAATGTACCAAGTCCTCAAACTCTTTCCTTCTGATCCCAATGGTCCACCAACACTTTTCAAATGCTATTATAGTAGGTTTGGAAGTCAACTTGTACATGTATACCTCCCTAAACAAAAAATTCGATACCATGTGCAAAAAACAACTTTTGCCCAAAATGGCAAAAACCATCCACACACCTTCCCTATAAATAGGTGAACGTGTTCCACTACACGACCAAGCTGAAAAAGGCTTCAAACACTCATTTCATATGTGTGGAACCTCCATTAATATAGCATAGAGCTTTCATTTCTAGAGAACCTCAACCCCAAACAACCATCTAGAAACCTTCACCACACACCACTCAAGCTCTCCAAATACCTAACTGCCCTTCCCCAAGCCTCACCTAAGCTGAGCTATACCGTCGTAAAACTCCCCTGAGCTACTTTTGATCAGGTAGATTTCTCCACCCCCATCATCCAAACAAGTTTCCACTTCACTCTAAAACACTCACTAATCATTCCCCCTAAACTTGTAGCTTTGATTGTCCCTTATCCACCATTTAAGTTTTGTTTTAGGTTAAGTTCTTCATTCTGATTTTTGAGAACGAACTCCATACTCAGAGTCAATCAATGGCTCATGAGTGTGGAGGATGATTTGCTTATGTCTATGCAATGAGGTTCCATGAAAAAATCCTGTTGATTTTACTTATTTCCAACCTTTGATTTTCAAAATTCTTGAGGTCGAAGACGACACTATGGTCATTACCTCACACGTTTTTTTAATTCAAATTAAATATGTATGTAGATGTGATTGGTTGTTGGGCGTGTGAATCCTTTTTAAGTCTTATTTTGTTATTTTATTGTTTCAGTGTAGTTTCATATCACCACCGAGCTTGTGGCCCAGTGGGTGAGGGGGTTCAACCCCTAACATGTGCAAACTTTCATTATTTTTAGTACTTATGTTATTTTTAACCATTTATTTTCTTATTTTCTTTCCACTTTGATTTATTTTTTAACCTTTTCATGTTTATTATTTTGCAAATATGTTGAACATAAACTCCATTTATTTTTGTCTTTAGAATTTATTGGTGACTTGTTTTATTTCATTTGAGTTATTTTTGGTGGACTTGTGAAATCTTGAACTTATGGACTAATGAAACCTATTTAAGTCATGACTTGTTTTGATTAGGGTTGGTTAAAACCTTCCATACTTCAAACCTACCATTGGATGATCATGTATTCATCCATGGTACTTTGAAGCATGGATAGGTTGTCCCCTACTTTAAATAGTTTGGTCATTTGACTTGTGGATGAAGTCTTATTTTATTAACTTGGATTCATCTGATAAATTGTGTTTCCTTTTGGTTTATACTAACCCACTAACGCCTTTATACTTATTTATTTATCATATTGACTTGTTACTAACCTTTGGTTATTAATAACTTTTGGTTATCATTATCACTTTGACTGTTCATTGTTATTTACTTTTATGCCATTTATATTCAAGTGCTCATCATCATTATAATTGTACAAACTCCATCAGGCATGTTTATTATATTGTCTTTACTTTATTGTTATCATACTCATAAAATCAACAAAAAAATGATAAGATTGCAAGACCAAAAACAACCCATGGCACTTAACTAACTAGGACTTAGAGGATCCTATTTAGGACCTTTGCTTGGAGGATTTTCTCTTTACTCTTTTGTGACACTTTGTAAACACTTGGGTTTCATCTGTACTTACATACCTATTGTAATAATGGAATCATGGCACCACCTTAGGGGGACATGTTTGTAAGACCATTATCCTTTCTTTAGTATATGTCACTTTTGCACACAGAAGACTTTCTCTTGGGCTACCTTAAAATGAGATCCTTTTATTTTCTTATGGGTTACTTTGCATTCATGTTTCCTAAACCAAATTTCTTAATTAAATAAGCAAACGCTTGATTCAATGTCAAGTGGCTTTTTCATAATCAAATTTAAAATACTTAATAACTACGATTAGTATTGTGCGCCACAAGCCTTAAGTGGTGGAGAATGAGTAAGAAAGGATCATTCCTACCCTTACTCTAATTATTTTATACGTAAGACGCTTGGCTTGTTGTCTAGAATATTCACCACCATTCATAGACTTTAGTGCAATCTAATCACAAACTCTTTTCACAAACCCTTGTTTAAGGTAAAATCAACACAACCCATCAAACCTTATTTTTGTGCCTTAGGGCATCCACTCTGAAAACCTTTTTTCAAAGTAAAATCAACCAACACAAAAAAAAATTCTACTCCGAACTACGGAGCTCTGATTCCTCATCCCCGAATGAGTGATACATAGGCACAAGGGCCACAATCCTTGGCGAGCACCATAATAAAAAAAAAACCCCTCTCTTTCACACACACATTCTTTTGGAAAAATAAAACAATAACAGATAAATCCTCGTGTACGTAAACAACCCAAATGGTTCCCATGGAATACCATGGATGTGAGGGGTGTTAATACCTTCCTCTTGCGTAACTGTCTCCCGAACCCTATCTCAACTACGAGACCGATTCCTTATCCTTTTCTAGCGATTCCCGTGCGCTTATCTTTTTTAGGGTTTTATTGACTATTTCCCATCGCCTCTCCGATAGAGGCACACAAATAAAATTTGGTGGCGACTCTTCTGACTTTTGTTCAGTCCGTCTAGTTCACTCGTTATCCGAAACCCTGGTGGCGACAATCATCCTCGACCAAAATTTTGAGCTTAACAGAATTCAAAGTTGTTAGGGAGAATAGTGGTCATCATATTCCAATGTAGCCTTTTCCATGTATTTACCATTTTTTCAACTTTGTAATGATCCATGGAGTCATGCCATTTACGGACTACCATTCTATCAATAAAATTTGAGCCTTTTTACCCATTTGTTTGTTGTTCTCATCTTGTTTCAGCTTTGTCGCAACCTGAAAAATACAGTGCGCGAAAAAAAACAACCGACGAAAGAAAAAGACAGAAGAGTCGCCACCGTGCGTTATTCATCCCAAAGGAGGGAAAGGAAACTCTCGAAGTAAACCTGAAAAAGGAAAGGACAAGACGGGGTCTCGCAATCAAATCTTGGGTTTGAGAGTCGGTTATGCGAAGGGAAGGTATTAGCACCCCTACGCATCCATAGTACTCTACGGGATCCACTTTTGTGGTTTTTGTCTAAAGGGTGTGGGTTTACCTAATGTGTTTATTTACTAAAAAGGTTAAGAGAAATGACTCGCGCGGATGTCGCATCCACTGCATACGTATCTCATCTGAATATGAGAATCAAAGTCTTCGTAGCTCGGCTGACCTATGGGTTGGGGGATGTGTGCTCGCTAAGACATCGCGTCTTATGCCTATGTATCTCATCTGGAATGAGAATCAGAGCAAGCCGTAGTTCGGCTAACTACGGGGTTGTGGATTGGGTTTTGGACGAACGACGTCACTACGCAATCTACCGGATGCTCGACCTTTGGAGACTTACTCGCCTGTAGTAGAAGGAGTAAACGTGTGTTATGGGTTTTAGGGTTTGGGATGCTCGAGGGCAAACAGGCAGTCCTTGAAGAAGGAACCGCGCTACATGTGGGGATATGAATACAAAACACAAAACATGTATCTCAAAGTATAATGCCACCAAGGGGCTCAAACATTGCCTCCTATCGAGGTCTTCCAGCTAAGAAAGCGATAAAGTACGAGAAAAGGAAAACATTACCACACGGATAAAGATCCGAAGTTACAACAATTAAAGGATTAGCAACCCTGAGATCTCTCCAACTAGACCATCAAAGAAAATCAGTCAATACGATTAATCAGGATAAACCTCCGGATGGTATCCTTGCAAGAGTATGTGAGCCCTCACGAAAACTCAACAGAAAGGTTAGACAAACAAGATGAAATCCGGGGAAAACAATGCCATGGAAACACAAAGACAGGTTAGAACAAAACAGAACAAAAAGAGCGAATGCTGTCATATTCGCGACTGCATCGCCTAGCGAAAGCTTAGCGAAGCTTCGCTGCATGCTCGCCTAGCGAAGCGGCTAGCGAGCGCCTGCGGGTTTCAGGTTTCTCATTGATAACAGTCCGATGTTAAGGATTCCAGACCCTATGGCATTCATTTCAGGAACGAAATTATCAGACATTCAAGGCATTATTCACATATTCATACACAAATATAAACCCGTGGGCAAAACCTGATGTTACCTCATACATTCATAGCATTCAAATTCAAGGCATAAAGTAATAGGAACAAAGGCATACCTGATGAGAGAGATTGATTAAGATTGAATGGTACGGCCGGATCTGCAAAGTAATACTAGGGTTTGTGTGAGGCGGAGTGAACTTCTCAGGGCTGCCTGAAGGTCGCTGCAGAGTAGTTCCTAGGTTTCCTTCTCTCACAATATTTCTCCAGTGAATCTCCCAGTGTAACTCCAAGTGTCCTTTCCTCTACTGAAACTTCAGTATTTATAGACTGATTTTCGTGGGTAGTGGGCTCAAATGAGGGAGACCCAAGTCCAAAAAAATTTGTTATATTTTATTTATTTATTTAATTAACTTTATTTATTTATTTATTTTTAACTTTTTTTTTTGAAAGTTTCTTGGATCTAATTCTGATTGACATGATGAAATGCAATGTATCTAATGTTAAATGACCTAAAAAATGAATGCATGCATGAGGTGTAAAGCGTATGCTTCTAGGAAAAATGAAGGGTAAATTTTGGGGTATTACAGCTGCCCCTATTCAATCAACTGGAGACCCGGAAAGAAGATGGCAGCTGCTTTCGTACTTTTGAGGTATCAAGGGATTGAATACAATAAAAGCCCAAAAATTTGCACTGAAGTGAAGTGGAGTGACAATGCCTATCAGAATCGGCAAAGAGGTGGCCTTGAAAGAAGAATCCGTCTGGTATGGTGAGAGTCAGTCTGAATATCGAAAAAGAATGTTAAACTGGATACCAAAATAAATGGTAACACAGAAATAACTATGGCCTGAATGCCGCTCATCAGTCTGAATACTGGAAAGGACTTCGATCTGAACATCGGAAAATTGGCCTGAATGCCACAAGTCGCATCGACCTGAACGTCAGAAACTTCTTCGATCTGAACATCGGAAAGACTTGGCCTGAATGCCACTTCGATCTGAATATCGGGAAAACTGGCCTGAATGCCACTTTGATCTGAATATCGGAACACTGGCCTGAATGCCACTTCGATCTGAATATCGGAACACTGGCCTGAATGCCACTTCGATCTGAATATCAGAACACTGGCCTGAATGCCACAAGTCGCATCGACCTGACCGTCGAAAACTTCTTCGATCTGAACATCGGAAATACTTGGCCTGAATGCCATTTCGATTTGAATATCGGGAAAACTGGCATGAATGCCACTTCGATCTGAATATCGGAACACTGGCTTGAATGCCACTTCGATCTGAATATCGGAACACTGGCCTGAATGCCACAAGTCGCATCGACCTGACCGTCGGAAACTTCTTCGATCTGAACATCGGAACACTGGCCTGAATGCCACTTCGGTCTGGATACCGGAAAACTGGCCTGAATGCCACTTCGGTCTGGATACCGAAAAACTGGCCTGAATGCCACTTCGGTCTGGATACCGAAAAACTGGCCTGAATGCCACTTCGGTCTGGATACCGGAAAACTGGCCTGAATGCCACTTCGGTCTGGATACCGGAAAACTGGCCTGAATGCCACTTCGGTCTGGATACCGGAAAACTGGCCTGAATGCCACTTCGGTCTGGATACCGGAAAACTGGCCTGAACGCCACTTCGGTCTGGATACCGGAAAACTGGCCTGAATGCCACTTCGGTCTGGATACCGGAAAACTGGCCTGAATGCCACAAGTTGCATCGACCTGAACGTCGGAAACTTCTTCGATCTGAACATCGGAAAACTTCATGCCTGTCAACATTGGCAGAAATAGGGAATGATAATAAAGGCGACGCATGGGCCGATGACACTTGCTGGGGATAACCAAGGTGGGTCATGAACAATCTTCAGTTTGAGTACTGGAAACAACTTCTAGCTTATCACTTGGGATACTGAGAATGTTTTATGCTTACATGCGTATGTTTGAATCTTTCAATGGCGTAATGCTCCATGAAAATGGAAATGCTACGCGATTTGGGAGGATGCAATGCAATATGATTCTACATGCAGGGATGCGAAATGCTGGGTAGAATGCCAAGCTGAGGCAAGGGGATCTACTGGGGAAATGATCACCATCTTCTGGACTCTAGCAAGGCTGTTGGAGATGCACAGCGCAAAGAATTCCGTGGGGAAATGACCCGCCACACGGTGTTCTAGCAATGATGAAATACCGAGATTCTTACTGGGGAGAGAATGACACTGAAAACCTGCTGTTGGGGAAAGCGATAGTGGTTCTGGAAACCACGATCAGCGAGAGATGACTCAGCAGGGGAAGCAAACACTGATACGGTACCGAGGTTCTGCTTCAACGGAAAGAAACCATGGATCTGGCATTGGGATTATCGATCTGGCCTCGAACTCCAAGGAGTAGCCGATTCTGCTGGGAAGATACAATCCGGCACTGTCAACTCTGCTGGGGATATATAGTCTGGCACTGTCAACTCTACTGGGGAGTGTATGTCCTGAAATAAACGCTTGGGGAAGTATAGTGGTGAGAACCTGCTGGGGATTGAAGAATCCAACACTCTGATCAGCTCTGCAGGGATAAGACACCAGATTCGTCTGTTGGCGACTTCACTGGGAAAGATATTCACGATCATCTGCAGGGGATTTTAAGGAAATGCCCCGAGGGTACCTGTTCTGAATAGACGATCCAAAGCACTTAAAATTTACAGCAATTTTAAATGTTTATTAAGCATGTACCTGTAAAGCCCTTATGTGTCATGATGCAATGTTTATCAAAAATTCGGACGTCATTTTTGCAAACAAAATAGTAAAATGAAAATGAAAACAGAGATATACTGAATAACATGATTTTATTGATTGAATGGCCTCTGAATAGGCATTTACATCAGGAAGCAATCCCTGGAAAGAGGTAATCGCACAAAAGATAAAAACAGAAATTAATCTAATGGCAATGTGAAATGGATTTCTATTGGGTTCCAATTCTGCTATGACTTGCTCGTCTTCAAGATCCTCCAGATGATCAGCCTTCTGAAAAGGTGATTGGACTGTTTCCTACCTTTCGAAATTTTCCAGTCATCGACATGAGATGAGATTCAGAACTAACTCAGAACGCAGTCATTCGCTTAATCCCTAACTTTTGCCTGGATCGCCCTTTTCGGGTTTTCAATCCACCGGGATACCCATTTTTGCCTAAGTTGCCTTTTCAGGTTTTCAACTTACCGGGTGTACGATCTTTTCATTTTTAATCCCTAATTTTTGCCCGAACCTTTTCATTTTCTTGGTTCGTCGGGATGCCCATTTTTGCCTGGACTATTCTTTTTACTGTCCAGCGGGTCTATTTTATGCGAAGTATTTTTTAACTGCGTCTGAGTTCACAGGGGAAGTGAAGTTTTCACCATCCATAGTTGCAAGCATTAAAGCCCCACCATCAAAAACCTTGGTGACAATATACGGTCCATCATAGTTAGGAGTCCACTTGCCCCTGTGATCTGTCTGAGGAGGAAGGATCCTTTTCAACACTAAATCTCCGACTTGGAAACAACGAGGACGCACTTTCTGATCAAAGGCTCTCTTCATCCGACTCTGATACAACTGCCCATGACAAATGGCTGCCATTCGCTTCTCTTTGATAAGACTCAACTCATTGAACCTTGTCCGAATCCATTCGGCTTCGTCTAACTTGACATCCAACAAGACTCTTAGAGAAGGAATCTCCACTTCAACAGGTAGGACTGCTTCCATACCATACACCAGGGAGTAAGGGGTTGCCCCGGTCGATGTACGTACTGAAGTGCGGTACCCATGCAAGGCGAAAGGTAGCATCTCATGCCAATCTCTGTACGTGACGACCATCTTCTGCACAATCTTCTTTATGTTCTTATTTGCCGCCTCAACAACGCCGTTCATTTTAGGGCGGTAAGGGGAAGAATTGTGATGCTGAATGTTGAAGTTCTGACACAACTCCTTCATCATTTTGTTATTGAGATTAGAACCATTATCAGTAATGATTCTTTCAGGAATCCCATAGCGACAAATGATTTCTTTCTTGATGAAACGGGCAACCACATGTCTGGTGACATTCGCGAACGACGCTGCTTCGACCCACTTGGTGAAATAGTCGATGGCAACAAGGATGAAGAGATGCCCATTGGAAGCCGTCAGCTCAATCTTTCCAATCATGTCAATGCCTCACATAGCAAACGGCCACGGCGAAGACATCACATTCAGAGGATTCGGTGGTACATGCACCTTATCAGCATAAATCTGGCATTTATGACACTTCCGAGCATACTTGAAACAATCTGATTCCATGGTCATCCAATAATAACCCGCTCTCAACAATTTCTTAGCCATTGCATGTCCGCCGGCATGAGTACCGAAGGAACCTTCATGAACTTCCTGCATTAACATGTCCGCCTCGTGTCTGTCCATGCATCTGAGCAAAACCATGTCGAAATTCCTCTTATACATCACATCGTCTTTGTTCAAGAAGAAACTGCCTGCCAATCTTCTCAAAGTCTTTCTGTCATTGTTGGATGCCCCTGCAGGGTACTCTTGATTCTTCAGAAAGCACTTGATATCGTGATACCAAGGCTTGTCATCGACTACCAGTTCAGCAGCAAACACATATGCGGCCCTGTCAAGGCGCATCACATCGATCCTGGGAGCATGGTTCCAGCGAATTACCTTGATCATGGAGGATAGAGTAGCAAGTGCGTCTGCCATCTGGTTCTCATCACGAGGTATATGATACAATTTTACTGTTGTGAAGAAAGTCAACAGTCTTCTCGTGTAGTCTCTGTAGGGGACCAGAGTGGGCTGGAGAGTATTCCAATCACCATTCACTTGATTGATCACCAGAGCTGAATCTCCGAAGATGTCCAAAGTCTTGATTCTCAGATAAATGGCTTGCTCAATACCCAAGATACAGGCCTCGTACTCAGCTTCATTATTTGTGCACTCAAAAGTCAAACGAGCGGTGAAAGGCATGTGGGCACCTTTCGGAGTAGTAATGACAGCGCCAATTCCACTTCCTCTAGCATTGACAGCCCCATCAAACAACAAAGTCCACTTTTCGTCTGGATCGGGTCCCTCTTCAACAACTGGCTCTTCACAGTCTTTCATCTTGAGGAACATGATGTCTTCATCAGGGAATTCAAACTTCATCGGCTCATAATCATCAATCGGCTGCTCGGCAAGGTAGTCTGACAGAATACTCCCTTTGATGGCCTTCTGTGACGTGTACTGAATATCATACTCTGTTAAAATCATTTGCCAACGAGCGACCCTTCCGGTGAGAGCTGGCTTCTCGAATATGTATTTCACTGGATCCATCTTAGAAATCAACAAGGTAGTATGGTTCAACATATACTGCTTCAGTCGGCGAGCAGCCCAGGCCAAAGCACAACAAGTTTTCTCAAGCTGCGAATATTTGACTTCACAGTCGGTAAACTTTTTGCTAAGGTAGTATAGGGCATGCTCTTTTCGACTAGACTCGTCATGCTGTCCCAATACACACCCCATCGAGTTCTCAGTCACTGATAGGTACATTATCAGAGGTCTCCCAGGAACTGGAGGTATAAGGATCGGAGGTTTCTGTAGATACTCTTTTATCTTCTCGAAAGCCCTTTGACAATCTTCATTCCACCTGATAGCCTGATCTTTCTTCAGCAATTTGAAAATTGGCTCACACGTGGTTGTTAGGTGAGAGATGAACCTTGCAATGTAGTTCAACCTCCCTAAGAAACTACGGACTTGCTTCTCTGTTCTTGGCTCTGGCATTTCCTGTATCGCTTTTACTTTGTCGGGATCCACCTCAATCCCTTTTCCGCTAACGATAAAACCCAGCAATTTTCCCGATCTCACCCCGAAAGTGCACTTGTTCGGGTTAAGTCTCAATTTGAATTTCCTTAACCGTTCAAACAATTTCTGCAGATTCACCAAATGTTCTTCTTTTGTCTGAGATTTGGCAATCATATCGTCCACATAAACCTCGATTTCATGATGAATCATATCATGGAACAGAGTCACCATAGCTCGTTGATATGTTGCTCCGGCATTTTTCAGACCAAACGACATCACCTTGTAGCAGAAGGTGCCCCATGGGGTTATGAAACTTGTCTTTTCCATGTCCTCTGGTGCCATCTTGATTTGGTTATAGCCAGAAAAGCCATCCATGAAGGAGAATACCGAGAACTGAGCTGTATTATCCACCAAAACGTCGATGTGAGGTAATGGGAAATCATCTTTAGGGCTAGCTCTATTCAGATCCCGGTAGTCGACACACATCCGTACCTTTCCATCCTTCTTAGGTACTGGGACGATGTTTGCAACCCATGGAGGGTAATTGGTGACTGCTAGAAACTCTGCATCCAACTGCTTTTGCACTTCTTCCTTTATCTTGACAGCCATCTCTGGTCTTGTTCTTCTGAGCTTCTGCTTGACCGGAGGACAACCTTCTTTGAGAGGCAAGCGGTGTACCACGATGTCTGTGTCCAGCCCAGGCATGTCCTGATAAGACCAGGCGAAGATGTCAACGTATTCTTGCAGCAATTCAATCAGCCCTTTCTTCATATTGTCTTCTAAAGCAGCCCCTATCTTGATTTCTCTCTTGGCGTCCTCGGTGCCGAGATTAATCACTTCAACAGACTCTTGATGCGGTTGAATAACCCTTTCCTCTTGTTTTAATAACCTGGTAAGCTCTTCAGGGAGTTCACAGTCTTCATCACCCTCTTCTTCAGCTTGAAAGATTGGATTTTCAAAGTCGAGACGAGCCGTAGCAGAAACATTATCAATAGGATCCGGTGATGTGCATCTGCATGAGTGATGGTATGTGCTTATGAGTGTGAACAAGAAGTGAAAACTAAACAAAACATTGCCATTTTATTTATTTTGAAAAACTGCAAAAATAGAAAGACAGGGAACGAAATATTTGAATGCAAAAATACGTCCTTTATTTATGATAAAAATGCAAGTGTCACATAGACGGGCCCTACAATGAGTCATTACGCCCTGGGCGGAACGTAAGACTTGGATATGCATGAATAAACAAAGAAAATTACTCTTCAAGAAGAGTGACTTGGATAATCTCTTCAGAAGACCAATTGTTGATGACTTCACCCGGGATCCTCGGACGCACCCAGTTGTCAATGTCACAATCACTATCCCCATCTTCTTCGTTGATTGCAGAGACTTGACCATACTGAATGATGCCAACACTGGAGAAAGTGATCGGCCCCTGAAGTGTTGTAGAAGTCAAAACTGGCTGATACCCAATCCCGAACTTATCTTCTTTCACTGGTAATTCCAACAGACGCCCCCAACCGGGAGCAACACCTGAATCCACCACAGCCCGTACCTGCTTAAAGGATGAGATGGAGGCACCCGCCTTAACCTCTTCCACCAGCGCTGCATCCTTGACTTGAACTGACTCAAAGGCCTGACACAGAGTCTCATGAATTTCACCTTCTACTTCTACATACTTGAAGGTAGACAGGTTACTGACCAGGATGTCCTCCTCACCACAGACGGTGATAATTCGTTCGTTGACCGGAAACTTAATCTTCTGATGTAGAGTTGAAGAGACTGCCCCAGCATTATGGATCCAAGGACGACCCAGCAAGCAACTGTAGGAAGGACTGATATCCATCACGTAGAAGACAGTGTTGAAGGTTTGTGATCCAATCAGAATTGGCAATTCTACCTCTCCAAACACCGATCTCTTAGAACCATCGAAGGCTCTCACAATAAGATCTGAAGGTTTCAGGGCCAAACCCTCTACTTCTAACTTCGACAGGGCTCTCTTGGGTAGCACATTGAGAGAGGAGCCTGTATCCATCAGAACATGCGATAGCACGGTGTCTCTGCATTCCATCGAGATATGCAGAGCCTTGTTATGATTGCGTCCGGCTGGTGTCAAGTCAGAATCGGTGAAACCCAACTCGTTGCTTGCATGCACATTGGCGACGATCCCTTCTAGTTGGTTTACCGAGATTTCTCGAGGTACATATGCAGCATTAAGAACCTTCAGAAGTGCCTCCCTGTGTGCCTCCGAACACAACAGGAGTGAGAGAATGGATATCTTGGACGGAGTCTGAATCAACTGATCGACTACCTTGTAGTCGCTTTTCTTTATGATTCTCAGAAGCTCGTCCACATCCTTTGCAAAAGTGGGCTCAGAACCATCCTGGGGTGCAGAGGTACCCTCATTCACGACTTTCTTGCCTTTGGTTTTCGCCACAGCATCAGCATTATCAGCTTGGGTAACCGGTGGTGAGAATAATCTACCACTCCTGGTGAATCGGCCGATTCCACCGACATTATCCACTGCGGGACCGTCAAGTTCAGGCTTCTGACCCTCTTCTACTTTTAGTGGTCGTTCCACCTTATGATCGTGCGTATACACACTCCCCCCATAATGCCACGGAATGGCCCTTTCACTGGTGAAAGGTAAAGGACCAGGGGTTGTGATGGTCATAGTAGATCGTCGCACTGGTGGCACGGGTTGCGCTTCTGGCACACTGATCTGATTAGTTGGGTAGAAAATAGTGATAGTAGCAATATCACAATCGTACTCAGAAATCTCATTCATTGAAATGCAAGCATCCGAAACATCGGAATCAAGTTCAATTACATCAGGATCATCCACATTGGAAAAAATAAATACATCATCATGGATTACAGAATCAGTAGGAACAACATCTGCGAATTCATCAGTAGCATCTTCAAACCCTTCTTCCTCAACCCTTTCCACAAACTCTTGGACAGACAAATCTTCAACCTGGAGGATGCCTTTGTCGAGCAAGGCCTGGATACCCTGCTGTAGCTTCAAATAACCTCCACCCTGAGTGGCACAATCCAAACAACCCTTCCCACAACCGGGGAAAACATCGGCCTTCAGCAAGCATCCTTTGATATCCAACAATGGAGTCTTCAACTTCAGCACATCTTTGACGGATCTGGCTTCCAATTCCATCATATTAACGTTTGCACCACCATGCTAGGGCATGGGATTGTTAACGACATTCGGAGCCGGTGCAAGGTCGATGGCCTTTGAATCTATGAGGTCTTGAACTACGTGCTTAAAAGCTTTGCAGCTCTCAATATTGTGGCCAGGTGCCCCAGAGTGGAAGCTACACCTAGCGTTGGCGTCGTAACCCACCGGAAGTCTACCAATAGGAGGAGCTAGAGTGCGCAGTTGCACAAGTTGTAGTTGTTGAAGACTAGAAAGCAACTGAGCGTACGACATTGGAAGGGTGTCGAAACGCCGGTCCATCATCCTTTGCCTCTGTTGATAAGCGGGTCTGTTACCCGGTTGCTGCTGCTGTTGATACTGAGCTGGTTGACGTTGTGATTGTTGTTCTTGTAGTGGCGCTGCAGCTGGAATGGTCACAACCGCAACATACGGTTGCTGATGATAATTCTGAAAATTATTCCTCCGGTTATCCCTGTTCTGATAAGAAGATATGGCATTTGCATCCCCTTCTCTCCTCTTTTGTCCCTGAATGAACGACTTCTTCACCCCTGATGAGGATCCACCTCCACTCTGGCTCTTATAGGTCTTTAGGTAATTCTCCACCCTTTCTCCAGTAGAGACCACATCAGCAAAGTTGGAAGCATTGCAACCTACCAGACGCTCCAAGTAAGGTCCGGGCAACGTATTCATGAACATGTTGGCCATTTCCTTTTCCAACATAGGAGGCTGAACACGGGAAGCTGTATCCCTCCAGCGTTGAGCGTATTCCCTGAAGCAGTCATTTCTTTTAAGAGACAGATTCTGAAGTTGAGTTCTGTCCGGAGCCATGTCTGCATTATACTGATACTGCTTCACGAAAGCCTCTGCCAAATCCCTCCAGCAACGGATGTGGGCTCTGTCCAGCCTCATATACCATTCCAAGGATGCCCCAGCTAGGCTATCCTGGAAGAAGTACATAAGTAGCTTCTCGTCATCAGAGTATGCAACCATTTTACGGAAGTAGGCTTGCACGTGAGTTTTGGGGCAAGAGCTGCCATTGTATTTGTCAAATATCGGGACCTTGAATTTCGGTGGCACTCTCACACCTGGGACCAGCCCCAAGTCAGCAACATCTACTCCTAGAAGATTCTGTCCTTCCACTGCTTTCAACCTCTCTTCCAATCTTCTAAACATGGGGTCCATGCCAAAGTCTTCCTGAAGCAAGGGGAACTGATCATCCTGACCATCCCGAATGGGTTGTTGATCTAGGTTGACATGCGGGATCGGGATAGGCCCCGGTCCATTGAGACCATTAGCCTCTCCAGCTGGAGGATCAGCCAACGTCTCCGGTTGAGTAATAGGGGGATCCCTCTGTACCAACAATCTAAGCTCCTGCTGTCCTTGAGCCACCCCTTGAACCAAATCCATGAATTGATTCCTGCAAATCTTCATCTCGACGAGCTCTTCTTGTAGGCTCTCCATCGCTCTCTGTTGATTCCTTCGGGTACCGTATCGGTGAATGCCTGAGTCAGCTATCCTGCTAGTGGGACACCAAACAATATGAGAACACTGCAGCGGTACCTGTTATGCAAGATATGACAATGAATATGTAAATGCAATGCCATGTTTATCAAATCCAAAAGGTATTCTACCCCCTTGATTCCAGTCTCACATCAGGCGAATAGTGCAAGAAGACTGAGTCATGGATAAACTTCTGAGATCAAGATGCAACAAAGGGAAACCAACATACAAATGAGTTCCAAGAAAGGGGCCTTAGCCAAAAGCACATCAAAAGAGGATCCCCACAACAAGCCTGTGGATTATCACTACACAGCAACAAAACAAAAAGTAAAGGGAGGAACATAAACCAGGAATCAGCCTCCTGGAATTGATGCATACAGTCTTGCAACTTCTCACTTAACTCTGAGTTCTTGGTTTGAAGTCCCTCCATGGCACTCTTCAACTTGTCGTACTCCTCTCGGCTCACCATTGTTGACTGCTCAGGAGTAGGTGGATACAAAGGTTCTTCAATAGGGAACGGAAGACCAAACTCTTCGACTCTTCCTTGAAGCCACTCTTCATACCGAGGGTAAGTTCTACAATCTCCTTTTCCAAGGACGGTTCTTCCTCTCTTGATCACCTTGAGCCAGGCCTCAGCTGCCTTACGGGATACCGTCAAATCAGGCGAAGAATGGAAAAACAGAGATTCTTCCACATCCTTTTCCAAAGGCGGAGTTCTTAAAGCATATCCAAACTGTCTAACTGCTAGAGAAGGATTATAGTTGATTCTTCCTCTTCTTCCTACCAACGGAACATTTGGGAAGTTCTCACAACTATGAATAATATCTGCCCGAAGCAAGCTCCGGTCGGACCACCAAGGAATATCTTCAGCTCTCAACCCCATCAATCTCTTCGACCAACTCAACGAGTCCTTGACATTAACGAACACTCCTGATTTGGGTAGGTGAGAACTGAACCACCTATAAAACAAAGGCACACAACAATTCAACAATCCCCCTTTTCTATTCTTATTTCTGTGGTGCATTGAATGAAAGAAATCTCCTAGCAAGGTCGGTACTGGATTTCTCAACACGAAGAGGCGTATTGCGTCCATGTCCACAAATTTGGCGACATTAGGGAACAAGACAATCCCATACACGCAAAGAGCCAACACAACATTGAAACCCCTCTGGTTACCGTCTTCCAGCTTCTTCTTTGCTTCTCCCAGTAAGAAACTCAGATGAAAACCACTAACTTCTCCCTTCTGACACATATTAGCCTTCCAGACTGATTCCTCCAAATATGTGGCTGAAGCAACCATGCTGAGATCGGGCAGAAACTCAGAACTGTAGAACAACAACTGACCTGATAGGAACTCTGAGAAAACTGGCAATCTCCTCCAGAGTAGGGACCAAAATATAATCCGGGAAAGTGAAACATCTCAGTGGAGGGTCATAGAACTGTAGCAGTGTGAATAGGGCGTCATGTTGATCTTTGGAAAGAACCGTGACGAAACTTAGAATCAGACCGTAATCCTCTCGGAATCCTTCTAGAGAACCAGGATCCATTAACTGCATCAACTGTTGGATGGGCTCCAGACAGACCACCGGAAACTTGTAGGCGACAAGTCTCTTTCTGCCAATATCCATCTTAAGAGAACCAGAAAAACTCCGACTGGAATCAAGAAGAAGATTAAACCCTCTTGAAATGGATAAACATGTGTTAAATGATATGAATGCAAATGATGTGATGATGTGAATGCAATGCAGTGGCATGTCAATCAGGATTGCTGTATCTGCTTGAACATCTGTCGGGTTACACTGTCTGAAGAGAAAACCACTGAGGAATATAATACAAGATCAAAGCTCTGCTCCAGAAAACCGGGTTGTTTGGAGGTTAAGGTTTCTTGAATTTAGCCCGCCCCTCACTGGTAGGTTCTAAGAACAGAAGTTCGTCAACTTCAGCCCTTCAGTCGCGAATAATACGTTTACCACTAAAGGTTTGGCATTATTACGGGATAAAAGACCTCCACTGACTCCCCTCAACAGGACATCCTAGAGCAAGTTCCCAGTCTCGAGGTCCTCGGATTGATCAGCGAGAATGCGCCCACCAGAGCTAACATAATCACGTCTCGGAGGAGAGGCCTCGACTGAGTTCTCGGGAAATGGTCACCAGAGTCGACGATTTCTAAAGGAACATCATGTCGTTACGGAACATCCGTAGGACATAATATATCCAAAAGAAACCTCGTCTGGGTGTGGTTCTTCACGAACGACTTAACGTAGCAACATGCCACACAAGCCTCATGATTATCCACTTTAAAACCTGTGTGTGCACTCAAGCCTGGGTAATGGGCTTATCTCTCGTAGAACATCCCATCCCAACAAACAAACAACAGCTCCAACAGATACAGCAAATGAATGCAAGCAAGTAAGTAAATAAATGTACAAAAGCATGAACACCCAATAAACAAGAAATCACAAAAGCTAGGAGGGACTCGCTTAAGGAAGATGGACCAGCAAGAGGTCAACTTCTTAAGTCCCCAGTGGAGTCGCCAGCTGTCGCAACCTGAAAAATACAATGCGCGAAAAAAAACAACCGGCGAAAGAAAAAGACAGAAGAGTCGCCAGCGTGCGTTATTCATCCCAAAGGAGGGAAAGGAAACGCTCGAAGTAAACCTGAAAAAGGAAAGGACAAGACGGGGTCTCGCAACCAAATCTTGGGTTCGGGAGTCGGTTATGCGAAGGGAAGGTATTAGCACCCCTACGCATCCATAGTACTCTACGGGATCCACTTTTGTGGTTTTTGTCTAAAGGGTGTGGGTTTACCTAATGTGTTTATTTACTAAAAAGGTTAAGAGAAATGACTCGCGCGGATGTCGCATCCACTGCATACGTATCTCATCTGAATATGAGAATCAGAGTCTTCGTAGCTCGGCTGACCTATGGGTTGGGGGATGTGTGCTCGCTAAGACATCGCGTCTTATGCCTACGTATCTCATCTGGAATGAGAATCAGAGCAAGCCGTAGTTCGGCTAACTACGGGGTTGTGGATTGGGTTTTGGACGAACGACGTCACTACGCAATCTACCGGATGCTCGACCTTTGGAGACTTACTCGCCTGTAGTAGAAGGAGTAAACGTGTGTTATGGGTTTTAGGGTTTGGGATGCTCAAGGGCAAACAAGCAGTCCTTGACGAAGGAACCGCGCTACACGTGGGGATATGAATACAAAACACAAAACATGTATCTCAAAGTAAAATGCCACCAAGGGGCTCAAACATTGCCTCCTATCGAGGTCTTCCAGCTAAGAAAGCGATAAAGTACGAGAAAAGGAAAAAATTACCACACGGATAAAGATTCGAAGTTACAGCAATTAAAGGATTAGCAACCCTGAGATCTCTCCAGCTAGACCATCAAAGAAAATCAGTCAATAGGATTAATCAGGATAAACCTCCGGATGGTATCCCTGCAAGAGTATGTGAGCCCTCACGAAAACTCAACAGAAAGGTTAGACAAACAAGATGAAATCCGGGGAAAACAATGCCATGGCAACACAAAGACAGGTTAGAACAAAACAGAACAAAAAGAGCGAATGCTTTCATATTCGCGACTGCATCGCCTAGCGAAAGCTTAGCGAAGCTTCGCTGCGTGCTCGCCTAGCGAAGCGGCTAGCGAGCGCCTGCGGGTTTCGGGTTTCTCATTGATAACAGTCCGATGTTAAGGATTCCAGACCCTATGGCATTCATTTCAGGAACAAAATTATCAAACATTCAAGGCATTATTCACATATTCATACACAAATATAAACCCGTGGGCAAAACCTGATGTTACCTCATACATTCATAGCATTCAAATTCAAGGCATAAAGTAATAGGAACAAAGGCATACCTGATGAGAGAGATTGATTAAGATTGAATGGTACGGCCGGATCTGCAAAGTAATACTAGGGTTTGTGTGAGGCGGAGTGAACTTCTCAGGGCTGCCTGAAGGTCGCTGCAGAGTAGTTCCTAGGTTTCCTTCTCTCAAAATCTTTCTCCAGTGAATCTCCCAGTGTAACTCCAAGTGTCCTTTCCTCTACTGAAACTTCAGTATTTATAGACATATTTTCGTGGGTAGTGGGCTCAAATGAGGGAGACCCAAGTCCAAAAAAATTTGTTATATTTTATTTATTTATTTAATTAACTTTATTTATTTATTTATTTTTAACTTTTTTTTTTTTAAGTTTCTTGGATCTAATTCTGATTGACATGATGAAATGTAATGTATCTAATGTTAAATGACCTAAAAAATGAATGCATGCATGAGGTGTAAAGCGTATGCTTCCAGGAAAAATGAAGGGTAAACTTTGGGGTATTACAAGCTTACGAAATTTCATCTAGTTTTTCTAAATTTTTTGAAACATAAGATATATAAACAATCATGTTTTTTGAAATTTATAAAAAAATATATTTTCCTCGATCTGTGAATATAAAAGAGGAATGCCAACAGTGATTTCAAGGATGGTAAGATCTTGAAGAGCGGGGCTCAGTGTACTCATAAGGTAGGTTTTTCCTTATGAATGTATCCAAGATCATCAGTTTCCCTAACGGAGATTGCGGGAATGGTATAATCCCCATTGAAGAAGCCGACAGGTCTTTATAATAGAGTTTGTTTAGATGTTTCTTGTCCCCTACAAACCTTTCCCTCCCTCGAAACGGAGTCCATGCTTATTGAAGATTAACTTTGGGTCTCCAAGTGATATCTTTATATTCTCTCTTTCAAAAGGGATTTAAGCCTTGTATCAGGATTTAGCTTCGTTGATGGCTTTTGATCGTTCTTTGCAGGGTTTCTTTTCAGTTGAATCCCTAGCAAGGTCTACAGTAGCATCTCCACCATATTGATATTAGCTGAGTACTCGGTTGTACTGTGTTATCGATCAAACCCTTTTCTGCCTATTTTATTATCATATTCATGCACATATTCATATACATATTTAGAACATCATGATATTTATCTGTGCATCTTGTATTTTTTGGTGCATTCCCCGTTCTCTGGTGTTTTTCTCCCCGTAGAGTGTGCGCGTCCTCTCTCCAGTAGAGTGTCGGCCTTAAGAAGAAATTGCTTACCCTTTCTAATTCCCCATAGAGTTTGATCCTAGCGGAAGGTTTTGTTTCAGTTTTTCTTTCCAGTTCATTATCTGGATGGAATTAATATCCATTTGAGTTATCTTCTCATTAGATTTAGTCTTCTTTGATTTTTTCTCTCCATTTTATTCCTGGGTTTAACTTTGGTCCTTGGACTTACTACCTTTGTTAAGCTATCACTTGGATGATAGTAGGTAATATTTCCTCTTACCTTTGGTTGATTACCTTTGCTAAGCTATCACTTGCCTGGTAGTTGGTGATTTTTCTTTGTGAGCTTATTACGTTTGTTAAGCTATCACTTGGTTGATAGTAGGTAATATTTTCTTTTACCTCTGGTAGGTTGCCTTTGTTAAGTTATCACTTGGCTGGTAGTTGGTAATCTTTCCTTTTGAGATTATTACCTTTGTTAAGTTATCACTTCGCTGGTAGTAGGTAATATTTTCTATTATCCTTTGAATCACTATCTTTGTTAAGCTATCACTTGGCTGGTAGTTGGTAATCTTTCCTTTTTTACTTATTACCTTTGTTAACCTATCACTTGGTTGGTAGTTGGTAATCTTTCCTTTTGAGCTTATTACCTTTGTTGGGCTATCACTTCGTTGGTACTAGGTAATATTTTCCCTTATCCTTCAGATAGTTACCTTTGTTAAGCTATCACTTGGCTGGTAGTTGGTAATCTTTCTTGTTGAGCTTATTACCTTTGTTAAGCTATCATGTGGTTGATAGTTAGGTAATTTCTCCCCCCTTAGTGGATATGGGCTTCCACCTTGATCGACCTTTCTCTCGGCGAAGTCTTGCCTTGATAAGTTGTCCCCTGTAGAACTTTGTTTGTCCCCAGTTGGGTTTTCCCCTTTTGGAAATTCTTATTTCCCCTGTGGAGTTTTAATCTCCTCTTTTCTCCAATAGTTATTTTTCTCTCACATCTTGGTCCTCTCCCTCTTATATTTGAGTTTGCCTTTTGCAGGGATCATCAAACATCTCTTTGTTGGTATTTTACCCTTTGCGTTTATATGTTGATTATTTATCTAACCACTAATCAAAATAGAAAAAATATGTCTTGCTTTCTTTGAGTTTATTGTGCAAGCTAGATATTTTCCATCAAGAGCATCAAGCATGGCTCCTCAGCTAGGGTTTCTTTTGGATTCCTCAGCAAAATGTGTTCAACCATTGATTCTCAAGAGGCTTATCTATCAAGCATGATCTCCAAAGTCCTCAAGCACATCTCCATCTCATTTTGACCAAGAGTATCTCAAGGTTTTGTGGCTTATTTCTCAAGAAAAAGTCAAAGATTCATGTGTTTATTTTCATGCCTTATTTAATAAGTTACCTCATACTTTGAGCAATGCAACCAAGACACATTCAAGGATATCTCATTTTGAGTTCATATGATCATCCATGTACCTTGAAATGCAACAAAAGTTCAAATGCACAAGTTTATATCAAGATGGTTTGACCAAAAGTCAACATTTAAAGTCAAAGTTCCAAAGATCATAACTCTTTCAATCCTTGACAACTTCTCCTTACATGAGAAGAGCCAATTATGCTTGGAAGATCATCAAAAGTTTGGAGACATTATATGTCATTTGTGGACTTAGTGAAATTTGACCTATATTCATGTGACTTTTTCTCAACTTTCAAGGATCTTAACTTCTTCAATATTCAACATATGAGGATGATTCTTTTTGCATAATATCATTTGTGATGCTCTCTAAAAGTTTGCTTCAAGGATCAAAGTTAAAATATGCTTAGAAGGCCATGGAATTGATTGAGACATTAAATGTCATTTTCAGCCATTGGATACTTAAAATTTTCTAAGTTACATGACCAATTTTTCGTGTGAACTTCAATATGACATAACTTTGTGCTCAAGCATCCAATTGCAACCTTTCTTGGCACATTGTAATCTTTGATATGATGTCAACACAATGCAAGAAGTATGGGATCAAAAAGCCTCAAGAGCACGATGCATAATTGAGTTGAACATGGTAACTTGAAACAAAAGAAATCCCCATGGTCCGAATTTGAACTTCACTAATTCTCAATTCCAGGCCAAATTAGCATGTGTTTTGGACTTAAACATGTTTAACCAAGTCTCCAGAAGTTAATTGGCCCTTGAAACATATCATTTGGATGGATTTTAAGGGAATGCAAGTCACACTTTTTTCACCTTTGGATCAAATTCATTTCTCACGAATTAAGCTTGATTCCACACGTATTTGGATCCAAACAAAATTGAGCTTCACCAACTTACGATAACCATTTAGACAAGGTAGTTCTGAGCATCATTTGAACTCAAATAAGTTACCACAATATAGACCTTCACTCTCTGATGCTTTCCCCTAACTTATCTAGTGTTGGTTGATCGTGGTCATCATTTAATTTTATTCTTCATAGCTTGGGTGCTTCTGAAACTTCTCTGAAATTCCCCCTGCTCAGTTTAGATAAATGAATTTGGAGCATGAGGTTGAGTTCATTATGAGGAGACGATCACATTGGTGGTGGTCTCGTATTCTGAATCTACTAAATGATGAAGCTCAGTGAGTGATCATCAAGGAAGATGACCGAAATGTTTCAGGTCATTTGAGTTTGGCCAAACATGTTGGACATTTAAAATGTTTTGATTGGTTCAATTGGAATCAGATCCTGTATTTTATTTCAGCTAAATTTCATCAAGCGCTCCAGTCTTGTGAGCGTTGGATCTGCCACGTCAATTAATGAAGTCAGATCTAACGCTCTGTGTTTTTCTGATTTTTTTTTCTTTTTTCATTTTAATTACTTTTTCTTTAAAAATTCATAGTAATTTCATTTTTCATCCAAAATATCCCAAAATAATTTCTAAAATTCTCTTTTATTTTTCTTCATCTGATTTTTATTTTTTCATATTTTATTTTACTGATTTTCTATTTTTCCATATTTAATTTTACTGATTTTATATTTTTCATGGAATTTCTCTTTTCTCCTTTGTTTTAATTGGTTTAAAAATATTTTTCTGCATTTTTTAATTCTGAAAAATTTATTATATGTCTCTTATTTTATTTCCAGCCTTCCATAATTTTCTTGGCCATTTATTTGGTGTTTTGGAGAAATTTATGGATTTTCCCTTTTATTTCCATTTTAAAATTCATTTTAAAAATATTTTTAATTCATTTTATTGCATTTTATATTTGTTTGACCTTTGTGGACTTCTGTTGGCCTTGGATCATGGTTACTTTGGTCACAGGTCTTATCAAACTCAATGGATCTTGGGTGTTGATGAGATGAAAACCTTAATCCACCAAAATAGATGATTGATATTGATGATGACTTGATCAAACCTCTGATCCAATTTGGGTGTGATGTCTCTTGTCCTCTTATTCTTCGTCCCTTTCTTTTCTTTCTTTCTCTTGATCAATTGGATGGTTTGTGTCCATCTTATTCATGATGTGTGGATTGGAACTTGATGAACTTTCATCATTTCAAATCTACCTCTTAATTGATCATGGATCACTAAAGGTACTTTGGATTGATGCATAAGTTTGTCCTAAGTACTATGAAGTATAGATTGATATAATGAACCATTCCTCCAACCTTTGTGCTTGATCAATTCTCTTTTATTTTTGTGTGGCATGGCTCTAGGTGAATGATTTACATATCATCTCTCTAGCATGTATTAACACAAACATTATTATTGATCGGTCTTAGATAGTTGTGACTTCTACATAAGTCCAATTACGATTGCTTAACATAGCGCTAAATTTGTACCGAAAGTAAATCATTTTTATAAGTGAGATTGTAACTGTCCTAATCCTCATGGTATTTTGTGAAAATATTGCTTCCTTTTAACTTATGAGAGCTAGTGGCATACTAGTTGATTTCATCCAAGTTGGAGCCCTTCTCATAGGTAACGTAAAGGTCCATGTTTTCGTGCTTGTGAGTGAATAGTTGAGTATTCTCCAAAAAATGACAAATTTCCTTTCCTTTTTGATTACTAACATCATTCACTAACATTGTACTAACTTTATTTTAATGTCATTTATCTTATGTTCTTTACTTTTTTTTGTCATTTACTTTATGCTTTTACTTTAACATCCTATATCATAGTGTTTATGTTTAAGCTATTTTACTCTTTGTTTATTTGGATTTATTTTTCTTTTAAAGACATTAATAAAGGAAAACCCCCATAAATTTTTTGCTTATTTTGATTTATGGAGTTGAGGTTACTATCCCTAGCACTGTCGTGGAGTTATGGACTTAGAACTAGGACCTTAACCCTTTCTTTGGGAGTTGGTGATTTAAGACTTTGGGATTCATCTGATACCATTGACTTTGGACCCTCTTTTGAAGACTTGGCTTGGTTACTTTGATTTCATTTGATGCATGATATATTCTTTGCTCATTTTGGCTTGCTTGAGGCTTAATCCAAAGGAAGGAATTCTTGCTTGACTTATGTCATAAAACTTGCTATCTCTTGGTTAGATATTTCCTTCCTAGCTTTTACTTTATGCTCTAAGATAGTCTCTTCTTATCTTTGCTCTTGTTTAAATTTCAAAATCTTCTCCCTCTTTTCAAAACCTTCTTGCTTTTTTTAAACTTGAACCATTTTCTCAAGAAACCTTAACTTTTGTCAAGTGATTTTCAAAATATTTTCTTAATAAATGTTAACTTTTGTGTGTGGTATGTTTCATGAGCATAATCCATTATACTATATCTCTAACATGCATTAACACCAAAATTCTATTGCCCGACCTCAAATAGTTGTGACTTCTACATAAGTCCAATTATGATTGCTTAACATAGTGCTAAATTTGTGACACAAAAGGCATAAGCATTCTAGTTAGTGAGATTGTAAGTCTCCCATCTTTCATGGTATTGTGTAGAAACTTGGCCTTCTTTCTTTCCTTTAGAAGATGTTTTGGCTCAAGGATCCATGCTTGTGATAAGTGGGTTGAGTGTTCTCCAAAGAATGTCTTGAGATAAAAAAGCAAAAGCAAAACAATACTAACTTCTAACCTAATTAACTACTAACTTTTAATTTCAAGCTTTTAATTTAATGCAATTTGCTTCTAGCACTTTATTTCATTTGCCATTGTTCATATCATTCTAATTGTTTATGTTAATGTAATTTTCACTTTGTCCATTTGGATCATATAGTGTGATATTTTATTTGTGTATACTTTGCTTGTTTGTGTGGTCTTTGACCATTAATGTACATAATAATAACAAAAACCCTAAAAAACTTTCGAGTGGACTGTTGGCTTGATCTTGGACAAATGGACTTAGAATCTAGACAACCTTCCTATGCTATTGGACTTGGCCAATGCCAACTTATTGAAGAACCAAGTGCTTACAATTTGAACTTCCTCTGATACATCTTTGAAGACCTCTCTAATATTCATCTGCAACATGATCATTGTGAAGCTGTTATTTTAAACCTATGACTTATGGAGTTCATCTGTTACATGGGCAACTTATGAAGAAGACCATGGAAGGGATAAGCTTGGATGAGGCCATCTTTATTTGATGCCTTGCTCTTCGAGATAATATAATTGTGCATTTGTGTGTTGTTTAATTCTAAAAGTCCAAGGGAATTCTGGGTTTCTATTGACATTTTTGTCTATTGGATTGCTACCCATTTGGTCAGATCTTTTCAACTCTAAACTTTTAAATTTTGTGCATAGAATAGTCTCTTCATCTTCTCCCCATTTCTTTAATTTCAAAATCTCTCCCTCCATTTTTTTAAAAATCTTCTTTGTTTGAACTACTTTTGTTCTAAACTTAGACCACTTTGAAAAAAAAGATAGAAACTTTGGCCCTATGCCATTGCATTTTCAAACTTCTTTTCTTAAATCAAACTTGTAAATAAACTTAACTATACTTGACTTAAACCTTCAAAAGGCCAAAAAGAACTAACTCATTCAAATCAGTTTAGGCCTTTGGGCCTTTCAAACTTAAATTTTGTTAAAATCATTGCATCCACTTTAAAATTTGTATCACGAACTACGAGGTTTTGATCCCTCATTTTTATGTTGGTACGTAGGCACAAGTCCGAAGGTCTTGTCAAACACAAAAATATAATTAATGAATTCTTTTCTCATCCCCCCATTCTATTTGTTTGTAAACATCACTTTGTACAAAAATACATATGCATACAAAAAGGCTCCCTAGGAGTACCTAGGACACTTTGGGTGCTAACACCTTCCCTTTGTGTAACCAACCCCCTTACCTGTGATCTCTGACTTTTATTAGTTTTTATTTGAAAACTTCTTACTTTTTGGGTTTTGTTCATACTTTTTCCCTTTTCCCTTGGAAACAATAAAAGCGCAGTGGTGACTCTTGTTAATTGATCTCTAGCTTGTCAATAGCTTGATGATCATGAATTTCCCGCTACAGAAGTTAAGTGGCGACTCTACTGGGGAGTAGTCTCCAGTGGGTTTAGCCTACTTTTGTGTGTGAATATATTTGTATATATGTGATGTTTGTATATATGTATGTGTGATATAATTTGCTTGTTGTGCTTGGTGATCTCTGAGTGGTGAGATAAGTTCTAACCCGAACTTGAGTGCAATTAAGATAGGAGGATGGTATAGTCATGTTCGACTTGTGTGGAGTAGTCCTTAACAAGTTGGCTTGAGATCCATCCGCTCATTGGAGACTCCTTTGGATTTAGAAATGTCACACAAGTATTTATGGTTAGGCATTACTATTTCTAATTGGGTCCGAGAAGTTAAGGACCTTAGAACATTTAACCCATCTTGGCCTATTTAGGACCTAGTGCGGAAACTGTTCAAATGTAGACTTGATAACAGTTGTTACGCGATACTACACTCAGACGAGTTTCTCTTGAGAATATTATGGATCGATGAGTTAGTCATCTTAACCTGTAATATCCGATAGATGGAATTAAGACTCCGAGAACTTTTTAGAACATGACCTACATGTTTTATCCTTAGTTCACTCCTTTGGGATGGTTCTTACCCAGAATCCATGCTCGTGACTCGCAACAAACCCTTGATTCTTGGTTGATCCAATCAAGCCTGGTCAATATCAATGGAACTTGGGTGTTGATAAGGTGTAAACCATAATCCACCAAAATGGATGATTGATCTTGACAATGACTTGATTCATCCCTTGACCTTTAATTGCCTTGTGTGTGATCCCTTATTTGTGATTGTTGCATTCATGCATTCATGCGCATCATAACATTCATCACACGAAAATTTCAAGGAACTAAGGTATCATTTGCAAATATTTTCAGACCATGGATTATGGACGAAGGAACACTAAGAAGTACAGTTTCAGATGTCCAGATTTAAAAGAGTTAAGGAAGCAAGCATCTTTTGTATTAGATCCCTTGGACTTCAAACAACGTCATGTGAAACTACAGTCCATCTTATCTGCTGATATAGTTGAAGGACTTTTGAGTGTGCTAGTGCAGTTCTATGATCATCTCTACCGTTGTTTCACTTTCCCAGATTTTCAACTTGTGCGTACATTGGAGGAGTATTCTAATCTTTTGGGGATACCTATTTCTAGTAGAGTGCCTTTTAGTGGATTGGAGGAGATTCCCCGATCTAATCTTATTGCTGAAGCTCTTCACTTGAAGAAGTCTGAGATAGAGGCTCATTGGGTGAAGAAAGGAGGGTTATTTGGGTTTCCATCTGATTTCCTCATCAACGAAGCTATTGCTTTTGCTCAAGCTGGTAGTGTGGACGCTTTTGAAGCTATGTGTGTATTGCTCATCTATGGATTATCTTTGTTCCCTAACATTGACGGTTTTATTGATGTTAACGCCATTAGACTTTTCTTGATTGGGAATCCTGTGCCTACTTTGTTGGGAGACATGTATTTCTCTTTGCATCTAAGGAATTCTAAGAGTGGTGGAACGATTGTCTGTTGCATTCCTCTTCCGTACAAGTGGTTTATTTCACACTTGCCTCAGACGCATGCTTTTGTGGAGAACAAACAATGTCTAAGGTGGTCTCAGAGACTTATGTCCTCTCACTAATGATGATATAGTTTGGTATGATCCGTCTTTAAGCGGTTTGGAGATTATTGATAGTTGTGGTGAATTCTCTAATGTGCCTCTCATTGGTACACAAGGAGGAATTAACTACAACCCTGCTTTGTCTCGTCGTCAACTTGGGTTCCCCTTGAGAGACAAACCTAATAACATGTTGTTAGAAGGTATTTTCTATCAAGAGGGTAAAGATCCCCAACATTTGAAGCAAAAGTTTGTGCATGCTTGGCATAATATGCATAGGAAAGGAAGATCCGAGCTTGGTCCGCGCAATTGGGTAGCTTTGGAAGCTTACACTCTTGGGGTGAAGAAGAGAGCTTTGGAGTTGAAGATATATTATCCTTGTGAAAGACCTATGTCTATGGTTGTGGTTGAGCCATTAACTCTCCCTAACCAAGATGTAGAGGAGTTGGAAGACGCGCTCTTCAAGATGAAGCAAGAGAAGGATATGTCGGAAGAAAGTTTCAATGTTTTGAGCAAGAAGCATAAAGAGTTGCAGTTGGAGTCTAAGGACAAAGATGCACTTATTGAGCTACTTGAAGACCGAGTGACGAAGAGACAGAGAGAGCCAAAGATTTCATCTTCTAGCATGCCTCAACCTTCCGTTGCTTGGAAGAAGATTGTTGATCAGCTTGTCCTCGAGAAGACTCAGATGAAGGCTTCTATTGAGACCGAGATCCGTCGCATTCGAAGGAAGTACGCGCCTTCAGCCAGATCTTCCGACATTGTTGTTAGGGATCCTTAGGATGACTAGTCTCCTTTTCTCTTGTATCTTTTTATTTTTTGGTTTCTGAAATTGTACTCAGTGTAATCCTTCCGATTTATATAAATAAAAGGAGATTTTTGGTCATATCAAATTGTTGCAATCGCCATTTAAATATTATATATTTGCAAATGATACAGTAAGTTCCTTGGAAATAAAAAATCAAGCATTGCATTTCATGCATCATTTGCATAAGCAGGTTTTTGCCAGGTGTCTGATTGGTGTTTCTTATGTGCTTTAGCCAAGCTGACTCACCGGTACAATACCCGAGCCAATCATCTAAGAATTATGGAACATTTGGAGCAAGAGAACAAAGAGCTGAAGAACGAGATTGCTCGCCTGACTGCCATGATGGAGTCAGTTCTTGCTGCTCAGAGTCATGCTTTTCCAACACCCGTAACTCCTCCCGCGAGGACTGTTATTTCAGAAGTGGCTACCTCTACCATGCCTGCTGCTACCGTCCATTTCGCGTTGAACCTTCCTGCCAGATTCCCGTGGGGAATGCCGCCCAACTTTGTGCCTGAAGGTTTTGTGCCTACATTTGCTTCCATGCCGGCATCTAGCCCGGTCATGTTCGTGCCATCTCCCGTTATGCACGTTTTGCCTCGCGTAGAGGATACCATCTATCATTCCGAGCCATCTGAGGGTCTGGGTGTTTATGAGAAGATGGATGAAATGAAAGATCAATTTCTTGAGCTGCGCAAGGAATTGAAGACGCTGAGGGGTAAAGATCTGTTTGGGAAGAGTGTTGCCGAGTTGTGTTTGGTACCCAATGTCAAAATCCCGGTGAGGTTCAAATTTCCTGAATTTGAAAAATATAAGGGGAACTCATGTCCGCTCAGTCATCTTGTGATGTATGCTCGCAAGATGTCAACTCAGACTGATAATGACCAATTGCTTATTCACTACTTCCAAGATAGCCTGACTGGTGATGCACCCTGTTGGTATATGAGGTTGGATAGTGCAAGCATTCACATATTCAATGACTTGGATAGTGCTAGCATTCACATATTCACTATTCAATGACTTAGATAGTGTCAAGCAATATAAATATAATGTGGACATGGCGCCGAATAGAGACCAATTGAGGTTTATGTCTTAGAAAGACAAAGAGACATTCAAAGAGTATGCGCAAAGATGGAGGGAGTTGGCTGCCCAGATCACTCCTCCTTTGGAGGAGAAAGAAATAACAAAGATCTTCTTAAAAACCCTGAGTTCATTTTATTATGGACGCATGATCACTATTGCCCCCAGTGATTTTACCGAAATGGTAAATATGGGGATGAGACTTGAAGAAGGAGTCTGTGAAGGACGTTTGTCAAGAGATGAGGCGTCAATAAGTAAGAGGTATGGCAGTAGTTTCAGCAAGAAGAAGGACAGTGAGACCAATGCAACTACCAGTGGGAGGCAAAGGAGGCCTCAGATCAGAAGAAATCCACCACCCCGTCAACAACATCATCATCAAGTATCATCAGTAATTCCTGTATTTTCTAATCAACAAGCAACACCAATTCAACAACAACAACATCAACGTCAACAACAACAACCGCAATAAAGAACGGACACCTACAACAACAACAATATCAACAACAATCAGCATTGTAGTGGGGTATTCGTTACCTTATGATTTATTGACTAAATCAAAAGTAAGCATAAAATTCGAGTCGCCACCGCACTTTTATTTGTCCAATGGAAAGTGAAATTCTAGTTAACAGACTTTTGATGTCACACGGGTTGTTATGACATCCAATTCTGCGCAGACAAGAATTATGCAGAACTTAAAAAGTAAGTGCAGTAAATAACACAAAGAATTGTTTACCCAGTTCGGTCCAACATGACCTACGTCTGGGGGCTACCAAGCCAGGGAGGAAATCCACTATTAGTAGTATTAATTCAGACCTTAAACCAACTGCTTAACCCTATCACTTAATACCTACCCAATGCAATTTCAATCTTACACTAATATCAGAGTTCCTACTCACTCCCCCTCAATCACCTCAGTGATTACAACCTTTAATTAAAATTAAAGACAATTATGAAGTCACACTTCAAACAACTCTTGATTTTGCTTAACAGCTTTAATCAAGATACACAACACTCACGCTTAAAATCTTAGAGTGACACAACACTTACAACTCAATGAACACCCTATACCAATGCAATCATCTCAGTGATAATAACTTGGCTCACAAGATACACCTAATACAAGACACACAAAAATACAGCAGTGAAGTATGATGGACACATAAAATCTTCACACCTAAAATCCCCGAGTTCTGAAAGAAGGATTGCCATCCTTTTATATTGCATCACTTGGGCTTTGTACTTGTATTTCCTGAATTTAAGGTCAAGCGAGTTAACCTAAATTCCACAAGTAGGTTACTAACAAATAGGCTATTTGTTAGGTTCATTTATTGTAGCTTAGTTGTTGGTTTCCTGGATTTTAGCTCAGCTGTTGACTTCCTGAAGAATAGCCTGAGAAAAATGTTGAAACAGAAAAACTAAACAACCTACAATTTAGCATATGTTGCCTGGAGTGAATGTCACAACATTTAGTTTGACATCCAAGGCATAAACCATATGCTAAGTCTGTTATCTTCCTGAAAACAGACTGTAAAAATTTTCTGTACTGTACAGGACCAATCTGTCCATACTTCAGTAACAGCGTACATTCATAAATGTCAAAGCATCCAATTTGACATTTACACAATGAGCCTTACGCCAGGTCTGTTATCCTCTTGATAAGCAGACTGAGAAATATACTGAACTGTAGCAGACAACTAACCTGCCTATTATTCAGTATATGTTGTCAATGATGAAAATCATAACTTCCAGTTTGACATTCAGACAGTAGGCTTTGTGTCAGGTCTGTTATCCCCTTGATAAATAGACTGGAAACAAATACTGAGTTATTAAAGAACACCAGCTGTTCTATTCCTCAGTAACTGCGACAGGGATGAATGTCATAACATATAGTTTGACATTCGGTAGATCCTGTATTAGCTAAAGCTGCAACATACAACTCAAGTATGTCATGACATCAGTCAAGACATCAGAGTACAGTTAGATGTTCTAACATACAATACAGTCAAACAGTCATCTCCACAGCATGTCATGACATCAGTCAAGACATTAGAATCCAGCTAGTGTTTTACCATACAATGCAGCCAATCAAACATCTACAAACTCCCCCTTTGGAATTTTTTTGGCTAAAACACTTTGGCCTCACAACAGAGTCCACAGCAGCGGAAAACACACATCTAGCAGGAAATTAACCTAGCTAATACACTCAGAGTAGCAGCACACTCACACACATGGAAGTTAAATAAAAACTTCACATAACAGCACACATACAGAAGTTAAATAAAAACTTCTAATTGTAGCACACATACACACTCACACTCATAGAAGTGGAACATCAGCTGCAGCACAACCTCTGGATTAGAGGATCTTCAATATCTGTTTAGCAAAACAATCTATTGTACTGGGGCATCACCATCACAGGTGTTACTCCCCCTTTTTGTCAAAAATGTTGCCAAAGCAACACTTTAAGTTACAGACCAACATAACAAAAACAGAATTACACACAAACAAAATTACAGACAATGATTTATTCATCTGACTTAGAGTCAGCTTCATCATTAGTGCCATCATCAGAACTAGCCTCCTTCTCACCCTCTGAACTTTGCCTTGCAGCTCCATCTGTAGCCTCAGCAGCTTCACCAAGCACACCATCATCAGACATCTCCAATTGGATAATCAGCTTTTCCAACGTGAGCTTCCTAGCCTCCAGCTCTTTGCAAGTCTCTCTGAGTACAACAATGACAACAACTTTATCTGGTTGGGTGCCAACACTGGATGTTTCTCCAGTTGTCATGACAATGTCAGGGACATGCTTACCCAGGAACAGTTTGTAATTGAAGGCCAACGGACTCTCTCTTCTTTTCACAAAGTCATTGTCTGTCAATATGTTTGGGAATTGATTCAGCACAATGCCACATATGAGGGAAGGAAAGGCTATAGGCCTCTTCACACTGAAACTCCCAGCATGTTTCATAGTCTGATCAAAAATGTAGGTTCCATAGTCAAACTTTGCTTTGGTTCCAACAACATAGATGAACTTTCCAAGCATCACAGACACAGTGGACTTGTGATTTATGGGCACCCAGTTGGCAGCTCCAACTTTGTGTAGCATAGCATACTTCACACTGAGTTTGCTGGCCACCAGTTTCCCTTTAAGAGGCCACTTCCTGACTTGATTTGCAGTGATGACTTGACAGATTCTGTTGTCAGTCACTTCAAGCTCTGGTTGCACTACATCAGCTCTTCCCAAATACAGATTGATTACTGAGGGAGAGAAGTTCACACACTTGCCTCGCACATAGACCTTTCTGAATTCTCTGGACTTCCCATCTACACATTCCTCAGACACATTGACAATGAACTCCTTCACCAAAGTCTCATAGCACTTTGGGAGTTGAGTCACAGTTCTCATTAGCCCTGCCTCTTTAATGAGGTCCACAATCTCCTTACACTCCAGGGCATTCTGAGCCAGTTCCCTCTCCAAGGCCAGCCTCTTGTGATAGACAAACTTCCACCTGTTCACACTAGAAGCGAAATGGAATGACACATTGTCAATAGGTACCTCAGGAACACTAGCAGCCAACTTGCTAGTGGTTGGCTTCTTCTTAGACAAAGATGTTGTGACATCACATGGGACATCTAAATTAGACTCCACCATAACAGACTTGGTCTTCATTTTCTTGGGCACCTCTTTGCTCCAAGATTTCGCAGGTCCATGTCCTTTCCTTTTGAGGGAACTCTTTGTCACCTTTGGATTGGGAGAAGTTGCCACATCAACCTCCCTTATTGGGGACCTCTGCACCACAGTCTTCTTCTCTCTCCTAGTCCTAACCCTTTTGGCTATGCTAGGGACAACTGAGGTCAACAGTTCATTATCAGATAACTCTTCCAGATTCACTGTGTCAGTATTAGGGTTGTCACTGACATCTTGAGTGATACAGACCTTCTCACCTCTCACATTGTCTGAGGATTTTTCAATTTTTGACCCCTTATAAGCATCAGGTTGCTCAGCATTGTCAGAGACATTCTTTCTTAACACGACTGCGTTTTCTTGACAAGCAACATTATCAGGTATGATAGTGTTCAAGGGAACAGAAACCCCAGGAACATTCTGATTACCAGATAGTATCTTAGTGATAATAGTTGCAATGGCGTTATGCACATACCTCGAGCCTTCCCTGGTTTGTTCATCAAGTGCGATTGCTGAGGAGAATCCAGAGACCATTTCTTTAGGTCTTCTTGCATGGGACGAAGTTGCAGCGTCAGCAACAGGATCCCCCCGGTTAGGGTTGCAAGACTCAGTGCTGGGGGAATCAGACATGGTCGTGTATGAGGTTGAGTCGGTTGGTGCGACATGATGAATATCTCGGAGGAGAGTTGAACAGTTTCTTTGGAAGAAGGTTTGCAAGACTGAAAGTTGAACCGATGGAATAGGAAACACTTGTTGCACGAGTAATGTCTATTATTTGTTGACCACTCAGAGTGCACTATTAATTGTTTAATAAGTTGACTTACTAAATAGTAACTAACTAACATCATTAGTTGCTATAATTTCTCAGAATCACACATTCCCTCTTTGCCCCTAACTTTGTCAAACTGAGTAGCATCCAATGTCATGACATTCTGCGTGACATTGTACTTAGTCTGCATCAGGTTCATACATACCAATGATGAACACCTGCTACCAGAAGCTAGGTACTTAGCTTCTGCAGTGGACAATGATACACACATCTGTTTATCCCTTGCTACTGCACCATTTGTATGATGACCAATAGGTGACTTACAACTTTCAATCAGATGTTTTCCACAGTCTGTTCTTTTATCCATAAGCAGATTTGGGATTCCTCTAATTGCTCCCTTGGATATGATCTTCTTCATTCCTTTTAAATGAAGTTGTCCAAGTCTTCCATATCCCAGCTTCACTTCCTGCTCTCCCTTGGCTAAGGAGCACTTGGAGGAGTAGAGTTAGTCTTTAGCTTCCCATAGATAACAGTTATCTTTGGATCTGGCTCCTCTCATCACTTCCTGATTGCAGCCATTCAACACCACACATCCTCCCCTAGTGAATTGCACATTGAATCCTTGGTCACACAGCTGGCTTATGCTGATAAGGTTAGCAGTTAGTCCTTTTACTAACATCACATTCCTCAGTTTTGGAGCTCCAGGACAATCCAGCTTACCAGCCCCCTTGATTTCTCCTTTAGCTCCATCACCAAATGTCACATACCTGGTGGCATGGGGTTGTAGATCCACCAGTAAGTTGCTCATCCCAGTCATATGTCTTGAGCAGCCACTATCAAGGTACCAGTCTTGTCTGGTAGATGCCCTTGGAGATGTGTGAGCTAGATTAGCAACACATTGTTGATTCTCAAGGGGAAGCTTAAGCTTAGGTGCCTGCTGCTTAGGTCTGACTAGAGGTGTCTGATTAGCAGCCCGATTTTGTTTCTTAATGGGGGCATTATCCTTAGATGCCTTCTGCTTAGGTCTGACTTGAGTAGTCTGGTTAGGATAACCATGCAGCCTGTAGCAGAAGGGTTTGATGTGACCAAATCTACCACAGTGGTGACATCTCCATCTCTGAAATTTCTTCTTCTGATGGTTACTCATCCTGGTTCCCTGATGTTTGAAGGTGAGAAAAACAAGAAAGGGGGGTTTGAATTGTTTTGGAAAATAAGCACTTTTTAAAATAAAAACCACACAAGGAATTTATACTGGTTCGCTTATAACACAAAGCTACTCCAGTCCACCCGGCCAAGGTGATTTCGCCTTCAACAAGGACTTAATCCACTAATCTTGAAAGATTGATTACAAACAACGTCTAAGAGAAAGATCTCTTAGTCCTCTCAAGTGTACAGACTGCGTAGAGTCACTTGAGGAAATACAACAAAGATAAGGACTTATGTAATCTAGAGTGCTTCTAAGATAAGCAAATATTACAACAGTAAGAACAAAAAGTGTTTCACGTTCTAAGCAAAAGCTTCGTGAAGATTGAGAGAATAAAACGTTTTTATGTGTGTTGATGTTTCAGTATGTTCTCTATGATAAATTTTCAATGTTGATTGCAGTCCTTTTTATATAGGAGTGAAGTAGTCATTGAAACTGATGGATAATAATTTGAATTAATGCCATGACTTATATAGCTTCATGCCAACACTACTTTTTCTCCTCGAATGACTTCTTTCCAAATATAGTTCCTTTTCATTTGAATTTGGAGTTAACGTCTCTTTCTGTATTAGGAAATCCATTTCCAAACCTTTATTTGAAGTTAACGTTACTCTTTCTTTATTTAGCAAATCCATGATCAGAGTCTTCATGTTTCTGGGAATCTTAGAATCTTGCTATCTAATCTTCTGATGTTGATCTCTTTTGAGTTCTGATGGTTTCTTGAGATAGCGCTGAGAGCTTCTGGAGTTTTGACATACCGTTGTTCAGAGTCAGAACTTCTAGAGCGTACTTCTTGTTCAGATGCTTCTGATATTTTGCTGTTTTGCTCAGAGTTAGACTTTCTTGAACGTGTTTCTGCTTCTGGTCTTCTGATAATTGTATCTGATATGATTCTGTATCTGATGACATCATCAGATCTCTTCCTTCTTTCCTTAGAACCCTGCACACTTAGAAACTTTTCGTTAGGGTGCCATTTTTGGTTTCATCCTTTGTTATCATCAAAATCATGGAATCTGTTGTAGAACAATTTTTGTTCTTACAATCTCCCCCTTTTTGATGATGACAAAACAAACTCAATTAGCAGATGAAACATAAACAATATCAGATCAGATAGACAAGAGCTCCCCCTGAGATAGGCTAGGGAGTTCAGAAGTCCTTACCAGAGCTTCCAAGCAATGAGGTTTCTTGATACCTTCTGCAATTTCTTAAGTCTAGTGTTAGATAAATTTATTTTTAAGAAAAATATGTTGCAGAGTGCTTAAGGTATTTAGACAGTATTTTCATCAGAGCTATTAATGACTTCTCCCCCTTTTTGTCAGAATCAAAAAAGACATAGCAAAAAAAGAAATTCAAATGAAAAGCATTATATTCAGATAAAAAGGCAACGGAGACAAGGGCAAAAAAGAACAAGTAAACATCAGAAACAAAGAAAGCAAAACAACAGGCAAACAAAATCCTAAGTGCCTAGGGGTTGGGAGGCGGAGGCATTCTCTGAAGCAATTGAGCTAGCATGTTCTGAATGTTGTCGTTGACAGTGTCTTGTTTATCCATTCTGGCACGGAGTTCCTTCTGATCTTTCTTCAGTTCTTCCAGCATCTGGAGAACCATAGGAACAACAGATGAGGACTCCCCCTGAGTCAGAGCCTGCTGTGCTTCAGCAACGGCCTTTGCTTCAGCTTCAGCAGCAGCCTGTGCTTCAGCTTCGGCAGCAGCAGCAACATCGGCCAGAGCTTTAGCTTCAGCTTCCTTTGCCCTTAGGATTTCAGCTTCCCTTGCTCTTTCTTCCTCCAGCCTTCTGGCTTCTTCTTCAGCTTCTCTTGCAAGTCTCTCCTGTAGTCTTGCCTCAACATCTCTGATGAAGTCGTTTCTGACTTGTTCAGAGATGTGCTTCAGTTTAAAAGCCTCAGAGGTCATCCAGCCAATGACTCTGTTCCAGTGTGTCCTTACAGAATCGGGATCATCACTGATGCCAGAGTTACTGGTCAGAGACTTGACCTTCTGAACTGAAGCCCCTGCGAACAACATGATGGCTTCCTCAAGGGTAGGTATAGAAAGGTTAGGTTCAGAGGTATGAGGTGGAGAATTTGGAGGGCTGAGGTTTAGTGTTAGAGATTCAGGTTCAGCTTCGGGTTCAGGTTCAGGTTCAGGTTCAGGTTCAGCGGAGGTGTTTGGCAGGGTGATATCAGAGGTGTGGAGGTCAGAGGGTTGAGCTTCAGAGGGTGTGTTTGTTGTTTGTTGTGGTGGTGAAGTTACTTCAGGTTGTGTTGGTTGTTGTGAAGCGAGGTTTTGAGCCTGAATTTTGGCTATGGTTGGAGAGTTAGGGTCAGAGTGTTCTGGGTTAGAGGAGAGGTTAAGGTATGGAGGTGATTCTGGGGCTGAAGATGATGAAGAGGAAGTGGTAGTGTGAGCAAGATTCAAATTGGGTAGAGGTTGTGAGGTTCTGGTTGTAGAAGGTGGGGTTTCAGAGGATGTGTATATAGGTGGTGTTGGGAGAGGATTAGAAGAAGCCATAAGATGTTCAGAGGGAATAGAGGGAGCAGACGTACCAGTAGTTACTTGCAGAGGTGCTGGAGATCTGGTTCCAGAAGTCTCTCCTAGCCTTGCTTTCTTGGCCTTTGAAGATTTCTTTTCAGAGGGACCCCTTTTGAACCTGACAAAGTCTTCTTCTGAATCGAGACAATCGTCTAGTCTGAAGTCAGAGATGTCGACTCCTTCATCCTTCAGACACTGCATATAGAAGAGGATAGCGTCTCTGGGTTCATTCTTGAAGAACCTTACAAGACCATGGGGCAGCTTCCTCTGATCTTTCAATGCATCCCAGGAGGTGTCCAGCGTGGGTCTGACTTGAATCTTCTTCAAGATTCCCATGCTCTTGAGATTTCTGGCGTTCAGAGGCTTTCCAGTATCTATCGCCAGATCTTCCATCAGTTTGTTCTTCTCCATATGATCTACCAGCCCATTCTCGATCAGAACATCAGACAACAGTCTTCCCAGGGGGATGTAGGTTCTAGGTTTCATGTTGTTTCTTGTCTCCCTTACAGAGTCTCTGAGATATCTGAAGAGTAGTGTAGGAAGGCAGAGCTTCAAACCCTTGTGAATGCAATACAGAATGCACTTCTGATCTGTATTGATGTAGTCAGAGGAGTTTGATGCTGGGCGATGATGAATGGTTCCTAGAATGATCTTGAGCCATACTCTGAGGTTCTGATGAAGTTCTTTGTTCTTTGATGGATTGCCTTCAGTGTTAGGTTTGAAGATGGTAGGATTGATTACTTGAGCAATGTACCTTGATCTAGGGTTTATGTCGTAGATTCTTCTTCCTCCAGTTTTCTCCATGTTTAGCAAAGAAGCAATTGACTTTTCAGTAATCACTATCTTTACCCCCAAAACATAGGAGACGATGAAATGGTCATCAGCGTCAGCAAATCTCCAGAATTCTTTGATGAGATTTGGGTAAACAGGGCCATAAAGCCTTTGGAAGTAGTTTTCCCACCCTTGTTGACGGAGTTCTTCAGTAAGATCTACTTCATTTCTCCTCATGTTGTCGAAGTCCACCAGTGTTTCACATAACACTTCCAGTCCCTCAAAGGGAGTTGCTAGGTTGATATGAGGTTGACGATCAAGAACATGGGGTTCCTTGTACACTGGAGTAATGGAAACGCCTGTAACTGTTGGAGTGGAAATGCTTGAACTTTGGGCAGTGGTGTTGGATTCCATTTGTTGAGAAAAGTTGAAAACTTGTTGTTGTTGAGCATTCATAGTTGATGAAGAAGAAGATGAAGATGAAGTGTTTGTAGAAATGTTTCAGAGAGGGTTTGAGAGTGAGTGAGAGTGATAAGTGTGTGAAATGTGAGAGGAGTGTTTAAATACCCTAAACGAAAACACATGCAAAACGACACACAATTCAGCGTTAGCACAGAACTCAAGTTAGCACGCTTGGGGGAAAAATGATTAAGGCTCATTAATGAATGTCTAATCCCAACAGTATGCACACTGCTCGAGGAGATCTCAATCGTCTGGCCTTTGAATTTCTTCTGGACAACTGTCTAGAAGTTCCAAGGTTAGACGCTAAGTGCTCCACGTGTTTTGATGTATCTGATCTTCAGGAATACCAAAGGATTGGTTCCTGGAGATTTCTAACTCAGATATCTTCTTAACTTGGTAGAAGTATCAGAGTCAGAGACAGAAACTTGTTTGTTTATGTCAGAGTCTCATTTTACATCTTCAGAGGCACAATTTATTCAGGGCAATTTTGAATGTTCAGATTTTCTAAGATAAAAAGAAATCTATCTTCAGCTAAAGGCTTAGTAAATATATCTGCCCATTGATGATCTGTATCAATGAACTTCAATGTTACTATCCCTTTCTGAACATAGTCTCTGATAAAATGATGTTTTATTTCAATGTGCTTAGCTCTGGGGTGTAGAATGGGATTCTTACTTAGACAAATGGCAGCAGTATTATCACAGAAGATAGGAATGTTACTCTCGAAGATTTGCAGATCTTCTAACTGATTCTTCATCCAGTGCATCTGAGTTGTGCACAGTGATGCTGAGATATATTCTGCTTCTGTAGTAGATAGAGCAATAGTTGACTGTCTCTTGCTGGCCCTGGATATCAGATTGTTTCCCAGGAGCTGGCAATTTCCAGATGTGCTTTTTCGTTCTAATCTATCTCCTGCATAATCTACATCACAGTAACCCAAAAGTCTATACTCTGATGTTTTCTCATACATCAGGCCCAAGTTAGGAGTTCCTTTCAGATACTTGAGAATTCTCTTAACTGCTGTTAAATGAGATTCTCTAGGATCTGATTGGAATCTGGCACAGAGACAGACACTAAAGAGAATATCAGAACGAGTAGCAGTCAGATAGAGAAGAGAGCCTATCATACCTCGATAGAGCTTCTGACAAACCTTTTTGCTTACTTCTTCCTTTTCAAGAATGCATGTCGGATGCATGGGAGTTTTTGCAGAGTTGCAGTCAGCCATATCAAATTTATTTAGAACATATTTAATGTATTTGCTTTGATGAACGTATGTAACTTCTGAAGTTTGGTTAATTTGAATTCCCAGAAAGAACTTTAGTTCTTGCATTAAGCTCATTTCAAATTCTGCCTGCATTAACTTAGAGAATTCTTGACAAATAGAGGCATTAACTGAACCAAAAATAATATCATCAACGTATATCTGGCATATCATGAGATCATTGTTAAGGTTCTTACAGAAGAGTGTGGAGTCAACTTTCCCTCTGATAAAATTGTGTTCCAGAAGAAAATTGCTTAAACGTTCATACCAAGCTCTGGGAGCTTGCTTAAGTCCATATAAAGATTTTTTAAGTTTAAAAACATGTTCTGGAAAATTTGGATTTTCAAAACCTGGAGGTTGGTTGACATACACTTCTTCTGAAATATAACCATTAAGGAATGCACTCTTCACATCCATTTGATATAATTTGATAGAGTGGTTTATAGCAAAAGATACAAGAAGACGAATAGATTCTAACCTTGCGACTGGAGCAAAGGTTTCATTATAGTCAATACCTTCTTGTTGACTATAACCTTGAGCTACCAGTCGAGCTTTATTTCTGACGACTTCTCCTTTCTCATTCAGCTTGTTTCTGAATACCCATCTGGTTCCAATAACGTGAGTGCCTCTGGGCTTTGGAACAAGATCCCAGACATCATTCTTTGTGAATTGATCTAATTCTTCTTGCATGGCTGAAACCCAGTCGTTATCTTGAAGTGCTTCATCACAGGATGTAGGCTCAATCAGAGACACTAGTCCCAGAGGAGTATCTTCAGAAGTCCTGAAGGTAGATCTGGTTCTGACAGGTTCGTCCTTGTTTCCCAGAATCAAATCTTCAGATACGTTGATACGACTTTTAACTTTCTTTGGGATTTCTGGGGATTTAATTTCTTCAGAGTTCTGAGTGACAGTTGCTTCTGGAGCTTTATCAGATTCTGCAAGAGTGATTTCTAAATCTGCAAAAATTTCAACTAGCTTTGACTTTTCAGGGTCAAGCTTATCATCAAATCTGACATGAATTGATTCTTCCACAATTTTGGTTTCTGTGTTATATACTCTGTAGCCTTTAGAGCGTTCTGAGTATCCTAACATAATACCTTTCTGTGCTTTGGAATCGAACTTGTTCAGATGTTCTTTAGTGTTTAAGATAAAGCAAGAACATCCAAAAGGATGAAAATATGAAATGTTTGGTTTTCTTCCTTTACACAGTTCATAGGGAGTCTTTTCCAGAATATGTCTTATAGAGATTCTATTCTGAATGTAACACGCTGTATTTACAGCTTCTGCCCAAAAGTGCTTTGCCACATTAGTTTCATTGATCATGGTTCTGGCCATCTCTTGGAGTGTCCTATTCTTCCTCTCTACAACTCCATTTTGTTGTGGAGTTCTAGGGCAGGAGAAATCATGGGATATTCCATTAGAGTCAAATAATTCCTCAAAATCTTTGTTTTCAAATTCCCCACCATGATCACTTCTGACTCTAATAATTTTAGAGTCAAATTCTTTTTGCACTTTGGAGCAGAAACTAGTGAATACAGAGTGAGACTCACTCTTGTGCTTTAGGAATTTCACCCATGTCCAGCGACTGTAATCATCAACAATGACTAGTCCATACTTCTTTCCATTGACTGATGCTGTTTTCACAGGACCAAATAAGTCAATGTGGAGAAGTTCTAGAGGCTTAGAGGTAGAAACAACATTTTTCTTTTTGAAAGATGTTTTTGAAAATTTTCCTTTCTGACATGCCTCACATAGAGCATCTGAAGAAAACTTTAGTTTAGGTAGGCCTCTGACTTACTCGAGTTTATTTAGCTGAGAAAGTTTCCTCATGCTAATGTGGCCCAAGCGTCTATGCCACACCCATTGCTCTTCGTGAACAGTCATCAGACATTTTACATTTTGTTCTTTTAAATCAGAAAGATTGATTTTATGAATGTTGTTCTTCCTCTTGCCTGTGAATAGGACTGAACCATTGTTTTGATTTATGGCTTTACATGTTTTTTGATTAAAGATCACGTCATAACCGTTATCACTTAATTGACTTATGGATAACAAGTTATGCATTAATCCTTCTACGTAAAGAACATCAGATATAGAGGGAAGAGTGCCATTACCAATAGTTCCGGAGCCTCTGATCCTTCCTTTCTGATCTCCTCCGAAGCCTACGAATCTAGCATCTTTAAGTTCTAGGCTTTGGAACATAGACTTTCTTCCCGTCATGTGTCGCGAGCATCCAGAGTCCAGGTACCATGACTGGTGTCTGAACTTTGCTGCATAGGATATCTGCAACAAAAACAATCTTATCTTTTGGTACCCAAAATCTCTTGGGTCCTCTTTGATTAGTTTTCCCAGAGTTTCTTATAACTTTGGGTTTTCTAGCATTTTCAAATTTTTGTTCTTGTGTGTGTGTATAGTGATATGAAAACGGAGATTTAAGTTGGTCACCAGTAGAAATTTTATCTTCCTTAGAATCATACCCAATTCCCTTTTTATTGTTCTGACTGACTCCATAAATCATGGATGCCATGATACTCCTTCCTATCCCATTTTTCAGAAATTCTTGAAAGGCTTCTTCGTATTTATAAATTATTGCATTTGAAGTCTGTGGAGTTTGAGATAACACTTCTTCCAGTTCTAAACGTTTTTTATTTGCTGCATCTCTTTGTAATGTTAAGGATCTGATTTCATCCTCTCGTTTTAGAATTGTCATCTCAAGTTTGCCACATTCTTCAAATTTTGCTTCAAGACAGCCTTTTATATTTTTAAACTTTTGTTTTAATTTCTGATATGAGCTAAGAGTTTCTGACAAGCATGATTCTAGATCAGATCGAGAGAGTTCAGAAAATACCTCTTCAGATTCTTCATCTGAGCTACTTCTGGATGTGGTAGCCATAAATGCCACATTTGCCTGTTCATCAGAGTCAGATTCTGATGAGCCAGATTCACTATCATCCCAGGTAGCCATTAATCCTTTCTTTGTTCTGAAGGTATTTTTCTTGAAGCTTTCTTTTCTAGAATTGTCTTTCTTTAGCTTGGGGCATTCATTCCTGTAGTGACCTGTTTCTTTACATTCATAACAAGTAATATCTTTGTTAGTTTTACCTTTTGAGGTTGATTCTGATCGATCCCCTCTGGGTCTTGGTCTTCTGAAGTTGTTGTTCCTCTTTTTCCAGAGTTGTTTAACTCTTCTGGTCAGGAGGGACAATTCTTCTTCATCATCAGAATCTTCTAGTTTAGAGTCATCAGCATCTTCAGTTTCTGCCTGGAAGGCTTTGGTTCTGTCAAATTTGCGTCTTTCAGATCTGGACTTTAATGCTACAGACTTGTTCTTCTTCTGAGGTTCATCTTCCTCTAGTTCTATCTCATGGCTTCTGAGAGAACTGACCAGCTCTTCAAGAATGATATTGTTCAGATCCTTAGACAGCTTCAGAGCAGTGACCATGGGTCTCCACTTCTTTGGCAAGCTTCTGACTATCTTTTTGACGTGGTCTGCAGTTGTGTACCCTTTGTCTAGAACTTTGAGACCTGCAACAAGAGTTTGGAATCTAGAGAACATTACCTCTATGGCTTCGTCATCCTCCATTTTGAAGGCTTCATATTTCTGGATAAGCGCCAGAGCCTTTGTCTCTTTGACCTGAGAGTTTCCTTCATGAGTCATCCTCAGAGAGTCAAGTATGTCTTTGGCTGTTTCTCTGTTGGTGATCTTTTCATACTCATTGTAAGATATAGCATTGAGGAGTATGGTTCTGGCCTTGTGATGATTTTTGAAAACTCGCTTCTGATCATCTGACATCTTACTTCTGGGAACTTCAGCTCCATCCTCTGTGACAGGAGGTTTGTATCCATCTGTGACAATGTCCCAGAGATCAGCATCATAGCCTAGAAAGAAACTTTCAATTCTATCTTTCCAGTAATCGAATTTCTCTCCATCAAAGACAGGAGGCTTAGCATTGTAACTATCCTTTTCATTTGTGTGGGCCATAGTTTTTCTCGTTTTGGATCTCTCTACACTGTTAAGTGTTTGATTAGAAAATCAATAACAGAGCCGGAGCTCTGATACCAATTGAAGGTGAGAAAAACAAGAAAGGGGGGTTTGAATTGTTTTGGAAAATAAGCACTTTTTAAAATAAAACCACACAAGGAATTTATACTGGTTCGCTTATAACACAAAGCTACTCCAGTCCACCCGGCCAAGGTGATTTCGCCTTCAACAAGGACTTAATCCACTAATCTTGAAAGATTGATTACAAACAACGTCTAAGAAAAAGATCTCTTAGTCCTCTCAAGTATACAGACTGCGTAGAGCCACTTGAGGAAATACAACAAAGATAAGGACTTATGTAATCTAGAGTGCTTCTAAGATAAGCAAATATTACAACAGTAAGAACAAAAAGTGTTTCACGTTCTAAGCAAAAGCTTCGTGAAGATTGAGAGAATAAAACATTTTTATGTGTGTTGATGTTTCAGTATGTTCTCTATGATAAATTTTCAATGTTGATTGCAGTCCTTTTTATATAGGAGTGAAGTAGTCATTGAAACTGATGGATAATAATTTGAATTAATGCCATGACTTATATAGCTTCATGCCAACACTACTTTTTCTCCTCGAATGACTTCTTTCCAAATATAGTTCCTTTTCATTTGAATTTGGAGTTAACGTCTCTTTCTGTATTAGGAAATCCATTTCCAAACCTTTATTTGAAGTTAACGTTACTCTTTCTTTATTTAGCAAATCCATGATCAGAGTCTTCATGTTTCTGGGAATCTTGGAATCTTGCTATCTAATCTTCTGATGTTGATCTCTTTTGAGTTCTGATGGTTTCTTGAGATAGCGCTGAGAGCTTCTGGAGTTTTGACATACCGTTGTTCAGAGTCAGAACTTCTAGAGCGTACTTCTTGTTCAGATGCTTCTGATATTTTGCTGTTTTGCTCAGAGTTAGACTTTCTTGAACGTGTTTCTGCTTCTGGTCTTCTGATAATTGTATCTGATATGATTCTGTATCTGATGACGTCATCAGATCTCTTCCTTCTTTCCTTAGAACCCTGCACACTTAGAAACTTTTCGTTAGGGTGCCATTTTTGGTTTCATCCTTTGTTATCATCAAAATCATGGAATCTGTTGTAGAACAATTTTTGTTCTTACAATGTTGAGACATCGGTTGTGACTTCTGCTTGAGTTTCTGAACTTCAACCTTTGATCTTTTGAGTTCAGTTGAAGACTTCTTAGAAAAGCCTAAACCAGACATGGTTCCTGACTTCTGTCCCACCTTTAGAATCTCTTCCAAGGTATCAGTTCCTTTATTCAACATTCTGATGGATTTAGTCATTTATTCTAGCTTAGATGTCAGCAAAGATATCTCACCATTCAGACCATCTATGACTTTCAGCTGCTTCTGTTTCTCAGCTTCCAGCTTTTTGATGAGTTTCTTCTGCTTTTCTCCTTGGATACACACTTCTGCACTTTTAACACATAGTTCTTTATATGAAGCAGCAAGTTCATCCAAGGTAAGTTCATCTCCGCTTGAGTCATCATCTGAGGTATAGACACTGGTCAGAGCAGTGACATGTTTAGCAGATTCTCCTTCAGATTCACTTTCAGAGTCTCCTCCTGACCAGGTGACAGATAGCCCTTTCTTTTGCATCTTGAGAAAGGTAGGGCATTCAACTTTAATATGACCATAACCTTCACATCCATGGCACTGGATTCCCTTGCCTTGAGTGACCTTTTCTTCATATTTTGACTTTCTACTGATGTCATATGAAGAGTTCTTGACATTAGGTCTACCCTGTTGATCAACCTTCTTTATGAACTTGTTGAACTGTCTTCCAAGCATGGCTATTGCTTCTGAAATGCTTTCATTTCCTCCAATGTTTCCTTCTTCTGAATTCTCTTCAGTATTTGATACAAAAGCTATGCTTTTGTTCTTCTTTTCAGCATCCTCACAGAAGCCCATTTCAAAGGTTTGGAGAGAACCAATGAGCTCATCCACCTTCATATTGCAGATCTCCTGAGCCTCTTTTATAGCAGTGACCTTCATGGCAAATCTCTTAGGCAAAGACCTGAGAATCTTTCTTACAAGTTTCTCTTCAGCCATTTTCTCACCTAAGCCACCAGAGGTGTTGGCAATTTCAAGAATATTCATGTGAAAGTCATGAATAGTCTCATCCTCTTTCATCCTCAGATTTTCAAACTTGGTGGTCAACATCTGAAGTTTAGACATCTTCACCTTGGAGGTACCTTCATGAGTTATCTTGAGGGTATCCCACACTTCCTTGGCCAACTCACAGTGGTGCACCAGTCTGAACATGTTCTTGCTTATTCCATTGAACAATGCATTCAAGGCCTTAGAATTTCCAAGGGCTAATGCCTATTGCTCCTTGTCCCACTCTTCTTCAAGAATTTGCATACTGACTCCATGGTTACCTGTCTTCGTTGGATGTTCCCATCCTTTGTTGACAGCTCTCCAGACTTTGCTATCTAGAGACCTTAAGAAGGCTATCTTACGAGGCTTCCAGTCATCATAGTTAGAACCATCCAGCATGGGTGGTCTATTTGAGTGTCCTACATCCTTGTCCATGGTTCTAGAAAGTAACTTCCCTAGATCTCACCCAGAAATTAACAGACAGGGTGCCTGCTCTGATGCCAATTGAAATTCTAGTTAACAGACTTTCGATGTCACACGAGTTGTTATGACATCCAATTCTGCGCAGACAAGAATTATGCAGAACTTAAAAAGTAAGTGCAGTAAATAACACAAGGAATTGTTTACCCAGTTCGGTCCAACATGACCTACGTCTGGGGGCTACCAAGCCAGGGAGGAAATCCACTATTAGTAGTATTAATTCAGACCTTAAACCAACTGTTTAACCCTATCACTTAATACCTACCCAATGCAATTTCAATCTTACACTAAGATCAGAGTTCCTACTCACTCCCCCTCAATCACCTGAGTGATTACAACCTTTAATTAAAATTAAAGACAATTATGAAGTCACACTTCAAACAACTCTTGATTGTGCTTAACAGCTTTAATCAAGATACACAACACTCACGCTTAAAAGCTTAGACTGCCACAACACTTACAACTCAATGAACACCCTATACCAATGCAATCATCTCAGTGATAATAGCTTGGCTCACAAGATACACCTAATACAAGACACACAAAAATACAGCAGTGAAGTATGATGGACACACAAAATCTTCACGCCTAAAATCCCCGAGTTCTGAAAGAAGGATTGCCATCCTTTTATATTGCATCACTTGGGCCTTGTACTTGTATTTCCTGAATTTAAGGTCAAGCGAGTTAACCTAAATTCCACAACTAGGTTACTAACAAATAGGCTATTTGTTAGGTTCATTTATTGTAGCTTAGTTGTTGGTTTCCTGGATTTTAGCTCAGCTGTTGACTTCCTGAAGAATAGCCTGAGAAAAATGCTGAAACAGAAAAACTAAACAACCTACAATTTAGCATATGTTGCCTGGAGTGAATGTCACAACATTTAGTTTGACATCCAAGGCATAGACCATATGCTAAGTCTGTTATCTTCCTGAAAACAGACTGTACAAATTTGCTGTACTGTACAGGACCAATCTATCCATACTTCAGTAACAGCGTACATTCATAAATGTCAAAGCATCCAATTTGACATTTACACAATGAGCCTTACGTCAGGTCTGTTATCCTCTTGATAAGCAGACTGAGAAATATACTCAACTGTAGCAGACAACTAACCTGCCTATTATTCAGTATATGTTGTCAATGATGAATGTCATAACTTCCAATTTGACATTCAAACAGTATGCTTTGTGTCAGGTATGTTATCCCCTTGATAAACAGACTGGAAACAAATACTGAGTTATTAAAGAACACCAGCTGTTCTATTCCTCAGTAACTGCGACAGGGATGAATGTCATAAAAAATATAGTTTGACATTCAGTAGATCCTGTATTAGCTAAACCTGCAGCATACAACTCAAGTATGTCATGACATCAGTCAAGACATCAGAGTACAGTTAGATGTTCTAACATACAATGCAGTCAAACAGTCATCTCCACAGCATGTCATGACATCAGTCAAGACATTAGAATCCAGCTAGTGTTTTACCATACAATGCAGCCAATCAAACATCTACAGAAAGGCTCAAAAGCGAACAAAAGTCAAGTAAGAAGTTTTATCAAATCAAAAACTAATAAAAATGTCAGAGATCTGGGTAAGGGGGTTGGTTATGAAATGGGAAGGTTTTAAGCACCCAAAATATCCTTATTACTCTAAGGGAGCCCTTTTTGCAAAATGTATTGTAGGTTGGTATTTGTGAAAATATGTGCAAACAAGATTGGGGAGATAAGAAAAGAATGTACATTATATTTTCAATTTTGTTGTTTTAATGGATGAACCTATTGCCTACGTACCATCACAAAGGTAGGATCAAAACCTCGTAGTTCGGGGTAGAAATCTCAAAATATTGGTGAATTGATTTGTCAAAAGCCTTAAGGTCTTTTGTTATCAAAGGGAGAAAACTCAACCTAAATCAACAATCCACCATGTGAGGAGAGCTTTAACATACTAGTGAGAGATCCACCCTATAATAAGTATAGAAGACTGATAACCCAATCACTAAGGATAAGGTGAGGTTTACATCAACCACTATGATAACTCAAACCTATGGCTAATGTTCATGAAAAAAGGTTTAACAAAGGTGACCATTGGAACCACAAAAGTAACTTGAAGTGAGTTGTATTTACAAGTTAGAAGTATTTACAAAATGAGGTCAAAGTTGAATTAATGTTTATTCACAATGAGTATTAATGAAAAGAGTTTAAAAAATCCAAGGCATAAGGCCTAGGTTTCTAATTTGAAAACAATGTCAAAGTTTGCACAAAATGAGTTTGGCCTGGGTTAGAGTGGAGAGAAGAAGAGAATGGCAAGTCCTAAACATGCAAAGATAAGAGAAGAGATAAAACCCTTGGAGTTCCTTTTCTTGAAGTCATAAAGATGATTCAAGACACTCCTTTCCTTTGGACTTAGCAAGCAACAAGCAATCAAAACAAATATACATTCAAGCTCCTAGGATCTCCATTTGCCTTGTCTCTCTTAACTTGGCTACTCATGACAATGGTCCTTTTTACTATCTCAAGATGGAATCCCTATCAAACAAGAGAAAACATCAAAAAGTTCACAACACAATAAGAGGAATGGACAAAAATGAGTTTAGATTAGGGGTCATTTGAAGTCAACTTTAAGATTTAGCATTCTAAAGGCACGAGGCCTAGTTGTTCTTCAACAAGTTTAACATTCTAAAGGCATGAGGCCTAGTTGCTCTTGAACTCCTTTAAGCATAGGTAAGGTCCTAATTCTAAGTCCTTTCTCCTTTTTGCATTGGGTTCACACAAACAAAGACAAAACAATCACAAAGCAACAATATATTTATATACAATAATGAGCTCAAATGAGCAAAAGGAAAATGACATAAACATAAAATATGAGCTCAAGTGAGAAAAGGGAAAAGCAATATGAATAAATGAGCAAGAAAGTAAATTGCATTAAAGTAAATTGCAAGAAATTAAATGCTTGAATTAAAGTTAGTAGTTAGTAGTTAATGTTAGTGTGTCATAAGACAATTTAGCGCTATGTTAAGTAATCGTAAGTGGACTAATGTAGTAGTCATACCTATCTGAGGCCGGTCAATAAAACTATAGGCAAATAAACACAAGTTAGAGATCATGACTAGTAAGCCAAGCTCCTACAACTTGCCATGCCAAAAGAGAAGAGAAAGGCCTTGTATGGACTTTAGGCTTTTTGCTTGACCAAGAAGCAACCTATCTTGGACACAAAGCAACTCACTTGATCTTTGATCAAGTTGAGTTTGATTTGGATCAAAGAAGGTTAAGCCTCTCATATGTCAAGACCAACCACAAATCATTAACTCATTGGCCAAAATAAAAAAAGAAGAAGTGAGATGAAGATGAAATGAATAAAAGAAGAATTCAAATGAAAAATCAAAACACACTGATCAAATGTGAATCAAATCATCATCAACCAATGTAAAACAGAAGAGAAATGAACATTAGAAGTCAACAAGTCAGATATATTTTTTTGGTATTTTTTTGGAATTAAAATAAATGCAAAATTAAAATAGACAAAATATGGTCAAACCTCAAATTCAATTAAAATCAACTTGAACAAGTCCAATTGAATCATCATAGGTCTAACAAGGTCAAACAAGGTTTGACAAATTTTCTCAACAATTTTTGAAAACAGAAACTATTTAAAATCAATTAAAAACAATGAAAAATAACACAAATGAATTAAAATCTCAAATAAATCTCAAATCAATTAAGAAATTGATGAGACTATTTTTCATAGACTTATCATGATCCATATGTGTTAAGAAAATATTTTTGGAATTTTCAGATATCAAAAAATATTTAAAATGAATTAAAAACTATTAAAAACAAAATAATTCACAAAAAGTATTAAATGAAGTCACAAAAATAATTAAAAATCAGATTATGAAACTAGATTTTTCAAGAAAATTTCTACCATTGGTCTCATGTTTTTGTGACTTCAAATAAAATAGTTATGAATTTTTTAAAATAAAAGAAATTAAAAGAAATTAAAAAAGAAATTAGAAAATGCCAAAAATCAGGGGCGCTTGGATTGATTTCATTAATTGATGTGGCGTCATCCAAGGACCCAGAGGCGCTGATGTACCATGGTCTCAAGTCAAATGCATCACATAATGAATTAAAAGAGGTCAAACACACGCACGGCCAAGATTAGATCGTTTCAAACAGATCCAAGGGCGCTGGGGCATCCACGTGGGGATGGTGGTGGAAACCACCATCTTCTCCAGCCAGAGAACGAACTCCGGCCACCATGCGCAGGTTTTTGAACCTTAACCAAAATAAACAAGCATGGTACCAAAATGAAGCTGGGGTGATGTACATCACCCCTGCAACCTTGGATTGTGCTCAATGTTTCTATTAAGTGAGAAATTTGAGCTTGAAAATCCAAGTATACAAACTGAAATGCTTCCAATCATGAAATCAAGACCACCACTGGCCTGCCTCTTGCTCGAGGACTTCAGAAAACAGTTTAAACACAAGCAATTCACATTGTATAGCAAGCTTTAGATCAAAACAGTTTGGTGTTATACCTTTGAAGAGCATCTTTGAACAACACGATTCCTTCAAGCTTTTGCTTCCAATTTGATCTTGAGATGTGATATGAATGCAAGGCTAAGGAATAAGACTTGAAGATCAACTTATTGTGTTGAAATTCAAGGTTGAATTTGGGAAATGAAAATTGGAATTCCTTTGAGTGAGGTTAGGTTTTGATTCCAGCAGAGTTTCAAATCACCATAAGGTTGAATTTTGAATGAGCCAGGCCATGTATTTATATCTGGAGATGAAGCAATGATGTGCAATACTCGTGTGCATAAACTTTGGGTCCTCCATGCATGGGCCTGTACAGATGCATGTGAGGCCTAAAACTGAATGTAATTGCAAGCTGATATCATTCTGAGTTGAATTGGACGTGCAATTGGCCTGGTGTTTGCTTGTGCATGAAGATTCAATGTGAATTGCATAACTGATCATAAATGTTAAGCCCTTCGAAAATCACACATGGCAAATCCAAACATGGTGGTGTACTAATGGTTGGAAAGCTTTTTGAATAAGGAACAAAAGTTATGTTGGACAAAGATCCATTTGGAGTTTGGAAATTTATGAAAACTGGCCTTGAAGTTTGAGGTACAAAACATGTCTAGGTTTCCTTTGAATTTTTTTACCAAAAGTGACTAACTTCAAGCCCTTCTATTTCAATGATGCAAGCCTCAAATGGAAAAACCTCCAACATAAAAGTTGTAGATATTTTCAATATGATCAATGTGGACTTAAATTTTGCATCATTTGGATTTTTTATGAGAAAGTGATGGGCACTTGAAGTTGGACTTTTTTCACATTCAATGGTTTTGGTCCAAAGTGGCCTATAATGTTTTGTATTATCACATGTGTTTCTTTTAGGATTATGAATTTTTTCCAATATAACATTTGAATTATACATCTTAATATTTCCAATGAAATTGGTCTCACCTCAAAATCATAAACAATAAAGAAGTTAGGTCCTTGGGAAGTTGACCCAAAATTAGGGTTTCAGTCAAAATGACCTATAATGTTTTGAAATGAATGATGACCTTCAAAGTTTCAAATGGATTTTTGATGAACATGAAAGTTGTTCATATGGTTCTTAAGAACATTTTTTATCTTGGGGTAATCTTCATTTGACAAACACATCAAAAGTTAGGTCTCAGGGATCCTCAATTTAGTTAGATGACTTGATTGGGCAACTTCTCAAGGTCAAACTTCAAATCTTGATGAATGAATGATTGAGGATACTCACGTAGGCTCATATATGCATAAAATAATGACTGAAATAACTTCCCTTGATTGAATTTGATCATAGGTTGAGGTGGCTTCATGGGCAAGGCACAGTCAATGCATAGTTGAATTAGGGTTTCCTTGGGAAACAATCCTCAAGCCCTTTGGTTCATATTGATCAAATTGGAAAATTGATATACTTGGGAGACATATATGATGATTGAGAGCTTTGGGAACCATTGTCATGCTTGCTTTCATCTTCATCTAGCCACTTCATTGAGTATAGGAGCCTCCCAAGAGCAAGGGAACACATGGTCACTTGAGCTTCAAAACAAAAGAGGTTAGTGACATATTTTTTTGCTTTTGGTTAGTAAACAAGATAAGAAAATCAATAATATACAATACAAGCATGCTTGGTGGTCTCAAACCAACTCACACAAGTCCCAACCCTAGGGGAAATGAGCCACACATGCTATGATCCTTGAGGCAATGCAATGAGTAATGATATGATGCCATGAGGGATATTAGGGTCAAAATTAGGGTCTTACAGATGCTCCTATTTAAGGTCATTCTAGATGGAGATATGAAGGTTAAAATCTTCATCTCGACGAGGTAGAATGGGCTTAAATAACAACAAAGAGACGGATTTTGGTCCCTAAGAGACCTCATGATGCAGATGTATGCATGCAAAAGTTAATACTTTATGGGGAAATATGGCCACAAAGGAAAGAGAAATCAAAGAAAGACTGAAAGTCTATAGAAGTAGAACACTCACTAAGGAGACAAAGACTCTGGGAAAAATAGGGTAAAAATGCGTGAGCAGGTCACGACTTGAAAACTTGTTGGGAGACATGAAGGGATTCCGTGAAAATAAATCAATGGAAAGACTCGAGCTGACGCAAAGTAGCATGTATTGGGGAATATGCCAATACAACAAAACTATCCACAAAGGATACTTCGGATAAAAATCCGGACTCAGACGGGGAAATCCACAAAGGACCCAGCTGAGGAAGAAACAACGAGATATTACCAGTTACTGGGTAATAAACTCAAAGGGAGAAATGTGATCAAAACACCGGTATAAGGGTGAGAGATAAACACGCTCAGGGAGAAAGAATATCTAAGACCAGTATAAGGGTGAGAGATATCAATCACCCGAAACATCCGAGGAGGACCCAAAAGGCACCTCACTTAGAAAAATATGACTCCACAAGGGACAAAAGTCATAATAGGGAGCAGAAGGAAGGAACACCAGGGATACCGGTTATTAGACATATAATAGGTGACCAACCAGGCGTGAATTGGGAACATATCCAAGACACTCATCATCCAAAAGGAGGGCTGAAAAAGCAAACTCGATTTATAGGATGGACATTCGATTCCATAGGGAAATACGAATCTTACTCAACTGAGGAAGAAAAAGACTTCGACTGAAGAGCGCATGAGATATATTATCTATTACCGTCAGAACATAGATAACATACTCGCATGGAAGATTATCCACAACCGGTTACTGGGTTAATAAAGGATAAATCGACCGAAAAGAAAGGACATCGGGATACCGATTACTGAGTATAAAATGATGATCGATCAGAAGGAGAAACAATCATTACCAATCAGAAGGGTAAATGAGATATGACTCGCAGGGGATAAATTTCTTGTCAAAAAAAGAAATTATCCAGGAGATATATCACCGGTTATTGGGTGAAATACTCAAAAAACGAAGGAATATCAATACCGAATATTAGATAAAGATAACCAATCAAATAGGGGATTACATCTACCAGTTACTGGGTAGAAAACCACAGAAATAGGACTTACAACTACCAGTTACTGGGTAGAAGGCCAACAAAGATCCACTGGGGAAGAGATGTACAATTACTGGTTACTGAGCAATTGAACAATTAAATCCACCAGGGAACTGCAGGGAAATAACAAGAAAGGAGTCGATCTAGGAAAAAACTAGAAAGACACAATTAACAAGACTCAACCCAATGAGAATATAACTCAGGGGAGTAATTCCAACCCTATATATAATTGGGGAGGAAACTTAAACAATAATCATCCACGAGGACATAACTCAGTGGGGAATATGGAAAGAAAGATAGACACTCTCTGCCTAATAGAGAGCTGACTCTATATGGAGAGATCAGACACGGACATTTGCTTAGGGAAAAATGTTTCACCAATAGCAAGGGATAATAAGCAAAGATATATAGCAAAGAATGCAACATGAATATCTGAATGTTGTAATTATGCATATATATGCGTGGTTTATGTATGATTAATGCTGACAAACAGATATATCTAACACAAACAGGCCCGAGAATCAATGGACGAACATCCGGTATAACATTTCAAAAGAGAAAGGTCGGGCCCACAGGAGAAATCAATTTTGGAGGGTGTAAGACCCTAATTTTGACCCTAAGATCCCTCATGGCATCATATAATTGCTCATTGCATTTGCCTCAAGGATCATAGCTTCTTGGCTCCTTAACCCTAAGGTTGGGACTTGTGTCAGTTGGTTTGAGACCACCAAGCATGCTTGAATTGTATATTATTGATTTTCTTATTTTGTTTACTAACCAAAAGCACAAAAACATGTCACTAACTTTGTTTGTTTTGAAGCTTAAGCAGTCATGTGATCCAAGGGTTCTAGGAGGCCCACATGTTCAATGGAGTGGCCAGATGAAAGTGAAAACAAGAATGACAATGGTTCCCAAAGCTCTAAATCATCATATATTCCTCCCAAGTATCTCAATTTGTCAATTTTATCAAGATAAACTAAAGGGCTTGAGGATTGTTTCCCAAGGAAACCCTAATTCAACTGTGCATTGACTGTGCCTTGCTCATGAAGCAACCTAAACCTATGATCAAATACAATCAAGTGAAGTTCTTTAGTTCATCATTTTATGCATATATGAGCTTATGCGGTTGTCCTCAATCATTAATTCATCAAGATTTGAAGTTTGGCTTTGAGAAGTTGATCAGTCAAATCATCTGACTATTTAGAAATCCACTGAGACCTAACTTTTGATGTGTTTTTCAAATGAAGATGACCCCAAGAGAAAAAATGTTCTTAGGAACCATATGAACAACTTTCATATTCATCAAAAATTTATTTGAAACTTGGAAGGTCATCATTCATTTCAAAACATTATAGGTCATTTTGTTTAAAACCCTAATTTTGGGTCAACTTCCCAAGGACCTAACTCCTTCATTGTTTATGATTTTGTGGTAAGACTAAGTGCATTGGAAATTTTAAGATTCCTACTTCAATTGTTATGTTGGACACAATTTCATAATCCTAAAAGAAACACATGTGATAATACAAAACATTATAGGTCACTTTGGACCAAAGTCATTGAAATGTGAAAAAGTCCAACTTCAAGTGTCCATAACTTCCTCATAAAAAACTCAAATGATGCAAACTTTAATTCCAAATTGATTGTATTGAAAATATATACAACTTTAATGTTGAAGGTTTTAGCATTTGAGGATGGTATCATTGAAACAGAAGGCCTTGAAGTTGGTCCATTTTGGCAAAATGTCCATATACATGTTTTGTACATTGAACTTCATGGCCAGTTTTCAATATTTTTCCAACTTCAAATGGATTTTTGTTCAACATAACATTTGTTCCTTATGTCAATACCTTTCCAACCATTACCCACATGCCAATGTTTCAATTTTGCAAATGGCATTTTCGAAGAGATGAAGTTTTGGGTTCAATTATGCATCACATGTGAAATCTTCTTGCACACTACATTGCCTTGCCATTTGCACGTCCAAAACTCATTCATTTATGTTCAGCATGTAAAACCAATTGAGTTTGGGTCTCACATGCACATGTACAGGCCCATGCGTGGAGGACCCAAGCTCATGCACACACGAATATTTCATTGCATTGCATCAACCTTGGCTATAAATAGGATGCTTGACTCACTTCAAATCTCAACCTAAAGGCGCCTGAAGCTCTGCACAATTGAATCCCTAACCCTTCATTAAAGGAATTCTGATTTTTCTCTTAATTTTTCAAGCTCAAATTTCAACTTCCTTGGTTGATCTTTGACTTATAATTCCTTAGCCTTGCTTCCTTGTTACGTCAAGATCAAGCTACATTGAAGAATTGGATTGGATCAAGCATTGAAAATCTGCACTTTAAAGGTTGATTCTCCAACTATTTTCCTTCGAATCTCCCTTATTATTGTGCATTACTTGGTTTGGTTGGTACCTCTGAAGTCCTCATGTGAGAGGCAATTGATTTGTGCTTTTAATTTTGTAAATTGAACAAGTTCAGATTGAACACCTCATTTTTCCATCTCAGATTTCTTTCTCTATAAGGATCTTGAGTGGAAATTAAGGTTACATGGGTGATGTACATCACCCCAGTTTTCGAATGATGTATAGATCGCGTGCTATGGTTGAGGTTTAAAAACCTACAATAGGTGGCCGGAACTGGCCTTCTCGCCGGAGAAGACGGTGGTGTACACCACCGTCCCCACGCGTCCTAGCCTCGGCCATTGGATGAGTGTTCCACGTTTTAATATTGACTGTTGATCTATTTGACTTTATTTAATGCAATGTGTTTCGCTATTGACCAAGGTCCATCATGCGCGCGCGTTTCCCAGCCTTGTGATCAGCCACGTCAATTAATGAAGTGGGATCCAAGCGCTGTGGATTTTTGTTATTTTCTGAATTTCCATTTTATTTTCTTTTATTCCATTTTATTTTAAAAATTCATAACTTCTTTATTTTTAATCACAAAAATATGGGACCAATTGCAGAAATTTTCTTTTAATTTCTAGTTTCATAAAATGATTTTTAATATTTTTTGTGATTGCATTTAATATTTTTTGTGAATTATTTCATTTCTGGTTGTTTTTAATTCATTTAAAATACTTTTCAATATTCAAAAATACCAAAAATATTTTCTTAACATATTTGGATGATGATGGATCTATGAAAAATATTCTCATCAATTTCTTAATTGATTTGAGATTTATTTGAGATTTTAGTTCAATTATGTTATTTTTCTTCATTTTTAATTGTTTAAAAATAGTTTCTGTTTTCAAAAAATGATGAAATTTTTTGTCAAATCTTGTTTGACCATGTTAGACTTATGATGATCCAGTTGGACTTTTCCAAGTTGATTTGAATTGGATTTGAAGTTTGACCTTTATTTGTTCATTTTCTTTCAAGTATTATTTTAATTCCAAAAAATACCAAAAATATTTTTGTTATTTCTTGACTTCTAATCTTCATTTCACTTCTGTTTACCGTTGATTTATGTTGATTCCATTCATGATTGATCAATGTGTTTTGGTTATGTCTTTTGAATTTCAATTATGTACATTCCATTTCCATCTTCTTTTTTTTTTTCTTTTTTGACCAATGAGTTAATGATTGGTGGTTAGCCTTGACATATGAGGGGCTTAACCTTCTTTGATCCAAATCAAATCCATCTTGATCAAAGATCAAGTGAATTGCTTTGCATTAAAGATAGGTTGCTTCTTGGTCAAGCAAAAAACCTAAATCCATACAAGGTCATTCTTCTTTTCTTTTGGCATGGCAAGTTGTAGGAGCTTGGCTTACTAGTCATGATCTCTAACTTGTGTTAGTTGCCTATAGTTTTATTGACCGACCTCAGATAGGTGTGACTACTACATTAGTCCATTTACGATTGATTAACATAGCGCTAAATTGTGTTATGGCACACTAACACTAACTACTAATTACTAACTTTTAATTCAAACATTTAATTCTTGCAATTTACTTTAATGCAATTTAATTTCTTGCTCATTAATTCATTTGCCTTCGCCCTTTGCTCACTTGAGCTCATGTTTATGCTTATGCAATTTGCCTTTTGCTCACTTGAGAACCTTATTATGTATATACTATTGCCTTGTGTTTGTTTTGTTTTTTTGCTTGTGTGAACCCAATGCAAATGGAGAAAGGACTTAGATTTAGGACCTTACCTGTGCTAAATGGAGTTTCAAGAGCAACTAGGCCTCATGCCTTTAGAATGCTAAAATTGTTGAAGAGCAACTAGGCCTCATGCCTTTAGAGTGCTTAAATCTTGAAACTTGAATTGAAAGGACCCCTATTCTAAACTCACTCTTGTCCATTCTTTTTATTGCTTTGTGGAACTTTTTGATTTGTGTGCTCTTGTGATAGGGATACCAAACTTGAGCTATTAGAAAGACCATTGTCATGAGCCTCCAAGATAAGAGAGACAAATCCAAATTGGAGGATCCTAGGAGCTTCATTGGATATTTGCTTGATTGCTTGAGTTAATTGCTTATTGCTTGCTAAGTCCAAAGGAAAGGAGCAACTTGGATCATCTTTATGATCTCAAGAAGGGAACTCTAAGTGGTTTTATTTCTCTTCCCTCATCTTTGCATGTTTAGGATCTAGCCCTTCTCTTTTTCTCTCCATTCTAACCCAAGCCAAACTTTTTTGTGCAAACATTTAACATTGCTTTCAAATTTAGAAACCTAAGCACTATGACTTTGATTTTTCAAACTCTTTTCATAATACTTATTTTGACTTGAACCTTAAGTCAACTTTGACTTCTTTTTGTGAACACTTCTAATTGGTAAAACCCAACTCACTTTAAATTCTTTCGTGGTTCCAATGGCCACTTTTGCCAAAGCTTTTCTTAAACATTAGCTATTAGGTTTGAGTTATCATAGTGGTTGATGTAAACCTCACCTTATCCTTAGTGATTGGACTATAAGTCTTCCATACTTATTACAGGGTGGATCCGTCACTAGTATGTTGAAGCTCTCCTCACATGGTGGATTGTGGTTTAGGTTGAGTTTTCTCCCTTTGATAACAAAAGACCTTAAGGCTTTTGACCAATCAATTCACCAACTTATTTTGAGATTTTTACCCCGAACTACGAGGTTTTGATCGTGCCTTTTTTAAGATGGTACGTAGGCAATGGGTTTATCCATTCAAACAACAAAATTGTAAATACTTTGTTTATTCTCTTCTCATCTCCCCAATCATGTTTGCACAAATATTTTTCACAAATACCAACCTACCATACAACATTTGTAAAAAGGGCTCCCTTAGAGTACTAAGGATGTTTTGGGTGCTTAAAACCTTCCCATTGCATAACCAACCCCCTTACCCAGATCTCTGACATTTTTATTAGTTTTTGATTTGATAAAACTTCTCGGTTTTTGTTCGTTTTCTAACCTTTCCTTTGGATAAATAGAACTGCGGTGGCGACTCGAATTGTATGATTTACTTTTGATTTAGTCAATAAATCTAAAGGTAACGAATACCCGCTACAGAAAAATGGCGACTCTGCTGGGGAATATTTGCCTAGTGGGTTTAGCCTACTTTTTACCTTTGTTGTATTGTATGTTTATATTATTTGTGACATGTTTTTTTGCAAATTTGGGATGACTGTATTGTTTGTAATGTATGAATTGCTTGGTATATTTATTTCTTGTGTGCTTGGTGGTCTCTTGTGAGATGAGTTTTATACCCGAACTCGAGTGCACTTATGATAGGAGAATGGCATAGTCTTGTTGACTTGTGTGGAGTTATTTCTTAGCAAGTTAACTTGCAAGCCCATTCACTGGGTGGAGGTTATGTTGGGATCTATAATGTCACACGAGTAGTCGTGGTTAGGCATTACTCTTTCCAATATATGCCTTAGAAGCCAAGGACCTTAGATTACCTAGCTCATCTTGGCCTATTTTAGGACGTAGTGCGAAGGTCGTTCAAGTGTAAGATTTGATACGATTGTTACGTGATACTACACTCATAAGAGCCTCTCTTGAGAATATTTTTGGAATACGAGTAGTCGTTTATCCGATAATATCCGAAAAATGGGATGATGACTATGGGAACCTCTTGTAGAACATGATTGCCAGGTTTAACCATAGTACACTCCCTTTGGGTGGTTCTTAACCGAGACTCCATGCTCGTGACTTGCAACAAACCCTTGATTCGTGGTTGATCCGTTCTCGTATATCCTTAATATCAATGGAACTTGGGTGTTGATAAGGTGTAAACCATAATCCACCAAAATGGATGATTGATATTAAGGATGACTTGATCCATCCCGTGACCTTTGTATGGTGTGATTTTCTTGATCCTTGAGTGTGATTGTTGCATCCATGCATTCATGCACTCATTTGCATCCATATCATCAACAATGAGAAAATTTTCAAGGAACTTAAGAGGTCTATTTGCAAATTTTCAAACATGGATAAGCAAAGAAGGAATGCGAAGAAGTACAGTTTCAGACAACCCGGCTTGAAAGAGTTAAGGAGTTTGAGATCCTATGTATTAGACCCCTTAGAGTTCAAAGCTCGCCATGGGAAGCTTCTGTCTATTCTTGCTACTCAGGTGGATGAAGGTCTGATGAGTGTGTTGGTGCAGTTCTACGATCCTTTGTACCGTTGCTTCACTTTTCCGGATTTCCAGCTTTTGCCTACGCTTGAGGAGCATGTTTATCTTGTGGGTATACCTATCTTAGATCAGTTGTCGTCCGGTGGTCTGGAGAGCGTTCCTTCTTCTCAAGAGATTGCTGATCTGTTTCATATAGATGAAGCTGTTATTGGTGCTCATATGACTTCCAAAGGTGGAATTTAAGGTCTCCCATCTGATTTCCTCATTGCTCAAGCTACTATGTTTGGGAAGGCCATGAGTGAGGACGCCTTTGAAGCCATATTTGTACTTCTCATCTATGGGCTAGTGTTATTCCCCAACATCAACAATTTTGTGGATGTGAACGCTATTAGGATTTTCTCTACTCTTAATCCCGTTCCTACTCTGTTGGGTGACACTTATTTCTCTTTGCATATGAGGAATGCAAAGGGTGGTGGTACCATTGTGTGCTGTTTGCCTCTGTTGTACAAGTGGTTTATTTCGCACTTGCCACAGACGCTCGCCTTCAAGGAGAACAAAGTATGTCTACGGTGGTCTGCGAGACTTATGTCTCTCACTAATGATGATATCTTTTGGTAGAACCGTGTATATGATGGTGTGCAAATTATTGACTCTTGTGGTGAATTCTCTAATGTGCCTCTTCTTGGAAGATGTGGTGGGATTAACTACAACCCTATTTTGGCACGCCTTCAGCTTGGGTTCCCCTTAAATGATAAACCTAATAACATTCTGTTAGAAGGTGTGTTACTTCAAGAGGGTAAAAATCCCTAAAACTTGAAGGGCAGGATGGTCCGCGCTTGGTGCAAGATTCATAGGAAGGGAAGGAAAGAGCTTGGTCCGAAGAATTGTATTGCTTTGGAACCCTACACCTCGTGGGTGAGGACGATAGCTTATAAGTAGCGGGGTATTCGTTACCTTTAGATTTATTGACTAAATCAAAAGTAAATCATACAATTCGAGTTGCCATCGCACTTCTATTTATCCAAAGAAAAAGTTAGAAAGCGAACAAAAACCGAGAAGTTTTATCAAATCAAAAACTAATAAAAATGTCAGAGATCTGGGTAAGGGGGTTGGTTATGCAATGGGAAGGTTTTAAGCACCCAAAACATCCTTAGTACTCTAAGGGAGCCCTTTTTACAAATGTTGTATGGTAGGTTGGTATTTGTGAAAATATTTGTGCAAACATGATTGGGGAGATGAGAAAAGAATATACAAGTTATTTACAATTTTGTGTTTGAATGGATAAACCCATTGCCTACGTACCATCTTAAAAAGGTAGGATCAAAACCTCGTAGTTCGGGGTAAAAATCTCAAAAATGAATTGGTGAATTGATTGGTCAAAAGCCTTAAGGTCTTTTTATTATCAAAGGGAGAAAACTCAACCTAAAACCATAAATCCACCATGTGAGGAGAGCTTCAACATACTAGTGAGGGATCCACCATATAATAAGTGTGGAAGACTTATAGTCTAATCACTAAGGATACAGGTGAGGATTACATCAACCTCTATGATAACTCAAACCTAATAGCTAATGTTTATGAAAAGCTTTGGCAAAAGTGGCCATTGGAACCACAAAAACAATTGAGTGAGTTGTATTTACAAATGAAAAGTATTCACGAAATAAAGTCAGAGTAAACTTAAGATTCAATTCAAAATAAGTGTTATGAAAAGAGTTTGAAAAATCAAAGTCATAGTGCATAGGTTTCTAATTTTGAAAGAAATGTTAATGTTTGCACAAAAAGTTTGGTTTGGGTTAGAGTGGAGAGAAGAAGAGAAGGGCTAGATCCTAAACATGCAAAGATGAAGGAAGAGAAATAAAACCACTTAGAGTTCCCTTCTTGAGATCATAAAGATGATCCAAGTTGCTCCTTTCCTTTGGACTTAGCAAGCAATAAGCAATTAACTCAAGCAATCAAGCAAATATTCAATCAAGCTCCTAGGAATCTTCCAATTGGCTTTGTCTCTCTTATCTTGGATGCTCATGACAATGGTTTTTTCTAAGTAGCTCAAGTTTGGGATCCCTATCACAAGAACACACAAATCAAAAAGTTCCACAATGCAATAAAAAGAATGGACAAGAGTGAGTTTAGAATTAGGGTCCTTTCAATTCATCTTCAAGATTAAGCATTCTAAAGGCATGAGGCCTAGTTGCTCTTCAACATATTTAGCACTCTAAAGGCAGGAGGCCTAGTTGCTCTTGAAACTCCATTTAGCATAGGTAAGGTCCTAAATTTAAGTCCTTTCTCCATTTGCATTGGATTCACACAAACAAAAACAAAACAAGCACAAGGCAATAGTATATACACAATAATGTGCTCAAGTGAGCAAAAGGCAAATTGCATAAGCATAAACATGAGCTCAAGTGAGCAAAGGGCAAAGACAAATGAATTAATAAGCAAGAAATTAAATTGCATTAAAGTAAATTGCAAGAATTAAATGCTTGAATTAAAAGTTAGTAATTAGTAGTTAGTGTTAGTGTGCCATAAGGAAATTTAGCACTATGTTAAGCAATCGTAAGTGGACTAATATAGTAGTCACACCTATCTGAGGCCGTTCAATAAAACTATAGGCAAATAAACAAAAGTTAGAGTCCATGACTAGTAAGCCAAGCTCCTACAACTTGCCATGCCAAAAGAAAAGAAGAATGACCTTGTATGGATTTAGGTTTTTTGCTTGACCAAGAAGCAACATATCTCTAATACAAAGCAACTCACTTGATCTTTGATCAAGATGAATTTTATTTGGATCAAAGAAGGTTAAGCCCCTCATATGTCAAGGCTAACCACCAATCATTATCTCATTGGTCAAAAAGAAAAAAGAAGAAGAAGAAGATGGAAATGGAATGTACATAATTGAAATTCAAATGAAATAAGTAAAACACATTGATCAAACATGAATGGAATCAACATTGATTAATGGTAAACAGAAGTAAGATGAAGCTTAGAAGTCAAGAAACAATAAAAATATTTTTGGTATTTTTTTTGGAATTAAAATAATACTTGAATTAAAATAAACAAATGAAGGCCAAATTTCAAATCCAATTCAAATCAACTTAGAAAAGTCCAATTGGATCATCATGAGTCTAACATGGTCAAACAAGGTTTGACAAAAAATTTCATCATTTTTTGAAAACAGAAACTAATTTTAAACAATTAAAAATGAAGAGAAATAACATACTTGGACTAAAATCTCAAATAAATCTCAAATCAATTAAGAAATTGATGATAATATTTTTCATAGATCCATCATCATCCAAAGATGTTAAGAAAATATTTTTGGCATTTTTAAATATTGAAAAGTATTTTAAATGAATTAAAAATGACTAGAAAAGAAATAATTCACAAAAAATATTAAATGGAATCACAAAAATAATTAAAAATTATTTTTAGAAACTAGAATTTAAGAGAATTTTTTTGCAATTGGTCCCATATTTTTGTGATTCCAAATAAAGAAGTTATGAATTTTTAAAAATAATTGGAATAAAAGAAAATAAAATAAAAATTCAGAAAATAACAAAAATCCACATCGCTTGGATCTTGGTTCATTAATTAACGTGGCGTATCTGGTGGCTGAGAAGCACACGTGCATGGTGAGGCTTGGTCAACAGCGAAATATGAAGCATTTAAAATAGTCAATCAAACCAAGAGCCAAGATTAGATCTGAAGCAAAGGATCCAAGGGCCAGGAACTCATCCATATGGGGACGGTGGTGGAAACCACCGTCTTCTCCGGCGAACCTCACTGTTTCCGGCCAGAGTTGCAGGTTTTCAAACCTCAACCATCATACACGATCCATACATCATTAGAAAGCTGGGGTGATGTACATCACCCCTGTGACCTTAGTTTCCACTCAAGATCCCTATATAGAGAGAAATTTGAGATGGAAAAATGAGGTGCTCAATCTGAACTTGCTCAATTCACAAAATTAAAAGCACAAACCAATTGCCTCTCACTTGAGAACTTCAGAGGTACCAACCAAACCAAGTAATGCACTATATTAAGAGAGATTCGAATCAAAATAGTTTGAATATAAACCTTTGAAGTGCAGCTTTCAATGGCATGTTTTGATCCAATTCTTCAATGCGGCTTGATCTTGAAGTAACAAGGATGCAAGGCTAAGGAAATATAAGTCAGAGATCAACCAATGAAGTTGAAATCTGAGCTTGAAAAATTGAGAAAAATCAGAATTCCTTTGAGTGAGGGTTAGGGATTCAAATATGCAGAGCTTCAGGCGCCTTTAGGTTGAAGTTTGAAGTGTGCAAGGCATTCTATTTATAGCCAAGGGTGATGCAATGCCATGAAGAATTCGTGTGCATGTGAAGTTGGGTCCTCCATGCATGGGCATGTACAGGCGCATGTGAGTCCCAAAATCCATTGTAAATGCAACTTGAAATGAATGTGAGATGGGTTGGACGTGCAGACATCAATGTATTAGCTTGTGCACAAAGATTTAACATGGTTTCCATAAATGATCACAAAACTTCACCTCTTCGAAAATGCCATTTGCAAAATTGAAACATAGGCATGTGGGTAATGGTTGGAAAGGTCTTGACATAAGGAACAAATGTTATGTTGAACAAAAATCCATTTGGAGTTGGGAAAATATTGAAAACTGGCCATGAAGTTCAATGTACAGAACATGTATATGGAAATTTTGCCAAAATGTACCAACTTGAATCCATTCTGTTTCATTGATGCAAGACTCCAATGACAAAACCTCCAACAACAAAGTTGTACATATTTTCAAGACAATCAATTTGGACTTAAATTTTGCATCATTTAGATTTTTGATGAGAAAGTTATGAGCACTTGAAGTTGGACTTTTTCACATTTCGATGACTTTGGTCCAAAGTGACCTATAATATTTTGTATTATCACATATATTTATTTTCGGATTATGAATTTTTTTCCAACATAACAATTGAAGTAGACATATTAAAATTACCAATTCAGTTGGTCCCACCTCAAAATCATAAAAAATGAAGGAGTTAGGTCCTTGGGAAGTTGACCCCAAATTAGGGTTTTAGTCAAAATGACCTATAATGTTTTGAAATGAATGATGACCTTAAAAGTTTCAAATGAATTTTTGATGAACATTAAAGTTGTTCATATGGTTATTAAAAACATATTTTATCTTGGGGTCATCTTAATTTGACAAACACATCAAAAGTTAGGTCTCAGTGGATTTTAAAATAGTTAGATGAATTGACTGATCAACTTCTCAAAGCCAAACTTCAAACCTTGATGGATTAATGATTGAGGAAACCCACATGGGATCAAATAGGCATAAAATTATGAATGAAAGAACTTCCCTTGATTGTATTTGATCATAGGTTGAGGTTGCTTCATGAGCAAGGCACAATCAATGCACAGTTGAATTAGGGTTTCCTTGGGAAACAATCCTCAAGCCCTTTGGCTTATCTTGATCAAATTGACTAATTGAGATACTTGGGAGGCATATATGATGATTGAGAGAATTGGGAACCATTGTCATGCTTGCTTTCACTTTAATCTGGCCACTTCAATGGGCATAGGGGCCTCCTAGGAGCCTTGGATCACATGATTGCTCAAGCTTCAAAACAAAAAATGTTAGTGACATATTTTTGTGCTTCTGGTTAGTAAACAAAATAAGAAAAGCAATAATGTACAATTCAAGCATGTTTGGTGGTCTCAAACCAACTCACACAAGTCCCAACCTTAGGGTAAGGAGCCAAGATGCTATGATCCTTGAGGCAAATGCAATATGCAATGATTTGATGCTATGAGGGATCTTAGGGTCAAAATTAGGGTCTTACAGATGCCCTAATTTAAGGTCATTCTAGCCGGAGATATGAAGGTTAAAATCTTTGTCTCGACGAGGTAGAATGGGCTTAAATAATAACAAAGAGACGAATTTTGGTCCCTAAGAGACCTCATGATGCAAATGTACGTACGCAAAAGTTAATACTCTGTGGGGATATATGTCCATAAAAGGGAAAAAGAAATCAAGAGAAACTGAAAATCCATATAAGTAATACACTCATAAATGGGAAAGAGACTCTAGGGGACTTTACTGGGGAATAAAGGGGATAAAAATGCATGAGCAGGTCACGACTTGAAACTTGCTGGGAGACACGAAGGGATTCCATGAAAATAAATCAATTGAAAGACTCATGCTGACACAGAGATGCATGTATTAGGGAATATGCCAATACAACAAACTATCCACAAAGGATACTTCGGATAAAAATCCGGACTCGGATGGGGATGTCCATAAAGGACTCAGTTGAGGAAGAAGCAAATGAGGTATTACCGGCTACTGGGTAATAAGCTCAAAGAGACATGTGATTAAGACACCGGTACAAGGGTGAGAGAACAACATGCTCAGGGAGAAAGAATATCTAAGACCGGTATAAGGGTGGGAGATATCAATCATCTAAAACATCTGAGGAAGACCTTAAAAGGTAAAATTCAACTCAGGAAAATCTGACTCCACAGGGGACAAAAGTCATAATAGGGAGCAAAAAGGAAGGAACACCAGGGATATCGGTTACTGGGCATATAATAGGTGACCAACTAGTCGTGAATTGGGGAATATGTCTAAAACACTCATCATTCGAAAGGAGAGCTGGAAAAGCAAACTCGATTACAAGATAGATATTCAATTCCATAAGGAAATACAAATCTTACTCAACTGGGGAAGAAAAAGACTTCGACTAAAGAGCGCGTGAGATATATTATCTATTACCGTCAGAACATAGATAACATACTCTCATGGAAGATTATCCATAACCGGTTACTAGGTTAATAAAGGATAAATCGACCGAAAAGAAAGGACATCGGGATACCGGCTACTAGGTATAAAATGATGACCAATCAAAGGGAGAGACAATCATTACCAAACAAGGGTAAATGAAAGATGATTCATTGGGGATAAATTGCTTGATTAGAGCAACTATCCAAGGGATATATCACCGGTTACTGGGAGATATACTCAACAAATGAAGGAATATCAATACCGAATATTGGATAAAGATAACCAACCAAGAGGGGATTACATCTACCGGTTACTGGGTAGAAAACCAAAGAAGAGAGTAACCGTCATCGGTTAGGATGAACAAAATCAAGGGTTAACTCTGCAAGGGGAACAAAATAGGGTTTACAACTACCGGTTACTGGGTAAAAAACCACAGAAATAGGAATTACAACTACCGGTTACTAGGTAGAAGGCCACAACATCCGCTGGGGAGAGAATGAACAATTAACGATTACTGAGTAATTGGTCACCTGAACCACAGGGAATGGCAGGGGAAATAACAAGAAAGGAGTCAATCTAGGAACAAACTAGAGAGACGCAATGAAACAAAACTCAACCCAATAAGGATATAACTCAGGGGAGTAATTCCATCCCGATACTTATTCAAGGAGGAAACTGAAACAATAATCATCCACGAGGACATAACTCAGTGGGGAATATGGAAGAAAAGATAGACACTTTCTGCCTATGAGGCTGACTCTATATGGAGAGAACAGAAATAATCATCTGCTTGGGGAAATATGTATCACCAAACAGCAGGAGATAACAAACAAAGATATATGGCAAAGAATGCAACATGAATATCTGAATGTTATGATTATGCATGTATATGCATGGTTTATGTATGATTAATGCTGACAAACAGACATATCTAACACAAACAAGTCCAAGAATCAATGGACAGACATCCGATACAACATCTCAAAAAAGAAAGCCAAGCCTACAGGAGAAATCCAATCCGGTGGGGGCAATAAATACCAGGGAACCAATCACCACTGAGGATCAAGCAGGGGGCTTCCAGGGACAAAGACCACTGCAAGGGGAACAAGCAAGATCACCGGGGATCAGAGACCGCTATTGGGAATAAGCAAAGGGTCACAAACACCGAAGCTAGGGATCTTCCAACAGTACGCGGAAACATGGATAAGATCAGTCAGAGAAGAAACTCTACTGGGAATCTTATCAGGGGGTGATGTGGAACTCTGTGGGGAACAACCACCAAATAGAAGCACATCAAACAACATTCACTTCTATCCATCGAGGGAAACATCTCTACTGCAGAGAAGGAGAACCAGTCACTCCATTGGGAAGGAATCAACACATCTTCCTCAAAGTTCCAAAGCCAATCTATGATCAAGTTAAGCCTTAGCTGGCGGAAGCTTAACACGGATAAGATTCCATTGTAGAAGAAACTCTACTAGGGAGCTTATCAGGGAAAGATACAGAACTCTGTGGGGAATAACCATCAAACAAAAGTTCCAATAACCATCACATTTCCTCATACTGCTGGAGAAACAATCTCTGCTGAGGAGAAAAGAAACACCGCTCCGTTGGGGATAGAAAATAAACATTTTCATCTCCCGCTCTGCTAGGAGGGAGAATTATCCGAGAAGGAGGAAGGAACAAATAATCAGGCTCCCATTAGGAAACTTTACTGAGGAAAAAAATTGCTGATGCTTGAACCGGGGATAACCTGTAGGCGATCAACTGGAGATAACCCACTGGTGACCAAACTGGGGAAGTCTAATATGAACAACCCTGCTCAGGATGAATGGTAGGCAAACCTGCTGGAGATCAATGTATGTGAATCCGTTGGGATAAGCTACAAACCAACTTGTGAAAATTCTCCTCATGCTAGGATTTCCTGCTCACTCTGCAGGAGATTTCCAATCTGAATCAGGGAAGACCAATTTCCTCGAAAAAATAGCATATCAATTCATCAATCTATAGGGATTTTAGGTCAATCTACACAAGGGATGACAACCATATAATTGATAAAACACGGATGCTAGATCCAGACTCATTGGCGAGCTAAAAGATTGAGACCAAAATCCAGACTCTCTAGGGACTTTGGTAGTGTATTACCTTCTTCTGCACTCGCTGAGGAGACAAACCTGAAAGATGACGAAGAGGATACAACATATGCTAGGAATATGAACAAATGTCTTACCCTTTTGGAAATCGTACTATCCTTGGGAGAGCACTGAAGATGTTCCAATTATCCTTTTCAGTCTTTTGGTGAATGTTCACTTTGTTTAAAAACAGTTTAAAAACTTTATTTGTTTAAAACAATGATATTTATCAATTAAAACATGCAAACATTTGTTGAGCAGAAACAAATAAGAGTGCAAAGAATTGGATAAAGACTCAAATTTATTTGATGGAATGGTAGTCTGCAAATGGCAAGACCCCATGGATCTTTACAAATTTGAAATTGGTGATATATATATATATATATTGGAAAAGGGCTACATTGAACATAATGACCATTTCTCCACCAACTCTGAATCCAATGTATTTGAAGCTTCAGTTGACGATGACTGAGCAAGAATCTTTGACAGAAGACGGTTGAAAAACAAAGTCTTGTCAGAATGCAGTTACTTGCCAAATCCCTAATTTTTGCCTAGATTGCCCCAGGGTGATGTACTCAATCTAGCGGGATATATATTCATTTCTTTTCATGTCTCTAACTTTTTCCTGGATCGCCATTTCGGGTTTTCAATCCACCGAGACGCTCATTTTTGCCTAAGTCGCCCTTTCGGGTTTTCAACTTAGCGAGCTATTCTATTTTTATTTAGGCGAAGTATTTCTTGACTGCATCTGAATTCACAGGACGAGTGAAATCCTCCCCATCCATAGTTGTAAGTATCAAAGCACCGACTGAAAAGGCTCTCTTAACAACATATGGACCTTCATAGTTTGGAGTCCACTTGCCCCTGGAATCGGGCGCGAAAGACAAAACTTTCTTGAGCACAAGGTCACCTTCTCGGAACACGTGAGGCTTGACCTTCTTATCAAAGGCTTTCTTCATCCTTTGCTGATATAACTGACCATGGCTCATGGCAGTTAATCTTTTCTCTTCTATTAAATTCAACTGGTCATAACGACTCTGAACCCATTCAGCCTCATTCAACTTGGCTTCCATCAAGACTCGCATTGATGGGATCTCAACCTCCACGGGGAGCACATCCTCCATGCCATATACAAGAGAGAAAGGGGTTGCCCCTGTTGAAGTGCGGACGGATGTACGATAACCATGCAAAGTAAATGGTAACATCTCATGCCAATCTTTGTACGTAACAACCATCTTCTGGATAATCTTCTTGATGTTCTTGTTAGCAGCTTCAATAACCCCATTCATCTTGGGTCTATAAGGAGAAGAATTATGATGTGCAATCTTGAACTCACTACACATCTCTTTCATCATCTTGTTGTTCAAGTTGGATCCATTATCAGTAATGGTCTTATCTGACACACCATAACGACATATGAGTTAATTCTTGATAAACTTCACAACCACCTGCCTGGTCACGTTTGCATATGATGCCGCTTTAACCCACTTGGTGAAGTAATCAATTGCTACGAGAATAAACCTGTGACCGTTGGACGCCTTTGGCTCTATCATGCCAATCATGTCAATTTCCCACATAGAGAAAGGCCATGGTGATGAAATCACATTCAGAAGTGTCGGGGGGATATGAATCTTATTCGTATAAATCTGACACTTATGGCATTTCTTCATATATTTGCAGCAGTCAGACTCCATTGTCAGCCAATAGTAGCCTGCTCTCAACATCTCCTTTGCCATGGCATGTCCATTGGAATGAGTACCAAATGAACTCTCATGGACTTCAGTCATTAACACGTATGCTTCGTGTCTATCCACGCATCTGAGCAGAACCATGTCAAAGTTCCTCTTATAAAGTACATCACCATTGAGGTAGAAACTACCAGATAATCTTCTCAAAGTCTTCTTATCTTTAACAGATGCCCCAGGCGGGTAAATCTGACTCTGAAGAAAACACTTGATATCATAATACCATGGCTTATCATCTTTCACTTCTTCGATTGCAAATACATGAGTTGGTCTATCCAAGCGCATCACAGTGATATTGGGGACTTCATTCCAAAATTTCACCATAATGATAGAAGCAAGCGTAGCAAGTGCATCTGCCATCCGATTCTCATCTCGAGGAATATGATGGAAGTCAACCTTTATAAAGAATGTTCAAATCCTCCTCGCGAAATCTATGTATGGGATGAGGCCAGGCTGATTCCTCTCCCTTTAACCCTTAATCTGATTAACAACAAGGGCCGAATCGCCATAAACATCAAGATGCTTGATCCTAAGATCAATACACTCTTCCAAACACATAATACAGGCCTCATACTCTGTCATATTATTCGTGCATTCGAAAGTTAGCCTTGCTGTAAAAGGAAAATGTGTGCCCTGAGGAGTAATAATAACTGCCCCAATACCATTTTAATATTGATTTACAGCGCCATCAAACACCATGCTCCATCGAAAATCAGGCTCTGGCCCTTCATCGAGCGTAGGCTCATCACAATCTTTCATCTTCAAATACAGAATCTCCTCATCAGGGAAGTCATACTGAAATGACTGATAATCCTCAATTGGTTGATGTGCCAAGTGGTCAGCCAAGATACTACCTTTAATAACTTTCTGAGCTCGATACTCAATGTCATACTCAGATAACAACATTTGCCAACGGGCAATCCTCCCAGTTAGAGCAGGCTTCTCAAAGATATACTTGATTGGAATCATTTTGGATATCAACCAAGTCGTATGATTTAACATATACTGGCGTAAACGCTTAGCAGCCCAAGCCAAAGCACAACATGTTTTCTCAAGCATTGAGTATCGGGACTCACAATCAGTGAACTTCTTACTCAGGTAGTATATATCATACTCTTTCTTTCCTGATTCATCTTGCTGACCCAATACATAACCCATAGAGTCTTATAGAACTGTCAGATACATAATCAAGGGTCTTCCTTCCACAGGAGGAGATAGAATCGAAGGCTCGTACAGATACTCATTGATACTGTCAAAGGCCTTCTGGCAATCCTCGGTCCAATAATGACGTTGATCTTTCTGGAGGAGCTTGGATATTGGCGCACATGTGGCAGTCATGTGGGATATAAATCTGGAAATATAATTCAAGCGGCCAAGAAATCCTCGGACTTGCTTCTCAGTTTTGGACGTAGGCATCTCTTGTATTGCTTTGACCTTGGCAGGATCAACTTCAATACCTCTTTCACTGACAATAAAGCCCAATAACTTGCCGGAACCGACTCCAAATGTACACTTGTTCGGATTCAGACGGAGTTTGTACTTCCTCAAACGCTGAAAAAGCTTCAACAAGTTCTCTACATGTTCAACTTCCGTTCTCGACTTCGCAATCATATCATCAACATATACCTCGATCTCCTTGTGCATCATATCATGAAACAAGGTAGTCATAGCGCATTTATAGGTGGCTCCGGCGTTCTTCAAACCGAAGGGCATCACTCGATAAAAGAATGTTCCCCAAGGTGTGATGAATGTTTTCTTCTCCATATCCTCGGGTGCCATTTTGATTTGATTATAACCGGAAAATCCGTCCATAAACGAGAAGACATTGAATTTAGATATATTATCTACCAACATATCAATATGTGGTAGAGAATAATCATCTTTCGGACTAGCTTTATTCAAGTCTCTATAGTCTACACACATTCGGACTTTTCCATCTTTCTTAGGCACGGGAACAATATTGGCCACCCATTGAGGATATGTAGAAGTCACCAGAAACCCCGCATCAATTTGCTTATGAACTTCTTCTTTGATCTTCACTGCCATATCAGGATGAGTTCTTCTGAGCGTCTGCTTCACAGGCATACACTCAGGCTTCAAAGGCAGGAAATGTTGCACGATATCAGTATCCAGACCGGGCATGTCTTCATACGACCAGGCAAAGACGTCGACATATTCTCGTAGCAACTCAATCAACCCCTTCTTGACTGACTCTTCCAGGAGTGCCCCAATCTTCACTTCGCGAACACAATCCTCAAACCCCAAGTTGACTGTTTCCAGATTCTCAAGATGCGGTTGAATGATCTTTTCTTTGTGCTCAAGTAGACGGGTAATCTCATCAGGAATCTCTTCAACATCATCTTCTTCTGCCTCAAATACAGGGAACTCAAAGTTGGGAGATGGTGTTGGATCATTATGTTCAATGGGTTTGATCAACCTGCCTAATGATTTTGGATATAAAATAGATTTTAGAATTCAAGCAAAGCAAATCATTATGCAGATGAAAAGATTGATTTTATTCTCATTTTTTAGGGTTTTATGTGATCATCAATTTCATGCAAAAAGAAAAAAGTGAAAATCATTTGGAAAAACAAACATTTAACATGCAATTTTTGAATGAATATCATTGTATTTATGTGCCAACAATGTCATCACTTCTCCTTTTGGCATGGGAGAAGGGTTTTTAAACAAAAATGAACATTACGTGGACTTATGGACAACTGTTGGAACATCAACAGCGACCCAATTATTGCAGACTCCTCCAGGGATGACAAAGTTGCCAAAAACTTCCTCTGCATCATCTTCCACTACAACAGCTACCTCCTAGTCTTTGACCGTGTGGATAAAACCACCACTCTGAAATAGACCGTGCTTGTTGAAAGTGCCTAAAGAATACCCTATGCTAGCCCGAGATTTATTGTCTTCCAGCTTAATCATTTGTCCTAAACCAGTAGTTGCGCCATGCTCAATGGCCAATCTCGCATCATTGTAGGATGCAAATGAAGAAGTTCCTTTCTTAGAAGGCTCAGCATTAGACAAGGCTTGGAACTGCATTCCAACCTCGTCCTCAGCATCTATGTAAGAAAAGGAAGACAAATGGCTTACCAAGAGAGCCTTCTCTCCCCCTACCACCACCAACTTCTCGTTCTTCACGAACTTCAACTTTTGGTGTAGGGTGGATGTCACGGCGCCTGCCTCGTAAATCCATGGTCTGTAGAGCAAGCAGCTATATGATGGGTGGATATCCATAACCTGGAAAGTAATATGGAAATCACTAGGTCCTATCTTGATTGGGAGCTCAACCTCACCAATCACAGTTTTCCTGGATCCATCAAAAGCTTTGACGACCACTCCACTCTGCCTCATGGGAGGCCCTTCGTAAGAAAGTTTCGCCAGAGTGGATTTTGGCAACACATTCAGCAATGATCCTATGTCTACCATCACATTAGACAGGGCATCATCCTTGCAATTCATAGAGATGTGTAGTGCCAAATTGTGGTCTTTTCCCTCCTCGGGAAGATTAGCATCACAAAAGCTCAAGTTGTTACAAGCAGTAATGTTTGCATCAATGCTATCAAACTGTTCTATGGTGACATCGTGATCCACATATGTGTAGCACCTCAAATTTGCACCTATCTTTGTACATGCCATCTCATATTAGGTCATAGCATATCATGATCCATTGCATAGTATTGCATTGTCCCCAGTTGCCTCAAGAGTAAGCAAGCCAAGAATTAGGTCAAACTGATCAGGAGATCAGTCAACCAATCAAGCAAAGGTATTTCTCAAGGAGCAAAGGCCCTAGGGTTTGTCCAACAAGTTCACATGACTTGGAGGCCCATTTGAAGTGTTTAAGTCAAGGGTTGGATGTTCAGAAGCCATCAGTTCATGCACAGACAGTCAAAAAAACCCTAGACAGTCAACAGTCAGTCAAAGCAGTGGATGGTGGCCATTCTTGTGGAATTTGGGCACCATGATCATTAATCAAGAGTCCATACAACTTGGGACATCATTTGAAGTCAAGGTCTCAAGGAATTAGGGTTTGGAATTCATCAGAAGTGCACAGACAATCCAAAACTCTAAAAAAGTCAAAGTGGGTCAACTGTGGTTGATTCTATGGTTTTGATGGATGGAAATGGTTTGAGAGAGCTTATTCATGTCCTAATAGGCCTCATGTATCATGGCAATCAATATCATTGAAGAATTTGAAGCCGATCAGAAAATTTCCAAAAATAGAAACTGGACCTGTAATTTTAACTGCCTAAAATGGAAACTTCTTGATCCTCAACTTGCATCATGATACAAGCTCCAAATGAAATTTTGCCCAACATGAAAGTTGAAGATCTTGTTCTCCCATTTTCAAAAAGTCCAAGAACTCTCAAATCCCATGCATGGTTGTCAAGATATGATCAAATCATTTTCACAAAATCTTGAACTTCAAAAGGCCATATCTCTCAAACCATAAGGCCAATTTTGGTGGGGTTTTTTCCTACAAACCAAATTTTTCCTCCTCTTTCCAAAAATATAAGTTTCATGCCCCAAAACCTTGCCATTCAAAATGACATTTTTTGACTTGTTTCATTTAAAAATCAAGTTTGACTCAAGTTTGACTTTTTGATTTAAACCTTTTCAGCATAATTGGACAATTGGGATTCATTTTAAATGTCATTTGCAAGATGTTCCAAGCCCAAAATTGAGAAGCATTCCATCATACCACCTCCATATACACCTTTGGTTCACAAGTGGAAAATATTGCATTTTGGTTCATTTAAGTGGAACAAGTTTAATACTTGAGGAGCAGACATAAAACAGTAAATGTAAGGATCATTGGCAGCCTGTTTACAAGCCCAATTCGTGTACAACACTACACCTCCATATCCACTTATGTCAAAATTAGCAATTTGCAATTGGCTTCATTTGAGTAAAACCAGCTTAGCATTGGATTAGCAGACCTTAAACAGTCATATATAAATGATTTTCTGACAGAAAGCAACCCTAGATAGCAGCCTTCATACACAGAAAATCTCATGCTCCCTCATTTGGCATTGTGACACTTTTGCATTTTTCTGCAAAAATTCCCCAAAACACCACGAACCATCTACATTGTTTCTTCACTTGGACATCATTTGGAAGGGTTTTCGAGCACCAAACCTCAACTGTGCTGCAGCATATCGACTGTTTTCTTCATGGACCCTTCAATGGCAGATCATGATTTGGTTGTCTCCAAGCATCAATGAGCTAAAGCTATCCAACCATTCATCATTTCAAAGCATCTGAAGCATCTGTTTAAGCTTGCAACCTTCAAATAACCGCTGCTGCTCCATTCACTTCAAATCCAAGTAAGATTTTGACTCACCTATTTTCCAAAATCATGTTGTGTTTATGAAGGGTCTTTGTATGCTGAAGCAAATGCAACTTGAACCATTGAAAATGATTAACTATGCTGTGAGAAATATGGATTTCAACTTTTATGCTCAAATGTGTTTTGGCTCGATTTGGTTTGTTTAGGCTGATTTAATGAAATCTATTGCTGAAATGTTGATGTACATGACTTGATGTTTCGATTGGTGTGTTCCATCCACGTTTCTGGAAAATTTTCGAATTGAGCTTGTTAGAGATGATGAAGATCATACTGTGCCATGATAAACCCTAGCTAGTTTCCAGAAATTTACATGAATGTGTTGTTTACTGTTGCTTTAGTTGTATGAATGTCAATGCCATGCTATTGTGTGATGCTTGTTTGAATGTTGGTTTGTTGGTGTTGGCTGCACGATGCCCTGCTGTTCCAAAACCCCTCTTGTTTTGCCCAGAAAATTTACATGATCTATGCTTGTCTTGTTGTCATCTGATGGTGCATGATGATAGTATTCCTTTGCCATGTTTGATTGTTGATGCTGGTTATGTTGTTGTTCATGGTTAATGTTTGAAAATGAGCTGATGTTGTTGCTGTTACTTAAACCCTAAGTTGCCCAGAAAGTTGAATTTCGATTGGCCTTTGATACATGAGGTTACTGTTCTATTGGAAGATGACCAATCAAATCATTTCGTGGCCTGGCCTTAAACACAGTCGTTTTGATAAGTGGCATGCTGAATTACAGAAATGCCACGCTGACTTCCTTTGACTCACTTAAATTATGTTATGTGTTCATGTTTGCTTCCATTTGTTCATTCAACTTACAAAATCCATTTCTCATCCAATTCAACTCCAAAAATTATGGGATTTTTTGCATTGTGACCTGTTGGATGTCTAGTATTTTACCATGATTTTTAATATTTTTTCTAATCATTGGATTTTAATTGGCCTTAGGGTTTTCGTTATGTGACCATAAATGATACATATTGCCAATCCTTTTGTGAAATACTCATGTTGTATCCAATGACCCTGAAATTTTTTGTGGAGAAACTAGACACATTCACCTTTGTTTTGATGTAAAGTTTGTGCATTTATCATATGTGGCGTGTGAGATATGATTTTCTGAAGTAGGGTGTGACAATTTGTGTCACACCAATGATATGCAATTTCTTGAATTTTGTTCATATGCTTCCTTACATCCAAATGACCCCAAATTTTGCATGATTCTTCCCTTACATGTCTAGTTCATGTGTGAATTTTATTGGAATTAATTGTGCTGTTTTCCATTTATTTGATATTTTTATTCCCTGCCTAGTCAAATGTTGACTTTTTGTGCTACATGTTGCCAAATCCTTTGGGAAATTCTCATACCATATTGTATGACCATGAAATTTCATATGTGATAACTAGACATCTTGAGCTTTGCATTGGTGTTAATCTCATTCATTTCTCATCTGTTTTCAATTTGTTATGATTTTTTGAAGTTGACCCATGTTTGTTGACTTTCATTGTGCTTACTTGAAATTATGTTGACTTCATGATTTTCATTGACTGCTTTCCTCTCATCCAAATGCCATGAAATTTGACATGCTTACCATGCTAGATATTAGGATTGAGTGTGATTTATTTGATGATTTTTGAAATTGTTTGAGTTGACTTTTGATGCAAGTCATTCTGTTGACTTCTTTGAGCTTCCATTTGCCTTACTTTGACTTCAAATGTTCATGAAATGATGATAGTGATTGATATGCATGTGAACCCAATTGGAATTACTTCTTGATTGATTGAATTTGATTTTGATTGAATATGGTTTGCTGTTTTGACTTTTTCATTCACTTTTGACCCTAGGCTTGCCCTAGTGGTCCAGTTACTTACTGTTGAGTTTGTGTTTTCAGGTTAAGCACCAATGCCTCAAAGATCATTCAAACTTGTTTGAACTTGATTGTTTACCATGTGCTAACTTTTGTTTTGTAGGTGTGACTCATGTGTTTGAGTCTTGCTTTGCACAGTTGATCATCTGTTTTGTTTGTGAATCCCATTCCTTTTGCTTTTAACTGTTGAATTGCATACTGATTGGTTTGACTTTTTCAGGTACTTTAGTTGCTTAAGTTCTCTGAACTTGATTTGCTTTGCTTTTTAGCAACTTGCTTGAGGTATAATCTCTGTTACTTCATGTAGTCTGGAGACCCGGCCTGTTATTTGGCCGGGCAAACTGTCTGAAGTCCTCCTTAAGAGGCAATGTTTGTGTATGTTTAAATCTTGTCCTTGTATAGAGTCAAAGACCTCCTAAGTGAAGAGGCAATTGGTAGATCAAAGGGATAAGCAATCTATCCCCTACTATTCAGTGAGTCTTCTCAGTGCTCCCATTACATGGTTGTAGCACTGAGATCTTAACCCAAGATCTTGTGCAATTGCACAGTTGAGTCAGTATTAAATGTGTAGAAGGGTTCCCACTTTCTGAACCCACACATTCTTGTCAAATGCTCTCCCAGGCCAGGGATAGAAGCAATGAGGCACACCCCTCATCTCCTTTCATCTGCTTCACCTTAGCCTCTCAATGGCAAGGTTAAGAGCACACTTACCCTATTCCAGTTGGCCCTAGTGCCTAACCCTTGTGTGAGCCTCTTGTATGCATATAGAGTGTGCTTCCTGTGATTGCCTGTTTGCTTTGCCTCTTTAGGTGTAGTTTGGACTTGCCCTTGTGCAAGGTAGGTTGTGCTTGACTTGCTTCCTGTGCAAGTCAAGTCTGTGTGGCTTACTCCCTGTGTGAGCCATGCTTAGAGTTGTTTAGCCGAACTACGGCAACTCTGATTCTCATGTCCAGATGAGATACGTAGGCACGAGATGCGATATCTTGTCGAGTTTGACTAACAACTAACACTAATTCTTTTCTCTCACCCTCGTTGTGATTGAGATCTCCCCTTTCTCTTTCCCTAGTTGCAATCGAGACCCTCCTTTTTTCTTGTGCCATCTAGCTAGAAACCTTAACTTAGGGTTGACTTTTGCATGACAACATCTAGGCTCGAGTCGTAGTCTCCCTAGAGTTGTGTCTCCCTCTGTTATCTGGTTAGGCTAGATCCTTGTCCCTGCGTAGGGGAACTACATCGCCCTGATCTTCACACCAGATGAAGTATGTAGGCAGGAGATTGAGCTGATCTCTCCGGGCGCCTTTCTTTTCTTTTTGTGTTTTGTTTGACAGTTATAGGCTAAGTCCCCGACTCCCTATCTATCTGTTGTGTGTGTATTAGGTTCGGATGTCAATGTAAGTCCAGTGATTGGCATTTGGGCTCCATGTTTGCCTCTTTGTGTGTGTTTTAGGTTCGGATGCTGACATAAGTCCAGCGATTGGCAGTCGGGCTCCATGTTTGCCTTTGTCTGGTTTTGTTTGTGTGCGTGTCAGCCGAGCTACGAATGCTCTGATTCTTCTCTCGTCCGAGAAGATACGTATGCATAGGATGCGACATCCTAGCGAGCATGTGTCGTTTCCCCAGTCCGAACTACTTCGACTCTGATGTCTATGCCTGATAGACTAAGTAGGCCCAGGATACGATATCCTGCCGAGTCAGTTTCAGTCAGTTTCTTTTGTCTCTTTTCAGCCAGTGTGTGTGTGTTTGAGCAGTGTTTAGCAACCATTTTTCCTTCCTATTGTGCGTGGATCCCGTCGAGTACGACGGATGCGTAGGGGTGCTAATACCTTCCCTTCGCATAACCGACTCCCGAACCCATTCTCTTTGGTCGCGAGACCATGTCTTTTCCCAGGTTTACTTCGAGCGTTTCCTTTCCCTCTTTTGGGATAAATAACGCACGGTGGCGGCTCTGTTGTTTCTTTCTTTTCCCGCCGGTTTTTCGCGTAATGCGACAGCTGGCGACTCTGCTGGGGATACGGAGAAGTTGACCTATGCTGGTCCATCTTCCCTGAGCGAGTCTCTCCTAGCGCTCTCTAGGATTAGGGTTTTGGTTGCTTTCTGCTTATTGTATTTTATTGCATTCATTGTATATATGTACATTTATTTGTTTGCATTGATTGTGTGCATTGATGTTTGCATTCATATTCATTATTCATTACTGGCTGGCTGTCTGTTTTTCTCTGTGTGGGGGGGGGGGGGGGAGTCAGTTGAGGTAAAAGGTCCAATACCCAGACCATGAGTGAAAATCTAGGATGATTAGGAATAGAGTGATTCATGGGAAGCGGGTGGTATGGCGCCACTTAGCGGAACATTGATATCACGAGCAGTTCAGACCCTGGTGGGATACTGTCGTTACATACTTCGGGTGTGTATATGACAGTATTTCTGCGAAAGGTTATTTATGCTGCGTTTCTCTCAGCTTTACCCTGGCCTAGACTACACCCGTGAGTGGGAAGGGTTATTCATTACAGGTACCGTTGGTGACTTTGGTTCTGTTGGTGACTCTAGTTCAGACAACAGTGTGATCAGTTTGACCATAAGTTGGATTTATGTTCTGATCTTGACTGAAGCTTCGACCTAGTCAGAGTTTGCACAACCAGCCAGTCCAGTCTGCATCATGTGCATCATAGCATATTTATTTTTCAAAAGAAACGCAATGAAAAAAAAAAAATCAAAAAAAAAAGAAATCAAAAAAAAAAAGGAAAAAAACTAATCTCTGCATGCATATCATTTCTCAGGTACATTCCAGAGTCTGTCTACTGATAGAGATGACAACGGTCCCCGAGCCGAAGCGGAAGACCTGTTCCTACAGTTTCCACCGTGAGCCGTTGACTCCGCTAATTGAGTTGGGTAGCCTTGTGAAGGATGATCACCTGAAGAGTTTCGTTGGGCGGTATGGAGACATCTTGACAGTGTTGAAGACAGTAGTGGATCCGGTGCCTCTACAGACCCTTCTTCAGTTCTATGATCCCGAGCTCAGATGCTTCACTTTCCAGGATTACCAGTTAGCACCCACCCTCGAGGAGTACTCTATCTTGTTAAGTATCCCTATTCAGCATCAGACTCCCTTCTTGGACGTCCCAAAGGAGGTCGACTTCAGATTGATTGCCAGAGCTCTCCAGTTGAGTGTTGAGGAGGTTGGTAAGAATTGGAAGCCCTGTGGGGAAGTAGTAGGTCTGCCTTTGAAGTTTCTGTTGAGGGTAGCCAGAGTTGAAGCAGAGAAGGGAAATTGGGAAGTTTTTCACGCTCAGCTAGCTGCCATGATCTATGGGATCATCCTATTTCCCAGTATGCCGAACTTCATAGACCATGCTGCCATCAGCATCTTTATCAGAGGGAATCCAGTCCCTACTCTCTTAGCAGATACTTACTATGCCATCCACAGTAGGCATGGTAAGGGTGGAGCCATCAGGTGCTGCCTGCCTCTCCTATTCAAATGGTTCATGTCTCTTCTGCCAGCCAGTGGACCATTTGTGGATACCCAGAGCACTCTGAAGTGGACTCAGAGGGTCATGTCGCTCACTTCCTACGACATCAGGTGGCACTCATACCGGATGGATGTGAATGATGTCATCATAAGTTGTGGTGAATTCCGGAGCGTGCCACTCATAGGGACCAAAGGTTGCATCAACTACAACCCAGTTCTTTCTCTTCGCCAGCTAGGGTTTGTTATGAGTGAAAGACCGCTCGAAGCAGAGATAGCCGAGAGTTTTTGTTTTGAGAAGAAGGATGACCCTGCTAAGTTGGAGCAGATAGGGAAAGCCTGGAGATCTCTTGGGGTCAAGGATGGATCCGTCTTAGGGAAGAAATTTGCCATTGCAATGCCCGATTACACCGATTGGGTAAAGAAGAGAATGGAAACTTTGCTGCTACCCTACGATAGGATGGAGCCGTTGCAAGAGCAACCACCTTTGGTGCTTGCTGATAGTGTGCCTGCTGAGCACTATAAGCAAGCCCTGATGGAGAGTCGTCGTCTGAGAGAGAAGGAGCAAGACACTCAGATGGAGTTATACAAAGCTAAGGCTGATAAGCTGCACTTGGCCCATCAACTCAGGGAAGTGCAAGGAGAAGATGCTAGCAGAGCAAGGGGGAAGAAGAGATCATATGGTGAGATGGAATCCCTGATGGATGCAGAGCATAGGGAGTGTCTGAGATTGCAAAGAGCAGAAGTTAACTATCAAAAGAAGATCAGAGACTTGGAGAAGCAACTCAGAGACAAAGACAGTCAGTTGAAGAAAGAGATGGAGTTGAGACAGAAATCAGAGGAGTATCTTGGAGGAGAAGTTTTGGAGCTGAGAAGACAGTTGAAAGAGAAGATCACTCCCCTACCAGATTGTTCAGAATGCTCACTGTTGATAGACCAGTGTCATTACCTGAAGACCCTCATTCCGGAAGACCGGCTGACTTAGTTTATCTCTTTGTTTGTATTTGTTGAGAATCACCTCCAGGCTTGTTGGGTGGGATTCATTTGTGTGTAATCCATCTCTTGGATCTTTTTGTTGAGAATCACCTCCAGGCTTGTTGGATGGGATTCTTTTTTTCTTTGTACTCTGTTTTCGAATATTTCAGTTGAATGACTCTTTTACCCTTATCCATGTATAAGGTTGTCAGTATTTCCTTGTTGCCTTTTTTCCCTGTATCTGTTGCTCTCTTTTTCCTTGCATTTGTTTGTTCTCTTGTTGCTGCAGGTTGCCATCTTTTCAGAATGGGTCAGGCTCTTTGAACGCCTGAGAAATGAGCATCTCATGTGCATCATGCATATCATTAAAACATCATAAGCATATCATTTGCATAACAGGTGTTCTTGTGCTGTCTTCTTACTGTGGGTTCCTGTGTCCAGGCAGGATAGCTGATCAAAGACCGCACCGCTACTCAACGAGGCTCAACCATCAACGCAACATGGATCAAGTACAAGCCGAGTTGGCAGAGATGAGGGCAAGCATGGCCCAGTTTATTCACATGATGCAAGGGGTCGCACAAGGTCAAGAAGAGATCCGAGCACTGGTTCAGAGACAAGAAGCTACATTGCCACCGCCCAACCAGCCTCTGCAAGAAGGAAACCCAGTCCCTGACGTTCCTGCCGCTGCTATTCCCGTCAACAACTATGCTGTGGGAGAAGAGTTGAGGGGTATCCGAGTTGACGGTCAACCGATTGCTCCAGATGTTGTTAGTGCCAGAGCCATTCATGTTCCAGCCCGTAATAGAATTCCTATTGTTGACAGACAAGAGGATTTGTTCACCATGCTCAGTGAAGACGACGACATCTTGGGTAGAAATGATGCGAGAGATCGCAAAGTAGAGGCCCTTGCTGAGAAAATCCGGGCAATGGAATGTCAAAACTCCCTCGGTTTTGATGTTACCAACATGGGATTGGTTGAAGGACTCAGAATCCCGCATAAATTCAAGGCGCCGTCATTTGACAAATACAACGGTACCTCCTGCCCTCGCACCCATGTGCAGGCATATTACCGAAAAATATCCGCATACACTGACGATGAGAAGATGTGGATGTATTTTTTCCAAGATAGCCTATCTGGACATCGCGTCTCGTGCCTACGTATCTCATCTGAACGTGAGAATCAGAGTTGCCGTAGTTCGGCTAACCACTAACACTGATTTCCTTTCTCTCACCCCTGTTGTGATTGAGATATCCCTCTTCTCTTGCCCTAGTTGCAATCGAGACTTTGCTTCTTCCTGTGTCTGCTTAGGATAGGTTGGCCCTTGTGCCATCTAGCTAGAAACCTTAACTTAGGGTTGACTTTTGCATGACAACATCTAGGCTCAAGTCGTAGTCTCCCTAGAGTTGTGTCTCCCTCTGTTATCTGGTTAGGCTAGATCCTTGTCCCTGCGTAGGGGAACTACATCGCCCTGATCTTCACACCAGATGAAGTATGTAGGCAAGAGATTGAGCTGATCTCTCCGGGCACCTTTCTTTTCTTTTTGTGTTTTGTTTGACAGTTATAGGCTGAGTCCCCGACTCCCTATCTATCTGTTGTGTGTGTATTAGGTTCGGATGTCAATGTAAGTCCAGTGATTGGCATTTGGGCTCCATGTTTGCCTCTTTGTGTGCGTTTTAGGTTCGGATGCTGACATAAGTCCAGTGATTGGCAGTCGGGCTCCATGTTTGCTTGTGTTTTGTTTGTTTGTGTGCGTGTCAGCCGAGCTACGAATGCTCTAATTCTTCTCTCGTCCGAGAAGATACGTATGCATAGGATGCGATATCCTAGCGAGCATGTGTCGTTTCCCCAGTCCGAACTACTTCGACTCTGATGTCTATTGCCTGATAGACTAAGTAGGCCCAGGATACGATATCCTGCCGAGTCAGTTTCAGTCAGTCTCTTTCGTTTCTTTCAGCCAGTGTGTGTGTGTTTGAGCAGTGTTATAGCAACCAATATTCCTTCCTAGTGTGCGTGGATCCCGTAGAGTACTACGGATGCGTAGGGTGCCTAACACCTTCCCTTCGCATAACCGACTCCCGAACCCATCCTCTTTGGTCGCGAGACCATTTTCTTTCCTAGGTTTACTTCGAGCGTTTCCTTTCCCTCTTTTGGGATAAATAACGCACGGTGGCGGCTCTGTTGTTTCTTTCCTTTCCCGCTGGTTTTTCGCGTGATGCGACAATATGCCACGTCCAACACCTTCTGCAAAGCTTCGCGGTGTGGCTCAGAGTTCATCAACAAAGATAACACAGATATCTTTGATGGAGTTTGTAGCAGCTGATCTATAACATTATATTCGCTCCTCTTGATGAGCCTTAGCATCTCATCACAATCCTTTTTCATCATGCCATTCTGGCCAGTAGGGACATGAGTTCTAAAAACAACGGCAGGTTCAACAACAACAAGTGCCGGATTCGGAGAAGTAGAAGAAGTCCCCACAGGACGGGCGACATTATTAACATCATTAGCTCTTCTGGTGTCAACCTGGGGTTTCGGCGGTGCCGAGAAAACATGACCACTGCGGGTCAAACCACTCATATCAGAAATATTAATCATAGAAGTGGAGGGCAGAGGCACCTTCTTCCCATCTTCTAATGCAACCGCATTATATCGATAGGGAACAACCTTGTCTGAAGAGTAAGGAACAGGGCCAACTGGCTTAATAATGAGAGTAGGAGAAGCCTTCTACTTGCTGTCGTCATATCTAAAAACAACAGGCTCAGGTATTCTGAATACAGGCGATATAACATTAACTTCATTTCATCACGATTCTGAAGTATCTCGATCACACCCTAATCCAGCATTTCTTGGATGTCTTTCCTGACTTGATGACATCCTCTCTCATTGACAGTGCACACACGACAACTGTCATGGTCATGCTCATAGTGACTGTATCCACATAACAGTCTATGCATCTCGACCAAAGATTGTCTGATATGGCTGACATATTTGACCTTGTACTTGCCAGGACAACCCTGAACCATATTAACAGCAGATTTCCCATGCTCGGGCAATGGGTTTTTCTTCACATTAGCACTTACGTCCTCGAAAAACAAAATACCACTTCTAACAAGGTCTTGAACCTTGGTCTTGAGAGGGTAATAGTTCTCCACATCATGTCTGGGAGCACCGAAATGACAAACACAGTGAAGCTCGGGCTTATACCACCATTGAGGGTTGGTCGATATAGCAGGTGGGTCACGTGTAGTAATCAGCTTCCTTTCAATCAGTGAAGGATATAAATCTGTATAAGTCATTGGAATAGGATAAAAAGTGACCCTCTTCCTATCATAGCTAGTGCTGGTTTGATTATTGTTTCGAGGCGGGTAAGCCTGCTGTTGCGGACGATGCTGTGGCTGTTGATATTGTTGATGTTGTTGTTGTTGGTTCTGATGTTGATAATGTTGATTTTCCCTGAAAGCAGGTGCTATATGAGCCACCTGGTGTTGGGTACTGGCCGGGCGCACTGTCTTCCTCTTCACAGAGGGTCTTCGTTGTTTGACATGGGAGGACATATCATGTGCCTCTCCATCTTTCTTCTTGGAAAACGCCTCATAACGTTTGGCAGAAGAGCCCTCTTCTCTAGTCAGGCATCCTTCCCTGACTCCCTCCTCTAGTCGCATCCCCATGCTCACCATCTCGGTGAAATCAGAAGGAGCGGTAGCAATCATCCGCTCGTAGTAGAAAGAGCTTAAAGTCTTGAGAAAGATCTTCGTCATTTATTTCTCTTCGAGCCGGGGTACAATCTGTGCAGCCAATTCTCGCCATCTCTGGGCGTACTCCTTGAATGTTTCTTTCTCCTTCTGGGACATAGCCGTCCGTTGGTCCCTATCGGGAGCCATATCAACATTATACTTGTAATGCTTGGCGAAGGCTTCGCCAAGGTCGTTGAAGGAGAGGATGTTCGCACTATCCAGGCCCAAGTACCATCTCAAAGCGGCACCAGACAGGCTGTCCTGGAAGTAGTGGATCAGGAGTTGATCATTGTCGGTTTGAGTTGACATCTTGCGTGCGTACATCACAAGATGGCTGAGCGGGAAAGTGTTTCCTTTGTAATTTTCAAAGTCAGGCACTTTGAATTTGATAGGAATCTTGACATTCGGCACGAGGCATAGCTCAACAGCAGATTTTCCGAAGAGGTCCTTCCCTCTGAGAGTTTTAAGTTCCTTGCACAGCTCAAGGAATTGATCATTCATAGCGTCCATTTTCTCGTACACATCTGGGGCCTCAGATGGCTCAGAGTTATAAATGGTGTCATCAACTCTCGGCAAAGTGTGCACGACTGGAGGTGGCACAACAAGGACTAGGCTAGATGCCGGCAGAGAAGCAAATGTAGGGGTAAGACCCTCTAGAACAAAATTAGCGGGCATCCCCCAGGGAAACCCGACTGGCATAGCAGACGGAGCAAAGTGAGCACTGGCAGCAGGCACGGTAGAGGAAGCAACCTCTGAAATGACCGTCCTCTGGGGAGGAGTTGAAGGCGTTGGAGAAGACTGGCTTTTGGAGGCCAAGAATGACTCCATCAAGGAAGTCAATCTTGCCACTTCCTCCTTGAGTTCTCTGTTCTCTTGCTCTAGGTGATCCATTAGCTTTGATAAATTGGCTCTGGTGCAGTACCGGTGCGTCAGCTTGTCTTCAAAATAAATGAAGAACACAGAGTTAGACCACTGATCAAGAAGCCTGGAACAAAACCTGCTTATGCATATGATGCATGCAGTGCTTGTGCATATGATTTATTTTTAACTAGGGGAACTTTTGGAGTTCTATTTGCAAATATTTGAAAAATAATAATCATTTAGACATATATGGAATAATCATATCAATAATATCTGGAAAAATTTTTACACCAAAGAAGTACAATCTTGGTAACCAAATACAATACAAGAGAGAAGGAAAATGAACATCCTATGGAACCCTAGAAACAATCGTCCAAAGCTCTCGAGACCGAAAGATAAGCTGCACGAAGCCTCTTCACCTCTCTCTCATAGGTTGCCTCCATATCTGCCTTCTCCTTAGCGAGTCGATCATACTTCCTCTTCCAAAACCTGGAAGACTGAGGAAGAAGAGAAGTAACCACATCATCAGGCTCGTCGATAACCTGATGCTCCAGAAACTCTATCAACGCATCCTTATCTTTAAGTTGCTGAAGTAGCTCCTCTCGCTCATGGACCCAAGCACGCGAATGGTCTTCATCTCTCAACTCCTCTACTCCTTGGTTAGGGAGGGTTGAAGGCCCAACCATAACCATAGGTATAGGTCTCGGGTAGTCATAGGGCATGCGATACTCAGAAGCTCTCCTCCTCACCCATGAGGTATAGGGTTCCAAAGCAATACAATTCTTCGAGCCAAGCTCTTTCCTTCCCTTCTTATGAATCTTGCGCCAAGCGCGGACCCTCTTGCCCTTCAATTTTTGGGGATCTTTACCCTCTTGAAAGAACACACCTTCTAACAAAATGTTATTAGGTTTATCCTTTAAGGGGAACCCAAGCTGACGACGTGCCAAAATAGGGTTGTATTTAATCCCACCACATGTACCAAGAAGAGGCACATTAGAGAATTCACCACAAGAATCAATAATCTGTACACCATCATATACACGATTGTACCAAAAGATATCATCATTAGTGAGAGACATAAGTCTCGTGGACCACCGTAAACATCCTTTGTTCTCCTTGAAGGTGAGCGTCTGTGGCAAGTGCGAAATAAACCACTTGTACAACAGAGGCAAACAACACACAATGGTACCACCACCCTTTGCATTCCTCATATGCAAAGAGAAATAACTGTCACCCAACAGAGTAGGAACGAGATTAAGAGTAGAGACAATCCTAATAACGTTCACATCCACAAAATTGTCGATGCTGGGGAATAACACTAGCCCATAGATGAGAAGTACAAATATGGCCTCAAAGGCGTCCTCACTCATGGCCTTCCCAAACATAGCAGCTTGAGCAATGAGGAAATCAAATGGGAGACCTTGAATTCCACCTTTGGTAGTCATATGAGCACCAACAATAGATTCATCTTTATGCAACAGATCAACAATCTCTTAGGAAGAAGGAACTCTCTCCAAGCCACTGAACAACAACTGATCTAGGATAGGTATACCCACCAGATAGACATACTCCTCAAGCGTAGGCAAAAGCTGGAAATCCGGAAAAGTGAAGCAATGGTATAGGGGATCATAGAACTGCACCAACACACGCATCAGACCTTCATCCACCTGAGTAGCAAGAATAGACAGAAGCTTCCCATGACGAGCTTTGAACTCCAAGGGATCTAATACATAGGATGTCAAACTCCTTAACTCTTTCAAGTCGGGTTGTCTGAAACTATACTTCTTCGTATTCCTTCTTTGCTTATCCACGTCTGACAATTTGCAAATAGACCTCTTAAGTTCTTTGAAGATTTTCTCATTGTTGATGATATGGATGTGTATGAATGCATGAATGCATGGATGCAACAGTCACACTCAAGGATCAAGAAAAACACACCACACAAAGGTCACGGGATGGATCAAGTTATTCTTAATATCAATCATCCATTTTGGTGGATTATGGTTTACACCTTATCAACACCCAAGTTCCATTGATATTAAGGATACACGAGAACGGATCAACCGCGAATCAAAGGTTTGTTGCAAGTCACGAGCATGGAGTCTCGGTTAAGAACCACCCAAAGGGAGTGTACTATGGTTAAACCTGACAATCATGTTCTAAAAGAGGTTCCCATAGTTATCATCCCATCTTTCGGATATTATGGGATAAACGACTACTCGTATTCCAAAAATATTCTCAAGAGAGACTCTTATGAGTGTAGTATCGTGTAACAATCATATCAAATCTTACACATGAACGACCTTCGCACTACGTCCTAAAATAGGCCAAGATGGGCTACTCGTGTGACATTATTGATCCCAACATAACCTCCACCAAGTGAATGGACTTACAAGTCAACTTGCTAAGGAATAAATCCACACAAGTCAATAAGACTATGCCATTCTCCTATCATAAGTGCACTCGAGTTCGGGGATAGAACTCATCTCACAAGAGACCACCAAGCACACAAGCAATTGATATATATATCAAGCAATTCATACATTACAAACAATACATTTGTTGGTTCTAAGTGTTGACAACAATTTTGGTAAAACAAAGAGTGTTCACAAGATGTTGTGTGTGATGCCTTAACATAAGATATCCTATGTACCTGCTGGAGTTTAAATGGAAAACATAATTATGCAGGATTGTTTTAGAATGTCATACACCATGACATGGCATTTGATATTGTGTACCTGCTGGAGTTCAAGTGGAAAACATGATCATGCATAATTATTTCAAGATGTCATACACAATGTCATGGCATCTGATATGGTTGTACCTGCTGGAATTTATAAAAAGAATTATGGAATTATGCAGGATTGTTCCAGGATGTCAAACCCGATGTCATGACATCCTGTACACAGAACATTCAGTATGAATGTCTGGTGTTTTGTGATTGCACAATTAATGGCAATCTATATATGATTGAAGATCTGATTTGGAGGCGCATTCAATCATAGATTACAACCTGATTTACTTATTTTCCAAAGAGATCTAACCAGCTGTCATGAGAAGATTTAATTGGAAAATAGATTTAGGGTTTTCAAGATGTCCAAACCCAGCTGAAAGCTTCTATAAAAAAGGACTTGGAAAACCTGATTGAACACACAACCAATACTGAGCGAAATATAGAGAGGGAGTTAGGGTTTGTGTCTTGTTTATTCGTAAGACTTGTAAGCCATTCAAGTCATCCATTGATGATTGAATTGGTCTGATTTGTGGTTGTAATTTGTCACTCTAAAGCTATTAAGCAAGAGTGTGTGTCTACTTGATCAAAGTTGTTAAGCAAGATCAAGTGTGTGTCTTCTTGATCAAAGCTGTGAAGCAAGATCAAGAGTGTGTCTTCTTGATTGAAATTGTGAAGTAAAATCAAGAGTTTATTATTGAAAAGTGTTTTCTTTTCTCAAGGGATTGTTGTTTAAGATCACATGTGTGATTGTAGGGAAGTGAGTGGGTTCTCATATCTAAGAGTGCTTAGGTAGAAATTGCACGGGTAGAGATTAGGTGAGAAAGACTGTAACTTGTTGAAGTGTACGGAGAGTCTTTGAACTGATTCTATTTTAGTGAATTTCCTTCCTGGCTTGGTAGCCCCCAGATGTAGGTGAGTTGGACCGAACTGGGTTAACAATTACTTGTGTCTCTTGCATTATTATTCTCAATGTGTATTCTGTTTGCATTACTCAGATATTAGTGTCGTGACATTACCTTCGACATCTCATATCTGATACTAGAATTTCAATTAGTATTAGAGCAGGCATCCTGCTCTGGTTCTGGGTGAGATCTAGGGGAAATACTTACTGGTACAATGGAGAGAGATGGATGATCTGTTCACAGGCCATCAATTTTGGATGGATCTAACTATGACTATTGGAAACCTCGAATGGTAGCTTTCCTAAAATCTCTTGATAACAAGGCTTGGAAGGCTGTGTTAACAGGCTGGGTACATCCTGTAATTACTAAAGAAGGAGGAGCCACAATTGATAAGAAACCTGAAGAACAATGGTCCAAGCAGGAGGATAATCTAGCCCTTGGAAATTCTAAAGCATTGAATGCATTATTCAATGGAGTAGACAAGAATATTTTTCTAGGTTGGTAAACAACTGTGAAGTGGCTAAAGAAGCTTGGGACATTCTCAAGACCACTCATGAAGGCACCTCTACAGTAAAGATGTCTAGACTACAATTGCTCACCTCCAAGTTTGAAAATTTAAGGATGAAAGAAGATGAAAATATTCATGAATTTCATATGAGTATCCTTGAAATTGCTAATGCCTCAGGAGCCATGGGAGAGAAGATGTCAGATGAGAAACTGGTAAGGAAAATACTCAGGTCACTCCCTAAGAGATTTGCTATAAAAGTGACAGCCATAGAAGAGTCTCAAGACATTTCCAATATTAGAGTTGATGAGCTCACTGGTTCCCTTCAAACATTTGAGATGGGAATGAATGATGGATCTGAAAGGAAAACTAAAAGCATAGCCTTCGAATCAAACACAGAGGAGGAAAATAGTCAGGATGGTGATGAAGATTTGGCCAATGAAGTAGCAATGCTGGGAAGACAGTTCAACAGATTGTTGAAAAAGATGGATGTAAGATCTAAGGCTAATGTCAAGAACATCTCATCTGACATTAGTAAATCCAACAATGCTGGAAGAAGAGCAAGGTCAGATGAGAAACCCAATGAAGGAAAAGAAGTTCAGTGCTTTGAATGTGATGGGTATGGACACATTAGGACTGAATGTGGAACCTAGCTCAAGAAGCAGAAGATGAGTCTTGTTGCCACTTGGTCTGATGAGAGTGAAACAGAAGAATTTGCAAATCTAGTAACTGCATTAACAGGAAGATGGGGTCCTGATGAAGACTCAAGTGATGATGAAGTAACCTTTGAAGAGTTGACCTCTACCTACAGAAAGTTGTGTCACAAAAGTGTAGAGTTGTGTAAACAAGTCGAAAGCCAGAAGAAGGAGATAACTCAACTTGAGAATGAGAAGGTAGAACACTTGGAAACCATCTCCAAATTAAAAATAGAGGCAGTGGTTCTGAATGCCAAGCTGGATGAGAGTTAACAAGTTGAAAGCCATAAGATAGTACAACTGGAGAATGAGAAGGCAGACCTTGTGGAAACCATCTCCAAGTTAAAAACTGAAGTTGTTTTCTTAAATTCAAAACTAGAAGAGATGACCAAGTGTGTAAGGATGTTAAACAATGGATCTGACTCCTTAGATAAGATTCTCCAAACTGGACTAGTAACAGGAGACAAATCTGGCATTGGGTATAATAAATCTAAGCCTGAGAGCAGTTACACTGATTGCAAAGCTCAAGCCAAACCAAAAGGCAGCCATAGAAAAGGCAAACCTGTGATGTCACAACATCTGAAGAGGAGATAGCAGAAAGGGAAATATCAAAGATGGAGATGCCATTACTATGGGAAATTTGGTCACCTGAAGCCCTTCTGCTATAAGCTGTATGGTTATCCTAGCCCTGCTCATCATCAGACTCACTATCAACCCAGACCCAAACAGCACAAGCCTGTCAACAAGAAGCAATCAGTTCCTAAAAGGAATGTTACAAGTCTAATAGCTCACATTCCCCTCAAAGCCTCTGCCAAAGAAGAGTGGTATTTTGATAGTGGATTTTCCAGACACATGACTGGAAACAAAGACCTGATAACTGGACTTCATCCTCATGCCATAAACTGTGTAACCTTTGGTGATGGAGCAAAAAGTGAAATCAAGGGGATAAGCAAGCTTGTTCGTCCTGGAGTGCCTAAATTGGACAAGATCCTACTGGTTAAGGGCTTGACTGCAAATCTAATAAGCATCAGTCAACTATGTGATCAAGGTCTAAATGTTAACTTCACCAAAACTGAATGTCTGGTTACTAACAAAGACAGTAAAGTGATCATGAAAGGAATCAGGACCAGAGACAACTGCTACATGTGGAACTCTCAAATTAGTTTCTCCTCAAAAGGTAATTCAGTCAAGGAGAAAGGGAAAAAGATGATTGTATCTGCTAGAGAAACTCCCAAATTAAAAGTCTGTGGGAAATGTCAGACAAGGATGTCACACCAGAAACTCAGACTTAAAGGAGAAAAGCTCATGATGGCTCAAATAGATAGGAAGTTGGATCAGATGGTTGAACATTTTGATAGACATACACAGTCTAAAGTTGGAGAGAGCTCTGTTGGACTTGGGCTACCAGTCAAGCAGATAGAAGGGCCTATGGCTCTATCTCAAAGAAAAAGTGCCAAGTGCAATGTTGAGAAAATTGAGATGAAGAGTGAAAGGACACCTGCTCCTACACATTTGACAGATGAAAATGGAGTTTATGCTGAAGATATAGCAGATGTTAGCAGTTGTTCTCAACAGGGATGGTTGAAACTACTGATGATTGCATACAATGTTACACATGATGTCATGACATTGTATTATGACAACCAGAATGCTACAACTATGTCCAAAAATTCTATTCAGCATAGTTGGACCAAGCACATCATTTGCTGTCATCACTCCATTAGAAAATTTGTGGAAGATAAATTCATAGCTCTAAAGCATGAAATGCAATCAACTGACAAGTTTGCAAGGGATTTGAATGATAATCAATTTGAATATGTAAGAGGGAAATTAGGGATTTGGATTCTTGAGAAATTATGGCAATTAATATGGAGTGGAAAAGGTAACAAAAATATTGTCTGCCCAACTAAAAGAAAGAGCCACATTAATGATGAATCATTCCCTAGCATTGGAAATAGTATCTATGTCATTTGCACATGCTACCTGAACACAAATCTTTCCATCTTCATCAAACTTCTCAGAGAACCTCTGCTAGGGCAAAGAAATTTCTCTCAAGAGTTTAACAACATGTCTCAACACCCTTCATCGTCTGGATCAAAACCCATTCATCATGCAAGGACTCCCTCCATGGAGTTTCTAGATGAAGAAGTGCTGGACGTTACTCCTCTTTGTGTGATACCAGGTGACGCCTCAGGCCCCTCTTTCATGACTGGTAATATCCCTGATAAATCTCCTCTTCCAAATGACATGCATTATGCTGATCGTGCCATTAGGAACCTAATTACTAGGATTCTAAGTGAAGGGCATGCAGTCAAGGGTGTTTCTACCCCTCTGTCTAGAAGGGACCCCTCACGTGAGGAGGAACCCCAAACTGAGAAAGTTGATGACTCATCTAGATCAGAAAAGGAAGTGGATGCAGAGGGATTATGTTCTCTAGGTAAAACCCTACCTAGCAAGAAACCAACAAGTGTGTCTCATGAAACTGCTGAGGGTATCATTGAGGAAGAAAGTTCTGAGGAAGAAGATGACACCTTGGTTCATCTAGTAAAACCAAGCGTAGCAAAGAAACTGAGGACCAGAACAGGGAAGAATGTGGTTGAAATGAGAACAACAAGAAGAGTGAAAAAGGTTGCTGGTGTAAGACCCTCAAAATCTTAGAGTAAAGTTGAGGTTAGGAAGAGGAAAGAAAGAGAGAGTTCTGACTCTGATGAGGATGTCGAAGACGATGTCCCAGACATCTCCTCTGCTAAAAAGCAAGCTGTTAAGAATTCTCCAGGCAAAATGGAAGTTTGTCATTCAGAGGAGGGTAGCGGTTGAAAGAGAGCTGGGCAAAGAGGCTATTGAGGTGAAGGAAGTCATGAAGTTAATTAAGGATGTTGGTCTGATGAAAACAGTTGTTGGTTTACCCCAATGTTATGAGGGGTTGGTTAAAGAATTTGTTGTGAATATCCCTGAGGATAGTTCTGAAAGGAGCAGCAGGGAATTCTGGAAGGTGTTTGTAAGAGGTAGATGTGTGAGATTCTCTCCTATCATAATCAACAAGTTCCTAGGAAGAGGAAATGATGGAGGAGTGGCTTTAGAGACTACAGACAATGAGGTCTGTAGGACTATTACAGTTGGCCAAGTTAAGGAATGGCCTAATAGGAATCACTTATCAGCTGGAAAGCTAACTGTCAAGTATGCCATCTTACACAAGATTGGTTCAGCCAACTAGGTGCCTACTAATCATATCTCTACCATCTCCATTGGTCTTGGAAGAATCATACATGCTATTGGAACCAGGATAGACTTTGACTTTAGAAAGTTTATGTTTGATCAAACTATCAGACATGCTTCCACAAATGCAATGAAGCTGCCCATTGCCTTCCCATCCATCATTTATGGTATTATCTTGAGCGAACAACCAGGCATTCTTAATACAAGTGACACTCCAAGCAGAAGAAATCCCCCACTATCCATTCATTACAAACTGTTTGAGGGAAGTCATGTCAATGATGTTATCATGACATCTGCCAGAAAGGAGCCTGTATCTCAAGGGAGTTTAATTGATCAATTGAAGGAAACCTGCAAGGAACTGGATAATGGTATAAGGGTGGCCAAGGTAAGAAAATAGAATTTGGAGATTCTTATTAGCAGCCTAGAAAAGGAATAAATGGAGAAGGCTGGTGATACCAAAGATTCAGATGCCAATACCTCAAGTGAGAGGTCAAATGCTCAATCTAGTGGCAGCTCTGAAGGCTCTGAAGGTGAAGATGATACTTCTTCCTCTGATTAATGGTCCCCCCCCTTTGTGTTGAAGACTGGTATGAAGACTACTGTGCTGAAGACTGTGATGTGTGTGTTATGATGAAGACTGTTTTGGGTTGGTTGTTTGAGCTGATGTTATGGAAGCTGTTCCCCCCTGCTGTTTGGATGTTGAAGTTTTTATTGTTTTTTTTTAAATATGTGTAATTTGTGGCAGTACTTATTGATGCCTTTTTTTAATATTTTAGGCTCTTAATGAGTTCCATGGATTTGTTCATTATCTCAGCTATCACAGCTGTGTATAATGTTGGTATCTATCTCCTGAACAATTATGTTTTAACATGTTATATGTTATGACATCTGTGCTGACATTCTCTGTTAGGCTAATTGACATTTATTTTGTCTAATTGGTCACCTTTGGTCAATTTTGACTAAAAAGGGGGAGAAGTGTTGATGTGGAAGCAGTTAAAGTTGTGGAGCTGTGAGGAGATGTATGTGTAGCGGTGTATTCGTCGCCATATGATTTATCAATTAAACCATAAGCAAAGCATACAATGAAATTTCGAGTCGCCACCGCACTTTTATTTATCCGAAGGACTGGCTAAAAAGCGAACAAAAGCCTAAGAAGTTTTACACGTAGAAAACTAATAAAAGATCAGAGATTCCAGGTAAGGGGTAAGTTACGCAATGGGAAGGTGTTAGGCACCCACTACGTCCTAGGTACTCCTAGGGAGCCCTTTTCACACTTGCTGTACTAAATTGTTATTCGTTATGACATATACATTGTGCAAACATGAGTGAGATGATGAGAAAAGAATGTACAAGTTTTATTGGGTTTGAGCGGATGAACCCGCTGCCTACGTACCTTCCATCAAAGGTAAGGATCAAAACGCCGTAGTTCGGCTAAAAGATTTCCAAAAGTGAGTTGGATTCAATTTTAAACAATAGCACTGAGGCTTTTCATTATCAATGGGAGAACACTCGACCAAAACCAACATCCACCATGCGAGGATAGCTTCGACGTACGAGAGGGGTTAACCCTGTTTTCAGTACGGAAGTCTTACTGTCGACTCACTAAAGATAAGGTGAGGTTTACATCAACCACAATGATAATTGAAACCTACGGCTAATGCATGAAAAGATTAATGGACATGGCCAAAACAAGTGAATGAGTAAAGTTAATTGATTGTGATTAAGAAAGTGAAGTCAGAGTATGATTAGGATTGATTCAGAGAAGTATTATGAAATGGAGTTTGAAAAAGTCAAGGACTTGAGTCCAGGTTTTTAATTTGAAAACATGAAGATGTTTGCACAACACTTATGTCAAATTTGAAAGGTATTGTGTGAAAAAGTCTAGGACATAATGAATGATGAATGGATGGATATGGATTATAAAACTCCTTAGAAGGTTCACTTCTTGAGATCATATAGAGGATGATTCAAGGGTGTCCTTTGGAATGGAAAGTAAGTAATGATGAAATAAACAAACAAATGATACCGGATGCCACTCAATGGTCTTACTCCAATCTCACAAACAAAAGCGGATATCGGATACCAATAGCTGGATTTACACCAATCTCCTAAAACAGACATGGATATCAGAGGCCACTCAATGGTCTTACACTAATCTCCCCAAAAGAAAAAGAAACGAGAATGGAATATGGAAATCAACTGCCAACTTGTGGGACTTAGGTTAACTCCCCACATGATCATAGGAAAGCAAATGCCAACTTGTGGGACTTACAATTGCATCCTCTCATAAACAAAGAAAACAAAACAATAGATGTCAGATGCCAATCTATCTGGGCTTACTCTAACATACGCAGTATGATCCTAGGAAAACAAATGCCAACTCGTGGGTCTTACAATTGTATCCTCACACACAAACAAAGAAAGCAAAAACAGGGGTGTCAGATGCCAACTTGTGGGACTTACTCTAACACACAGTATGATCCTAGGAAAACAGATGCCAACTCGTGGGTCTTACAATTGTATCCTCACACACAAACAAAGAACAAGCAAAGATAAGATGAGTGGCCAACGTGATGGTCTTATACTCACTTCCATGTCATAGGAACAAATGCCAACTTGTGGGACTTACAATTGTCCTCAATGGGTAAACAGCAACGATGGTGTCACACAGACAAAGGAAATGATCATGCATTAATGACAATTGATGATGATAAATACATAACATACAAGCAAACAGATGCATATGAAGCACTCAAACAGTCAATGAGAATCAAAACAGCACACTCTATAGCCAAACAAGGGGGCTCACACAAGAGGGTTTGACTATGAAAGTCCACTGTAATGGGTGAAGGTCGCTCTTAACCTTGCCATTGAGAGGCTAAGGTGAAGCAGATGAATAGGAGATGAGGGGTGTGCCTCATTGCTTCTATCCCTAATCAGGGAGAGCATCAAATAATAGAAAGTGGGGGAGCTCAGAAAGATGGAACTCTTTCCCCATTATTGACTCGATTAGATCTTGGGTTTTTATCTCAATGCTTCAACCATGTGATGGGAGCAAGGAGAGGACACACTGAATAGTGGGGGATAGATTACTTATCCCTACCTTCCACCAATTGCCTTACTTGAAGGACTTTTCCTGCTTGGGACAATTTTAAACACACACAAGCATTGCCTCTTAAGGAGGACTTCAGACAGTTTGCCCGGTCAAATAACAGACCGGGTCTCCAGACTACATGAAGAAGAAGTAATTATACCTCAAAAGCAATTGCTAAATAGCAAAGCAAGCAAAAAGCAACTAAAGGGTACCTGAGAAAAACCAAACAAATCAGTATGCAATTAAACAGTTAAAACCAAAAGGGATGGATAAACAGTCAACCACAGAAGGTCAACTGTGCAAAGCAAGACTCAAACACATGAGTCAAACCATCTACAAAACAAAGGTTAGTTCATATGTAAACAAATCCAATCACATTTGTATGATCTCAATGGCAATGGTGCTTAACCTGAAACAGGAACTCAATAGTAAGCACAAAAGACCACTAGGACTAGCCTAGGGTCAAGGATGAAAGAAAAAAAATCAAGGCAGCAAGGAAAAGTCAACCAAAACCAAAGTCAAACATTTGAGAAGCTATCACAATTGGGCCCACATCCAAATCATGCATTATGATCATTTCATGAACATTTGAAGTCAAAGTAAAGCAAAGGAAAGCACACAAAAGTCAACAGAATGACTTGCATCAAAAGTCAACCCAAACATTTTCAAAAATCATCAAATAAATCACACTCAATCCTAACATCTAACATGGTATACATGTAAAATCTCATGGCATTTGGATGAGAGGAAGGCAGTCAATTAAAATCATGAAGTCAACATAATTTCAAGTAAGCACAATGAAAGTCAACAAACATGGGTCAACTTCAAAAAATCATATCAATTTTAAAACAGATGAGAAATGGATGAGATTAACACCAATGCAAAGCTCAAGATGTCTAGTTATCACATATGAAGTTTCATGATCATACAATATGGTATGAGAATTTCCCAAATGATTTGGCAACATGTAGCACAAAAAGTCAACCATGGACTAGGCAGGGAAGAAAATTCACAATCAAATGGAAAACAGCACAATCAATTCCAAGAAAAATCACACATGAACTAGACATATAAAGGATGGATCATGCAAAATTTGGGGTCATTTGGATGCAAGGAAGCATGTTAACAAAAATTGGGAAAATGCACATCATTCATGTAACACCAAATGTAACACTTAACTTCAGAAAATCATATCTCTCAATCCACAAATGATAAATGCACAAACTTTATATCAAAATGAAGGTGAGCATGTCTAGTTTTACCACAAAAAATTTCAAGACCAAAGGATGCAACATGAGTATTTCACAAAAGAAATGGCAAGAGGTATCAATTTTTGTCACATTTCACAAACCCTAGAGCCAATTAATATCCAATGATCAGGAAAAATATTAAAAATCATGATAAAATTCTAGACATCCAACAGATCACAATGCAAAAAATCCCATAATTTTTGGAGTTGAAATGAATTAAAAATGGATTTTGGAAGTTGAGACATAATTAGAACAAAACATGAACAAAAGCATGGCATGGCAAGTCAACTAAGTTGACCGAGTGGCACTCTTGTAAATACGCGCCTCATTAATCAAAACGCAGAGTTTTGGCAAATGCAATGAAATGTTTTGATTGGCCACTAGCCAATGGAACAGTACAGCCTGCGAAAATTCCAACAACAACAGCCAAATGTATTCATGCTTCTAGGCAGGGTTTCATGTTCATGCGACCTAGGGTTTTGGCTGTAACAAAGTGCATTCATCCTCATGTAATCACCATAAACAACATCAAATAAACAGCACGGCATCATAGCAAACAGCATCATGCAACATTAGGCAACAGGGAAACAAGCATGATTCAAAGGAGACCTGGAAAATGTCCTAGGGTTTAAGCTACAGGGTTTAGCAGCATGGCAACTCATGTAACTAGGGTTTCTAACAGCAATCAACATGCATCTTCATCATTCATCATTCAATCATCAAAACATGAACAATAACATCAACAAATAAGCGTGGCCATGTAACATCATCATTAAGCAACATCAGCCAATAGCAAAACAAACATCATCATGGGAAAATTCTGGAAATGCTAGGGTTTTAGCTACAGGGTTTATGCAACAACAATCATGCATTCATCAGTTTCAAACATTCGTGCATAAAACATGAATAACAAAACGCATCCAGCATCACCAACCAAACCAGGCCTATGAAACACTATCATCACATAACATCAGCTAACAACAAAACAAACAACTAATCGAGTAAATTTCTGGGCAGGTATGAAGTTTATGAACAGGGTATCAACTTCATCATCATCATGAACTCAAAATTAAATCACCCAGAAATCCAAATTAAACAATGCAATACACTCAGTAAACATTGTACATTAAGAATCAAAGCATGGTTTCCCTTAAAACACTATATCCATCATGAATCGAAGGCAAATGCATTCATACATCAAATTTCAAATCAGAAAATCTTCCAGCATACTCAACCATTTTCAACAATCTAAGGCTTAAAACAACCATCAAAGAAGGACCTACATGACATATGGCATGATTTGGACAAACAAGGAAGTTGAAAAACTTACTTGAATTGAAGAACTCGATGGTACAGTGTCGTTTTGGTGGTTTTAAGCTGAAATAGAAGGAGATAATGCTTGGTAATGAAGGATCCTTGAGGTTGTTTGGCTCAATCTTGCTTGGAATTCTTCAAAGCTCTAACTGCCATTTCATGTCCATGAAGAAAACAGAACAATAGGATGGTTGTGCTGGTGATGAATAATGCTTGAAATGAGCTTACAATGTCGGTTGGATGAAGAAATAATGGGGGAATGCTCGGGTTCTTTGAAGGGTTTGGCAGAAAAATCTCAAAATGCCAAAATGCAAGAATGAGAGAGTGAGTGCTTTTGGTCTGTGGAGGCTGCGATTCCAGGGTTGCAAATGGCAGAAAAATGACTTTATATTATCTGTTTAAGGTCCTCTAATCAAATGGTAATCTTGCTTAGCTTAATGAAACCAAATTGCCAATTGCTAAGTTTGTGCATAAGTGAGTATGGAGGGTGTAAGCTGCACGAGCTGGGCCTTGAAATAGGCTGCAAAGGACCATTGCAAATGCTGTTTTTGGTCTGCTCCTGAATTGCTACATTGCCTTGCTTATTTCAAACCATTTTGCCATATTTGCACTTTTGCACCTTGGTCCAAAATGGTGGTATGATGATGGAATGAGCATGAATTTAAGCTTGAGGCAAGTTTCAAATACCATTTAGAATGAATCCCCATTGGCCAATTGTGTAAAAAGTGTTTGAATCAAAAAGTCAAAGTTTGGTCAAACTTGATTTTTAAATGGAAAAGGTCAAAAAATGCCATTTTGATTGGCAAGGTTTTGGAGGGTGAAATTTATATTTTTGGAAAGAGGAGGAAAAATGTGGTTTGTAGGAAAAAACCCCACCAAATTTGGCCTTATGGTTTGAGAGATATGCCCCTTTGAAGTTCACAAATTTTTGAAATTGAATTGATCATATCTTGACAACCATACATGGGATTTGAGAGTTCTTGGACTTTTTGAAAATGGGAGAACAAGATCTTCAACTTTAATGTTAGGCAAAAATTCATTTGAAGCTTGTATCATGATGCAAGTTGAGGATCAAGAAGTTTCCATTTTTGGCAGTTAAAATTACAGGTCCAGTTTCTATTTTTGGAAATTTTCTGATTGGCTTCAAATTCTTCAATGATGTTGATTACCATGATACATGAGGCCTATTAGGACATGAATAAGCTCTCTCAAACCATTTCCATCCATCAAAACCAAAGAATCAATCACAGTTGACCAACTTTGACTTTTCTAGGGTTTTGGACTGACTGTGCACTTCTGATGAATTCCAAACCCTAATTCCTTGAGAACTTGACTTCAAATGATGTCCCAAGTTGTATGAACTCTTGATTATTGACCATGGTGCCCAAATTCCACAAGAATGGCAACCATCCACTGCTTTGACTGACTGTTGACTGTCTAGGGTTTCTGATTGTCTGTGTATGAACTGATGACCTTTGAGCCTTCAACCCTTGACTTGAACACTTCAAATGGACCTCCAAGTCATGTGAACTTGTTGGACAAACCCTAAGGCTTTGATTCCTTGAGAAACACCCTTGCTTGATTGGTGGATTGATCTCCTGATCAGTTTGACCTAATTCTTGGTTTGCTTGCTCTTGAGGCAACTGGGGACAATGCAATGCTATGCAATGTATCATGATATGCTATGACCTAATATGAGAATGTATGTACAATGATAGGTGCAAATTTGAGGTGCTACAGCTGCCCCTATTCAATCAGCTGGGAACCCGAACGGATGATAGCAATGGCTGTCAGACTTTCAGGGTAAACAGGGATTGAATACAAAAGAACCGTAGAAATTTGCACCGACTGGGTATGATACATGAGAACCACGTCATTTACCGATGACAAACTGCATGACAGCTTCAGAAAAGCAAAACCATTTACCGATGGTTGGAAACTGGAAACTTGATATTTACCGATATCAACTTCAGCGAGACCATTTACCGATGGCGGCTGGGGAAAACAAACTTCTGAAAAACAAAACCATTTACCGATGGTTAAAACTGGGACTTTGATATTTACCGATATCAACTTCAGCACGACCATTTACCGATGGCGGCTGGGGAAACCACTTCTGAAAAGCGAAAACCATTTACCGATGGTTAAAACTTGATATTTACCGATATCAACTTCAGCCAGACCATTTACCGATGGCTGCTGGGGAATAATTTGATGTAGGAAGGAAGCAAGACCATTTACCGATGGTGGCTTCAAAGTACACTTGACATTTACCGATGTCAACTTAGCAAGACCATTTACCGATGGCTGCTGAGAACTCGATATTTACCGATATCGAAGAAAACTGGGCCATTTACCGATGGCATCTCCGCTTGGGGAGGAACAAAATCTTTGTGGTGATACCAGACAAGACGTTTACTGACGACTTCTGGGGATTTTGATTTTATTGACAAGAGAACAAAGAATGACCAGACATTTACCGATGACTGGGATGAGACTCGATGTTTACCGACATCGAAAGATGATGTTTACCGACATCAAAAAGAATGACCAGACATTTACCGATGACTGGGGATGGGAAATTTATTGGTGAGAGACAAACAAAAGTTTGCAACTGAAAACCGGGTAGGACATTTACAGATGACTCTACTGGGGATTTTTGTTGGGGATTAATCAGACATTTACCGATGACTGATGGAACGACTCGATGTTTACCGACACCGAAACAATGGCGTTTACCGACACCCAAAAAAGACCAGACATTTACCGATGACTGGGTGAGACTCGATGTTTACCGACATCGAAAGATGATGTTTACCGACATCAAAAAGAATGACCAGACATTTACCGATGACTGGGTGAGACTCGATGTTTACCGACACCGAAGCAATGGCGTTTACCGACACCAAAAAATAAAACACACGCGGGTGCTGACATGACACTTACTGGTATCACAAGATCAAAACTGAGATATGTTAAGGCGAGACTGATCACTTGCTGGGGGTCTCACTGGGGGAGAAACAAACTTTCTGTCACCATCGGGTGAGGAAATAAACCTCTGTCACCATCGGGTGAGGAAATAAACCTCTGTGGGGATAACAATCCTGAATGCTGTCAAAGCAACTGTAGCTGATTTGCTGTGCTGATGTTGAATAAGGATGATCCGCCTCTGCCGGGGACACGATCTGATGGAGTTTCGAACACATGAATGCATATGTTTGAATTTTTCTATGGCGTAATGCTCCATATGGAATGGAAATGCTACGCAATTTGAGGATGCAATGATTACTATATGCAATGCAGTATGATGAGAACTCTGCGGGGAGAGATACACAGGATGACTGTGCTGAGGAATCTTCAAGATACTTCCACTGGGGGAGACAAATCAACTGCTGGGGATGGCCAACAATACAACTCCACTAGGGGAAGACAAGGCAACTCACTGGGGAGTAAGACAGCAACTCTGCTAGGGAAAACAACGGTAAACTGCTGGAGATAGTCCAATGAATCCACGAAAATTCCGCTTGGGGAAATAACCGCTCTGCTGAGGAAATAACCATTCCGCTGGGGAAGATAAACCAAGAAACTCTCTGGGGATAAGGCTCAGACAATCCTCAGATATGATGAACTCTGCTTCGGGGGATATCTGTTACTCCGCCGGGGACGACCCATACCATACAAGCAGAAACAACTCAGCTGGGGATGTAGGTATCCGTCTGCTATGAAAACTAGTCCAATCCACTGGTGGGATGAACTCTGCTGGAGAAATAATTGCTTCGCTGGGGAAGGCTCAAACAAAACATAGCTAGGAGAATGATTCTGTCTGGGGAAAAGCACTGCTGGTGAATGCTCACAGGTGACGACCCTACTGGGGAAAATATTCACAGGTGACGTCCTGCAAATCGGAACAAACAGATGCCCCAGGGAGTACATGGACAAGATACGGTCAAGTGTCCTCAACATTCAAAATGATTTTCAAATGTTTTAATCTTTCTGCACGTCATTGTTTAGCCTTCATGTTTTTATATGCAATGTTTATCAAAAGTTCGGACGTTTTTGCAAACAAAACAGTAAAAATAAAAACAAGAGAGCAATTTATCTGAATAACGACTTTTATTGATTGAAAATGTGCCTGAAGAGGCAAATACATTGGGAAGCAATTCCTAGAAAGAGGTAATTGCGCACAAAAGGAAAATAAACTATCCTAATGGCAATGTGAACACGGCATCCACTGTTTCCCAACTCTGTTATAACTCATAGATCATCAGTTTCCTCCCAATTCCTTGCTTTCTGAGAAAAATGACTGGACCGATTACATCTTTCGAGATGGCAGCTGACGAAGCATGACGAAGTACAGATGACTCAGACTGTAGTCTTCGCTTTAATCCCTCTTTTGGCTGGATCGCCCTTTCGGGTTTTCAATCCACCGGGATACCCATTTTTGCCTAAGCCGCCCTTGCAGGTTTTCGACTTACCGGGTGTACAATTTTTTCATTTTTATCCCTAACTTTTGCCCGAACCTTTTCTTTCTGTTTTTGGTTCGCCGGGATGCCCATTTTTGCCTGGACTCTTTTATTCTTTTTGTCCAGCGGGTCAATTTACGCGAAGTATTTTTTGACTACATCTGAGTTGACAGGGGAAGGAAAATCTTCACCGTCCATAGTTGTAAGCATCAAGGCTCCACCAGAGAAGACCTTCTTCACAACATATGGTCCTTCGTAATTAGGAGTCCACTTGCCCCTGTTATCTGTACCGGGAGGAAGGATCCTCTTCAAAACTAGATCGCCAGTTTGAAATGTCCGAGGACGCACTTTCTGATCAAAGGCTCGCTTCATCCTTCTCTGATACAACTGCCCATGGCAAACAGCTGCTAACCGTCTCTCTTCGATAAGGCTTAACTCATTAAACCTTGTACGAATCCACTCGGCTTCGTCCAGCTTGACATCCAATAATACCCTCAGAGAAGGGATCTCCACCTCAACTGGTAGGACTGCTTCCATACCATACACAAGGGAGTAGGGGGTTGCTCCGGTCGACGTACATACAGAGGTACGGTATCCATGCAAAGCGAAAGGTAACATCTCATGCCAATCTTTGTACGTAACGACCATCTTCTGCACAATCTTCTTGATGTTCTTGTTTGCTGCCTCTACAACACCATTCATCTTTGGTCTGTAAGGAGAAGAATTGTGATGTTCAATCTTGAAATCTCTGCATAAGTCTTTCATCATTTTGTTGTTGAGATTCGAACCATTGTCAGTGATGATTCTCTCAGGGACTCCATAACGACAGATGATTTCTTTCTTGATGAACCGGGCAACCACTTGTTTGGTGACGTTGGCATAGGAAGCTGCTTCCACCCATTTGGTGAAGTAATCAATCGCAACCAGGATGAAGCGATGTCCATTCGAAGCAGTTGGTTCAATCCTCCCAATCATATCAATGCCCCACATGGCAAACGGCCAAGGCGAGTTCATGACATTCAACGGGCTTGGTGGTACATGTACCTTATCAGCATAGATTTGACATTTATGGCACTTCCGAGCATATTTGAAGCAATCGGATTCCATAGTCATCCAATAATAACCGGCTCTCAGCAATTTCTTCGACATTGCATGACCACCAGCATGGGTACCAAACGAACCCTCGTGCACTTCTTGCATTAACATGTCTGCTTCGTGTCTATCCACGCATCTGAGCAAGACCATGTCAAAGTTCCGCTTATACAACACGTCATCCTGATTCAGATAAAAGCTTCCAGCCAGCCTTCTCAGGGTCTTCTTATCATTCTTCGACGCACCCTCCGGATACTCTTGAGTCTTGAGGAAGTTCTTGATGTCATAATACCACGGCTTATCATCAATAGCATTAACAGACTCGGCTGCAAACACATATGCAGGCCTCTCGAGTCGATTCACAGCAACATGTGGCACCTGATTCCACCAATGAACCTTTATCATGGAAGATAAAGTGGCCAAAGCATCAGCCATTTGATTCTCGTCCCGGGGGACATGATACAACTTCACCTTCTTGAAGAACGTCAGTATTCTTCTGGTGTAATCTCTGTACGGAATCAAATGCTGCTGATTTGTATTCCAATCTCCATTGACCTGATTGATCACTAGAGCAGAATCTCCAAATATGTCGAGTGTTTTGATCCTCAGATCAATGGCTTCTTCTATACCCATGATACAAGCCTCATACTCAGCTTCATTGTTGGTGACATCGAATGTCAATCTGGCAGAAAAAGGTATATGAGCACCTTTGGGATTGATTAGCACTGCTCCAATACCGTTACCGTTCATATTCACAGCCCCATCAAACATCAGTGTCCACTTGTCATCAGGATCCGGTCCCTCCTCAACAAGCGGCTCTTCACAGTCTTTCGTCTTTAGATACATGATGTCTTCATCAGGGAATTCAAACATCATTGGCTGATAATCATCGATTGGTTGTTCGGCAAGATAGTCTGACAGAATACTACCTTTGATGGCTTTCTGAGACGTGTACTGAATGTCATACTCGGTTAAGATCATCTGCCAACGGGCAACACGTCCGGTGAGAGCTGGCTTCTCAAAGATGTATTTCACAGGATCCATCCTAGAAATCAACAGAGTAGTATGGTTCAACATATACTGCCTTAGTCGGCGAGCAGCCCAGGCCAAAGCACAGCAAGTTTTCTCGAGCAGTGAATATCTTGTTTCACAGTCGGTAAACTTTTTGCTTAGGTAGTATATGGCATGCTCTTTTCGACCAGACTCGTCATGCTGCCCCAATACACACCCCATTGAAGTCTCGGTGACTGATAGGTACATTATCAGTGGTCTCCCTGGAACTGGAGGAATCAGGATTGGAGGTTTTTGTAAATATTCCTTGATTTTGTCAAAAGCTTTCTGACAGTCATCATTCCATTTGATCGCCTGATTCTTTCTGAGTAGTTTGAAAATTGGTTCACATGTAGCAGTTAGATGAGATATGAACCTAGCAATGTAGTTCAACCTCCCTAAAAACCCACGGACTTGCTTTTCCGTCTTTGGTTCAGGCATCTCTTGAATAGCTTTGACTTTAGCTGGATCTACCTCAATCCCTTTCTCACTGACAATGAAGCCTAAGAGCTTCCCGGATCTCACTCCAAACGTACACTTGTTCGGATTCAGCCTCAGTTTGAACTTGACCAGTCTGTCAAACAACTTCTGCAGATTAACCAGGTGCTCCTCTTCCGTCTGCGACTTCGCAATCATATCATCCACGTACACTTCGATTTCGTTGTGCATCATGTCATGAAAGAGAGTCGTCATTGCCCTTTGATAGGTAGCACCGGCATTCTTCAGCCCAAATGGCATCACTTTGTAGCAGAACGTGCCCCAAGGTGTAATGAATGTCGTCTTTTCCATGTCCTCTGGCGCCATCTTGATCTGGTTGTAGCCTGAGAAACCGTCCATGAAAGAGAATACCGAGGATTGAGCCGTATTATCCACCAATACATCAATGTGAGGTAATGGGAAATCATCTTTCGGACTCGCCCTGTTCAGATCCCGGTAGTCGACACACATTCTGACTTTGCCATCCTTCTTCGGCACGGGAACAATGTTGGCAACCCACGGTGGGTAACTTGTAACAGCCAGGAAACCTGCGTCCCACTGCTTCTGAACCTCTTCCTTGATCTTGACAGCCATATCAGGACTTGTTCTGCGAAGCTTCTGCTTGACTGACGGGCATTCTTCTCGAAGAGGTAACCGATGCACCACAATGTCTGTATCCAGCCCAGGCATATCTTGGTATGACCAGGCGAATATTTCCACATATTCTTTCAGCATCTCAATTAACCTCCTCTTGACAGAGTCTTCTAAAGCAGCCCCAATCTTGATTTCTCTTCTGGCGTCCTCAGTACCCAGATTAACAACTTCCAACTCCTCCTGATGAGGTTGGATGATCCTTTCCTCTTGCTTCAGTAATCTGACCAATTCTGCAGGGAGTTCACAGTCTTCCTCACTCTCCTCTTCAGCTTGGTAGATGGGATTGTTGAAATCATACTGAGCCATAACAGAGTCGTTCACAGTGGATGCCAAAAGATCATCTTTGCATGTTTAATGTTTTGTTTTTAGAAAAAGATTTCAATAAAGTCACAAAAAACAAAAACATTGCCATTTTTATTGTTTTGAAAAAGTGAGAAAACAAAAAATAGAAAGACAAAGATCTCAAAATTTGATTGAAAAAACGTCCTTTATTTATAAACATTGTAAAACATGATGTGGCCCTACAATGAACCACTACGCCTTGGGCAGAACGTAGGGTTTTCATGCAAAAATGAAAAAACAAAAGAAAATTACTCTGTCAGTAGAGTAACTTGGACCACTTCTTCAGCCGTCCAATTGTTGATAACCTCGCCTGGTGCACAAGGGCGGACCCAGACATCCAAATCATGATCACTATCTTCACCATCAGTAGCAAAGACATCTCCATGGTTCATCAGCCCAGCGCTGGTGAAGGTGCTCGGACCTGCTTGTACATGCTGCTCTGCTTGGAGAGGCTCGTAACCAATGCCGAATTTGTCTTCTTTAACTGGCAAGTCAACCATCTTGCCCCAGCCTTCTGCTTTTCCAGAGTCAACCACCTCCTTAGCCTGCTTGTACGACGATATCGAAGCGCCCGGCTTCCTCTGCTCAGCACAAGCAACCCCTTCAAGCGCCACAGTCTCAAATGCCTGGCACAGGGTTTCGTGGATCTCGCCATCCACCTCAACATATTTGAATGAGGAGAGATGACTCACCAGAATCTCCTCTTCACCACAGACGGTCACGATCTGACCGTTCCAGACATATTTGAGCTTCTGATGGAGAGTCGACGAGACCGCTCCAGCTGCATGAATCCACGGACGCCCCAACAGACAGCTATAAGCAGGCTGAATGTCCATCACATAGAAAACAATGTCGAACACTTCCGGACCTATCTTCACCGGCAATGTGACTTCACCAAAGACAGAACGCTTGGATCCATCAAATGCACGAACTATCAGGTCACTGGGAGTGAGTACAACTCCCTCGACATCGATCTTCTTTAGAATCTGTTTGGGCAGGACATTCAGGGACGACCCGGTGTCCACTAGCACGTGAGATAATACAGCACCCTTACACTCCATAGTGATGTGCAAGGCCTTGTTGTGATTGCGTCCCTCAGGCGTTAGGTCTAGGTCAGTGAAACCTACACCGTGCCTGGTGCTCACGTTGGCTAGTACACCCTCCAACTGGTTGACTGATATCTCTTGCGGGACGTATGCCATGTTCAGCATCTTTAGCAAGGCGTCCCGATGTGCCTCAGAACACATCAGCAAAGAGAGTATCGAGATCTTCGACGGAGTTTGATTGAGCTGATCTACAATCTTGTAGTCACTCTTCTTGATGATCTTCATGAACTCCTCAACATCTCTTTGAAAAGAACCCTCAGCCTCCTTCTGAGCCGGTTCTTCGTCAACCACTGCTTGCTTCCCCTTAGCCCTTGCAGATGCCTCAGCATTAGCATCCCTCAAAGGCTGAGGAGCAAACAGTCGTCCGCTCCTAGTGAAACCTCCTGGTCCTCCGACATTGTCCACTACCGGACTTGCAACAGCAGGAGTTCTCACCGGAGCACTGATTGTGACCGGAGCTTGCACAGCTGGTCTTGTTTGGTTACCAGCCCTCCTATCACGGCGATAGGCGTTGTCATAACTCCAGGGCACTGCTCTACTATTTTCAATTTGCCTTCTGCCAGGCGCAACAATAGTAGTTGGTGCACGGATGGTTACCGGAGTTGGAATGGTAACCGGAGTATTGTTTGTTGTGGGTGCACTGACAGCCCCTCTTCCTCGTCCTTCAGACGGCTTGTAAAAAATAGTGACAGTAGACACTGCCCCATTATCTCTAGTAGCCCGGCTGAACTGCAAACAGCCTTCGTCCATCAGCCTCTGAATACCAGTCTTCAACTGGTCACAACCGTTGATCGCTTCTGAACAGCCCACACAATCTTCTTGACAACCTGGGTCAACACCCCCCTTCAACAATCGGCCCTTGATTGTCAACAAAGAAGTCCGAACTTCATCAACATTCACAATCAAGTCTTCAACCTCCCCATCTTCAATATTGTTAACCCTATGCCCACCATGCTGAGGCATAGGATTGTTCACCACATTCGGAACTGGAGAGAAGTTGATCGCCTTAGCATCGATCAAGTCCTGAACCTTATGTTGCAAAGCCCTACATCTTTCAATATGGTGGCCTGGTGCCCCAGAATGAAAATCACAACGGACATTTGCGTCATAGCCAGGAGGCAGCACTGTTGGAGTAGCCATCGTACGCAACTCTACAAACCCTAACCGGAGTAGTTCGGGTAGTAGCTCTACGTAAGACATAGGTAGAGGATCAAATCTTCTATCAGGATTCAACCTCTGTCTCTGCTGAGGCTGGAAAGGACGTTGTTGTTGTTGCTGCTGTTGTTGAGGTCGTTGCGGTTGTTGTTGAACTCTCTGTTGTTGTGGACGAGGTTGAGGTGCAGGAATAGTCACTGCAGCCACTAGACGATACTGGTCCCTATTTGTATTGGCTCTGTACGCACTCCCTCTGTGCTGTACAGCATTGGTTTCTCCTTCTCTACGGCGAGGTGCCCCAGAGAAGGGTTTCTTTGAAGAAGATGAGGAACCAGCATCATGGATCCTCCCAGCCTTGATTAGACTCTCTGTTCTTTCGCCGCAGATAACGACGTCAGAAAAACTTCCGAATGGGCAGCTTCCCATCCGGTCCATGTAAACACCTTGCAGAGTACTGATGAACATGTCAGTCAACTCCCTTTCCAGCATAGGGGGTTGAACTCTCGCAGCTAGTTCGCGCCATCTCTGGGCGTACTCTTTGAAACTTTCATTGTTTTTCTGGCAAAGACTCTGCAGCTGAGTCCTTGTTGGAGCCATGTCCATATTATGCTTATACTGCCTGAGGAACGCCTCACCCAGGTCTCTCCAGCATCTGATGGAATCCCGCTTCAACTCCATATACCAATCCAAGGACGCCCCAGATAGGCTGTCTTGGAAGAAATACATCCACATCTTCTCATCGTCTGTGTATGCGGATATCTTTCTGTAGTATGCCTGCACGTGGGTCCGAGGGCAGGAGGTACCGTTGTATTTATCAAATGACGGCGCCTTGAATTTGTGCGGGATTCTCAGTCCTTCAACCAATCCCATGTTTGTAACATCAAAACCAAGGGAGTTTTGACATTCCATTGCCCTGATCTTCTCAGCAAGGGCCTCAACTTTGCGATCTCTCGCATCATTTCTACCCAAGATGTCGTCGTCTTCACTGAGCATAGTAAACAAATCCTCTTGTCTGTCAACAATAGGAATTCTGTTACGGGCTGGAACATGAATGGCTCTGGCACTAACAACATCCGGAGCAATCGGTTGACCGTCAACTCGGATACCCCTCAACTCTTCACCCACAGCATAATTGTTGACGGGAATAGCAGCAGCAGGGACCTCAGGAACTGGGTTTCCTTCTTGCAGAGGCTGGTTGGGCGGTGGCAATGCAGCTTCTTGCCTCTGAACCAGTGCTCGGAGCTCTTCTTGGCCTTGTGCAACCCCTTGCATCATATGAATGAACTGGGCCATGCTAGCCCTCATCTCAGCTAACTCGGCTTGAACCTGATCCATGTTGCGTTGATGGTTGAGCCTCGTTGAGTAGCGGTGCGGCCTTTGGTCAGCTATCCTGTCTGGACACAGGAATCAAAGTGAGAAGACGGCCTGAGAACACCTGTTATGCAAATGAGATGAGTATGATGCATGCAATGCTTGTGCAAAAGCTTTGTTTTCAAGGAACCCTTAGGGTATTATTTGCAATATTTTGAATATTTAAACATTTTAACTGTTCATGGAAATATTTCATTCAATATATTGAGACAAAGAAATACAGCATTTTTGATTTATTACAAAGAGAAAAGGTAAATGACATCCTATGGATCCCTAGAAGCTCGGGATGCTGGAAGACGGGAAGTGCACAACTTCTTGATCTCCCTCTCATAGGCAGCCTCCATGTCAGCTTTCTCTTTGGCAAGTCGATCATACTTCCTCTTCCAGAATTTGGATGACTGAGGAAGCAGAGAAGTCCAAGTGTCGTTCGGATCGTCGATCACTCGGTGCTCGAGAAACTCAATCATAGCATCCTTCTCCTTGAGCTGCTGCAGCAATTCCTCCCTCTCACGGATCCAGGCACGCGAAAGGTCCTCCTCTCTCAACTCCTCTACACGTTGGGTAGGGAGGGTTGAAGGCCCAGCCACATCCAACGGTGTAGGTCTTGGATGATCGTATGGCATCAGGTAGGTGGCAGCTCTCTGCCTGACCCAGGAAGTGTATGGCTCCAAAGCAATGCAGTTCTTCGGACCCAACTCATTCCTACTCTTCTTACGGATACTGCGCCATGCACGGACAAATCTGGCTTTCAGGCCTTGGGGATCTTTACCCTCCTGGAAAAACGCACCTTCTAACAGAATGTTATTAGGTTTATCTTTCAAGGGGAACCCAAGCTGACGTCGTGCAAGAATAGGATTGTAGGTAATCCCACCACATGTGCCAAGAAGAGGCACATTAGGGAATTCCCCACAATAGTCGATGATCTGAACGGTATCATACACGCGATCATACCAGGTGATATCATCATTAGTGAGAGACATGAGTCTCTGAGACCACCGTAGACATCCCTTGTTCTCCTTGAAAGCGATTGTCTGCGGCAAGTGCGAAATAAACCACTTGTACAGCAGGGGTAAACAGCAGACAATAACTCCTCCATTCTTCATATTCCTCAAGTGCATGGAGAAATAAGCATCACCCAACAAAGTCGGAACTGGATTAAGGACTGCAAAGATCCTAATAGCGTTCATGTCCACGAACTTGTCGAAGTTGGGGAACAGCACCAATCCATAGATGAGCAGCACAAACAGAGCCTCAAAGGCGTCCTCACTCATGGCCTTCCCATAAAAGGTAGCTTGGGCAATGAGGAACTCGGAAGGAAAACCTTGAATTCCGCCTTTGGTAGTCAGATTAGCTCTAATCAGGTCTTCATCTATGTGCAACAAGCTGGAAATCTCTCGAGCAGATAGAATACTCTCTAGGCCACTGAACGGCACTTGATCCAGAATCGGAATCCCAATAAGGTGAGAGTATTCTTCCAAAGTCGGCAGTAGCAGGAAGTCCGGAAATAAGAAGCAACGATGCAACGGATCGTAGAACTGAGCCAAGGTACTCATCAACCCTTCGTCAACCTGAGTGGTGAGCAGAGGCAGAAGCTTCCCATAGCGAGCTTTGAAACCCAAGGGATCTAATACATATGATGTCAGATTCCTTAACCCTTTTACGTCGGGCTGCTTAAAGCTGTACTTCTTTGTATGCCTCTTTGGTCTTTCCATTGTCTGAAAATTTTGCAAAATAACCCTTTAAGTTCCTTGAAAATTTTCTTTTTCTGATGATGACATGTATGCGGATGAATGCATGAATGCATGAATGCAACAAACACACTCAAGGATCAAGCAAAGCACACCAAGCAAAGGTCGTGGGAAAGCTCTATGTATCCCTAATATCAATCATCCATTTTGGTGGATTTAGGTTTTCACCTTATCGACACCCAAGTTCCATTGATATTAACGGTACATGAACCGATTCAAACATCCCTAATATCAACCAGCCGCTTTGGTGGATTTTAGGTTTTGCACCTGATCCGGGATCCATTGATATTAACGATGTTTGAACGACTCAACCACGAATCACGGGTTTGTTGAGAGTCACGAGCATGGAGTCTCGGTTAAGAACCACCCAAAAGGAGTGTACTAGGGTTTAAACCTGCCAGACATGTTCTATCAGAGGTTCCCATAATCATCGTTCCTTCTTTCGAATATTATCGGAGGAACGAATACTCGTATTCCAAGAATATTCTCAAGAGAAACTCTTATGAGTGTAGTATCGCGTGACAATCGTATCAGAACTGACATCTGAACGACCTCCGCACTACGGTCCTAAAAATAGGCCAAGATGGGTTTGGTAAACTAAGGTCCTTGGCTTCTGCGGAACATGATTGAAAGAATAATGCCTAACCACAAATAACTTGTGTGACATTATTAGTTCAACATGACCTCCACCAAGTGAATGGACTCGCAAGTCAACTGGCTAAGGACTACTCCACACCAGTCAACAAGACTATGCCATTCTCCTATCCTAGAGTGCACTCGAGTTCGGGTACAGAACTCATCTCACAGACCACCAAAACAAACAGCATTGTATATCAAGCAAATCACGCATTACAATCAATACAGTGATCCCAAATTGTACAAGAATAAATCAAAACAAATAACAATATATCACAACAAAGGTGAAAAGTAGGCACTACCGCCAAGGAAACTAGTGTCCCCAGCAGAGTCGCCACTTTTCTGTAGCGGTGTATTCGTCGCCATATGATTTATCAATTAAACCATAAGCAAAGCATACAATGAAATTTCGAGTCGCCACCGCACTTTTATTTATCCGAAGGACTGGCTAAAAAGCGAACAAAAGCCTAAGAAGTTTTACACGTAGAAAACTAATAAAAGATCAGAGATTCCAGGTAAGGGGTAAGTTACGCAATGGGAAGGTGTTAGGCACCCACTACGTCCTAGGTACTCCTAGGGAGCCCTTTTCACACTTGCTGTACTAAATTGTTATTCGTTATGACATATACATTGTGCAAACATGAGTGAGATGATGAGAAAAGAATGTACAAGTTTTATTGGGTTTGAGCGGATGAACCCGCTGCCTACGTACCTTCCATCAAAGGTAAGGATCAAAACGCCGTAGTTCGGCTAAAAGATTTCCAAAAGTGAGTTGGATTCAATTTTAAACAATAGCACTGAGGCTTTTCATTATCAATGGGAGAACACTCGACCAAAACCAACATCCACCATGCGAGGATAGCTTCGACGTACGAGAGGGGTTAACCCTGTTTTCAGTACGGAAGTCTTACTGTCGACTCACTAAAGATAAGGTGAGGTTTACATCAACCACAATGATAATTGAAACCTACGGCTAATGCATGAAAAGATTAATGGACATGGCCAAAACAAGTGAATGAGTAAAGTTAATTGATTGTGATTAAGAAAGTGAAGTCAGAGTATGATTAGGATTGATTCAGAGAAGTATTATGAAATGGAGTTTGAAAAAGTCAAGGACTTGAGTCCAGGTTTTTAATTTGAAAACATGAAGATGTTTGCACAACACTTATGTCAAATTTGAAAGGTATTGTATGAAAAAGTCTAGGACATAATGAATGATGAATGGATGGATATGGATTATAAAACTCCTTAGAAGGTTCATTTCTTGAGATCATATAGAGGATGATTCAAGGGTGTCCTTTGGAATGGAAAGTAAGTAATGATGAAATAAACAAACAAATGATACCGGATGCCACTCAATGGTCTTACTCCAATCTCACAAACAAAAGCGGATATCGGATACCAATAGCTGGATTTACACCAATCTCCTAAAACAGACATGGATATCAGAGGCCACTCAATGGTCTTACACTAATCTCCCCAAAAGAAAAAGAAACGAGAATGGAATATGGAAATCAACTGCCAACTTGTGGGACTTAGGTTAACTCCCCACATGATCATAGGAAAGCAAATGCCAACTTGTGGGACTTACAATTGCATCCTCTCATAAACAAAGAAAACAAAACAATAGATGTCAGATGCCAATCTATCTGGGCTTACTCTAACATACGCAGTATGATCCTAGGAAAACAAATGCCAACTCGTGGGTCTTACAATTGTATCCTCACACACAAACAAAGAAAGCAAAAACAGGGGTGTCAGATGCCAACTTGTGGGACTTACTCTAACACACAGTATGATCCTAGGAAAACAGATGCCAACTCGTGGGTCTTACAATTGTATCCTCACACACAAACAAAGAACAAGCAAAGATAAGATGAGTGGCCAACGTGATGGTCTTATACTCACTTCCATGTCATAGGAACAAATGCCAACTTGTGGGACTTACAATTGTCCTCAATGGGTAAACAGCAACGATGGTGTCACACAGACAAAGGAAATGATCATGCATTAATGACAATTGATGATGATAAATACATAACATACAAGCAAACAGATGCATATGAAGCACTCAAACAGTCAATGAGAATCAAAACAGCACACTCTATAGCCAAACAAGGGGGCTCACACAAGAGGGTTTGACTATGAAAGTCCACTGTAATGGGTGAAGGTCGCTCTTAACCTTGCCATTGAGAGGCTAAGGTGAAGCAGATGAATAGGAGATGAGGGGTGTGCCTCATTGCTTCTATCCCTAATCAGGGAGAGCATCAAATAATAGAAAGTGGGGGAGCTCAGAAAGATGGAACTCTTTCCCCATTATTGACTCGATTAGATCTTGGGTTTTTATCTCAATGCTTCAACCATGTGATGGGAGCAAGGAGAGGACACACTGAATAGTGGGGGATAGATTACTTATCCCTACCTTCCACCAATTGCCTTACTTGAAGGACTTTTCCTGCTTGGGACAATTTTAAACACACACAAGCATTGCCTCTTAAGGAGGACTTCAGACAGTTTGCCCGGTCAAATAACAGACCGGGTCTCCAGACTACATGAAGAAGAAGTAATTATACCTCAAAAGCAATTGCTAAATAGCAAAGCAAGCAAAAAGCAACTAAAGGGTACCTGAGAAAAACCAAACAAATCAGTATGCAATTAAACAGTTAAAACCAAAAGGGATGGATAAACAGTCAACCACAGAAGGTCAACTGTGCAAAGCAAGACTCAAACACATGAGTCAAACCATCTACAAAACAAAGGTTAGTTCATATGTAAACAAATCCAATCACATTTGTATGATCTCAATGGCAATGGTGCTTAACCTGAAACAGGAACTCAATAGTAAGCACAAAAGACCACTAGGACTAGCCTAGGGTCAAGGATGAAAGAAAAAAAATCAAGGCAGCAAGGAAAAGTCAACCAAAACCAAAGTCAAACATTTGAGAAGCTATCACAATTGGGCCCACATCCAAATCATGCATTATGATCATTTCATGAACATTTGAAGTCAAAGTAAAGCAAAGGAAAGCACACAAAAGTCAACAGAATGACTTGCATCAAAAGTCAACCCAAACATTTTCAAAAATCATCAAATAAATCACACTCAATCCTAACATCTAACATGGTATACATGTAAAATCTCATGGCATTTGGATGAGAGGAAGGCAGTCAATTAAAATCATGAAGTCAACATAATTTCAAGTAAGCACAATGAAAGTCAACAAACATGGGTCAACTTCAAAAAATCATATCAATTTTAAAACAGATGAGAAATGGATGAGATTAACACCAATGCAAAGCTCAAGATGTCTAGTTATCACATATGAAGTTTCATGATCATACAATATGGTATGAGAATTTCCCAAATGATTTGGCAACATGTAGCACAAAAAGTCAACCATGGACTAGGCAGGGAAGAAAATTCACAATCAAATGGAAAACAGCACAATCAATTCCAAGAAAAATCACACATGAACTAGACATATAAAGGATGGATCATGCAAAATTTGGGGTCATTTGGATGCAAGGAAGCATGTTAACAAAAATTGGGAAAATGCACATCATTCATGTAACACCAAATGTAACACTTAACTTCAGAAAATCATATCTCTCAATCCACAAATGATAAATGCACAAACTTTATATCAAAATGAAGGTGAGCATGTCTAGTTTTACCACAAAAAATTTCAAGACCAAAGGATGCAACATGAGTATTTCACAAAAGAAATGGCAAGAGGTATCAATTTTTGTCACATTTCACAAACCCTAGAGCCAATTAATATCCAATGATCAGGAAAAATATTAAAAATCATGATAAAATTCTAGACATCCAACAGATCACAATGCAAAAAATCCCATAATTTTTGGAGTTGAAATGAATTAAAAATGGATTTTGGAAGTTGAGACATAATTAGAACAAAACATGAACAAAAGCATGGCATGGCAAGTCAACTAAGTTGACCGAGTGGCACTCTTGTAAATACGCGCCTCATTAATCAAAACGCAGAGTTTTGGCAAATGCAATGAAATGTTTTGATTGGCCACTAGCCAATGGAACAGTACAGCCTGCGAAAATTCCAACAACAACAGCCAAATGTATTCATGCTTCTAGGCAGGGTTTCATGTTCATGCGACCTAGGGTTTTGGCTGTAACAAAGTGCATTCATCCTCATGTAATCACCATAAACAACATCAAATAAACAGCACGGCATCATAGCAAACAGCATCATGCAACATTAGGCAACAGGGAAACAAGCATGATTCAAAGGAGACCTGGAAAATGTCCTAGGGTTTAAGCTACAGGGTTTAGCAGCATGGCAACTCATGTAACTAGGGTTTCTAACAGCAATCAACATGCATCTTCATCATTCATCATTCAATCATCAAAACATGAACAATAACATCAACAAATAAGCGTGGCCATGTAACATCATCATTAAGCAACATCAGCCAATAGCAAAACAAACATCATCATGGGAAAATTCTGGAAATGCTAGGGTTTTAGCTACAGGGTTTATGCAACAACAATCATGCATTCATCAGTTTCAAACATTCGTGCATAAAACATGAATAACAAAACGCATCCAGCATCACCAACCAAACCAGGCCTATGAAACACTATCATCACATAACATCAGCTAACAACAAAACAAACAACTAATCGAGTAAATTTCTGGGCAGGTATGAAGTTTATGAACAGGGTATCAACTTCATCATCATCATGAACTCAAAATTAAATCACCCAGAAATCCAAATTAAACAATGCAATACACTCAGTAAACATTGTACATTAAGAATCAAAGCATGGTTTCCCTTAAAACACTATATCCATCATGAATCGAAGGCAAATGCATTCATACATCAAATTTCAAATCAGAAAATCTTCCAGCATACTCAACCATTTTCAACAATCTAAGGCTTAAAACAACCATCAAAGAAGGACCTACATGACATATGGCATGATTTGGACAAACAAGGAAGTTGAAAAACTTACTTGAATTGAAGAACTCGATGGTACAGTGTCGTTTTGGTGGTTTTAAGCTGAAATAGAAGGAGATAATGCTTGGTAATGAAGGATCCTTGAGGTTGTTTGGCTCAATCTTGCTTGGAATTCTTCAAAGCTCTAACTGCCATTTCATGTCCATGAAGAAAACAGAACAATAGGATGGTTGTGCTGGTGATGAATAATGCTTGAAATGAGCTTACAATGTCGGTTGGATGAAGAAATAATGGGGGAATGCTCGGGTTCTTTGAAGGGTTTGGCAGAAAAATCTCAAAATGCCAAAATGCAAGAATGAGAGAGTGAGTGCTTTTGGTCTGTGGAGGCTGCGATTCCAGGGTTGCAAATGGCAGAAAAATGACTTTATATTATCTGTTTAAGGTCCTCTAATCAAATGGTAATCTTGCTTAGCTTAATGAAACCAAATTGCCAATTGCTAAGTTTGTGCATAAGTGAGTATGGAGGGTGTAAGCTGCACGAGCTGGGCCTTGAAATAGGCTGCAAAGGACCATTGCAAATGCTGTTTTTGGTCTGCTCCTGAATTGCTACATTGCCTTGCTTATTTCAAACCATTTTGCCATATTTGCACTTTTGCACCTTGGTCCAAAATGGTGGTATGATGATGGAATGAGCATGAATTTAAGCTTGAGGCAAGTTTCAAATACCATTTAGAATGAATCCCCATTGGCCAATTGTGTAAAAAGTGTTTGAATCAAAAAGTCAAAGTTTGGTCAAACTTGATTTTTAAATGGAAAAGGTCAAAAAATGCCATTTTGATTGGCAAGGTTTTGGAGGGTGAAATTTATATTTTTGGAAAGAGGAGGAAAAATGTGGTTTGTAGGAAAAAACCCCACCAAATTTGGCCTTATGGTTTGAGAGATATGCCCCTTTGAAGTTCACAAATTTTTGAAATTGAATTGATCATATCTTGACAACCATACATGGGATTTGAGAGTTCTTGGACTTTTTGAAAATGGGAGAACAAGATCTTCAACTTTAATGTTAGGCAAAAATTCATTTGAAGCTTGTATCATGATGCAAGTTGAGGATCAAGAAGTTTCCATTTTTGGCAGTTAAAATTACAGGTCCAGTTTCTATTTTTGGAAATTTTCTGATTGGCTTCAAATTCTTCAATGATGTTGATTACCATGATACATGAGGCCTATTAGGACATGAATAAGCTCTCTCAAACCATTTCCATCCATCAAAACCAAAGAATCAATCACAGTTGACCAACTTTGACTTTTCTAGGGTTTTGGACTGACTGTGCACTTCTGATGAATTCCAAACCCTAATTCCTTGAGAACTTGACTTCAAATGATGTCCCAAGTTGTATGAACTCTTGATTATTGACCATGGTGCCCAAATTCCACAAGAATGGCAACCATCCACTGCTTTGACTGACTGTTGACTGTCTAGGGTTTCTGATTGTCTGTGTATGAACTGATGACCTTTGAGCCTTCAACCCTTGACTTGAACACTTCAAATGGACCTCCAAGTCATGTGAACTTGTTGGACAAACCCTAAGGCTTTGATTCCTTGAGAAACACCCTTGCTTGATTGGTGGATTGATCTCCTGATCAGTTTGACCTAATTCTTGGTTTGCTTGCTCTTGAGGCAACTGGGGACAATGCAATGCTATGCAATGTATCATGATATGCTATGACCTAATATGAGAATGTATGTACAATGATAGGTGCAAATTTGAGGTGCTACAGTATGTAGCTGAACAGATGGACAACTAGTATTAAAGGAGATGTGCTTGTTGTAAAACAGAATGCTGTTCTATTTATAGATGTCACAGAGGTGATGTCTGATGTGGTGCACAGGTGTTGATTTTGAAGCAGATGTCAGAATGAAATTCTGATTGTTACAGGTGATGTGGTTACAGGTGTTGTTATCATCAAAGGAGATGTATGTGATGCACAGATTTAGGGGGAGAAGTAGTACCCTTGTGCATTTGTGTGTCTTACTAGTTGCATATATAACTAGTAATTCTGTTTGTGTTGCACAAATTTAGGGGGAGGAGAAGTACCCTCGTGCATGTGTGTATTACTAGTAGCTATAACTAGTAATTGTATTTGCTTTTGCTGTTGTTTAAACTGCTGTTTAACTGCTGATAGTTTCCTTGTGAATAAAAAGGATAGATATATGTTTTAGCCAAAATTTGCCAAAGGGGGAGTTTGTTGGTTCTAAGTGTTGACAGCAATTTTGGTAAAACAAAGAGTGTTCACAAGATGTTGTGTGTGATGCCTTAACATAAGATAGCCTATGTACCTGCTGGAGTTTAAATGGAAAACATAATTATGCAGGATTGTTTCAGAATGTCATACACCATGACATGGCATCTGATATTGTGTACCTGCTGAAGTTCAAATGGAAAACATGATCATGCAAGATTGTTTCAAGATGTCATACACAATGTCATGGCATCTGATATGGTTGTACATGCTAGAAATTATAAAAGGAATTATGGAATTATGCAGGATTGTTCCAGGATGTCAGACCCGATGTCATGACATCCTGTACACAGAACATTCAGTATGAATGTCTGGTGTTTTTGTGATTGCACAATTAATGGCAATCTATGTATGATTGAAGATATGATTTGCAGGCGCATTCAATCATGGATTACAACCTGATTTACTTATTTTCCAAAGAGATCTAACCAGTTGTCATGAGAAGATTTAATTGGAAAATAGATTTAGGGTTTTCAAGATGTCCAAGCCCAGCTGAAAGCTTCTATAAAAAGGGACTTTGAAAACCTAATTGAACACACAACCAATATTGAGCGAAATATAGAGAGGGAGCTAGGGTATGTGGCTTGTTTAGTTGTAAGACTTGTAAGCCATTCAAGTCATCCGTTGATGATTGAATTGGTCTGATTTATGGTTGTAATTTGTCACTCTAAGGCTGTTAAGCAAGAGTGTGTGTCTACTTGATCAAAGCTGTTAAGCAAGATCAAGTGTGTGTCTTCTTGATCAAAGATGTGAAGCAAGATCAAGAGTGTGTCTTCTTGATTGAAACTGTGAAGTAAAATCAAGAGTGTGTTATTGAAAAGTGTTTTCTTTTCTCAAGGGGTTGTTGTTTAAGATCACAGGTATGATTGTAGGGAAGTGAGTGGGTTCTCATATCTAAGAGTGCTTAGGTAGGAATTGCACGGGTAGAGATTACGTGAGAAAGACTGTAACTTGTTGAAGTGTACGGAGAGTCTTTGAACTATTTCTATTTTAGTGAATTTCCTTCCTGGCTTGGTAGCCCCCAGATGTAGGTGAGTTGGACCGAACTGGGTTAACAATTGCTTGTGTCTCTTGCATTACTATTCTCTATCTGTATTCTGTTTGCATTACTCAGATATTAGTGTCGTGAAATTACCTTTGATATCTCATATCTAATACCAGAATTTCAACATTCATTCTAAATTTGCACAAAAATTTGTCACAAATAAATATAAACATACAATACAACAGAGGTAAAAAGTAGGCTAAACCCACTAGGAAATATTACCCTCCTCAGCAGAGTCGCCACTTTTCTGTAGCGGGGTATTCGTTACCTTTAGATTTATTGACTAAATCAAAAGTAAATCACACAATTCGAGTCGCCACCGCACTTCTATTTATCCAAAGGAAAGGTTAGAAAGCGAACAAAAACCGAGAAGTTTTATCAAATCAAAAACTAATAAAAATGTCAGAGATCTGGGTAAGGGGGCTGGTTATGCAATGGGAAGGTTTTAAGCACCCAAAACATCCTTAGTACTTTAATGGAGCCCTTTTTACAAATATTGTATGGTAGGTTGGTATTTGTGAAAATATTTATGGAAACATGATTGGGCAGATGAGAAAAGAATATACAAGTTATTTACAATTTTGTGTTTGAATGGATAAACCCATTGCCTACGTACCATCTTAAAAAGGTAGGATCCAAAACCTCATAGTTCGGGGTAAAAATCTCAAAAATGAATTGGTGAATTGATTGGTGAAAAGCCTTAAGGTCTTTTGTTATCAAAGGGAGAAAACACAACCTAAAACCACAAATCCACCATGTGAGGAGAGCTTCAACATACTAGTGAGGGATCCACCCTATAATAAGTATGGAAGACTTATAGTCCAATCACTAAGGATACAAGTGAGGATTACATCAACCTCTATGATAACTCAAACCTAATAGCTAATGTTTATGAAAAGCTTTGGCAAAAGTGGCCATTGGAACCACAAAAACAATTGAGTGAGTTGTATTTACAAATGAGAAGTATTCACGAAATAAAGTCAGAGTTGACTTAAGATTCAATTCAAAATAAGTGTTATGAAAAGAGTTTGAAAAATCAAAGGCATAGTGCCTATGTTTCTAATTTTGAAAGCAATGTTAATGTTTTCACAAAAATTTTGGCTTGGGTTAGAGTGGAGAGAAGAAGAGAAGGGCTAGATCCTAAACATGCAAAGATGAAGGAAGAGAAATAAAACCACTTGGAGTTCCCTTCTTGAGATCATAAAGATGATCCAAGTTGCTCCTTTCCTTTGGACTTAGCAAGCAATAAGCAATTAACTCAAGCAATCAAGCAAATATTCAATCAAGCTCCTAGGAATCTTCCAATTGGCTTTGTCTCTCTTATCTTGGATGCTCATGACGATGGTTTTTTCTAAGTAGCTCAAGTTTTGGATCCCTATCACAAGAACACACAAATCAAAAAGTTCCACAATGCAATAAAAAGAATGGACAAGAGTGAGTTTAGAATTAGGGTCCTTTCAATTCATCTTCAAGATTAAGCATTCTAAAGGCATGAGGCCTAGTTGCTCTTCAACATATTTAGCACTCTAAAGGCATGAGGCCTAGTTGCTCTTGAAACTCCATTTAGCATAGGTAAGGTCCTAAATCTAAGTCCTTTCTCCATTTGCATTGGGTTCACACAAACAAAAACAAAACAAGCACAAGGCAATAGTATATACACAATAATGTGCTCAAGTGAGCAAAAGGCAAATTGCATAAGCATAAACATGAGCTCATGTGAGCAAAGGGCAAAGACAAATGAATTAATGAGCAAGAAATAAAATTGCATTAAAGTAAATTGCAAGAATTAAATGCTTAAATTAAAAGTTAGTAATTAGAAGTTAGTGTTAGTGTGCCAAAAGGCAATTTAGCGCTATGTTAATCAATCGTAAGTGGACTAATGTAGTAGTCACACCTATCTGAGGCCGGTCAATAAAACTATAGGCAAATAAACACAAGTTAGAGTCCATGAATAGTAAGCCAAGCTCCTACAACTTGCCATGCCAAAAGAAAAGAAGAATGACCTTGTATGGATTCAGGTTTTTTGCTTGACCAAGAAGCAACCTATCTCTAATGCAAAGCAACTTACTTGATCTTTGATCAAGATGAATTTGATTTGGATCAAAGAAGATTAAGCCCCTCATATGTCAAGGCTAACCACCAATCATTAACTCATTGGTCAAAAAGAAAAAAAGAAGAAGAAGAAGATGGAAATATGTACATAATTGAAATTCGAATGACATAAGTAAAACACATTGATCAAACATGAATGGAATCAACATCAATCAATAGTAAACAGAGGTAAGATGAAGCTTAGAAGTCAAGAAACAATAAAAATATTTTTGGTATTTATTTGGAATTAAAATAATACTTGAATTAAAATAAACTAATGAAGGTCAAACTTCAAATCCAATTCAAATCAACTTAGAAAAGTCCAATTGGATCATCATGAGTCTAACATGGTCAAACAAGGTTTGACAAAAAAATTCATCATTTTTTGAAAACAGAAACTAATTTTAAACAATTAAAAATGAAGAGAAATAACATAATTGGACTAAAATCTCAAATAAATCTCAAATCAATTAAGAAATTGATGAGAATATTTTTTATAGATCCATCGTCACCCAAAGATGTTAAGAAAATATTTTTGGCATTTTTGAATATTGAAAAGTATTTTAAATGAATTAAAATGACTAGAAAGGAAATAATTCACACAAAATATTAAATGGAATCACAAAAATAATTAAAAATCATTTTTATAAACTAGAATTTAAGAGAAATTTTTTGCAATTGGTCTCATATTTTTGTGATTCCAAATAAAGAAGTTATGAATTTTTAAAAATAATTGGAATAAAAGAAAATAAAATGAAAATTCAGAAAATAGCAAAAATCCACAGCGCTTGGATCTTGGTTCATTAATTGACGTGGCGCATCTGGTGGCTGGGAAGCACGCGCGCATGGTGAGACTTGGTCAACAGCGAAACATAAAGCATTTAAAATAGTTAATCAAACCAAGAGCCAAGATTAGATCTGAAGCAAAGGATCCAAGGGCCAGGAACTCATCCATATGGGGACGGTGGTGGAAACCATCGTCTTCTCCGGTGAACCTCACTGTTTCCGGCCAGAGTTGCAGGTTTTCAAACCTCAACCATCATACACGATTCATACATCATTAGAAAGCTGGGGTGATATACATGACCCATATGACCTTCGTTTCCACTCAAGATCCCTATAGAGAGAGAAATCTGAGATGGAAAAATGAGGTGTTCAATCTGAACTTGCTCAATTCACAAAATTAAAAGCACAAACCAATTGCCTCTCACATGAGGAATTCATAGGTACCAACCAAACCAAGCAATGCACTATATTAAGAGAGATTCGAATCAAAACAGTTTGAATATAAACCTTTGAAGTGCAGCTTTCAATGGCATGATCTGATCCATTTCTTCAATGCAGCTTGATCTTGAAGTAACAAGGAAGCAAGGCTAAGGAAATATAAGTCAAAGATCAACCAATGAAGTTGAAATCTGAGCTTGAAATATTGATATAAAAATCAAAATTCCTTTGAGTGAGGGTTAGGGATTCAAATGTGCAGAGCTTCAGGCGCCTTTAGGTTGAAGTTTGAAGTGTGCAAGGCATTCTATTTATAGCCAAGGGTGATGCAATGCCATGAAGAATTCGTGTGGATGTGAAGTTGGGTCCTCCATGAATGGGCCTGTACAGGCACATGTGAGGCCCAAAATCCATTGTAAATGTAAGCTGAAATGAATGTGATATGCTTTGGACGTGCAGACTTCAATGTATTAGCTTGTGCACAAAGATTCAACATGGATTCCATAAATTATCACAAAACTTCACCTCTTCGAAAATGCCATTTTCAAAATTGAAACATAGGCATGTTGGTAATGGTTGGAAAGGTCTTAACATAAGGAACAAATGTTATGTTGAACAAAAATCCATTTGGAGTTGGGAAAATATTGAAAACTGGCCATGAAGTTCAATGTACAAAACATGTATATGGAAATTTTGCCAAAATGTACCAACTTCAAGCCCTTCTGTTTCAATGATGCAATTCTCCAATGACAAAACCTCTAACATCAAAGTTGTATATCTTTTCAAGACAATCAATTTGGACTTAAATTTTGCATCATTTGGATTTTTGATTAGAAAGTTATGAGCACGTGAAGTTGGACTTTTTCACATTTCAATGACTTTGGTCCAAAGTGACCTATAATGTTTTGTATTATCACATGTATTTATTTTAGGATTATGAAATTTTATCCAAAATAACAATTTAAGTAGAAATCTTAAATTTTCCAATTCACTTGGTCCCGCATCAAAATCATAAAAAAATGAAGGAGTTAGGTCCATGGTAAGTTGACCCCAAATTAGGCTTTCAGTCAAAATGACCTATAATGTTTTGAAATGAATGATGACCTTCCATGTTTCAAATGAATTTTTTATGAACATGAAAGTTGTTCATATGGTTCTTAATAGAATTCTCTTGAGTTCATCTTCATTTGACAAACACATCAAAAGTTAGGTCTCAGTGGATTTCAAAATAGTCAGATGAATTGACTGATCAACTTCTCAAAGCCAAACTTCAAACCTTGATGAATTAATGATTGAGGACACCCACATGGGCTCAAATATGCATAAAATGATGAATTAAAGAACTTCCCTTGATTGTACTTGATCATAGGTTGAGGTTGCTTCATGAGCAAGGCACAGTCAATGCACATTTGAATTAGGGTTTCCTTGGGAAACAATCCTCAAGCCCTTTGCTTATCTTGATCAAATTGACAAAATGAGATACTTGGGAGGAATATATGATGATTGAGAGCTTTGGGAACCATTTTCATGCTTGCTTTCACTTTCATCTGGCCACTTCAATGGGCATAGGGGCCTCCTAGGAGCCTTGGATCACATGATTGCTCAAGCTTCAAAACAAACAAAGTTAGTGACATATTTTTGTGCTTTTGGTTAGTAAACAAAATAAGAAAAGCAATAATGTACAATTCAAGCATGCTTGGTGGTCTCAAACCAACTCACACAAGTCCTAACCCTAGGGTAAGGAGCCAAGATGATATGATCCTTGAGGCAAATGCAATTTGCAATGATATGATGCCATGAGGGATCTTAGGGTCAAAATTAGGGTATTACAATTATTACTCCACATGGCACACATTTTCCTTTTACAGCAAGGCTAACTTTCAAATGCACGAATAACATGGCGGAGTATGAGGCCTGTATTATGGGTTTGGAAGAGTGAATTGATCTTAGGATCAAGCATCTTGATGTTTATGGTGATTCGGCCCTTGTTGTTAATCATATTAAGGGTGAATAAGAGACGAATCAGCCTGGCCTCATCCCATACAGAGATTATGCGAGGAGGATTTCAACTTTCTTTACTGAAGTTGACTTCCATCATATTCCTCGAGATGAGAATCGGATGGTAGATGCTCTTGCTACGCTTGCTTCGATCATCGTGGTGAAATTCTGGAATGAAGTCCCCAATATCATTGTGATGCGCTTGGAAAGACCAGCTCATGTATTTGCAGTTGAAGAAGTGAAAGATGATAAGCCATGGTATTATGATATCAAGTGCTTTCTCCAAAGTCAGATTTACCCGCCGGGGGCATCTGTTAAAGATAAGAAGACTTTGAGGAGATTATCCGGCAGTTTCTACCTTAATGGCGATGTGCTTTATAAGATGAATTTTGACATGGTTCTGCTAAGATGCGTGGATAGACACGAAGCAGACCTGTTGATGACTGAAGTCCATGAGGGTTCATTTGGTACTCATTCCAATGGACATGCCATGGCAAAGAAGATGTTGAGAGCAGGCTACTATTGGTTGACAATGGAGTCTGACTGTTGCAAATATGTGAAGAAATGCCACAAGTGTCAGATTTATGAGAATCAGATTCATATTCCCCCGACACTTCTGAATGTGATTTCATCACCATGGCCTTTCTCAATGTGGGGAATTGACATGATTGGCATGATAGAGCCAAAAGCATCGAACGATCACCGTTTTATTCTCGTAGCTATTGATTACTTCACCAAGTGGGTTGAAGCGGCATCATATACGAATGTGACCAGGCAGGTGGTTGTAATGTTTATCAAGAATCAACTCATATGTCGTTATGGTGTGCCAGATAAGATCATTACTTATAATGGATCTAACTTGAACAACAAGATGATGAAAGAGTTGTGTAGCGAGTTCAAGATTCCACATCATAATTCTTCTCCTTATAGATCCAAGATGAATGGGGCTGTTGAAGATTCCAACAAGAACATCAAGAAGATTATTCAGAAGATGGTTGTTACGTACAAGGATTGGCATGGGATTTTGCCATTTGCTTTGCATGGTTATCGTACATATGTCCGCACTTCAACAGGGGCAACCCCTTTTTCTCTTACTTATGGCATGGAGGTTGTGCTCCCCGTGGAAGTTGAGATCCCATCAATGAGAGTCTTGATGGAAGCCAAGTTGACTGAGGCTAAATGGGTTCAGAGTCGTTATGACCAGTTGAACTTAATAGAAGAGAAGAGATTGACTGCCATGTGTCATGGTCAGTTATATCAGCAGAGGATGAATAAAGCCTTTGATAAGAAGGTCAAGCCTCGTGTGTTCCGAGAAGGTGACCTTGTGCTCCATAAATTTTTATCTTTCGCGCCCGATTCCAGGGGCAAGTGGACTCCAAACTACGAAGGTCCATATGTTGTTAAGAGAGCCTTTTCAGGCGGTGCTTTAATACTTAAAACTATGGATGAGGAGAATTTCACTCGTCCTGTGAATTCAGATGCAGTCAAGAAATACTTCACTTAAAATAAAAATAGAATAGCTCGCTAAGTTGAAAACCCAAAAGGGCGGCTTAGGCAAAAATGAGCGTCTCGGTGGATTGAAAACCCGAAAGGGCGATCCAGGCAAAAGTTAGAGACATGAAAAAAAATGAATATATATCCCGCTAGATTGAGTACCTCACCCTGGGGCAATCTAGGCAAAAAATTAGGGATTCGGCAAGTAACTGCATCTTGACAAGACTTTGTTCTATCAGTCGTCTTCTGTCAAAGGTTCTCGCTCAGTCATCGTCAACTGAAGCTTCAAATACATTGGATTAAGAGTTAGTTGAGAAATGGTCATTATGTTCAATGTAGCCTTTTTCCAATATATATCACCAATTTCAAATTTGTAAAGATCCATGGAGTCTTGCCATTTGCAGATTACCATTCCATCAAATAAATTTGAGCCTTTATCCAATTCTTTGCACTCTTATTTGTTTTTGTTTAACAAATGTTTGTATGTTTTAATTGATAAATATCATTGTTTTAAACAAATAAAGTTTTATAAACTATTTTTAAACAAAATGAACATTCACATTGACTGAAAGGAGAAATGGAAGGTCTTCAGTGCTCTCCCAAGATAGTACGATTTCCAAAAGGGTAAGGCATTTATTCATATTCCTTGCATATTTGTGTCCTCTTCATCATCTTTCAGGTTGTCTCCTCAATGAGCGTAGAAGAAGGTAATACACCATCAAAGTCCCCAGAGAGTCTGGAGTTTAGTCTCAGTCTTCTAGCTCCCTAGTGAGTATGGATCTAGCATCGATGTTTTATCAATTATATGGTTGTCATCCCTTGTGTGGATTGACCTAAAATCCCTTATAAATTGATAAAATGGCATGCTATCTTTTTCGAGGAAGTTGGCCTTCCCTCATTCAGATTTGGAATCTCCCGCAGAGTGAGCAGGAAATCCCAACATGGTGGGAATTTTCAACAAGTTGGTTTGTAGCTTATCCCCAGCGGATTCGAATACATTGATCTCCAGCAGGTTTTCCTACCGTTCATCCTCAGCAGGGTTGCTCACATTAGACTTCCCCAGTTTAGTCACCAGTAGGTTATCTCCAGCTGATCGCCTACAGGTTATCCCCGGTTCAGTCATCAGCAATTTTCCCTAGTAGAATTGCCTGATCAGAGCCTGATTGTTGTTACTTCCTCCTTCTTGGATAATTTTCCTCCTAGCAGAGCGGGTGATGAAAATGTTTATTTTCTATCCCCAGCGGAGCAGTGTATCTCTTCTCCTCGGCAGAGACTGTTTCTCCAGCAGTATGAGGAAATGTGATGGTTATTGGAACTTTTGTTTGGTGGTTATTCCCCACAGAGTTTCATATCTTTTCCTTGGTTTTTCCCCAGTAGAGTTACTTCTACGGTAAGTCTTATCCGTGTAGCTTCCACAGTCAAGGCCCTACCTGATCCTAGTTTGGCTTTGGAACTTCGAGGAAGATGTGTTGATTCCTTCCCCAGTGGAGTAACTGGTTCTCCTTCTCTGCATCAGAGATGTTTCCCTCGGTCGATAGAAATGAATGTTTGATTTGATGTGCTTTTGTTTGGTGGTTGTTCCCCACAAAGTTCCACATCACCCCCTGATAAGATCTCCAGTAGAGTTCGTCTCTGACTGATCTTATCCATGTCTCTGCGTACTGTTGAAAGATCCCCAGCTTTGGTGGTTGTGACCCTTTGCTTATTCCCAACAGCAGTCTCTGATCCCCGGTGATCCTGCTTGTTCCCCTAGCATTGGTCTTTATCCCTGGCAGCGACTTCGCTCAATCCTAAGCGGTGATTGGTTTCCTGGTATTTGTTGCCCCCATCAGATTGGATTTCTCCTGTGGGCTTGGCTTTCTCTTTTAAGATGTTGTACCAAATGTTTGTCCGTTGATTCTTGGACCTATTTGTGTTAGATATGTCTGTTTGTCCGCATTTATCATACATAAACCATGCATATACATGCATAATCATAGCATTCAGATATTCATGTTGCATTCTTTGCCATATATCTTTGCTTGTTATCTCCTGCTAGTGGTGAAATGTTCTCCCCCAAGCAGTTGTTTGTGTCTGATCTCTCCATATAGAGTCATCCCTATAGGCAGAAAGTGTCTATCCTTTCTTCCATATTCCCCACTGAGTTATGTCCTCGTGCATGATTATTATTTCAATTTCCTCCCTGAATAAGTATTGGGATGGAATTACTCCCCTGAGTTATATCCTCATTGGGTTGAGTCTTATTTCATTGCGTCCCTCTAGTTTGTCCCTAGATTGCCTCCTTTCTTGTTATTTCCCCTGCACTTCCCTGTGGTCCGGGTGATCAATTACTCAGTAAATAGTAATTTTTCATTCTCTCCCCAGCGGATATTGTGGCCTTCTACCCAGTAACCGGTAGTTGTAAGTCCTATTTCTATGGTTTACTACCCAGTATTCGGTAGTTATAAATCCCATTTTATCCCCGTGCAGAATTAAACCTTGTTGTGCATCCTAACCGATGACGGGTGCCCTCTTCTGTGGTTTTCTACCCAGTAACCGGTAGATGTAATTCCCTCCTTGTTGGTTATCTTTATCCAGTATTCGGTATTGATATTCCTTCAGTCTTGAGTATTTCGCCCAGTAACCGGTGATATATCTCTTGGATAATTGCTCGTATCAGGCAATTCATCCCCAGCGAGTCATCTTTCATTTACCCTTGTTTGGTAATGATTGTTTCTCCCCTTGATTGGTCATCATTTTATACCCAATAGCCGATATCCCGATGTCCTTTATTTTCGGTCGATTTATCCTTTATTAACCCAGTAACCGATTGTGGATAATCTTCCATGCGAGTATGTTATCTATGTTCTGACGGTAATAGATAGTATATTCCACGCGCTCTTCATTCGAAGTCTTGGTCTTCCCCAGTTGAGTAAGATTCGTATTTCCTTGTGGAATCAAATACCCATCCTGTAATCGAGTTTGCTTTTTCAGCCCTCCTTTCGGATGATGAGTGTCTTGGAAATATTCCCCAATTCACGCCTGGTCGGTCACCTATTATATGCCCAGTAACCGGTATCCATGGTGTTCCTTCCTTTCTGCTCCCTATTATGACTTTTTGTCCCCTGTGGAGTCAGATTTTCCTGAGTTGAAATAGACCTGTTAGGTTTACCTCGGATGTTTTGGACGATTTCTCTCACCTTTATACCGGTCTTAGATAATCTTTCCCCCTGAGCATGTTGCCTTTTCACCCTTATACTGGTATCTTGATCACATGTCTCTTTGAGTTTATTACCCAGTAACCGGTATACCTCATTTGTTGTTTCCTCAGCTGGGTCCTTTATGGATATTCCCCACCCGAGTCCGGATTTTTATCCGAAGTATCCTTTATGGATAATTTGTTGTATTGGCATATTCCCCAATACATGCATCTTTGCGTCAGCTCGAGTCTTTCCATTGATTTATTTTCATGGAATCCCTTCGTGTCTCCCAACAAGTTTCAAGTCGTGACCTGCTCACGCGTTTCATAAAATGATTTTTAATATTTTTTGAGATTCCATTTAATATTTTTTGTGAATTATTTAATTTCTGGTTGTTTTTAATTCATTTAAAATACTTTTCGATATTCAAAAATACCAAAAATATTTTCTTAACATCTTCGGATGATGATGGATCTATGAAAAATATTCTCATCAATTTCTTAATTGATTTGAGATTTATTTGAGATTTTAGTCCAATTATGTTCTTTTTCTTCATTTTTAATTGTTTAAAAATAGTTTCTATTTTCAAAAAATGATGAAATTTTTTGTCAAATCTCGTTTGACCATGTTAGACTTATGATGATCCAGTTGGACTTTTCCAAGTTGATTTGAATTGGATTTGAAGTTTGACCTTTATTTGTTCATTTTATTTCAAGTATTATTTTAATTCCAAAAAATACCAAAAATATTTTTGTTATTTCTTGACTTCTAATCTTCATTTCACTTCTGTTTACCATTGATTGATGTTGATTCCATTCATGATTGGTCAATGTGTTTTGGTTATGTCTTTTGAATTTCAATTATGTACATTCCATTTCCATCTTCTTCTTCTTCTTCTTTTTCTTTTTTGACCAATGAGTTAATGATTGGTGGTTAGCCTTGACATATGAGGGGCTTAACCTTCTTTGATCCAAATCAAGATCATCTTGATCAAAGATCAAGTGAATTGCTTTGCATTAAAGATAGGTTGCTTCTTGGTCAAGGAAAAAACCTAAATCCATACAAGGTCATTATTCTTTTCTTTTGGTATGACAAGTTGCAGGAGCTTGGCTTACTAGTCATGATCTCTAACTTGTGTTAGTTGCCTATAGTTTTATTGACCGGCCTCAGATAGGTGCGACTACTACATTAGTCCACTTACGATTGCTTAACATAGCGCTAAATTGCCTTTTGGCACACTAACACTAACTACTAATTACTAACTTTTAATTCAAGCATTTAATTCTTGCAATTTACTTTAATGCAATTTAATTTCTTGCTCATTAATTCATTTGCCTTCGCCCTTTGCTCACTTGAGCTCATGTTTATGCTTATGCAATTTGCCTTTTGCTCACTTGAGCACCTTATTGTGTATATACTATTGCCTTGTGTTTGTTTTGTTTTTTTGCTTGTGTGAACCCAATGCAAATGGAGAAAGGACTTAGATTTAGGACCTTACCTATGCTAAATGGAGTTTCAAGAGCAACTAGGCCTCATGCCTTTAGAATACTAAAATTGTTGAAGAGCAACTAGTCCTCATGCCTTTAGAGTGCTTAAATCTTGAAAGTTGAATTGAAAGGACCCCTATTCTAAACTCACTATTGTCCATTCTTTTTATTTCAAATTTAGAAACCTAGGCACTATGCCTTTGATTTTTCAAACTCTTTTCATAATACTTATTTTGAATTGAACCTTAAGTCAACTTTGACTTCTTTTTATGAACACTTCTAATTGGTAAAATCCAACTCACTTCAAATTCTTTTATGGTTCCAATGGCCACCTTTGCCAAATATTTTCTTAAACATTAGCTATTAGGTTTGAGTTATCATAGTGGTTGATGTAAACCTCACCTTATCCTTAGTGATTGGACTATAAGTCTTCCATACTTATTATAGGGTGGATCCCTCACTAGTATGTTGAAGCTCTCCTCACATTGTGGATTGTGGTTTAGCTTGAGTTTTCTCCCTTTGATAACCAAAGACCTTAAGGCTTTTGACCAATCAATTCACCAACTTATTTTGAGATTTTTACCCCGAACTAAGAGGTTTTGATCCTGCCTTTTTTAAGATGGTACGTAGGCAATGGGTTTATCCATTCAAACAACAAAATTGTAAATAATTTGTATATTCTCTTCTCATCTCCCCAATCATGTTTGCACAAATATTTTTCACAAATACCAACCTACCATACAACATTTGTAAAAAGGGCTCCCTTAGAGTACTAAGGATGTTTTGGGTGCTTAAAACCATCCCATTGCATAATCAACCCCCTTACCCATATCTCTGACATTTTTATTAGTTTTTTATTTGATAAAACTTCTCAGTTTTTGTTCATTTTCTAACCTTTCCTTTGGATAAATAGAAGTGCGGTGGCGACTCGAATTGTATGATTTAATTTTGATTTAGTCAATAAATCTAAAGGTAACAAATACCCCACTACAACGGGGAATACACCAAATACCAAGAGACATGGACCACCACCGTGGATAGGCAAAGTCTCAGTTGGGGACAAGCAAAGTCACAACTATCAACTGCCGAGGATCTTCCAACAATTCCCGAGAACATGCAAAGATATCAATAAGATTTGTCGTAGAAGAACTCTACTGGGGATCTTAACACGAATAAGATCTGTTATAGAAGAAACTCTACTGGGGAAGTTATTGAGGAAATGATGTGAAGCTCTGTGGGGAACAAACACCAAACAGATACACGATCAATCAAACACTCCCTTCTAACTGCTGGAGAACCATCTCTGCTAAGGGGAAGGAGAACAAATGCTCCGCTGGGGAAGGAAATAACACATCTTCCTCATCACCGTCCAATACTGGAAGAAATATTCAACCACAGAGGGGATACAAACATCAAGCTAGGATCAGGCAACTCCATTGGGAATGGACTATAGGCGACCATACTGGAGATAGTCTGCTGACAAGCAACCCTACTGGGGATGAGCTGTAGGCAAACTTACTGGGGATAACTATAAGTACCTCCGAAGGAACTGTCCTGTCTGAGGGAATCGAAAACGAATCCTATGTCGACATGTGCCATGCTAGGGATGAAAAGGGGACAAACCCTTCACCAACGGCTCTAGGCAACTACTGCTGAGGAGATAGCTGAAAGATAAATTTGCATGGAACACATGCTTACTCCGCCGAGGATTACTATTCATGCTGGGAATTTCCGCTCTCTGGGAAAGACAAACTGCCTCATGAATAGATAGTATATCATTTTTTATCAATCTCTAAGGGATTTTAGGTCAGTCCACACAAGGGATGACAACCATATAATTGATAAAAACATAAATGCTAGTGCCTGATATAGAGGTATACACATCTCTAAACGCTCGAGGCCAAAACTCCATACTTTCTGGGAAGTTGAGGATGCATCACTCTTCTTTGCACTCGCTAGGGAGACAACCCGAAAGATGATGAAGGGGATACAATCATGCCAGAAATATTAACAAATGTCTTACCTTTTGGAGATCGTGCTATCCTTGGGAGAGCACTGAAGACATTCCATTTATCCTTTTAGTCATTGTGAATGTTCACTTTGTTTAAAACAATTTATAAAAACTTTATTTGTTTAAAGCAATGATATTTATTAATTAAAACATGCAAACATTTGTTAAATAGAAACAAATAAGAGCGCAAAGAATTGGATAAAGGCTCAAATTTATTTGATAGAATGGTAGTTCGTAAATGGCGAGACTCCATGGATCTTTACAAATTTGAAATCGGTGATATATATTGGAAAAAGGCTACATTGAACATAATGACCATTTCTCCACCAAATCCGAATCCAATGTATTTGAAGCTTCAGTTGACGATGACTGAGCGAGAATCTTTGACAGAAGACCGTTGTAGAACAAAGTCTTGTCAGGATGCAATTACTTGCCAAATCCCTAATTTTTGCCTAGATTTCCCCAGGGTGAGGTACTCAATCTAGCGGGATACATATATTCATTTTTTATGTCTCTAACATTTTCCTGGACCGTCCTTTCGGGTTTTCAATCCATCGAGACGCTCATTTTTTGCCTAAGCCTCCCTTTCGGGTTTTAAACTTAGCGAGTTATTATGTTTTTTTATTTTAGGTGAAGTATTTCTTGACTGCATCCGAATTCACAGGACGAGTGAAATCCTCCCCATCCATAGTTGTAAGTATCAAAGCACCGCCTAAAAAGGCTCTCTTAACAACATATGGACCTTCATAGTTTGGAGTCCACTTGCCCCTGGAATCGGGCGCGAAAGACAAAACTTTCTTGAGCATGAGGTCACCTTCTCGGAACAAACGAGGCTTGACCTTCTTATCAAAGGCTTTCTTCATCCTTTACTGATATAACTGACCATTGCACATGGCAGTTAATCTCTTCTCTTCAATCAAGTTCAATTGGTCATAACGACTTTGAACCCATTTAGCTTCAGTCAACTTGGCTTCCATCAAGACTCTCATTGATGGGATCTCAACCTCCACGGGGAGCACAACCTCCATGCCATATAAGGGAGAAAGGGGTTGCCCCCGTTGAAGTGCGGAAAAATGTACGATAACCATGCAAAGCGAATGGCAGTATCTCATGCTAATCTTTGTATGTAACAACCATCTTCTGGATAATCTTCTTGATGTTCTTGTTAGCAGCTTCAACATCCACATTCATCTTGGGTCTATAGGGAGAAGAATTATGATGTGCAATCTTGAACTCGCTACACAACTCTTTCATCATCTTGTTGTTCAAGTTAGATCCATTATCAGTAATGATCTTGTCTAGCACACCATAACGGCATATAAGTTAATTCTTGATAAACTTCACAACCACCTGCCTGGTCACATTCACATATGATGCCGCTTCAACCCACTTAGTGAAGTAATCAATTGCTACGAGAATAAAACGGTGACCGTTGGACGCCTTTGGCTCTATCATGCCAATCATGTCAATTCCCCACATGGAGAAAGGCCATGGTGAGGAAATAACATTCAGAAGTGTCAGGGGAATATGAATCTTATCCGCATAAATATGACACTTGTTGCATTTCTTCACATATTTGTAGCAGTCAGACAACATTGTCAGCCAATAGCAGCCTGCTCTCAACATCTTCTTTGCCATAACATGTCCATTGGAATGAGTACCAAATGAACCCTCGTGGACTTCAGTCATCAACAAGTCTGCTTCGTGTCTATCCATGCATCTGATCAGAACCATGTTAAAATTCCTCTTATAAAGCATGTCACCATTGAGGTAGAAACTGCCTGAAAGTCTCCTCAAAGTCTTCTTATCTTTAACAGATGCCCCAGGCGGGTAAGTCTGACTTTGGAGAAAGCACTTGATATCATCATACCATGGCTTGTCATCTTTCACTTCTTCAACTGCAAATACATGAACTGGTCTATCCAAGCGCATCACAGTGATATTGGGAACTTCATTCCAATATTTCACCACAATCATCGAAGCAAGCGTAGCAAGAGCATCTGCCATCCGATTCTCATCTTGAGGAATATGATGGAAGTCAACCTTAGTAAAGAAAGTTGAAATCCTCCTCGCATAATCTCTATATGGGATGAGGCCAGGCTGATTCGTCTCCCATTCACCCTTAATCTGATTAACAACAAGGGCCGAATCACCATAAACATCATGATGCTTGACCCTAAGATCAATACATTCTTCCAATCCAATGGTACAAGCCTTATACTCCACCATATTATTCATGCATTTGAAAGTTAGCCTTGCTGTAAAAGGAAAATGTGTGCACTGAGGAGTAATAATCACTGCCCCAATACCATTTCCATACTGATTAACAACGCCATCGAACACCATGCCCCAACGGGAACCAGGTTCTGGCCCTTCATCGAGCGTAGGCTCATCGCAATCTTTCATCTTCAAATACAGAATTTCCTCATCTGGGAATTCGTACTGAACAGACTGAGAATCTTCAATTGGTTAATGTGCCAAGTGGTCAGCCAAAATACTACCTTTAATAACTTTCTAAGCTCGATACTCAATGTCATACTCATATAACAACATTTGCCAACGGGAAATCCTCCCAGTTAAAGCAGGCTTCTCAAAGATATACTTGATTGGATCCATTTTGGATATCAACCAAGTCGTATGATTCAACATATACTGGCATAAACGCTTAGCAACCCAAGCTAAAGCATAACATGTCTTCTCAAGCATTGAGTACCGAGACTCACAATCAGTAAACTTCTTACTCAAGTAGTACATTGCATACTCTTTCTTTCCTGATTCATCTTGCTGACCCAATACACAACCCATAGAGTCATCAAGCACGGTCAAGTACATAATTAATGGTCTCCCTTCAACTGGTGGAAACAGAATCGGAGGTTCGGACAGATACTCTTTGATATTGCCAAAAGCATTCTGGCAATCCTCGGTCCAATCATGACGCTGATCTTTCCGAAGAAGCTTGAATATAGGCGCACATGTGGTAGTCATGTGGGATATAAATCTGGAAATGTAATTCAAGCGGCCAAAAAAACCTCGGACTTGCTTCTCAGTTTTGGGCGCAGGCATCTCTTGTATTGCTTTGACCTTGGCAGGATTGACTTCAATACCTCTTTCACTAACAATAAAGCCGAATAACTTGCCGGAATGGACTCCAAATGTACACTTGTTCAGATTCAGGTGGAGTTTGTATTTCCTCAAACGCTAGAAAAGCTTCAACAAATGCTCTACATGTTCAACTTTCGTTTTCGACTTTACAATCATATCATCAACATACACCTCAATTTCCTTGTGCATCATATCATGAAACAAGGTGGTCATAGCTCGTTGATATGTGGCTCCGGCATTCTTCAAACTGAAGGGCATCACTCGATAACAGAATGTTCCCCAAGGTGTGATGAATGTTGTCTTCTCCATATCCTCGGAAGCCATTTTAATCTGGTTATAACCGGAAAATTCGTCCATAAATGAGAAGATGTTGAATTTAGCTGTATTGTCTACCAACATATCAATATGTGGTAGAGGAAAATCATCTTTCGGACTAGCTTTATTCAAGTCTCGATAGTCCACACACATTCAGACTTTTCCATCTTTCTTAGGCACATCCACAATATTGGCCACCCATTGAGGATATGTAGAAGTCACCAGAAACCCCACATCAATTTGCTTCTAAACTTCTTCTTTAATCTTCATTCCCATATCAGGATGAGTTCTTCTGAGCTTCTGCTTCACAGGCACGCACTCAGGCTTCAACGACAAGAAATGTTGCACAATATCAGTATCTAGACCGGGCATGTCTTCATACGACCAGGCAAAGACGTCGATATATTCTCGTAGCAACTCAATCAACCCCTTCTTCATAGACTCTTCAAGGAGTGCCCCAATCTTCACTTCACGAATGCAGTCTTCAGATCCCAAGTTGACTGTTTCCAGATTCTCAAGATGTGGCTGAATGATCTTCTCCTCGTGCTCAAGCAGACGGGTAATCTCATCAGGAATCTCTTCAACATCATCTTCTTCGGCCTCAAATACAAGGAACTCAAAGTTGGGAGATGGTGTTGGATCATTATGTTCAATGGGTTTGATAAACCTGCATAATGATTTTGAGTATAAAAGAGATTTTAGAATTCAAACAAGGAAAATCATTATGCAGATGAAAAGATTGATTTTATTCTTTTTTTAGGGTTTTATGGTGATCACCAATTTCATGCAAAAGCAAAAAGGGAAAATAATTTGGAAAAACAAACATTTGACATGTAATTTTTGAATGAATATCATTATATTAATCAAAATGTTCCAACAATGTCATCACTTTTCCCTTTGGCATGGGAGAAGGGTTTTTAAACAAAATGAGCATATTACGTGGACTTGTGGATAACTGTTGGAACATCAACAGCGACCCAATTATTGCAGATTCCGCCAGGTATGACGAAGTTGCCCAGATCTTCCTCTATATCATCTTCCACAACGACAACGGCATCTTGATTTTCAATAGTGTGGATGAAACCACCACTCTGGAATAACCCACGCTCATTGGAAATACCAGAAGAATATCCTATGCCAGCTCGGGATTTATTATCTTCCAGCTTGATCATTTGCCCCACACCAGTAGTTGCACCATGCTCAATGGCCAACTTAGCATCATTGTAGGAAGCAAATGAAGAAAGTCCTTTCCTTGAAGGCTCAGCAATAGATAAGGCTTGGAACGGAGTCCCAACCTCATCCTCAGTATCTATGTAGGAAAAGGAAGATAAATGGCTAACCAAGAGAGCCTTTTCTCCCCCTATCACCACAAACTTCTTATTCTTAACGAATTTCAACTTCTGGTGTAGGGTGGATGTCACGGCGCCTGCCTCGTGAATCCATGGTCTGCCAAGCAAACAGTTGTATGATAGATGGATATCCATGACCTGGAAAGTGATCTGGAAATCACTAGGTCCAATCTTGATCGGGAGTTCTACTTCACCGATCACAGTTTTCCTCGATCCATCAAAAGCTTTCACTACCACTCCACTCTGCCTCATGGGAGGCCCCTGGTAAGAAAGTTTCGCAAGAGTGGATTTTGGAAACTCATTAAGCGATGATCCTGTGTCTACCAACACATTAGACAAGGCATCATCTTTGCAGTTTATGAAAATGTGTAGAGCCAAGTTGTGGTATTTTCCCTCTTCGGGAAGATCAGCATCACAAAAGCTCAAGTTGTTACAAGCAGTTATGTTTGCCACAATGCTATCAAACTGTTCAATTGTGACATCATGGTCTACGTATGCCACGTCCAACACCCTCTGCAAAGCTTCGCAGTGTGGCTCAGAATTCATCAACAAAGACATCACATATATCTTTGATGGAGTTTGTAGCAGATGATCAACAACATTGTACTCGCTCCTTTTGATGAGCCTTAGCATCTCATCGCAGTCCTCTCTCAAAGTGCCAGACTGGCCAACCAGGACAGGAGCTTTTACAGATTTATCAACAATAGGGTCAACACCCTTCACAGCAGGATTAGAAGAAGAAGTCCCCACGGGACCGGCAGGATTAACCACAGTTCTCTTCAAAACGTCTTCATGGGGTTTCGGTTGCGTCGAGAAAACACGACCACTACGGGTCACACCACTAACATCAGAAATGCTCACTACGGAAGTTGAGGGCAAAGGAACCTCCTTTCCATCTTCTAGCATGACTGCATTGTATATGTAGGGAACTACTTTATCAGATACATACTAGATAGGGCCCACTGGCTTTATCATAAGAGACGTTGACACTTTCTTGTTGCTGCCATCATACTTGATGACAATAGGCTCTGGAATTCTGAATACAGGAGAAATTACCTCAACTTCATCCTCATTACGATTCTGAAGCACTTCGATCATTCCCTGATCAAACATCTCTTGGATGTCCTTTCTAACTTGTCGGCATCCTCTTTCGTTGATAGTTCACACCTGGAACCTATCATGGTCATGCTCATAGTGACTGTATCCACACAACAGTTTATGCATCTCGACCAAAGATTTCCTGATATCATTGACATACAAGACTTTATACTTGCAAGGGCAACCCTGGACCATATTCATAGCAGTTTTCCCATGCTCGGGCAAAGGGTTCTTCTTCACATTAGGACCTACGTCCTCGAAAAACAAAATCCCACTTCTCACAAGGTCTTGCACCTTGGTCTTCAAGGGATAACAATTTTCCACGTCATGTCCGAGGGCACCGGAATGATATACACAGTGTAATTCAGGCTTGTACCATCACTGAGGGTTGGTCGGTACAGCAGGAGGGTCTCGTGGAGTAATTAACTTTCTATCGATCAGAGAAGGATAGAGTTCAGCGTATGTCATTGGAATTGGATCAAAAGTGACCCTCTTCCTATCGTAGTTGGTGCTGGTGTTATTGTTGTTTCGAGGCTGGTAGGCCTGCTGTTGTGGGCGATGTTGTTGTTGATATTGTTGTTGTTGTTGATGATGAACTTCTCTAAAGGCAGGTGCTATATGAGCCACCTGGTGTTGGTTAACGGTAGGGCGCACGTTCTTCCTCTTCACAAAGGGTCTTCTCTTGATATGGGAGGACACAACATGTGCCTCTCCCTCCTTCTTCTTCGCAAAGTTCCCATATCTCTTTGCTGAAGAGCCTTCATCCTTGGATAAACAACCCTCCCAGACTCCTTCTTCCAGTCTCATCCTCATATTCACCATTTCGGTGAATTCCGAGGGAGCACTGGCTATCATCTTCTTATAATAGAAAGAACTCAAAGTCTTTAAAAAGATCTTTGTCATTTCTTTCTCTTCAAGGGGTGGCACTATCTGAGCTGCCAACTCGCGTCATCTCTAGGCGTACTCTTTGAAAGTCTCCTTCTCTTTCTGGGACATCGCCCTCAATTGGTCCCTATCAGGAGCCATATCCACATTGTATTTATATTGCTTGACGAAAGCTTCGCCAAGATCGTTAAAGGAGCGGATGTTCGCACTCTCCAGACCCATGTACCATCGGAGAGTGGCACCGGACAAATTGTCCTGGAAGTAGTGGATGAGCAGTTGATCGTTATCTGTTTATGTTGACATCTTGCGAGCATACATCATAAGATGGCTGAGAGGGAAAGTGTTTCCCTTATATTTTTCAAAGTCAGGTACTTTGAACTTAATAGGGATTTTAACATTGGGCACAAGGCATAACTCAACAGCACTCTTACAGAAGAGATCTTTACCCCATAGAGTCTTCAGTTCCTTGCGCAGCTCAAGGAATTGGTCTTTCATTTCATCCATCTTTTCATAGACATCTGGGACCTCAGATGGCTCAGAATGATAGATGGTGTCTTCCTCTCTAGGTAAGGTGTGCACAACGGGAGGTAGCACTGAAAGGACTAGGCTAGATGCCGGCAGAGAAGCGATAGTTGGAGCAAAACCCTCGGGCCCAAAGTTAGCGGGCATTCCCCAGGGGAACCCGACTGGCATAGTAGGTGCAAACTGATTTGTTGCGGCAGGCACAGTTGAGGTAGCAACCTCAAAAATAACCGTCCTCGCGGGAGGAGTTGCAGGAGTTGGAGACAATTGGCTCTGGGCAGCCAACATTGACTCCATCATGGTAGTCAACCTAGCTATCTCATCCTTCAGTTCCTGGTTCTCTTGCTCTAGATGCTCCATTTGTCTCGGAAGATTAGCTTTGGTGTTATACCGGTGAGTCAGCTTGTCTTCAAAATAAATGAAGAGCAAAGAGTTAGATCACTGAGCTAAACAAAACCTACTTATGCATATGATGCATGCAATGTTTGTGCATATGATTTATTTTTTTATCAGAGGAACTTTATCGAGATCTACTTGCAAATATTTGAAAATATTAATCTTTTAAGACATATACGGAATACTCATAGTAATAATATTTGGAAAACATTTTACACCAAAGAAGTAGTACAATTTTGGTAATCAAATACAATACAAGAGGAAAGGAGAATAAACATCCTATGGAGCCCTAGAAACAATCGTCCAAATCTCTCGAGACCGGAAGATAAGTTGCACAAAGCCTCTTCACCTCTCTCTCATAAGCTGCTTCCATATCTGCCTTCTCCTTGGCGAGCCGATCGTACTTCCTCTTTCAAAACCTGGATGACTGAGGAAGAAGAGAGGTAACCACATCATCAAGCTCATCAATAACCTAATGCTCTAGAAACTCTATCATTGCATGATTATCTCTGAGTTGCTGAAGTAGTTCCTCTCGCTCACGAACCCAAGCACGCGAACGATCTTCATCTCTCAACTCCTCAACTCCTTGGTTAGGGAGGGTTGAAGGCCCAACCATAACCATATGGGTAGGTCTCGTATAGTCATATGGCATGCGGTACTCAAGAGCTCTCTTCCTCACCCAAGCAGTATGGGGTTCTAAAGCAATACAATTCTTCGGACCAAGCTCCTTCCTTCCCTTCTTATGAATCTTGCGCCAGGCGCAGACCATTCTTCCCTTCAAGTTCTGGGGTTCTTTACCCTCTTGAAAGAACACACCTTCCAACAAAACATTGTTAGGTTTATTCTTTAAGGGGAACCCAAGCTGATGGCGAGCCAAAACAGGGTTGTAGTTAATTCCACCACATGTACCAAGAAGAGGCACATTGGAGAATTCACCACAAGAATCAATAATCTGCACACCATCATACACACGATTATACCAAAAGATATCATCATTAGTGAGAGACATAAGTCTCGTAGACCACCGTAGACATCCCTTGTTCTCCTTGAAGGCAAGCGTCTGAGGCAAGTGCAAAATAAACCACTTGTACAATAGAGGCAAACAACACACAATGGATCCACCACCCTTTGCATTCCTTATATGCAAAGAGAAATAAGTGTCACCCAACAGAGTAAGAACGAGATTAAGAGTAGAGAAAATCCTAATAGCGTTCACATCCACAAAGTTGTTGATGTTGGGGAATAACACTAGTCCATAGATGATAAGCACAAATATGGCTTCAAAGGCGTCCTCACTCATGGCCTTCCCAAACAAAGTAGCCTGGGCAATGAGAAATATAGATGGGAGACCTTGAATTCCACCTTTGGTAGTCATATGAGCAACAATCGCAGATACATCTACAAACCACTGAACGGCGACTGATCCAAGATAGGTATACCCACATGATAAGCATACTCCTCAAGTGTAAGCAGAAGCTGGAAATCCGGAAAAGTGAAGCAAAGATACAGAGGATCGTAGAACTGCACCAACACACTCATCAAACCTTCATCCACTTGAGTAGAAAGAATAGACAGAAGCTTCCCATGGCGAGCTTTGAACTCCACGGGATCTAATACATAAGATGTCAAACTCCTTAACTCTTTCAAGTCGGGTTGTCTGAAATTGTACTTCTTCGTATTCCTTCTTTGCTTATCCATGTCTAAAAATTTGCAAATAGACCTTTTAAGTTCCTTGAAAAATTTATTGTTGATGATATGGATGCAAATGAATGCATGAATGCATGGATGAAACAATCACACTCAAGGATCAAGCAAGTCGCACCACACAAAGGTCACGAGATGGATCAAGTCATCCTTAATATCAATCATCCATTTTGGTGGATTATGGTTTACACCTTATCAACACCCAAGTTCCATTGATATTGAGGATATACGAGAACAGATCAACCGCGAATCAAAGGGTTTGTTGCACATCACGAGAATGGAGTCTCGGTTAAGAACCACCCAATGGGAGTGTACTATGGTTAAACCTGACAATCATGTTCTAAAAAGGTCCCCATAGTCATCAACTCATCTTTCGAATATTATCGGATAAACGACTACTCGTATTCCAAAAATATTCTCAAGAGAGACTCTTATGATTGTAGTATCGCGTAACAATCGTATCAAATCTTACACTTGAACGACCTTCGCACTACATCCTAAAATAGGCCAAGATGGGCTAGGTAATCTAAGGTCCTTGGCTTCTAAGGTTTATATTGGAAAGAGTAATGCCTAACCACGACTACTCGTGTGACATTATTGATCCCAACAAGACCTCCACCAAGTGAATGGTCTTGCAAGTCAACTTTCTAAGGAATAACTCCACACAACTCAACAAGACTATGCCATTCTCCTATCATAAGTGCACTCGAGCTCGAGTATAGAACTCATCTCACAAGAAACCACCAAGCACACCAGCAATTGATATATCAAGCAAATCATATATTACAAACAATACAGTCATCCCAAATTTGCACAAAAATATGTCACAAATAAATATAAACATACGATATAACAAGCAAAAAATAGGATAAACCCACTAGGAATAGATACATCCCCAGCAGAGTCGCCACTTTTCTGTAATGGGGTATTCGTTACCTTATGATTTATTGACTAAATCAAAAGTAAGCATACAATTCGAGTCGCCACCGCACTTTTATTTGTCAAAGGAAAGGCTAAAAAGAGAACAAAAGCCAAGTAAGAAGTTTTATCAAATCAAAAACTAATAAAAATGTCAGAGATCTGGGTAAGGGGGTTGGTTATGAAATGGGCAGGTTTTAAGCACCCAAAACATTCATAGTACTCTAAGGGAGCCCTTTTTGCAAAATGTAGTGTAGGTTGGTATTTGTGAAAATATGTGAAAACAAGATTGGGGAGATGAGAAAAGAATGTACATTATATTTACAATTTTGTTGTTTGAATGGATGAACCCATTGCCTACGTACCATCACAAAGGTAGGATCAAAACCTCGTAGTTCGGGGTAGAAATCTAAAAATATTGGTGAATTAATTTGTCAAAAGCCTTAAGGTCTTTTGTTATCAAAGGGAGAAAACTCAACCTAAACCAACAATCCACCATGTGAGGAGAGCTTCAACGTACTAGTGAGGCATCCATCCTATAATAAGTATGGAAGACTTATAGTCCAATCACTAAGGATAAGGCGAGGTTTACATCAACCACTATGATAACTCAAACCTATGGCTAATATTCATGAAAAAAGATTTAACAAAGGTGGCCATTGGAACCACAAAAGTAACTTGAAGTGAGTTGTATTTACAAGTTAAAAGTATTTATAAAATGAGGTCAAAGTTGAATTAATGTTTATTCACAATGAGTATTAATGAAAAGAGTTTAAAAAATCAAAGGCATAAGGCCTATGTTTCTAATTTGAAAACAATTTCAAAGTTTTCACAAAATGAGTTTGGCTTGGGTTAGAGTGGAGAGAAGAAGAGAAGGGATAGTCCTAAACATGCAAAGATAAGATAAGAGATAAAACCCTTGGAGTTCCTTTTCTTGAAATCATAAATATGATTCAAGATGCTCATTTCCTTTTGACTTAGCAAGCAACAAGCAATCAAAACAAATATACATTCAAGCTCCTAGGATCTCCATTTGGCTTGTCTCTCTTAACTTGGTTACCCATGACAATGGACCTTCTTACTATATCAAGATGGAATCCCTATCACACAAGAGCAAATATCAAAAAGTTCACAACATAATAAGAGGAATGGACAAAGAATGACTTTAGATTAGGGATCCTTTGAAGTCAACTTTAAGATTTAGCATTCTAAAGGCATGAGGCCTTGTCGCAAACTGAAAAATACAGTGTGCGAAAAAACAACCGGCGAAAAAAAATGACAGAAGAGTCGCCACCGTGCGTTATTTATCCCAAAGGAGGGAAAGGAAACGCTCGAAGTAAACCTAAAAATAAGAAAGGAAAAGACAAGGTCTCGCAACCAAATCTTGGGTTCGGGAGTCGGTTATGCGAAAGGAAGGTATTAGCACCCCTACACATCCGTAGTACTCTACGGGATCCACTTTTGTAGTTCTTGTCTAAAGGGTGTGAGTTTATCTTGTGTTGTTTACTAAAAAAGGGGGTTAAATGAAAATGACTCGCGCGGATGTCGCATCCACTGCATACGTATCTCATCTGAATATGAGAATCAGAGTCTTCGTAGCTCGGCTGACCTATGGGTTGGGGGGATGTGTGCTCGCTAAGACATCGTGTCTTATGCCTACGTATCTCATCTGGAATGAGAATCAGAGCAAGCCGTAGTTCGGCTAACTACGGGGTTATGGATTGGGTTTTGGACGAACGACGTTACTACGCAATCTACCGGATGCTCGACCTTTGGAGACTTACTCACCTGTAGTAGAAGGAGTAAACGTGTGTTTAGGAGAAGAAAAATCAATGAAGGGTTAGGGTTTGGGATGCTCATGCAAAAAGGGTAATGAGGATAAGACCTCATAGCTCTTAACCCAGGGTAGGGTGAGCTCATGACAAAAAGTGGTAAATTGCCTCCTATCGAGGTCTTCCAGCTAGGAAAGCGGTAAAATGCAGAAAAGATGTAAAAATACCACGCGGATAAAAATCCGAAGTAACAACAATTAGAGGAACGATAAACCCAGGGATCCTTCCCAGCTAAACACCATCAAAGAAAGTGAGTCAGTACAGGTAATCGGAATGAAACCTCCAGGCGGTATCCCACAAATAAAGTGGAAAACCACGCAAGTTATCCCTGCAAAAGTCATGTGAGCCCTCACAAAAACTCAACAAACAGGTTAGAGACAAAAAAAAATAGGGTAATCAAGGGTTGCCCCCAAATCAAAATGTAACCACATGAATCATGCCATTAAAATTCACAAAAAAGACATGCATCAAAAGGGTATCAAATTCACCCATAATACCTCAAACATTCAGAGTATTCAAATTCAAAGCTCAAAGGTAATGGGAATAAGGGCAAACCTGATTGGAGAGCTTGATTGAAATTGAGTTGCACCCGTGAGATTTACAAAACAATCTTTAGGGTTTATGTGAGGTAGAGGTGATTCTGTGCAGTTGAGTTCCCTTCAGGGTTTGGAGGCTGCTCTGAACTCTGTTAGCTCTTCTCTCACTATCTTTTTCCCCAGGGTTCTTCTCTCACTGTCTTTTTCCCAGACAGGGTAATAGGAATAGAATGCCTTTTGTTTCACTGAAACTCTGAATTTATAACATGATTTTTGTGGACCTGTGGGCTCAAATGAGAGAGGTCCAAGTCCAAGATTTTTCTTTTATTTATTTATTTATTTATTTAATTATTTTCGTTTTTCGTTTTTTTTTCGTTTTTCGTTTTTTTTATTCGTTTTTTTTTTCAAAACACGTGGGTTTCGCCTAGCGAGCATGACAGCTCATGAACAAACCTTTGCTCCTTCAAGATTAACGTTTTGACTGACGAATAGACCCCTATTGGAAGTAACTCAAGTCTTTCCCTTGTGTTGACTGATCATCTAAATAGAACCCACAAAGTGTCCTGGATGATGTTCAAGCTTCTTGGAGCTAATCCCGATTGCCATGATGAAATGCAAATGCTACATGACCTAAAAATGAATGCATGCATGAGGTGTAAAACGTATGCTTCCAGGAAAAATGAAGGGTAAATTTTGGGGTATTACAGGCCTAGTTCCTCTTCAACAAGTTTAGCATTCTAAAGGCATGAGGCCTAGTTGCTCTTGAACTCCTTTAAGCATAGGTAAGGTCCTAATTCTAAGTCCTTTCTCCTTTTTGCATTGGGTTCACACAAACAAAGACAAAACAATCACAAAGCAACAATATATTTATATACAATTCAAATCTCAAATTCAATTCAAATCAACTTCAACAAGTCCAATTGAATCATCATAGGTCTAACATGGTCAAACAAGGTTTAACAAATTTTCTCAACAATTTTTGAAAACATAAACTATTTAAAATCAATTAAAAACAATAAAAAATAACACAAATGAATTAAAATCTCAAATCAATTAAGAAATTGATGAGACTATTTTTTATAGACTTATCATGATCCATATATGTTAAGAAAATATTTTTGGAATTTTCAGATATCAAAAAGTATTTAGAATGAATTAAAAACTATTAAAAACAAAATAATTCACAAAAAATATTAAATAATGTCACAAAAATAATTAAAAATCAGATTATGAAACTAGATTTTTCAAGAAATTTTTTGCCATTGGTCTCATGTTTTTGTGACTTCAAATAAAATAGTTATGAATTTTTGAAAATAAAAGAAATTAAAAGAAATTAAAATAGAAATTAGAAAATGCCAAAAATCAGGGGCGCTTGGATTGATTTCATTAATTGACGTGGTGTCATCCAAGGGCCCAGAGGCGCTGATGTACCATGGTCTCAAGTCAAATGCATCACATAATGAATTAAAAGAGGTCAAACACACGCACGACAAAGATTAGATCGTTTCAAACAGATCCAAGGGCGCTGGGGCATCCACGTGGGGATGGTGGTGGAAACCACCATTTTCTCCGGCCAGAGAATGAACTTCGGCCACCACGCGCAGGTTTTTGAACCTTAACCAAAATAAACAAGCATGGTACCAAAATGAAGCTGGGGTGATGTACATCACCCCTGTAACCTTGGATTGTGCTCAATGTTTCTATTAAGTGAGAAATTTGAGCTCGAAAATCCAAGTATGCAAACTGAAATGCTTCCAATCATGAAATCAAGACCACCACTGACCTGCCTCTTGCTCGAGGACTTCAGAAAATAGTTTAAACACAAGCAATTTACATTGTATAGCAAGCTTTAGATCAAAATAGTTTGGTGTTATACCTTTGAAGAGCAGCTTTGAACAGCATGATTCCTTCAAGCTTTTGCTCCCAATTTGATCTTGAGATATGATATGAATGCAAGGCTAAGGAATAAGACTTGAAGATCAACTGATATCGTTGAAATTCAAGCTTGAATTTGAGAAATGAAAATTGGAATTCCTTTGAGTGAGGTTAGGTTTTGATTCCAGGAGAGTTTTAGATCACCATAAGGTTGGATTTTGAATGAGCCAGGCCATGTATTTATAGTTGGAGATGAAGCAATGATGTGCAATACTCGTGTGCATGAACTTTGGGTCCTCCATGCATGAGCCTATACAGGCGCATGTAAGGCCTAAAACTGAATGGAATTGCAAGCTGATATCATTCTGAGTTGAACTGGACGTGCAATTGGCCTGGTGTTTGCTTGTGCATGAAGATTCAATGTGAATTGCATAATTGATCATAAATGTTAAGCCCTTCGAAAATCACACATGGCAAATCCAAACATGGTGGTGTGGGTAATGGTTGGAAATCTGTTTGAATAAGGAACAAAAGTTACGTTGGACAAAAATCCATTTGGAGTTTGGAAATTTATGAAAATTGGCCTTGAAGTTTGAGGTACAAAACATGTCTAGGTTTCCTTTGAATTTTTTTACCAAAAGTGACCAACTTCAAGCCCTTATGTTTCAATGATGCAAGCTTCAAATGGAAAAACATCCAACATAAAAGTTGTATATCTTTTCAAGATGATAAATTTGGACTTAAATATTGCATAATTTGGAGTTTTTATGAGAAAGTTATGGGCACTTGAAGTTGGACTTTTTTCACATTCAATGGTTTTGGTCCAAAGTGACCTATAATGTTTTGTATTATCACATGTGTTTCTTTTAGGATTATGAAATTTTGTCCAACATAATATTTGAAGTAGACATCTTAAGATTTCTAATTCAATTGGTCTCACCTCAAAATCATAACAAATAAAGAAGTTAGGTCCTTGGTAAGTTGACCCAAAATTAGGGTTTCAGTCAAAATGACCTATAATGTTTTGAAATGAATGATGACCTTCCAAGTTTCAAATGGATTTTAAATGAACATGAACGTTGTTCATGTGGTTCTTAAGAACATTTTTTATCTTGGGGTCATCTTTATTTGACAAACACATCAAAAGTTAGGTCTCAGGGATCCTCAATTTAGTCAGATGACTTGACTGGTCAACTTCTCAAGGTCAAACTTCAAATCTTGATGAATGAATGATTGAGGATACTCACATAGGCTCATATATGCATAAAATAATTAATGAAAGAACTTCCCTTGATTGAACTTGATCATAGGTTGAGGTTGCTTCATGGGCAAGGCATAGTCAATGCACAGTTGAATTAGGGTTTCCTTGGGAAACAATCCTCAAGCCCTTTGGTTCTGATTGATCAAATTGGCAAATTGAGATACTTCGGAGACATATATGATGATTGAGAGCTTTGGGATCCATTTTCATGCTTGCATTCATCTTCATCTAGCCACTTCATTGAGCATAGGAGCCTCCTAGGAGGAAGGGCATACATGATCACTTGAGCTTCAAAACAAAAGAGGTTAGTGACATATTTTTATGCTTTTGGTTTGTAAAAAAGATAAGAAAAGCAATAATATACAATACAATCATGCTTGGTGGTCTCAAACCAACTCACACAAGTCCCAACCCTAGGGGAAAGGAGCCACACATGCTATGATCCTTGAGGCAATGCAATGAGTTATGATATGATACCATGAGGAATCTTAGGGTCCAAATTGGGGTCTTACAAGCATCAGCAGAACTTTGAGAGGAAGAAGGTATCTTTTGACCCGATTCCTATATCGTATGCAGAGATGTATCCCTCGTTAGTTCTTAAGAACTTAATTCAACAAAGGAACCCACCGCAGATCCCAGAACCACTTCCCTGGTGGTATAAACCTGAACTTCGATGTGCTTTTCATCAAGGAGCACCCAGCCACGATATCAAAAACTGTTATCCATTGAAGTATGAGGTTCAAAAGCTTATGAAGAGTGGTATGGTGTCCTTTGAGGACCGCGCGCCAAATGTAAAAGCAAACCCTTTGCCCGCTCATGGGAACTCTTTAGTGAATATGGTGGACGGTTGTCCTGGAGAATTCAAGGTTTTTGATGTCTGGTTTATCCGAAGATCCTTGGTGCAGATGCACAAGGATATCTGTTTGGTGAGTGACTATGAACATGACCATGATGGTTGTGTTGTTTGTAGTGTGAACCCAAAAGGGTGTGATGTAGTGAAAAGGGACATCAAACGTCTGATGGATGAAGGCATGATCCAGATTGTTCAATCCCGTCATGTAGATGACGATGTCAATGTCATAGTGCCCATTTTCAAGCAACAAGAGCGGTTGGTAATCCAGTATGATAGCAGCAATAATAATAATGTCAGTCAAAGATCAGTATCGCCATTGATAATACGGTTAGCGGGCCCAATCCCGTATTCATTTGATAAGGCTGTACCATACCAGTATAATGCTACAATGATGAAGAATGGTCAAGATGTCATGTTACCTATGACTAGTTCAGTAGTGAGCATTGCTGATGTTACGAAGGTGACCCGCAGTGGTCGAGTGTTTGCGCCGGTGGTCTTAGAGGAAGCAATTGTTGGTAAGAAAGTGGAGGTACCTAATGTAGATCCGGTTGGTTGTTCAAAGGATAAGTCTGGTGAATCTAGCAACATGAAATCCAATGATGATGATGAGGTACTCTCATTGATAAAAAGGAGTGAATTTAATGTGGTTGAGAAGCTGCTCTAGACTCCCTCAAAAATCTCAGTGTTGTCTCTGCTTTTGAATTCTGAAGCGCACAGAGAAGAACTACAGAGAGTTCTTGAACAAGCGTATGTAGAGCAAGATGTTACTATGGATCAATTTGATCACATTGTGGCTAACATCACTTCATGTAATAATTTGAGCTTTTGTGACGAAGAACTCCCTGGGGAGGAAGAAATCGTAATCTGGCTTTGCATATTTCAATGAACTGTAAGGAAGATGCTTTGTCAAATGTGATTGTTGACACCGGTTCGTCACTCAATGTGCTTCCGAAGTCATCTTTGTCAAATCTATCTTACCAAGGAGCGCCCATGTGGTATAGTGGGGTAATTGTCAAAGCCTTTGATGGCTCACGCAAAACGGTAATTAGTGAAGTGGACCTTCCAGTCAAGATAGGTCCGACTGATTTTCATATTACTTTTCAAGTAATGGATATCCACCCGGCCTACAACTGTTCATTTAGAAGGCCACGGATTCATGAGGCAGGGGCTGTTACCTCCACTCAGCACCAGAAGCTCAAATTTGTCAAGAATGGCAAGCTTGTGATTATTGGAGGAGAGAAAGCGTTGTTGGTTAGCCATCTGCCATCTTTCTCGTATGTTGAAGCTGAGGATGAGGTTGGAACTCCGTTCCAAGCCTTATCTATTGCTAATGAGAAGAGAGTTGGGGCACCTATGTCCTCGTTGAAAGATGCTCAGAAAATTGTGGAAGAAGGTGTTGTTGATCAGTGGGGGCGCATGGTAGAGGTCTCCGAAAATAAAGGCAGAACCAGTTTAGGGTTCCAGAAAGGCTCATCAACTGTTAGATCTGAAGATATGCAACTTAGCTTCCGTAGCGGAGGGTTCATTCATGGTATTGAATAACACTTAGTTGTTGTGCTAGAGGATAGCGAAGAGGAAGACTGCACCAACTTTGTAACGCAGGGAAGGACATGCAACAATTGGATTGTCGTTGATATTCATGTTATTTTGCATCAATCTAAGTAATTGCTTTTATATTTTTTAAATCCTTCTCCTATGCCTAAGGGAGAAGTAAGCATTGTTTGGGCGGTTTAAATTGATCATGACTAAAATTAATTCTATTCATCCACATCTTTGATGTTTGTTTTACTTTTTGCTTTATTCTGAAAATGGTAATCACAAAAAACATAAATCAACAATATACTTGTCCATCTGCATAATATTTGGTCACAAATTCACTTCTCTAAAATCAAAATATCAAATAATTATGTAGGTTGGTTCCTAACCCCATTGAATACAATGATCCTTCTCCTTCTCTAAATTTTGAATTCCTTGTGTTTGAGGCCGAGGAGCAAAGTGATGTAGAATTGAGTGATTAATTGTCTCGTCTTCTTGAGCAAGATGAAAAGACCATTCAGCCGTTCAAAGAGCATATTGAGCTAGTCAACTTGGAATCGGATGATGATGTGAAGGAAGTCAAGATTGGGTCTCGACTGTGTCCAGATGCTAAGAAGGGGTTGATTGATCTTCTTCGAGAGTATTATGATGTGTTTGCTTGGTGCTATCAAGACATGTCTGGTTTAGATTCTGAGATTGTGGAGCATAGATTGCCGTTGAATCCAGAATGCCTGCCAGTCAAGCAGAAGTTAAGAAGAACGCATCCTGATATGGCTGTGAAGATCAAGGAAGAAGTGCAAATGCAGATTGATGTCGGTTTCCTTGTAACTGATGAGTATCCGCAATGGGTGGCCAATATTGTGCCTGTGCCGAAGAAAGATGGAAAAGTCTGCATGTGTGTTGACTACAAAGATTTGAATAAAGCTAGTCCAAAAGATGATTTCCCTCTGCCACACATTGATATGTTGGTAGACAATACTGCTAAATCCAAAGTCTTTTTCTTTATGGATGGATTTTTTGGATATAATCAGATCAAGATGGCACCCGAAGATATGGAGAAGACCACATTCATTACACCCTGGGGAACATTCTGTTATAGAGTGATGCCTTTTGGTCTAAAGAATGCTGGTGCAACTTACCTGAGAGCAATGACTACTCTTTTTCATGATATGATGCATAAAGAGATTGAAGTTTATGTCGATGACATTATTGCTAAATCAATTGATAAAGAGGAACATGTTGAGCATTTGTTGAAGCTATTCCATCGTTTGAGGAAGTATAAACTCCGCTTGAATCCCAACAAGTGTACTTTTGGTGTTCGTTCTGGTAAGTTATTGGGCTTTAATGTCAGTGAGAAGGGTATTGAAGTTGATCCTGCCAAGGTCAAAGCAATACAACAAATGCATGCGCCCAAAACTGAGAAGCAAGTCGGACGTTTTCTCGGCCGCTTGAATTATATTTCCAGATTCATTTCCCACATGACTATCACATGTGCTCCTATATTCAAGCTTCTTCGGAAAGATCAGTCTTGTGATTGGACCGAAGATTCCCAGAAAGCATTTGATAGTATCAGGGAATATCTGCTTGAACCTCTGATTTTGTCTCCACCTATTGAAGGAAGACCGTTGATCTTGTATTTGACTGTGCTAGAAGATAGTATGGGTTGTGTTCTTGGTCAGCAAGATAAGACTGGGAAGAAAGAATTGCAATTTACTACCTCAGTAAGAAGTTCACCGACTATGAGACTCGGTACTCAATGCTTGAGAAGACTTGTTGCGCACTAGCTTGGGCTGCTAAGCGTCTGCGCCAATATATGTTGAATCATACCACTTGGTTGATATCCAAAATGGACCCAATCAAGTATATATTTGAGAAGCCTGCTTTAACTAGGAGGATTGCCCATTGGCAGATGTTGTTATCAGAGTATGATATCGAATACCGATCTCAGAAAGCAATCAAAGGTAGTATCTTGGCTGACCATTTGGCTCACCAACCAATTGAAGATTACCAGTCAGTGCAGTAAGACTTCCCTGATGAAGAGATTTTGTACTTGAAAATGAAAGATTGTGATGAACCATTGCTTGAAGAAGGGCCAGAGCCTGGTTCCCGTTGGGGCATGGTATTTGATGGAGATGTTAATCAATATGGAAATGGCATTGGGGCAGTGATTATTACTCCTTATGGCACACATCTACCATTTACAGCTAGATTGACTTTCAAGTGTACAAACTGTTGGTGTAAGCCCTAGAGGCCAATACTTTTGGTACTTTTATCGAATTGTTTGTTAATAATAAAAGGCTTTTTCTTTATTATGTTTGTTTAATAAATTCCCTGGAATAGATAGTCCGTTTAATGTATCAAGTGTGTCTTAATCATCAGAGCACATTAAACATAAGGACACTATTCTTAAAGTATCCGTAGTCGAGCTTTATTGTGAAGTGGGATAAGATTAAAGCATGAAGACTATTATGTTTATAGACTGATGATCATATCTCATGGATCATGGATAAGGAGTTATCAAGTCTCAAACATAGGTATGAATATTAAGAGTAATATTTATACGGGATTGACCCGCTATGAGAATACTATATAGAATGTTATGCAAAATGTCATAAGTTATTCTCATGGTGATAATGGTGTATACCACCCTTCGACCTGAAACCACTATGGACCCTAGATGTAGAGTCGAGTGCTTTATTGCTGATCAAACGTTGTCCGTAACTGGATGATCATAAAGACAGTTGATGGGTACTCCACGACGCATGCTAAGGGACATGAGTGACCTAGATGGAATTTGCCCATCCTGCGTAACAGGATAAATGTCTATGGGCCCAATATTGAACTGGACAAGGATGACACGGTCTATGCCTTATACACATAATTATTATCACAGAAGGATTTGTCAGATCACATGACATTTTCGTGACTTGGGTAGCAGTGATGTGTTGCTAGATACCGCTCACTGTTTATTATGTTAAATGCGTGATTTAATATAATTGCCAATGTCGCGAAAACCTACAGGGTCACACCCAAAGGACGGATTGATGAGAGATAGAGTAACTAAGGAACACCGTAGGGTATGGTGCACTTAAATGGAATACGAAATATGGTAAGGTACCACACGCTTAAGTGATTTTGGGCATATTATAAGAGATGGGCCAAAATACACTTAAGTGGGCTTTTTAGCTTGCAGCCCACACAAGTGGTTCTATAAATAGAACCCTTGGGTAGAAGCATTGTCACTCTTGCATTTTGTTTCTCTCTCTTTCACTGAAAGCCTTCATTCGTAGCAGCTAGCATTGAGATTGAAGGAATCCATTCGTGTGGACTGAGTAGAGGCGTTGTCATCGTTCAACGTTCGTGATCGCCACAAGAGGTAACGATTCTATCACTGATCATGCCCATTCGTAAGGATCATTAAAGGAGAATTTTTTTTAAATTCCGTTGCGTTTTGGATCGCAATTCTCCTTCAGTGGTATCAGAGCCACTTACAAACCATGAATCTGATAACTGTTTTTTTTGTAATAATACAATTAAAGACAGAATGAATCAAAGAATAAACGAGTAATTAAATCGAGATCGATCAAGTTTTATATATGATATAAGTAATCCTGATGCAAAATACGGTATATATGATATACTATTCCTGTTTCATTCATTCAAACACTTAATGGTTGTTTTCCTTTGAGCGATCAATGGTCATTTGCTTCTTGATCCGACATTAGTATGGTGAAGCAATGACGTGTTGATCAATCATACTGAATCAACAATCGAGATGTGTTTGACGGTCTGAAATTGGTACATTAGGGTTAGTGACGGCACAAGGGTTGTGTTGTCAAGGAGTTATGCGATTAGGGTTGTGACTGCACAAGAGTTGTGCTTTCTAACAGTTTTTCAAATAGTGTTAACTGGTTAACGTATATGGTTAACCGGTTAACGCAAGACGGAATACTGCTTTCTAACAGATTTTCAAACAGTGTTAACCGGTTAACATATATGGTTAACCGGTTAACGCAAGACGGAATGTGCTTTCTAACAGTTTTTCAAACAGTGTTAACCGGTTAACGTATATGGTTAACCAGTTAACGCAAGACGGAATGCAACTTTCATACATATTTTCAAACAGTGTTAACCGGTTAACGTATATGGTTAACTAGTTAACGCAAGACAGAATACACCCGTTCGGCTAACTCTGCGTAGTGTGATCGGTCATCGAAATTTAATTTGATTTTAATTAATTAAAAGAATTAAAATTAATAATTATAATAATAATGTGTTTATTATTATTGTCTTGTGGTGATCGATTATGGCCTTAGTTTTCCTTTATTTTGTTTTGGGTTTTAAAATACGACCTGCGTGTCGTGCCTCTCTTTTAATCTCTCAATGTAATTTCTTTTCTCATCTCACTCCCTCGTATGTAAAACGAGTTTCTTTATATAATGTAATGTTATGAAGAAAGCAAAGAAGTCAGTGCCAAAGGAGGACAACCTTGAAGATCTTGCTTGGAGAAGCTTAGATCGTTATTAGGTTAGCTTAGGTTCTCTCATTGGCTTGGGAGAACAATTGCGCTAGGGGCCATAACTGTTTCATTGTACATGTATGTTGATGCATGTGAATGTATGTTGATGCATGTGAGAGACGATTTATATGATAAATAAGCCGGTGAGATCAAAATATTTGCAAATTCCCTCAAATTAAAATATTAAGTTTATGCTTTCCAAGTTTTAGCACTCATCAAGACTAGTATCGGATAATGCAGGTTTCGCCTACGCGAGGTGCATGTTCTATATTAGTAAGGTGCGATGGGATAATTGTAATATCCAACTGCTAAAATAATGGGTCAAACTTAACTAAACAAATTATAATAATATTATATATGTTTGCTTTCCAAGTTTTAGCACTTATCAAGACTAGTATCGGATAATGTAGGTTTCGCCTACGCGAGGTGCATGTTCTATATTAGTAAGGTGCGATGGGATAATTGTAATATCCAACTGCTAAAACGATAGGTCAAACTTAATTATAATAATATTATATATGTTTAGAAGCAAGAGTTGGGAATGATCCATATGATGGATTAGAATAAGGAGTTATTCACCCAACTGAAATTTTCGAGAGTTGTATTAGATACAATTGGAAGGAGTTCCTACCTAAATAACCTAGTTTTGTGTAATCCGCCTACGGGGACTTAAAACGAAGTGAAATATGGATCTCGACCCACTATAAAATCTTCCAACGGGATTTTCCGAATCAAATGGTGAGGTTCATTTGTTTTGAGTAAAATAGTGGGAGCATATTTAATTAAAGGCCTAATTAAATATGTTATTGATACTTATATTTTCATTAATGTCAACAAACAACAAACATTTTGCGATCAATCCTTGACAAAGATAAATTGTTTGGGACAAATTTTCTGGATTGGCACCGAAACTTGAGGATTGTCCTCAAACATAATAGAAAGCTGTATGTCTTGGAGACACCTGTTCCTGAAGAGGAACCTCCTAGTTTTGCACCTAAGGCAGAAATAGATGCTTATAAGAAGCATGTCGATGATGCCAATGAAACTGCTTGTCTCATGCTGAATGTCATGAACTCAGAGTTGCAAAAGCAACATGAGAACATGACAGCGTTCGATATGATCGAACACCTGAAGATGCTCTATCAAGAGCAAGCAAGGCATGAAAGGTTTGAAGTTTCAAAAGCCCTTTTTCAAGGCAAGTTAGCTGAGGGAGCCCTGTAGGTCCCCATGTGCTCAAGATGATTGGGTATGTGGAAAATCTTGAGAGATTGGGTTTTCCCCTCGGAAAGGAACTTGCGACTGATTTGATCTTGCAATCGTTGCCAGATAGATTTAGTCAATTTGTCCTAAATTTCAATATGAATGATATGGAAAAATCTCTTCCTGAACTGCTAGCCATGTTAAGAACTACTGAGCAGAATCTAAAGACAAAAAGGAAGTCCATTCTGATGATCAGAAATGGAAAGAGACAGAACAAAAGGCCCACCAAGTAGGGTGATAAAGGGAAAGGCAAGGAAGTTGGCAAACCCAGACCCACTGTTGCTGCTTTGAAGCCTAGTGGAGGCATAGCAAAGGCTGGCACCTTCTTCCATTGCGGTAAGACCGGACACTGGAAGAGAAACTGCCCAAAGTACTTGGAAGATGACAAAATCTCCATTCACAGGAAAAGGTGAAAGAGCTAATGATCTTTTGGCCCTCATACATACTGATGTATGTGGACCACTGAACATACCAGCCAGAGGAGGTTTTCAGTACTTCATCACATTTATTGATGATTTCAGTAGATATGGTTATGTGTATTTAATGAAACACAAATCAGAGTCCTTTGAAAAGTTCAAGGGATTCAAGAATGAAGTACAAAACCAACTAGGTAAGAATATTAAAACTCTTCGATCAGATCGAGGTGGTGAGCATTTAAGCCTAGAGTTTGATGACCATCTGAAAGAGTGTGGGATCCTATCCCAACTTACTCCTCCTGGAACACCCTAACGGAATGGTGTATCTGAGAGAAGAAATCGAACTCTGTTAGACATGGTCCGATCCATGATGAGTCACGCTGATCTTCCAAACTCCTTTTGGGGACATGCACTATTGACAACAGTTTACACACTTAACCGTGTTCCATCCAAAAAGGTTGAGAAGACACCATATGAGATATGGAGTGGTAAGAAACCACATATGTCTTACATGAAGATTTGGGGTTGCGAAGTTTATGTGAAACGACAAATTTCAACTAAGCTTGAGCCCAAATCTGACAAATGCTTATTTGTGGGGTATCCTAAAGAAACAAGAGGGTATTACTTCTACAATCCTTCTGAGGGAAAAGTGTTTGTCGCTCGAACTGGAGTTTTCCTAGAAAAGGATTTTATTTCCAAAGGAATCAGTGGGAGGAAAGTAGAGCTTGAAGAAATTCAAGAATCACAAAGCATCGATACACCTATGGAGGAATTAGAGCAGGAAACACAAATAGTTGTGGAAGAGCAACCTGCTCAAGTAGAACAAGACCAGCGTAGGTCAAGCAGGATACGTCACCTACCTGAGAGGTATGGATATCTCATAACAGATCAAGGTGATGTATTACTCATGGATCAAGATGAGCCTGTGACATACCAAGAGGCCATAACTGGTCACGAGTCTGAGAAGTGGCTAGAAGCCATGAAATTTGAAATGGATTCCATGTACACAAACCAAGTTTGGACCTTGGTAGAGCCTCCTGTAGGACTTAACCCTATAGGATGCAAGTGGGTCTTCAAAAGGAAGACTGACATGGATGGTTAGGTACATACCTATAAGGCAAGACTGGTTGCAAAAGGATATAAACAAGTTCATGGGGTTGACTATGATGAAACCTATTCACCAGTTGCAATGCTTAAATCTGTTCGGATTTTACTTGCTATCGCTGCATATCATGATTATGAAATATGGCAGATGGATGTCAAAACTGCTTTCCTTAATGGGAATCTTCTTGAGGATGTGTACATGACACAACCTGAAGGATTTGACATACCAGAAGAAGCCCAAAAGATATGTAAGTTGCAAAGGTCTTCGTTTTGATGAAACAGTAAAACAATATGGATTCATCAAGAACGAAGATGAGCCTTGTGTCTACAAGAAGGTTAGTGAGAGCATGATCGTGTTCCTGGTATTATATGTAGATGACATATTACTCATTGGAAACGATGTCCCTACCCTGCAACAAGTAAAGTCTTGGTTGGGGAAATACTTTTCTATGAAGGACCTAGGTGAAGTAGCCTATATATTAGGAATCAGAATCTATAGAAATAGATCACAAAAACTGCTTGGCCTAAGTCAGAATACGTACATAGACAAAGTGTTGAGACGCTTTAACATGCATGATTCCAAGAAAGGATTCATACCTATGCAACATGGCTTGTGTCTATCAAAAACACAATCCCCTTCAACTAAGGAAGAAAGGGATCGCATGAATAAGATTCCATATGCATCTACAGTAGGATCTATCATGTATGCCATGTTATGTACTCGACCAGATGTCTCGTATGCTTTAAGTGCAACGAGTAGGTACCAATCTGATCCTAGTGATGCCCATTGGGCAGCTGTCAAGAATATCCTTAAGTACTTGAGAAGGACTAAGGAATCATTCTTGATATATGGAAGTCAGGAAGAGTTGGCTGTAATTGGATACACCGATGCCAGCTTCCAGACAGATAAGGATGACTTTAGATCGCAATATGTTTATGTGTTTTGCTTAAACGGTGGCGCTGTGAGCTGGAAAAGTTCAAAGCAAGATACAGTTGCTGATTCTACAGCCGAGGCCGAGTATATTGTTGCCTCAAGTGCAGCAAAGGAAGCTGTTTGGATCAAAAAGTTCATTAGTGAACTTGACATAGTTCCTAGCATTGTGGATCCCATTGGTCTCTATTGTGAAAACAATGGTGCTATCGCACAAGCTAAGGAGCCTAGATCTCACCAACGATCCAAACACATACCTAGGCGTTATCACCTCATTCGAGAGATAATAGATAGAGGAGATGTGAAAATATATAGAGTACCTACACTTGACAATATTGCTGACCCACTGACAAAGCCTCTTGCGCAGCAGAAGCATGATGGCCATACTAGATCTATGGGCATTAGGGGTATGCCTGATTGGCTCTAGTGCTAGTGGAAGATTGTTGGTGTAAGCCCTAGAGACCAATACTTTTGGTACTTGTATCGAATTGTTTGTTAATAATAAAAGGCTTTTTCTTTATTATGTTTGTTTAATAAAGTCCCTGGAATAGATAGTCCGTTTAATGTATCAAGTGTGACTTAATCATGAGAGCACATTAAACATAAGGACACTATTCTTAAAGTATCCGTAGTCGAGCTTTATTGTGAAGTGGGATAACATTAAAGCATGAAGACTATTATGTTTATAGACTGATGATCACATCTCATGGATCATGGATAAGGAGTTATCAAGTCTCAAACATAGGTATGAATATTAAGAGTAATATTTATACGGGATTGACCCTCTATGAGAATGCAAAATGTCATAAGTTATTCTCATGGTGATAATGGTGTATACCACCCTTCGACCTGAAACCACTATGGACCCTAGATGTAGAGTCGAGTGCTTTATTGCTGATCAAACGTTGTCCGTAACTAGATGATCATAAAGACAGTTGATGGGTACTCCACGACGCATGCTAAGGGACATGAGTGACCTAGATGGAATTTGCCCATCCTGCGTAATAGGATAAATGTCTATGGGCCCAATATTGAACTGGACAAGGATGACACGGTCTATGCCTTGTGTTCAATATAGACATAAGGGCAAAAGGGTAATTATACACATAATTATTATCACAAAAGGATTTGTCAGATCACATGACATTTTCGTGACTTGGGTAGCAGTGATGTGTTGCTAGATACCGCTCACTGTTTATTATGTCAAATGTGTGATTTAATATAATTGCCAACGTCGCGAAAACCTACAGGGTCACACCCAAAGGACGGTTTGATGAAAGATAGAGTAACTAAGGAACACCGTAGGTACGGTGCACTTAAATGGAATACGAAATATGGTAAGGTACCACACGCTTAAGTGATTTTGGGCATATTATAAGATATGGGCCAAAATACACTTAAGTGGGCTTTTTAGCTTGCAGCCCACACAAGTGGTTCTATAAATAGAACCCTTGGGTAGAAGCATTGTCACTCTTGCATTTCGTTTCTCTCTCTCTCACTCAAAGCCTTCATTCGTAGCAGCTAGCACTGAGATTGAAGGAATCCGTTCGTGTGGACTGAGTAGAGGCGTTGTCATCGTTCAACGTTCGTGATCGCCACAAGAGGTAACGATTCTATCACTGATCATGCCCATTCGTAAGGATCATTAAAGGAGAAAAAGTTTTAAATTCCGCTATGTTTTGGATCGCAATTATCCTTCACAAACAACATGGCAGAGTATGAAGCTTTCATTATGGGGCTTGAAGAGGCCATGAATCTCACAATCAAGTATTTGGATGTCTTCGGTGATTCGGCTTTGGTTGTGAATCAAATCAAAGGTTAATGGGAGACAAATCAACCCGGTTTTATACCATATAGAGATTATGGGAGGAGAATTTCAACATTCTTTAAAAAAGGTTGAGTTTCATCATATCCATCAAGATGAGAACCGGATGGCAGATGCTCTTGCAACGTTGGCATGAATGATTGTAGTGAAATATTGGAATGAAGTTCCCAATTTATCTGTGATGCATCTTGATAGGCCAGCTCATGCGTTTGCTAGTGAAGAGATCAAAGACAAGAAGCCGTGGTATTACGACATCAAAAGTTTCCTCCAAAGTCAGATTTACCCGCCTGGGGCATCTTTGAAAGGTAAGAAGACTTTGAGAAGATTAGCCGGTAATTTCTACTTGAATCGTGATATACTATACAAGAGAAACTTCAACATGGTTTTGCTCAGATGCGTGGATAGACACGAAGCAGACTTGTTGATGACCGAAGTGCATGAAGGTTCCTTTGGTACTCATTCCAATGGACATGCAATGGCAAAGAAGATTTTGCGAGCAGTTTACTATTGGTTGACAATGGAGTCTGACTGTTGCAAATTTGTGAAAAAATGCCACAAGTGTCACATTTATGCTGATAAGATCCATGTTCCTCCGACACTTTTGAATGTTATCTCTTCCCCATGGCCCCTTTGCATGTGGGGAATTGATATGATTGGGTTGATTGAGCCCAAAGCTTCGAATGGACATCATTTCATTTTAGTGGCAATTGACTACTTCACAAAATGGGTTGAAGCGACATCATATGCAAATGTAACCAAACAAGTCGTTGTAAGATTTATCAAGAATCAGATCATATGCCGTTATGCTGTGCCAAGTAAGATCATTACTGACAATGGATCGAACTTGAATAACAATATGGTGGAAGATTTTTGCAAAGACTTCAAGATTGCACACCATAATTCTACTCCCTACATACCCAAGATGAATGAGGCTGTTGAAGCTGCGAATAAGAACATCAAGAAGATTATCCAGAAGATTGTTGTCACATATAAGGATTGGCATGAGATGCTCCCATTTGCTTTACATGGGTATTGTACATCCGTCCGCACTTCAACAGGGGCAACCCCTTTCTCTCTTGTATATGGTATGGAAGTAGTGTTCCCCGTAGAGGTTGAGATTCCTTCATTACATGTACTCATGTAAGCCAAGTCGACTGAAGCTGAATGGTGTCAAACCAGGTTTGACTAGTTGAATTTGATTGAAGAGAAGAGATTGACTACCAGGTGTCATGGTCAGTTATATCAGCAGAGAATGAAGAAAGCTTTTGATAAGAAAGTCAAACCTCGAGTGTTCAGAGAAGGTGACCTTGTGCTCAAGAAGATTTTGACGTTCAAACCAGATTCCAGAGGAAAATGGACTCCCAATTATGAAGGCTCATATGTTGTGAAGAGAGCCTTTTCAGGAGGTGCATTGATTCTTACAACTATGGATGGTGAAGAGTTCACTCATCCTGTGAATGCAGATGCAGTCAAGAAATACCTTGCCTAAAAATAAAAGAACAACTCGCTAAGTTGAAAACCCGAAAGGGCGGCTTAGGCAAAAATGAGCGTCTCGGTGGATTGAAAACCCAAAAGGGCGATCCAAGAAAAAATTAGAGACATTAAACAAAAAGAATTTCCCGATAAGTTGAGTACCCCACCTTGGGGAAAGTTATGCAAAAATTAGGGACTATGGTAAGTAACTGCATTCTGCTGATCTTCAGTGTTTTGAAGACTTGGTTGAGCATAAGGGTTGACATCAGTTCATCTCCAGCAGCGGTCAAGAGCAGAGTGGATATCAAGAGTTGGTAGAAGGATTAAGGATCAGTTGTATTCAATGTACCCCTTTTGCATGTAAATTATCATTTTCAACTTTGTAAAATCTATGGAGTCTTGTCATTTACAAACTACCATTCTTTTAAATAAAGTTGAGATTTTATCCAATTGATTCTACTCTTATTTACTTCAGCCAATAGTTTTAAATTTTATTATGATTATTTTGAAATTAAATTTTTAAATCAAAATCAAGTTTTCTTTAAAATATAAAAGCAATAACTTTTCCAAAGCAAGTAAAAGGAATATCAACAACATTTCGATAAATAGCAAGTCCTTAAGTGCGAAACATACGTGGTTCCCCCAAGCAGTTAACCCTTTTGGTATCCTTAGATGATGATGTTGATTCAGTTTCTCGGTGGAGTGTTTGATCCCCGATGGAGCTTCTTTCTTTGTCCCCGACTGAGTTGGTTGATTCAGATACCTTGTGGCGTGTCCTTGTCCCCAACAGAGTTTCGGTTTTCCCCAGCGAAGTTTGTATTTCCTCAGCATGTGGATCTTCATCAGAGATGTTTGATCTACGCCAGTAGATCGCCTTGGTTTCCCCACCAATCGCCATTTATCTTTGCTCCCAGTTAGAGTTTCCTCCTGGTTCTGAGCAGCTTTTGTTGATTTATTTCTCTGTAGGGTTGTCTCCCATTGTTTTATGGTGTTGACCTAAAATTCCCCATATATTGGATGTCCTATCCTTGGCAGATCCCCTCCGTCCTCAGCTAGGGTTGAGCCTTTGGGATATTGATCTCTCTATTCTCTGGCAGTTGTCTCCATATTTTGTGGATTGATTGAGGATTGTACCGGTGGTTCAATATCTCTACGACACCTCTGTAACCTTTGTGATCGTTTTGTCAGCATAATCATCATATACGCATATACATATATCTTCATGAAATTTCATAATTTGCATATCTCGTATCTTCATATTTGATTTGTTTGAGATTTTCATTCTCTATTATGGCGGTATTTTATCCCCATACCAAATCTGGTGTCTGTCCTCCTTCAATTGTAGAGTGTCAAACTCTTAAGCAGAAAGACTTTAACCTTTCTCTGTGTCTCCACTGAGTTTGTTTCCTCGTGGATGGTTGTTATTTCAGTTTCCTCTCCAGTAAATTTTCTGGTTGGAATTACTCCCCTTAAGTTATGTCCTCAATGGGTTGAGTTTTGATTGGTTGTTTCTTTCTAGCACTTACCTAGATAGATACTTTGGACCCCTAAGAGTCTATTGCCCAGTAATCGGTAATATTCTTCTTAGTTTGCAGTTTGGTACTTCTTGCCCAATACCCGACAAAAGTACCCCTTTTTTTCCCCTCAGTGGAGTCCCCATGAAATATATCCTTGATATGTTCATCCTAACCAGTGACAGATATCTTTCTTTTTCCCGCAGGAGTCTATCCTTGATATTTTCACTTTAACCAGTGACAGATGTTCTCATTTTTGGTATTCTACCAAGTAGAAAGGTAGTTGTAATCCCTATTTTGTTCCTCAGAGAGTTAATCCTTGATATGTTCATCTAGCTGATGACGGATTTCCTTCTCTTGGTGGTCTTCTACCCAGTAACCAGTAGTTGTAAATCCAACTTTTTCCCTTGTGTGAAGACTATCCTTGATATGTTCACTTTAACTAGTGACAAATATTCTCTTCCTCGGTATTCTACCCAGTAAAAAGGTAGTTGTAATCCCTATTTTATTCCTCAGAGAATTAATCCTTGATATGTTCATCTTAGTCGATGACAGATTTCCTTCTCTTGGTGGTCTTCTATCCAGTAACCGGTCGTTGTAAATCCTATTTTTTCCCCTGTGTGAAGACTATCCTTGATATGTTCACTTTAACCAGTGACGAATTCTCTCTTCTTTGGTATTCTATCCAGTAACTGATAGATGTAATCCCTATTTTTGCTCCCTTTTTCAGAGTCTATCCTTGATATGTTCATCTTAACCGGTGACAGATTTTCTCTTTGATTGGTCTTCTACCCAGTAACCGGTAGTTATAAATCCTATTATGTCCCCTTGCAGAGTTAATCCTTGATATGTTCATCCTAACCGATGACGGATTTTCTCTCCGACAGTTTTCTATCTAGATTTCGATAGATGTAATTCCTACCCTTTTATTCAGTTGGTTTATCCTTGATATGTTCATCCTAATCAATGATGGGTATCCTCCTTGACATTTTCCAGGCAAGTTTATCCTTGATATGTTCATCTTAGCCAGTGACGGATTTTCTTCCATGTTGAGTTTATCCTTGATATGTTCATCCTAACCGATGACAAACACTCACACCCTTGGTCTTCTACCCAGTAACTGGTAGTTGTAAATCCTATTTTTCTGCATTTGTCCCCAGCAAGGCTATTCTTACCCAGTAATCGGTAATGAATACTCCCTCCTGGCGATCCTCAGCGAGTCATCCTTGATATGCTCATCCTAACCGATGACGGATGTTCTCTCTATCAGATCTTTATTATCTCCATACCTAGTAACAGGTAGCAAGATCAAATATGTCTTTGCATTTGCTTAACTCTTTTGTAGGTAGGGCATGATCTCATTGATTTATCAAGATCACATCAAGGGTTTGAGACCCTCATGAACAAAGAGCACAACCAAGAATTGATTCAATAATGGTTATGAACATCATATATGAGTCCTAATGATCTCTAGATGTTATATTGATCAAGTTTTCTTCAAGATTTTAAGGGTGATTTGCCTTGGAAACCCTAGTTTGATTGGGTATCTTGAGTAACTTCTCCAACAAGCTATCTTACCAATTGATCAAATTTCTCAAGGGACATTTCGAAATTCATCATATTATGCATATATGATCTACCATGAGCCAAGAAAGTCAAGAGAATTGGAAATTAGCAAGTTGGTTGATGGTGGTTGGCCAGATGAATTCATCTGATCAAAGTTGGGTCTCCCTAGACCCTATCTCCTACAATTTTAACCATATGAAAATGATTTCAAGAGAACACTTACTCTAAATTACATTCCAAACAACTTTCATGTTGAGACCTAGAGCTAGTTTTGCTTGGAAAATCATTTTCTATGTTGAAACATTATAGGTCATTTTGTCTAAACCCTAATTTGAAAGTCAACTTCCCAATGCCATAACTTGTTCAATTTTTATGAGATGAAAGATTTCCAAGTTGCACAACCAAATTCAATGTTTCTAATTCAACTTTTATGTTTTGAGTGGGAGCTAATTCAACTTTTTTGAGCATGTGATATGAGGTTACATTATAGGTCACTTTTGACCTATACCATTGATCAAGTGATTTTTCCAAACTTCAAAAATGCATAAGTCTATCATTTCAAATCAAAATGACATGAAATTTGTGACCATTTTGAATGTCTTTGAGATATCTACAACTTTGATGAAGACACTTTTCTCATTTGAAGCTCATATAAAAAGTTAAGCAAGGTGGAATATTGAGACATATGGCTTGACACTTAGAAAAATTCTAATATATCTCAAAATTTTCCAAACTTCCACCTCAAATTTCTCCAAGTTCCAAGTTCCAAATGAAAAAGTGTTGAACATGAAAGTTTTTCCTCTTGACATCACCTTTCCAAAGAGCTCAAATTCTTTCGTTTTGGAGAAGAAATGCATAGGCTGCGCATGGCTTAAACAGGGTGACATCACTTGGCAAGGATCAAACTTCAAACATCAATGTGCATTTGCCTTGCAATCCAAGCTTAATTCAGAGCATATAATATTCATTAGTGGACCTCAAGCAATTATTTAATGGGCCTATGCGCGCCCATGCAAACTTGCATCACCATTTGCCAAAATTGGAAAGTAATTTGAAGTGTGCAATTATCAACCATTTTAACTATAAATAGAGCTTCAATTGCTCAGAAATGAACACACATTCGCGCCAGCTTTGATCCCCCATCTCAAACCCTCACTTTGCCAAGGATAAGCCTGAAGCATGAATTTCCACTGTTTTGAAATTCAATTCTCCAGGAATCCATAGCTTCTTAACCATTCAATCCTTTTCCTGCAAGCAAGTGGAGTGAGATCAAGCACAAGCAAGATCAAGATCAATTGAATCCAGACCTCCATTGAAGGTATTTTACAGAAATTTTAAACTCTTCGATTCTCTCAAATTCTTGCTCATTTCTATTGATTCTTTGGTTGTCTGAAGTCCTACCAATGTAGGCAAGAAGATTGAGTTGCTTTGAGGCCAAATCTAAGCAACTCAGTTCATGCACCTCAAATTTCAACTCCATGTATCTCTCAATATACTTGGAGTTGGAGTCAATTGAGGTCAGATTTGAGCTCAGTGCCATTTTTTCTTTAAGATCATGTCCTTGTTTTTCATTTCGGTGATGGTTCATGGTGGACCAGTCCGGTGAGATCCACCAGAGAAGATGACCGGAGCTCTGACTCCGGCGATGAGTTGGCAAAGCTCTGAACCACATGATCCGTTCCTTTTGTTTCAATCTTGATCGTTGGTTTTAATTACCGCCTGTGCAGCGCTGTTGACTAATGACCATGTGGAACGCTCGCTAGGGACCATCTAATCTGCCACCTCAATTAATGAGGGAGATCAGATGGACCACGTATTTTTGATTTAATTTTTATTTTAATTGCATTATTTTCAATAATTCATATTAAATTCAATATTGATCAAAAAAATATGGGACTTTCACCAAAAAAATTCAAATATTTTTCTTTTTCATATTCTGAATTAAAATTATTTTTTGGATCATTATTAATATTTTTCATGAATTAATTGATTTTTCATTTGTTTTTATTTGTTTAAAAATATTTTAAAATGTCCAAAAATTATGAAATTTTTTCTCCAAGGCCCTTTGACCTTGTTTGACCTATGATAAATCTCATGGCCATTTCTTTGGTGTTTTGATGGGATTTTAGGAATTGGACAAACCATATTTGATTTAAATGCACTATTTTATTAATTTTAATTAAATATATGCCAATTATTTGTGTTGACCACTTGTATTGACTTGTTTGAGTTTGCTTGTTGTTGTTGGGCCTTGGTCAAGGTTGATTTGACTTTGTCAAATTAATATCATTGGATTTAAGGGATTGATGGAATGTACATTCCATCTCCCAAAATGAATGAATGATATTAATTTGGTAAAAGTCCTCCTTTGACCAATTTGTGATTTCATTCATCCTCTTCCCACTTCATCTCATTCCTCTTCTTAATTCATTCATTCCATTTGGCCTATGACATCTCAAAGTCCTAATGCTAGTAGATTGAAAAATTAACATGAGTATGGATGAGATTAGGCCACACCTTTTGCATATTCTTTTTTTTGTGTGGTATGTTTCATGAGCATAGTCCATTATACTATGTCTCTAACATGCATTAACACCAAAATTCTAATGCCCGACCTTAAATAGTTTTGACTTCTACATAAGTCCAATTACGATTGCTTAACATAGCGCTAAATTTGTGACACAAAAGGCATAAGCATTCTAGTTAGTGAGATTGTAAGTCTCCCCTCTTTCATGGTATTGTGTGGAAACTTGGCCTTCTTTCCATGCTTGTGATAAGTGGGTTGAGTGTTCTCCAAAGAATGCCTTGAGATTAAAAAGAAAAGCAAAACAATACTAACTTCTAACATAATTAACTACTAACTTTTAATTTCAAGCTTTTACTTTAATGCAATTTACTTCTATCACTTTATTTCATTTGCCATTGTTCATATCATTCTAATTGTTTATGTTAATGTAATTTCCACTTTGTCCATTTGGACCATATTGTGTGATATTTTGTTTGTGTATACTTTGCTTGTTTGTGTGGTCTTTGACCATTAATGTACATAATAATAACAAAAACCCTAAAAAAACTTTTGAGTGGACTGTTGGCTTGATCTTGGACAAATGGACTTAGAATCTAGACAACCTTCCTATTCTATTGGACTTGGCCAATGCCAACTTGTTGAAGAACCAAGTGCTTACAGTTTGAACTTCATCTGATACATCTTTGAAGACCTCTCTAAGATTAATCTGCAACATGATCATTGTGAAGCTGTTATTATAAACCTATGACTTATGAATTCATCTGTTACATGGGCAACATATGAAGAAGATCATGGAAGGGATAAGCTTGGATGAGGCCATCTTTATTTTATGCCTTGCTCTTCAAGATAATATAATTGTGCATTTGTGTGTTACTTGATTCTAAAAGTCCAAGGGAATTCTGGGTTTCTATTGACATTTTTGTCTATTGGATTTTGTACCCATTTGGTCAGATCTTTTCAACTCTAAACTTTTAAATTTTGTGCATAGGGTAGTCTCTTCATCTTCTCCCCATTTCTTTAATTTCAAAATCTCTCAACCCATTTTTTTTAAAATATTCTTTGTGTGAACTACTTTTGTTCTAAACTTAGACCACTTTGAAAAAAAGATAGAAACTTTAGCCCTATGCCATTGAATTTTCAAACTTCTTTTCTTAAGTCAAACTTGTAAATAAACTTAACTATACTTGACTTAAACCTTCAAAAAGCCAAAAAGAACTAACTCATTCAAATCATTTTAGGCCTTTCTGCCTTTCAAACTTAAATTTTGTTAAAATCAATGCATCCACTTTGAAATCGGTATCACGAACTACGAGGTTTTGATCCTTCATTTTTATGTTGGTACGTAGGCACAAGTCCGAAGGTCTGGTCAAACACAAAAATATAATTAATGAATTCTTTTCTCATCCCCCCATTCGATTTGTTTGTAAACATCACTTTGTACAAAAATACATATGCACACAAAAAGGGCTCCCTAGGAGTACCTATGACACTTTGGGTGCTAACACCTTCCCTCTGTGTAACCAACCCCCTTACCTGTGATCCCTAACTTTTATTAGTTTTTATTTGAAAACTTCTTACTTTTTGGGTTTTGTTCGTACTTTTTCCCTTTTCCCTTGGAAACAATAAAAGTGCGGTGGCGACTCTTGTTAGTTGATCTCTAGCTTGTCAATAGCTTGATGATCATGAATTTCCCGCTACACCAGCATAAGATTCTTGTTTCCCCGCAAGTCACCAGCGGAATTCATTCAGCACTGATTCTAGAGCAGTATGTTAGATCCTTAGCAAGGTTGTCTCACTATTTAATATTGTGTTGACCTAAAACTCCTTGTAGAGTTGATAGTGCAATTTCCCGGCAGACCTGCCCCTTTCCCCATCTAGGGTTGAGCCTTTGGGATGGATAGTTAGCATTCGTCCTTAGCTCTCTTTCTCCAGTTGTTTCCCTCCTGTTGAGACTGGATGGGTGTTGTATCAATGATTCAGATCGGCAACGTTTGTATCCTTTGTGATCGTATTGTCATCATAATCATCATATGTACATATACATATACATTCATAAATTTCATTATTGCATCATTATTGCACTTTGTGATTCATTATTTCTCTAATCCTCTGCTATGGTGGTATCCTTTCCTCATGCAGATTCGGTGAGTCTGTCCTCCTTCAATTGTAGAGTGTCATCCCCCTTAAGCAGAAATAATTTAACCTTTCTCATTCCCCACTGAGTTATTCCCTCGTGGATGATTATTGTAGGTGTTTAATTAGCTGCATTAGATGGTAAAACACTAGCTGGATTCTAATGTCTTGACTGATGTCATGACATGGTGTGTATGTGTGACTGCACTGTAGGTTAGAATATCTAACTGTACTCTGATGTCTTGACTGATGTCATGACACACTTGAGTAGTTACTGCAGGATTAGCTAATACAGGATTTATTGAATGTCAAACTGGATGTTGTGACATTCATCCCTGTAAGCAGATACTAAGGAATAGAACAGCTGGTGTTCTGTTAGAACATAGTATTTATTTCCAGTCTGGTTATCAAGGAAATACCAAACCTGGCATAAGGCCCACTGTCTGAATGTCAAACTGGATGTATGACATTCATCATTGACAGCATATACTGAACAATAGACAGAGTGGTGTTCTGCTATACTTCAGCATGTTTCTTAGTCTGTTCTTCAAGAGGATAACAAAACTGACTTAAGGCCAAATGTGTAAATGTCAAATTGGATACTTTGCCATTTATTAATGTAAGTTGTTACTGTAGTATGGTCATTTTGGTCATATACAGGTCAGCAAAATTGTACAGTCTGTTTTTTTGGAAAAATAGACTTAGCATATGATCCTTGATGTCAAGCTGAATGTCGTGACATTCATTCCTGACAGCATATGCTATATTGTAGGTTGTTCAGTTTTCTGTTTCAGCTTTTTCTCAGGCTATTCTTCAGGGATTCAACAGCTGAGAGAAAATCCAGGAAATCAACAACCAAGCTACATTTGATGAACCTAACAAATAGCCTATTTGTTAGTAACCTAGATGTGGAATTTATGGGAACTCGCGTGACCTTAAATTCAGGAGAATACAAGTGCAAAGGCCCAAGTACTGCAATATAAAAGGAAGTCGTTCCTTCATTCAGAACTGAGGATTTTGAGGCGTGAAGATTTAGTGTGTCCATCATACTTCACTACTGTATTTTTGTGAGTCTTGTATTAGACATATCTTGTAAGCCAAGCCATTATCACGTAGATGATTGCTTTGGCATAGGGTGTTCATTGAGTTGTAAGTGTTGTGTCGCTCAAAGCTTTTAAGCGTGAGTGTTGTCTATCTTGGTTAAAGCTGTTAAGCACAATAAAGAGTTGTTTGAAGTGTGACTTCAAAATTGTCTTTAATATTGATTAAAGGTAGTAATCACTGAGGTGATTGAGGGGGAGTGAGTAGGAACTCTGATCTTAGAGTAAGATTGAAATTGCATTGGGTAGGGATTAAGTGAAGAGTCGTAAACGGGTGAGTTTAGCTTTGAATTAATACTACTGATAGTGGATTTCCTCCTTGGCTTGGTAGCCCCCAGATGTAGGTCATGTTGGACTGAACTGGGTAAACAATTACTTGTGTTATTTACTGCACTTACATTTCAGTTCTGCATAATTCTTGTCTGTGCAGAATTGGATGTCATAACAACCCGTGTGACATCTAAAGTCTGATAACTAGAATTTCAATTGGCATCAGAGCAGGCACCCTGCCTGTTAGTTTCTGGGTGAGATCTAGGGAAGTTACTTTCTAGTACCATGGACAAGGATATAGGACACTCAAATAGACCACCCATGTTAGATGGCTCTAACTATGATGACTGGAAGCCTCGTATGATAGCCTTCTTAAGGTCTCTAGATAGCAAAGTCTGGAGAGCTGTCAACAAAGGATGGGAACATCCAACAAAGACAGGTGAAGATGGAGTCAGTGTGCAGATTCCTGAAGAAGAGTGGGACAAGGAGCAAGAGGCATTAGCTCTTGGAAATTCCAAGGCCTTGAATGCATTGTTCAATGGAATCAATAAGAACATCTTCAGGCTGGGGCACCACTGTGAACTAGCTAAGGAAGTTTGGGATACCCTCAAGGTAACTCATGAAGGTACTTCCAAGGTGAAGATGTCCAAACTTCAGATGCTGACCACCAAGTTTGAAAATCCGAGGATGAAAGAGGATGAGACTATTCATGACTTTCACATGAATATTCTTGAAATTGCAAACTCCTCTGGTGGACTAGGTGAGAAAATGGCTGAAGAGAAACTTGTAAGAAAGATTCTCAGGTCTTTGCCTAAGAGATTTGCCATGAAGGTCACAGCCATAGAGGAGGCGCATGACATCTGTGTAAGAACAAAAATTGTTCTACAACAGATTCCTTGATTTTGATGATAACAAAGGATGAAACCAAAAATGGCACCCTAACGAAAAGTTTCTAAGTGTGCAGGGTTCTAAAGAAAGAAGAAATAAATTTGATGATGTCATCAGATGCACAACAAGATCAGATACGAATTATCAAGTATCAGAAGCATCTAAAGTGGAATCTCGTTTCAAGAAGCTCTGACTCTGGACAAAACTGCAAAGTATCAGAAGCATCTGAACATGAAGTAAAGTCTAGAAGCTCTGACTCTGAACAAATGCCTTCTGTAAACTCTGAAATTTATCAGCGCTATCTGAACTCTCAAGAGATCAACATCAGAAGCAAGATTCCAAGATTCTCCAGAAACACAAATACTCTGATTATGGATTTGCTAATCATGAAAGAGTAACGTTGAAGACAAGTAAAGATTTTCAAATTGGATTTCCTGATTAAGAAAGAGACGTTAATCTCCGCTTCCAAGAGAAAAGATACTACTTGTGGTAAGTAGTCACTTCAAAGATGAAAAGTTAAACTGCAGAAGCTATTTAAGTGATGGAGTAAACTCAGTTTAATATCCACCAGATTCAACTCTACTCCAACTCATATATAAATAGAGATGCAATCAACATTCAGTAAGGAAGAAATCAACTAGCCAAAACTATACTGAATTATTTCACGCTCAAGAAAATCATCTTTGTTCTCAAAGAATTTCACTAAGCTTTTGCTTATCAAGTGAAAAACCTGTTCTTAAGTTTTGTAATACTTGCTTTCTTAGAAGCACTCTAGATTACATATCTTGTATCTATTTTTATTTGATTTCCTCAAGTGACTCTTTGTAGTCTGTAGACTTGAGAGGACTAAGAGATTTTCTTCTCTCTTAGGGGTTGTTTGTAATCTTTCAAGATTAGTGGATTAAGTCCTTGTTGAAGGCGAAATCACCTTGGCCGGGTGGACTGGAGTAGCTTTGTGTTATAAGCGAACCAGTATAAAATCATTGTGTGATTTTCTTTTTGGAAAAGCGCTTATTTTTTCAAACAATTCAAACCCCCCCTTTCTTGTTTTTCTCACCTTCAATTGGTATCAGAGCTCCGGCTCTGTTATTGATTTTCAAATCAAACACTTAACCGTGTAGAGAGATCCAGTGCGAGAAAAACAAATGGCTCACTCAAATGAAAGAGATTCTTACAATGCTAAACCTCCTGTTTTTGATGGAGAAAAATTTGATTACTGGAAAGACAGAATCGAAAGTTTCTTTCTGGGTTATGATGCTGACCTCTGGGACATTGTCACAGATGGATACAAACCTCCAGTCTCAAATGGAGCTGAAGTTCCCAGAAGCAAAATGTCAGAAGATCAAAAATCATCACAAGGCCAGAACAATACTTCTAAATGCTATATCATACAACGAATACGAAAAGATCACCAACAGAGAGACGGCTAAAGATATACTTGACTCTCTGAAGATGACCCATGAAGGAAACTCCCAAGTCAAGGAGACGAAAGCTCTGGCGCTGATCCAGAAATATGAAGCCTTCAAGATGGAAGATGACGAAGCTATAGAAGCTATGTTTTCCAGATTCCAAACTCTTATTGCAGGTCTTAAAGTGCTAGACAAAGGATACACGACTGCAGATCATGTTAAGAAGATTGTCAGAAGTCTGCCAAAGAAATGGAGACCAATGGTTACTACTCTGAAGTTATCAAAGGATCTGAACAATATCAGCCTTGAAGAACTTGTTAGTTCTCTCAGAAGCCATGAGATAGAACTAGAGGAGGATGAGCCTCAGAAAAGGAACAAGTCAGTGGCGCTGAAGTCCAGACCTGAAAGACGGAAGTCAGACAGAACCAAAGCCCTTCAAGCAGAAACTGCAGACACTGATGACTCTGAATCTGAAGACTCTGATGATGAAGAAGAACTGTCCCTACTAACCAGAAGAGTTAAGCAACTCTGGAAAAGGAGGAACAACAACAACTTCAGAAGATCAAGACCCAGAGGGGATCGATCAGAGTCAACTTCAAAAGGTAAACCTAACAAAGATATTACCTGTTTTGAATGTAAAGAAACAGGTCATTACAGAAATGAATGCCCCAAGCTGAAGAAAGATAACTCTAAGAAAGAAAGCTTCAAGAAAAATACCTTCAGAACAAAGAAGGGATTAATGGCCACCTGGGACGACAGTGAATCCGAATCATCAGAATCTAACTCTGATGAACAGGCCAACGTAGCTCTTATGGCTACCACATCCAGCAGCTCAGATGAAGAATCTGAAGAGGTATTTTCTGAACTTTCTAGATCTGACTTAGAATCATGTTTATCAGAAACTCTTACCTCTCTTCAGAAATTAAAACAAAAAGTTAAAGACATTAAAGGCCTTCTTAAAGCAAAATCTGAAGTATGTAGTAGACTTGAGACAACAATTCTAGCACGAGATGATACTATCAGATCTCTAACGATATAAAGAGATGGAGCTAAAACAAAAAGCTTAGAATTAGAAGAAACGTTGTCTCAAGCACCACAAACTTCAAATGAAATTATTTATAAATATGAAGAAGCCTTTCAAAAATTTCTGAAGAATGGAATAGATAGGAGTATTATGGCATCCATGATTTATGGAGTAAGTCAGAATAATAAAAGGGGAATTGGGTATGATTCTGAGGAAAATAAAACCTCTACCAGTAACCAGCTTAAATCTCCTTTTTCATATCACTACACACACACACAAGAAAACAAGTTTAAAAATGCTAGAAGACCCAAAGTTATGAGAAACTCTGGGAAAACTAATCTAAAAGGACCCAAGAGATTCTGGGTACCGAAAGATAAGATTATCTATGTTGCAGATATCCTATGCAGCAAAGTTCAGACACCAGTCATGGTACCTGGACTCTGGATGCTCGCGACATATGACGGGAAGAAAGTCTATGTTCCAAAGCCTGGAACTTAAAGACGCTGGATTTGTAGGCTTCGGAGGAGATCAGAAAGGAAGGATCAGAGGCTCCGGAACCATTGGTAATGGTACTCTTCCCTCTATATCTGATGTTCTTTATGTAGAAGGATTAATGCATAACTTGTTATCCATAAGTCAATTAAGTGATAACGGTTATGATGTAATATTTAATCAAAAAACGTGTAAAGCCATTAGTCAGAACGATGGCTCTGTCCTTTTCACAGGCAAGAGGAAAAACAACATTTATAAAATAAATCTTTCTGATTTAAAAGATCAAAATGTTAAATGTTTAATGTCAGTTCACAAAGAGCAATGGGTATGGCATAGACGCTTAGGCCACATTAGCATGAGAAAGCTTTCTCAGCTAACTAAACTTGAGTTAGTCAGAGGCTTACCTAAACTAAAGTTCTCTTCAGAAGCTCTGTGTGAAGCTTGTCAGAAAGGAAAGTTTTCAAAAACATCTTTTAAAAAGAAAAATGTTGTTTCTACCTCTAAGCCTCTGGAGCTTCTTCACATTGACTTATTTGGTCCTGTGAAAACAGCATCAGTCAATGGAAAGAAGTATGGACTAGTAATCGTTGATGATTACAGCCGCTAGACATGGGTAAAATTCCTAAAGCACAAGAGTGAGTCTCACTCTGTATTCACCAGTTTCTGTTCTAAAGTGCAAAAAGAATTTGACTCTAAAATTGTTAGAGTCAGAAGTGATCATGGTGGAGAATTTGAAAATAAAGATTTTGAAGAATTATTTGACTCTAATGGAATATCCCATGATTTCTCCTGCCCTAGAACTCCACAACAAAATGGAGTTGTAGAGAGGAAGAATAGGACACTCCAAGAAATGGCCAGAACCATGATCAATGAAACAAATGTAGCAAAGCACTTTTGGGCAGAAGCTGTAAATACAGCGTGTTATATTCAGAATAGAATCTCTATTAGACCTATTCTGGAAAAGACTCCCTATGAACTGTGTAAGGGAAGAAAACCCAACATCTCATATTTTCATCCTTTTGGATGCATTTGCTTTATATTAAATACTAAAGAACATCTGAACAAGTTTGATTCCAAAGCACAGAAAGGTATTATGTTAGGATACTCAGAACGCTCTAAAGGCTACAGAGTATACAACACAGAAACCAAAATTGTGGAGGAATCAATTCATGTTAAATTTGATGATAAGCTTGACCCTGAAAAGTCAAAGCTAGTTGAAAAGTTTGCAGATTTAGAGATCACTCTGGTAGAATCTGAGAAAACTCCAGAAGCAACTATCACTCCAGATTCTGAAGAAATTAAATCTCCAGAAATTCCAAGGAAAGTTAAAAGTCGTATTAACGTATCTGAAGATTTGATTTTGGGAAACAAAGATGAACCTGTTAGAACCAGATCTACCTTCAGAACTTCTGAAGATATTCCTCTAGGACTAGTGTCTCTGATTGAGCCTACGTCCTGTGATGAAGCTCTTCAAGATAACGATTGGGTGGCAGCTATGCAAGAAGAGTTAGATCAATTCTCCAAGAATGATGTCTGGGATCTCGTTCCTAAACCCAGAGGCACTCATATCATTGGAACCAGATGGGTTTTCAGAAACAAGCTGAACGAGAAAGGAGAAGTTGTCAGAAACAAAGCTCGACTGGTAGCTCAAGGTTATAGTCAACAAGAAGGTATTGATTATAATGAAACTTTTGCTCCAGTCGCGAGGTTAGAATCTATTCGTCTTCTTGTATCTTTTGCTATTAATCATTCTATCAAATTATACCAAATGGATGTCAAGAGTGCATTTCTTAATGGGTATATTTCAGAAGAAGTGTATGTCAACCAACCTCCAGGTTTTGAAAATTCAAACTTTCCAGAACATGTTTTTAAACTTAAGAAATCCTTATATGGACTTAAACAAGCTCCCAGAGCTTGGTATGAACGCTTAAGCAATTTCCTTCTGGAACAAAATTTTATCAGAGGGAAAGTTGACTCTACACTCTTCTGTAAAAACCTTAATAATGATCTCATGATATGCCAGATTTATGTTGATGATATTATTTTTGGTTCTGCTAATATCTCTGTTTGCAAAGAATTTTCCAAGTTGATGCAGGCTGAGTTTGAAATGAGTTTGATGCAAGAACTAAAGTTCTTTCTGGGAATTCAAATCAATCAAACTCCAGAAGTCACGTACATTCATCAAAGCAAGTATATTAAAGACGTTCTGAAGAAGTTTGACATGACTGAATGCAACTCTGCAAAGACTCCCATGCATCCAACTTGCATTCTGGAAAAAGAAGAGGTAAGCAACAAGGTTTGTCAGAAGCTCTATCGAGGTATGATAGGCTCTCTTCTCTATCTGACTGCTACTCGTCCTGATATTCTCTTTAGTGTCTGTCTTTGTGTCAGATTCCAATCAGATCCTAGAGAATCTCATTTAACAGCTGTTAAGAGAATTCTTAAGTATCTGAAAGGAACTCCTAACCTGGGCCTGATGTATGAGAAAACATCAGAGTATAGGCTTTCTGGTTATTGTGATGCAGATTATGCAGGAGATAGAATAGAACGAAAAAGCACATCTGGAAATTGCCAGCTTCTGGGAAACAATCTAATCTCCTGGGCTAGCAAAAGACAGTCAACAATTGCTCTATCAACTGCAGAAGCAGAATATATCTCAGCATCACTGTGCACAACTCAGATGCTCTGGATGAAACATCAGCTAGAAGATCTTCAGATATTTGAGAGTAACATTCCTATCCTTTGTGATAATACTGCTGCTATTTGTTTGAGTAAGAATCCTATTTTACATTCCAGAGCCAAACACATAGAAATTAAACATCATTTTATTAGAGACTATGTTCAGAAAGGGATAGTAACGCTGAAGTTCATTGATACAGAACATCAATGGGCAGATATCTTTACTAAGCCTCTAGCTGAAGATAGATTTCTTTTCATCTTAGAAAATCTGAACATTAAAAATTGTCCTGAATGAAGTATGGCTCTGAAAAATATAAAATAAGATTCTGATAAAAACAAATATGATTCTGCCTCTGACTCTGATACTTCTACATTGTTAAGAAGATATCTGAGTTAGAAATCTTCAGAACCAATCTCTTGGTATTCCTGAAGATCAGATACATTAAACACGTGGAGCTCTGAGCGTCAAACCTTAGAACTTCTAGACAGCTGTCAAGAAATTCAAAAGGCAGACGTTTGAGTTTTTCCTCGAGCAGTGTGCAAACTGTGGGATTAGACATTCATTTATGAGCTGTAATCATTTTTCCCCCCAAGCGTGCTTTTTTGAGTTTTGTGTCTAACGCTTTCTGAGGTGTCGTTTTGCATGTGTTTACTTAGAGTATATAAACACTTTCTCTCACTTTTCACACTTATCACTCTCACTCACTCTAAAACCCTAAACCCTCTCTCAAAGTTTTCTCTGCAACTCTTTTAAATCTTCATCTTCTTCATCTCAATGGATGCTCAACAACAACAACTGTTCAACTACTCACAGCAAATGGAGTCAAGTTCCACCGCTCAAACATCTTCTGTTCCAACTCCAACCGTCACCGGTGTTTCTATAACCCCCGTTTATCAAGAACCTCACATTTTGGACCGTGAACGCCACATTCATCTTGCAACCCCCTTTGAAAGTTTGGATGTACTGTGTGAATCGCTGGTAGATTTTGAAAACTTGAAAAGAAACGGTGTTGATCTTACTGAAGATCTTCGCAAGCAAGGTTGGGAAAACTACTTCAACAGGCTTTATGGTCCCATTTACCCTCTTCTTGTCAAAGAATTCTGGAGACATGCTGATGCAAATGACCAGTTCATTGTTTCTTTTGTTCTGGGAGTGAAGATTGTTATCACTGAAGCTTCAATTGCCTCCCTGCTGAACATGGAGACTACTGGAGGAAAGAGGATTTACAACATTCCTCCTAGGTCAAAACGCATCACTGAGGTTATCAACCCAACTATCTTCAAGCCAAACGCTGAGGGAAACCCTTCTAAGAACAAGGAATTGCATCAGAACCTCCGAGTGTGGTTGAAAATAATTCTGGGAACCATTCACCATCGCCCAGCCTCCAACTCCTCTGACTATATAAATGCTGATCAGAAATGCATTTTATATTGCATTCAGAAGGGTATCAAGATCAATCTCCCTGTTCTTCTTTTCAAATATCTGAGGGATTCTGTCAAAGACACCAGAAACAGTTTGAAGCCAAGATCTTATATTCCTCTGGGGAGATTGCTTTCTGACATCTTCATTGAGCATGGCTTGGTAGATGATCTGGAGAAGACCAGATGTATGGATGATCTGGCAATCGATGTAGGGAAGGCTTTAAATGCCAAAAACCTCAAGAGCATGGGAATCATCAAAGAGATTAGAGTCAAGCCAACTCTGATTACATCTTGGGAATCTTTGAAGGATCAGAGGAAGATGCCTCATGGCCTTGACAGGTTCTTCAAGAATGAACCCAGAGATGCCATTGCTATCTACCTTCAGCGTCTGCTGGATGAAGGTATTGATGTTTCTGACTTCAGAATTGAAGACTGTCTGGATTCAGAAGAAGATCTTGTCAGATACAAGAGAGGTCTTTCTGAGAGGAAGATAGCTGATGAAGCAAGAAAGGCAAAGAAAGCCAGACTTGGAGAAACCTCTGGAACCAAATCTCCAGCTCCTCTGCAAATTTCCTCTTCTGGTAAGTCTTTTCCTCCCGCTACTTCTGTACCTATAATGGCTTCTTCTACTCCTCTCCCAACACCTCCCATCTTTACAACCTCTGACATTCCTCCTTCAACCATCAGAACCTCACAACCTCCACCTGTTTTAAAAATTGCACGTAATTTCATACCACCCTCTGAACCTAAACAACTATATCACCACAGCCCTTCCTCTTCATCATCCTCAGCACCAGATTCACCCCCATACAATAGTGTTTCTTTATCATCATCAGAACCTTCTGACCCTAAATCCCCAACAATAGCTGAAATTTATGCTAGAAAATTCGCCCCACAAACTCAAACACAATCTGAAGTAACCTCAACCCTCCGAACTTCTCTTCCACAACAAACAACCACCATCTCCTTTGAAAATCAAACTTCCCTTCCACCACAAACAACCACCATACCCTCTGAAACTCAACCATCTGATCCCTTCACCTCTAATATCACTCCACCAATTATTCCCGCTGTACCTGGACCAGACTCTGACCCATTAGACCTAAACCCACTCTATGCTTCATCCCCCAGTCTTCAACCAGAACCAGATTCTGAACTTCAAGCAGAATCTGAACCTCAACCAGAATCAGAAACTGAACCTCACTCTCTAAATCTCAGCCCTCAAAACTCTCCACCTCATTCACCTGAACCTGAACCTGATCTTACCATACCTACCCTTGAGGAGGCCATTATACAGGTTGCAGAAGCTTCAGTCCAGAAGGTCAAGTCTCTGGCTAAAAACTCTGAAGTTAGTGATGATCCTAAATCTGTTAGGACACACTGGAACAGAGTCATTAGTTGGATGACCTCTGAGTCTTATAGGCTGAAGAGTATCTCTGAACAAGTCAGAAATGGCTACATCAGAGATGCTGAGGAACGGCTCCAAGAGAGATTGGCCAGAGAAGCTGAGGCCAGAAGATTAGAGGAGGAAAGATTGGCTAGGGAAGCTGAAGAAGAAGCAAGAAGGTTAGAAGAAGAAAGACTGGCAAAGGAAGCAGAACTTCTAAGGATTAAGGAAGCTGAAGCCAAGGCTCAGGCGGATGCAGAAGCCCAAGCTGCTGCTGAAGCTGAAGCTCAGCAGGCTCTGACTCAGGGGGAGTCTTCCTCTGCGATCCCTATGATTCTTCATGCTCTGAAAGAGATCAAGCAAGATCAGAAAGAAATCAAGCAAGATCAGAATGAGCTCCGTGCCAGGATGGACAAGCAAGACGCTTTGAATGAAAACATCCAGAACATGTTTGCCATGTTGCTTCAGAGACTTCCTCAACCTCCAAACCCTTAGGCACTTAGGATTTATTTTGTTTGCCTGCCTAGTGTTTTTGCTTCTGTCTTCTTTAGCTCTGATATTCTCTTGGATCTGATGTTTTGAATGCCTTTGTGCCTTTGTGCTTCTGATTAATGAAATGTTTTTCTCTTTATTATCTTGTTATTTTTTTTTATCTACCTTTTTGATTCTGACAAAAAGGGGGAGAAATCATTAAATAGCTCTGATGAAAATTTGTCTAAAACCTTAAGCACTCTGCAACATTTGTAGAAATAGCTCTGATAAAAATAGCTCTGATTAAATAACTCTAACATTAAATTTAAGTATTTGCAGAAAGTTTCAGAAATCTCATTACTTGAAAAACTCTGGTAAGAACTTCTGAACTCCCTAGCACTAACTCAGGGGGAGCTTCTGTCTATCTGATCTTATTTTATTCATGTTTCATCTGCTATTTTAAGTTGTTTTGTCATCATCAAAAAGGGGGAGATTGTAAGAACAAAAATTGTTCTACAACAGATTCCTTGATTTTGATGATAACAAAGGATGAAACCAAAAATGGCACCCTAACGAAAAGTTTCTAAGTGTGCAGGGTTCTAAAGAAAGAAGAAATAAATCTGATGATGTCATCAGATGCACAACAAGATCAGATACAAATTATCAAGTATCAGAAGCATCTAAAGTGGAATCTCGTTTCAAGAAGCTCTGACTCTGGACAAAACTGCAAAGTATCAGAAGCATCTGAACATGAAGTAAAGTCTAGAAGCTCTGACTCTGAACAAATGCCTTCTGTAAACTCTGAAATTTATCAGCGCTATCTGAACTCTCAAGAGATCAACATCAGAAGCAAGATTCCAAGATTCTCCAGAAACACAAATACTCTGATTATGGATTTGCTAATCATGAAAGAGTAACGTTGAAGACAAGTAAAGATTTTCAAATTGGATTTCCTGATTAAGAAAGAGACGTTAATCTCCGCTTCCAAGAGAAAAGATACTACTTGTGGTAAGTAGTCACTTCAAAGATGAAAAGTTAAACTGCAGAAGCTATTTAAGTGATGGAGTAAACTCAGTTTAATATCCACCAGATTCAACTCTACTCCAACTCATATATAAATAGAGATGCAATCAACATTCAGTAAGGAAGAAATCAACTAGCCAAAACTATACTGAATTATTTCACGCTCAAGAAAATCATCTTTGTTCTCAAAGAATTTCACTAAGCTTTTGCTTATCAAGTGAAAAACCTGTTCTTAAGTTTTGTAATACTTGCTTTCTTAGAAGCACTCTAGATTACATATCTTGTATCTATTTTTATTTGATTTCCTCAAGTGACTCTTTGTAGTCTGTAGACTTGAGAGGACTAAGAGATTTTCTTCTCTCTTAGGGCTTGTTTGTAATCTTTCAAGATTAGTGGATTAAGTCCTTGTTGAAGGCGAAATCACCTTGGCCGGGTGGACTGGAGTAGCTTTGTGTTATAAGTGAACCAGTATAAAATCATTGTGTGATTTTCTTTTTGGAAAAGCGCTTATTTTTTCAAACAATTCAAACCCCCCCTTTCTTGTTTTTCTCACCTTCAATCTGCAATATGAAGGTGGATGAGCTAATTGGTTCTCTCCAAACCTTTGAAATGGGCTTGTGTGAGAATGCTGAAAAGAAGAACAAAAGTGTAGCTTTTGTATCTAATGCTGAAGAGGAGTTAGAAGCAGGGTACACTGGAGGTGATGAAAGCATATCAGAAGCCTTAGCCATGCTTGGGAGACAGTTCAACAAGTTCGTGAAGAAGATTGATCAAAGAGGTAGACCTAATGTTAAGAACATCCCGTATGACATTAAGAAAAGATCAACTTCTGAAGAGAAGTTCAACCACGGCAAGGGAATCTAGTGTCATGGTTGTGAAGGGTATGGACACGTCAGAGCTGAATGCCCTACTTACCTCAAAATGCAAAATAAGGGGCTAGCTATCACATGGTCTGAAGGAGATTCTGACAGTGAATCTGAAGGAGAATCATCTAAACACGTCACAGCACTAACCAGTGTTTGTGCCACTGATGATGAATCAAGTGCAGATGAACTGACCTTTGATGAACTTGCTGCAGCTTATAAGAAGTTGTGTGTCACCAGTGCAGAAGTACGTGTACAAGGAGAAAAGCAGAAGAAACTCATCAAGGAGCTGGAGGATGAGAGACTGAAGCATCTGACGGCCATAGAGGATCTAAATGGTGAGATAACCCTGCTGACCTCCAAGCTGAATCAGATGACTAAATCCATCAGAATGATGAATAAAGGAACTGCCACCTTGGAAGAGATCCTAAAAGTAGGACAGAAGTCTGGAACCACATCCGGTTTAGGCTTTGGGAACAGATCCTCAGCTGAACGCAAACGCCCAAAGGCTAAAGTTCAGAAATCCAAAGGGAAGTCACATCCAATGTCTCAACATCGGGGAACCAGGACGACTAATCATCAGAAGAGGAAATTCCAGAAATGGAAATGTCACCACTGTGGTAGGCTTGGGCATATAAAAGCCTTCTGCTACAGGCTTCATGGTTACCCGAACCAAGGCCCTCATGTCAGACCTAAGCATAAGACATTTAGGCACCATGTCTTCAACAAGAAGCGACAATGGTATGCTAGGTTAGCCTACACAGCTCTAAGAGCTTCTACCAAAGAAGACTGGTACTTTGACAGTGGATGCTCAAGACATATGACTGGTATGGAAAATCTATTGGCAGATATCCAACCTCACACTACCAGCTATGTGACCTTTGGTGATGGTGCTAAAGGAAAAATAAAAGGTGTGGGTAAGCTGGACTGCTTTGGAGTTCCAAAACTGAATAATGTGTTGTTAGTAAGAGGACTGACTGCAAACCTCATTAGCATAAGCCAGCTGTGTGATCAAGGGTTCTATGTTCAGTTTACTAAGGAGCTATGTATTGTGACGAATGGTGACAATCAGGAAGTTATGAGAGGATCTAGGTCCAAAGATAATTGCTATCTGTGGGAACCTAAAGTCTCAAACTTCTCCACAATTTGCTCTTCATTCAAGGAAGAACAGGAGGTGAAGCTGTGGCATAGACGCCTTGGACATCTCCACTTAAGGGGAATGAAGAAGATCATATCCAAGGAAGCAGTCAGAGGAATTCCAAAGCTGCTTATTGATGAAGGAAGAGTCTGTGGAGAATGCCAGGTGGGCAAGCAAACAAAGATGTCACATCCAAAGCTGGGACATCCTACTACTTCCAGAGTTCTGGAACTGCTGCACATGGACTTAATGGGACCTATGCAGGTTGAAAGTCTGGGGGGAAAGAGATATGCTTACGTGGTGGTTGATGACCATTCCAGATACACGTGGATAAGTTTCATCAGAGAGAAGTCAGATACTTTTGATGTCTTCAAAGACCTGTGCATCAGACTCCAAAGGGAAAAGGATAGCTGTGTTGTCCGAATTAGGAGTGATCATGGTACGGAATTCAAGAATTCCAAGTTTGATGAGTTTTGCTCGTCTGAAGGAATAAGTCATGAATTCTCTTCCCCTATAACTCCCCATCAGAATGGGATAGTTGAAAGGAAAAATAGAACTATCCAAGAATCTGACAGAGCAATGATTCATGCAAAGAAGCTCCCTATGCACTTTTGGGCTGAAGCTATGAATACCGCTTGCTATGTTCACAACAGAGTCACCTTGAGAAAAGGAACCTCCTCCACTCTGTATGAAATATGGAAAGGTAGAAAACCCACTGTGAAGTACTTTCATATCTTTGGAAGTAAATGCTACATTCTCACAGATCGTGAACAGAGAAGGAAACTGGATCCCAAAAGTGATAAAGGTATATTTTTAGGATATTCCACTAACAGCAGGGCGTACAGAGTGTTCAACTACAGGACCAATGTTCTGATGGAATCCATAAATGTCATTGTGGATGATAAAGAGGAAGGAATCGATGTCATAGAGGATGTTGCAACATTCCCTGACAGTTCAACAGACATTCCAGTCAAGTCTGATGAAGTACAGGAACCTCCTCCTGAATGTGAAGTAGATGCAACCCCCAAAATGCCATCTATCAGAATTCAGAAAGACCACCCTAAGGATCTTATCATAGGGGATCCCAATAGTGGTGTGACTACCAGGTCAAGGGGAACAAGCTCAAATTCCTGTTTTGTTTCCAAGGTTGAACCCAAGAATGTGAAAGAAGCCCTGACTGACGAATACTGGATCAATGCCATGCAAGAGGAACTTGAGCTGTTCAAAAGGAATGAAGTATGGGAGCTAGTTCCAAGACCTGAAGGGACCAACATCATTGGTACCAAGTGGATCTACAAAAACAAGTCTGATGAGAAAGGAGTCATTACTAGGAATAAAGCAAGACTAGTAGCTCAAGGATACACTCAAGTTGAAGGGGTTGATTTTGATGAGACGTTTGCTCCTGTGTCTAGGCTTGAGTCCATCAGATTGCTGTTAGGTATATAGCATGCATTCTGAAGTTTAAACTGTTCCAAATGGATGTGAAGAGTGCATTGTTGAATGGCTACTTGAATGAAGAAGTCTATGTGGAACAACCTAAAGGGTTCAGTGATCCTAACCAACCTAAGCATGTATACAAGTTGAGGAAAGCCTTATATGGGTTGAAGCAAGCTCCTAGAGCATGGTATGAAAGGTTGACCAAATTTCTGACCTCAAATGGATACAGAAAAGGTGGAATAGATAAAACCTTGTTTGTGAAGGATGAAGACGGCAAAATCATGATTGCTCAAATCTATGTGGATGATATAGTCTTTGGTGGTATGTCAGAACAAATGGTAACACATTTTGTTCAACAAATGCAATCTGAGTTTGAAATGAGTCTGGTTGGGGAACTAACCTACTTTCTTGGAATGCAAGTCAACCAAATGGAGGACTCTATGTTTCTCTCCCAAAGCAAATATGCCAAAAACATAGTTAAGAAGTTTGGTATGGATAAATCTATGCACAAGAGGACTCCTGCTCCTACTCATCTGAAGTTAACCAAAGATGATGGAGGGCCTAGTGTTGATCAATGGTTGTATAGAAGCATGATAGGCAGTCTACTATACCTAACTGCAAGTAGACCTGACATTTCTTATGCAGTTGGAGTGTGTGCTAGATACCAAGCAGAGACCAAAGTGAGCCACTTGAACCAAGTCAAAAGGATTCTCAAGTACATCAATGGGACTTGTGACTATGGGATGCTGTACTCACATGGGTCTGAGCCTGTCCTATATGGATACTGTGATGCTGACTGGGCTGGGAGTGCTGATGACAGAAAAAGCACATCAGGAGGATGTTTCTTCTTGGGAGACAATCTCATATCTTGGTTCAGTAAGAAGCAGAATTGTGTATCTCTGTCCACTGCAGAGGCTGAATACATAGCTGCTGGAAGCAGTTGTTCCCAACTGGTTTGGATGAAACAGATGCTCACTGAGTACAATGTCACTCAAAATGTCATGACATTGTTCTGTGATAATCTCAGTGCCATCAATATTTCCAAGAATCCCATCCAACACAGCAGGACCAAGCATATTGACATTAGACATCACTTCATCAGAGATCTGGTGGAAGACAAAGTGATCACCTTGAAACATGTAGCCACTGAACTTCAACTGGCTGACATATTTACAAAGGCTCTGGATGCTACTCAGTTTGAAAACTTAAGGGGCAAACTGGGAATATGTCTCTTTGAGAAGTTATAGCAACCACTGATGTTTGGGATGTATTGTTTAATATCTCTTCCTATTAAACAATTGGAACTATGCTCTGATTGGTCAACAGATCATAGCTATGCCACTTGCAACAAGTGTGGCAACAAGAGGGTAAGGAGACACCCTAACGTGAGAAGGCCTGTGCACCTGCAGGAATTCAAGGATGCTGCTCATGCAGGAGTGGTTCTGGATGTCAGAAACAAAGTCATGGCATCTGATATGGCTGTACCTACAGTAAAGCAAAAGTGGGTGATTACTTGATCAAAGCTGTGAAGCAGGATCAAGTGGGTGCTAACTTGGTTAAAACTGTGAAGTAAAACCAAGTCTGTAATTCTGTCATTTTTTCTGTTTATGTTGTTGGCTTTGGCAACATTTTTGACAAAAAGGGGGAGTAACAGGTGATACCCCAGGACAACAGATTATTATGTTAAAACAGATATTCATGACAGATTCAAGTTTCCCTCCCCTACAGCTGATGTCTGATGAAGTTTTTTATTTAACTTATGTACCCCTGTATGTGTGTTGTGGATGTGTGCTGCAATTAGAAGTTTTTATTTAACTTATGTATGTGTGCTGCTATGTGAAGTTTTATTTAACTTCCATGTGTGTGAGTGTGCTGCCACTCTGAGTGTATTAGCTAGGTCTATTTCCTGCTAGATGAGTGATTCCGCTGCTATGAACTCTGTTATGGGGATCAAAGTGTTTTAGCCAAAAATTTGCCAAAGGGGGAGTTTGTAGGTGTTTAATTGGCTGCATTAGATGGTAAAACACTAGCTGGATTCTAATGTCTTGACTGATGTCATGACATGGTGTGTATGTGTGACTGCACTGTAGGTTAGAATATCTAACTGTACTCTGATGTCTTGACTGATGTCATGACACACTTGAGTAGTTACTGCAGGATTAGCTAATACAGGATTTATTGAATGTCAAACTGGATGTTGTGACATTCATCCCTGTAAGCAGATACTAAGGAATAGAACAGCTGGTGTTCTGTTAGAACATAGTATTTATTTCCAGTCTGGTTATCAAGGAAATACCAGACCTGGCATAAGGCCCACTGTCTGAATGTCAAACTGGATGTATGACATTCATCATTGACAGCATATACTGAACAATAGACAGAGTGGTGTTCTGCTATACTTCAGCATGTTTCTTAGTATGTTCTTCAAGAGGATAACAGAACTGACTTAAGGCCAAATGTGTAAATGTCAAATTGGATACTTTGACATTTATTAATGTAAGTTGTTACTGTAGTATGGTCATTTTGGTCATATACAGGTCAGCAAAATTGTACAGTCTGTTTTTTTGGAAAAACATGCTTAGCATATGATCCTTGATGTCAAGCTGAATGTCGTGACATTTATTCCTTACAGCATATGCTATATTGTAGGTTGTTCAGTTTTCTGTTTCAGCTTTTTCTCAGGCTATTCTTCAGGGATTCAACAGCTGAGAGAAAATCCAGGAAATCAACAACCAAGCTACATTTGATGAACCTAACAAATAGCCTATTTGTTAGTAACCTAGATGTGGAATTTATGGGAACTCGCGTGACCTTAAATTCAGGAGAATACAAGTGCAAAGGCCCAAGTACTGCAATATAAAAGGAAGTCGTTCCTTCATTCAGAACTGGGGATTTTGAGGCGTGAAGATTTAGTGTGTCCATCATACTTCACTGCTGTATTTTTGTGAGTCTTGTATTAGACATATCTTGTAAGCCAAGCCATTATCACGTAGATGATTGCTTTGGCATAGGGTGTTCATTGAGTTGTAAGTGTTGTGTCGCTCAAAGCTTTTAAGCGTGAGTGCTGTGTATCTTGGTTAAAGCTGTTAAGCACAATCAAGAGTTGTTTGAAGTGTGACTTCAAAATTGTCTTTAATATTGATTAAAGGTAGTAATCACTGAGGTGATTGAGGGGGAGTGAGTAGGAACTCTGATCTTAGAGTAAGATTGAAATTGCATTGGGTAGGGATTAAGTGAAGAGTTGTAAATGGGTGAGTTTAGCTTTGAATTAATACTACTGATAGTGGATTTCCTCCCTGGCTTGGTAGCCCCCAGATGTAGGTCATGTTGGACTGAACTGGGTAAACAATTACTTGTGTTATTTACTGCACTTACATTTAAGTTCTGCATAATTCTTGTCTGTGCAGAATTGGATGTCATAACAACCCGTGTGACATCTAAAGTCTGATATCTAGAATTTAAATTATTATTTACGTTTCCTCCCCAGTTGATTGTCTGGATGGAACCATTCCCCTTGAGGCTCTATCCTCATTGGGTTGAGTCTTTGATTGACTTTTTCTTTCTAAATCTTACTTAGATAGATGCTTTTGGTCCCCTGAGAGTCTATTACCCAGTAACTGGTAATATTCTTCTCAATTTGTGAGTATTTCACTTTTGCCTAATACCCGGCAAAAGTAACCTTTTTTCCCAGCGGATTCATTTTCACGTTTCCCCATGAAGTCTATCCTTGATATGTTCATCCTAACCGATGACGAATATTTTCTTCCCCTGCTTTGAGTCTATCCTTGATATGTTCATCCTAACCGGTGATAAATATTCTCTCCTTGGTATTCTACCCAGTAAAAAGTTAGTTGCAATCCCTATTACTTTCCCCAGAAGGTTAATCCTTGATATGTTCATCCTAACCGACGACGGGTTTCCTTCTTTTTGCGTTCTTCTGCATAGGAAACGGTAGTTGTAAATCCTGCTTTTCACTATAGAGTCTATCCTTGATATGTTAACTTTAACTAGTGACGGATATTCTCTTTCGGTTTTCTATCAAGTAACTGATAGATATAATTCCTATTTCTCCCCTCAGAGTCGATCCTTGATATGTTCATCCTAATCGATGACGGATATCCTCTAATCGGTATTCTATCCGGTAATTGATATATGTAATTCCTGCTTTCCCCCAGCAGTTTATCCTTGATATGTTCATCTTAACCAGTGATGAATATTCTTTCTTTTTGAGTCTATTCTTGATATGTTCACTTTAACAAGTGACGGATATTCTCTTTCTTTGGTTTTCTGCCCAATGACCGGTAGTTGTAAACCCTATTTTGGATTTCCCAACATTTTATTCTTACCTAGTAACTGGTAATGAATACACCTCCTGGTTTCTCCCAGCGAGTCATTCTTGATATGTTTACCATAACCGGTAACGGGTGTCCTCTCTGTTAGATTTGTGTTATCTTCCTAACCAATAACTGATAGTGAATAATCCTTTTCTATTACTCCTGTGTTGGAGATTATATTTCTTCCTCAGTTGAGTTTGAGTGCGTATTTCCTCAATAAGATCACATTTTCCTGCCTGGGTCGAGTATTTCAACTTTTTCCTGATCTACCCATTTCCCATTTAGATGTTCCTTTTATTCCTTGGCCGAGTCCTTCCATTGATTTATTTTCATGGAATCCCTCGTGTCCTCCAGCAGTTTTAAGTCGTAGCCTGGCCTACGCATAACTTTTCTTCCCCAGAGTCTCTATCTCCCTAGTGATTTTTCCCTAGGGAATGCGTTATGCTCCTTCGGACTTTCAGTCCCTCCGGATTCTTTTCCTTTGTGGCAACATTTTCCCCACAGGGATTATTTATAACATTCATCATATGCATCACGAGGTCTCTTAGGGAGCAAATTTTGTTTCTATATGTTGTTATTTAAGTCCATTCTACTAAGTCGATGCAAAGATTTTAACCTTCATCTCCTTAGCTAGAACGTCCTTAAATAGGGGTAGTTGTAAGACCCCAATTTTGACCCTAAGATCCCTCATGTTATCTCATCATATGCATTAGCATTGGTATCACACCTTGGTATCCTCCCCACCCGTCATCCATTGGGTTTGCATTGGGAGAGATCACCAAGCAAATTTGATTGTATAATACTTCATTTTTCTTATTTACTAACCAAAATACCAAAAATATGTCATTGTATAGTTTAACTCTTTTGTAGGTAGTGTACATGCTCACCTATGATCTATCAATCTCATATCCAGGGTTTAAGACCCTCATTGCAAGGAGCTCAACCAGGAATTGGTCTATATTGGCTCTAAGTATCATATATGAATCCCAATTACCTTCACATATCATTTTGATCAAGAAATCATCAAGAGTTTGGAGTTGGTTTGTCTTGGAAACCCTAATTCATTTGGGTGTCTTGTGTGACTTCTTCAACAAGTTTCTTCAACATTGATCAAATATTTCAAAGGATACTTAACATTACATCCTCTTATGCATATATGATCCTCCATGAGTCCCAAAAGTCAAGAGAATGTCAAGCTAGCAATTCATGGTGGTTGACCAGAGAAAGTAACCTGATCAAAATGGGGTTCCCTAGACCCCATCTCCTACCATTTTTGTCATATGAAAATTATTCCAAGAGAAACTTTACTATATTTGACATTTCAAACAACTTTTATGTTGAGGTCAGGATCTATTTTTTCTTGGAAAGTCATTTTTTATGATGAAAGATTATAGGTCATGTTGTCTAAACCCTAATTTGGATGTCAACTTCCCAAACCATAACTTGCTCATTTTTTATGATATGAAATCCATTCAAATTTTATGATCAAATTCAAGATTTCTACTTCAACTTTTATGCTTGAAGGAAGTGCAAATTCAACTTGAAAATTCATGTGCCAAGTGAAAACATTATAGGTCATTTTGGCCCAATTCCATTGAACAAGTGATTTTCCCCAACTTCTAAAATGCATAACTCCTTCATGCCAAATCCAAATGAGGTCAAATTTTTGACTAAATTAAAGAGGTTTAAAATAGATACAACTTTTATGAAGGAACCTTTCTCATTTTAAATCCATAGAAAAAGTTATTCAAGGTGGAAGAAGTGAACATTTGACTTGGGACTTAGAAAATTTTCAAATATGTTTGATTTCCCAAACTTCCACCTCAAAACTTATCATGATCCAAGATTCAAATGAAAACTTGTTCAACATTAAAGTTGTTCCCATTGATCTTACCTTTCCAAAACATTCAAGATCGTCTCATTTCGACCAAAAGTGAAGGACTTGCGCATGGCTTCATTATGGGAAGTGTTTTGGCAAGTTTGAACTTCAAGTGATCATTTGCTTTTGCATGCTTGCACATTATGAGTTCAGTAGACTTTGAACATAATTTGGAGTTGGATTACATCATCTCATGGGCCTAGTGCACGCCCATGCACCCATGCAAGAGAGAAACTCAAAATTATCCAAAATTGGAAGTGTGCAAATATCAATCCCACAACCTATAAATAGAAGTCAATTATGATCAAAACTTCATCAACACCTTGCCCAAGCTTTACTAGACCTCTGCAAACCCTGACTACCATAGAATTTTCTGAGATTTCTTTGAAATCGAGCTTGAACTTCACCATCTGTTTGGAAGTTCAAACTCCAGAAATTCACTTCCATTTTTAGTTCATTTGGTTCCTGCAAGCAAGAGGAGGAGAAAGCAATCAAATACATATCCAGATAAAGTCAATTTGGATCAACTCGAAGGTGAATTTTCAGAAACTTCCACTCTTTGATGCTCTCTTATTTCTCCATCATTCTTGTTGATTTTTGGTTGTCTGAAGTGCTACCATTGTAGGCAACAAGATTGAGTTGCTTAAAGGTCAAATCGAAGCAACTCATATCATGATCCTCAAAATTCAACTCCATGTATCTTCCTATATACTTGGAGTTAGACAAAATTGAGGCCGGATTCGAGCTCCTGAGCATTTTTTCTTTAAATACATGTCTTACTTTTTCATTTTGGTGATGGTTGAAGGTGGACCAGTCCGGTGAGGTCCACCGGAGAAGAAGACCGGAGCTCTGGCTCCGGCGATATGTTGGCAAGCTTCTGAACCACATGATCGATTTAAAATGTTTTAATCTTGAGCGTTGGTTGTGATTATCACCCATACTGCGCAGTTGACTAGTGACCACATGGAACGCGCGCTTTGGGTCATTTAATCTACCACCTTAATTAATGAGGGAGATCAGATGGTCCACGTATTTTTGAATTTCTAAATTTCCATTTTAATTGCTTTATTTTCATTAATTCATATTAATTTTAATATTGATCCAAAAAATATGGGACTTTCACCAAAAAATTTCAAATATTTTTCTCTTTCATTTTCTGAATTAACATTATTTTTTATATCAATATTAATACTTTTCATGATTTAATTATTTTTGTGTATATTTTTAATTGTTTAAAAATACTTCTGACTTTTTAAAAATAGTGAAATTTTTCCTCCAAGGTCCTTTGACCTTGTTTGACCTATGATAAATCTCTTGGCCATTTATTTGGTGTTTTGAAGAGGTTTTAGGTTTTTGATCAAACATGATTTAATTTAATGCATTTTTAATATGTTTAATTGAAAATAAATTGTGTTGAGCCATTTTTATAGACTTGTGAAGTTTGACTATTGTGTTTGGGCCTTGGTCAAGGTTGATTTGACTTTTGTTGGATTAAAAGCATTGGATTTGGGGGATTGATGAAATGTATATTACATCTCCCAAAATGAATTAATGATTTTAGTTTGATAAATTTCCTCCCATGATCAATTTGTGTTTGTCTCATTTCCCCTCTCTCTTCATCTTTAATCCCTTTCTATCCCACTCTTCTCATTGGCCAATGACATCTCAATATTCTAAGGCTAATTGGTAAACCAATAAAAGTATGGATGAGATTAGGTCCATCCTTTTCCATTTTCTTTTTGTGTGTGGTATGTTTTAGGAGTATGGTTCATTATACCATATATCTAACATGCATTAACACCAAAATATTTATTTCCCGGCCTCAGATAGTTGTGACTTCTACATAAGTCCAATTACGATTGCTTAACATAGCGCTAAATTATGACACAAAGGCATATCATTCTAGTAAGTGAGATTGTAAGTCTCCCCCCTTTCATGGTATTGTGTGGAAACTTTGCCTTTTTTCCTTCCTTTGGAAGATGTCTTGGTTCAAGGATCCATACTTGTGAATAGAGGGTTAAGTGTTCTCCAAAGAATGCCTTTAAAAAATTGTCTAACTTCTAATCAACTAACCTTTGACTAAATTTTAATTTCAATCCATTTACTTTTATGCACTTTAAAATTCAAGCCTTTTATCATTTGTCATTATACATACCATTTGACTTGTTTATGTTTATGTCATTTTCACTTTGCTCACTTGAGCCATACATTGTGATTGTATATACTTGTTTGTGTATTTTCCTTATGTTTGTGGTCTTTTGACCTTAAGATACTTAATAAACAACAAAAAAACCTAAAAAATGATTTGTGTGGACTGTTGGACTTGATCTGAGACTTGGACTTAGAATTAGGGAACATTCCCTATGCAAAAGGACTTGGTCAATGCCAACATTTTTGAAACCAAGTTCTTGTGAATTGAACTTTCATCTGATACAAGTGTTGAGATCCTTATGAGTTCCTCTGCAACATGGTCTTGATGAAGATGTCACTTTGAACCGGTGTCTAATGCATTATTCTGCAACATGGAAGATTATGAAGAAGACTGTGAAGTTGCTTGCTTGGATGTGGCTATCTTTATTTGATGCCCTTCTCTTCATATTGTTATTTGTGTATTGATATTGCTTGATTCTAAAGTCCAAGGGAAAAGTGGGTTTCTATATGACATTCTTGTCTATTGGATTGCATCCCATTGGTTAGATCTTTTCAAATCTTAACTTTTACTTCTTGCTTAGGATTGGCCTCTTCATCTCCTCCCACTTCTTAAATTTAAAATCTCTCCCTATTTTCAAACTCTTCTTTGCTTGTGATTTCTAAACTTAGACTCTTTTGCAAATTAGAAACTTTGGCCTTATGCCATTGCATTTTCAAACTCTTTTTCTTAATCAAACTTGTAAATGAATCTAACCATATTAGACTTAAAATTTCAAAAGACAAAAAGAACTAACACTCATTTAAACTCTTTTAGGCCCTTTGTGCCTCCTTTAAACTTAAATTTTTTGTTAAAAGAAATCCACTCACTTTGAAATTGATACCACGAACTACGAGGTTTTGATCCCTCATTTTATGTTGGTACGTAGGCACAAGTCCGAAGGTCTTGTGAAACACAAACATATAATTACTGAATTATTTTCTCATCCCCACACTCTATTTATTGCAAACATCTTTTATACAAAAACACATACACACATAAAAAAGGGCTCCCTAGGAGTACCTATGACACTTTGGGTGCTAACACCTTCCCTCTGTGTAACCAACCCCCTTACCGGTAATCTCTAGCGTTTTATTAGTTTTTATTTGAAAAATTCTTATCTTTGGGTTTTGTTCGTACTTTTCCCCTTTCCCTTGGTAACAATAAAAGCGCGGTGGCGGCTCTGGTTTTATTGACGTTAAGTTTATTCATAACTTAATGGTCATGAATTTACCATTACAGTGTGCAAGATTCTAAGTTAAAATGACTCTGATTAAATGAATATCTGGCATCTGCATTAGCCCAGAACCACTGACCCAACATAAAGATCTGACTTTGAATAGAATACATCTGAGGAGAAATCACCTGAAGAATCTAACTCTAAAGTTCAAGCTCTGATTCTAAATACTCTGTAAGAGATATCTGAAGACTCTGTAAAAGATATCTGAAGACTCTAACTCTGAAGACTTTAATCATGCTCACTTAACTCTAACACATGCTCAAAAACATGCCATCAGATATCACCTGATCAGAAACTTAAGCTGGAAGCATTCAAATTGTAGTGCAACCCTTTTAAGGAGACGTTTTATTATGCTTCAATACTGCTATAGAAAGGAAAAGGGATTTACTACATTTAACTCCCACAGTTGGCACGAAATCTTTATTGATTTCCCCCAACGGTATCATCTCAAGTGCTATATAAAGGCCTCCATACAACTTCCTAAACACACAACTTTGACACAACAACATTCTCATACTCTAAATATTCTTCACCATTATTGTTGTAATAAATAGTTTCCATACAAGAGTTGTTGCTGAAAATTGTGTGGTTGTCTTTCATTATTCTTAAAGTGTGTTTATACTACTTATCTAGAAGCATCTAGTAAAACACTTTGTAATTCTTGTAATTGTTTGTTATTCCTCAAATGACTTGTTTAGGTTTGTAGAATTGAGAGGGCTAAGAAGTTGTTGAACTCTTAGACGAAGTTTGTAATCTGTTGAGATTAGTGGATTAAGTCCTTGTTGAAGGAGAAATCACCATGGTCGGGTGGACTGAAGTAGCTTTGAATTTCAAGCAAACCAGGATAAATCATTTGTGTTGTTATTATTTATTATGTGTGTGTTGCTACAAAAATCTTTTAATTCTTGTGAAAAAAATTCAAATCCCCATTTCTTGTTTTTCTCTACGTTTAATTGGTATCCGAGCTTTGGCTATGTTATTGATTTTTGAATCAAACATTTATTCATGTAGAGAGACCCAGGGTAAGAAAAACTTCATGGCCAACACAAATGAAAAAGATAGCTACAACGCAAAACCTCCAGTTTTTTATGGAGAAAAATTTGACTACTGGAATGACAAAATTGAAAGTATCTTCATAGGATACGATGTTGATCTCTGGGATATGGTTACAAATGGTTATGAGCTACTCATCACTGCAATTGGTATTCCTATTCCAAGAAGTAGAATGAGTGACGATCAAAAACATGATTTCAAGAATCATCATAAAGCAAGAACCATTATGTTAAACGATATTTCCTACAACGAGTACGAGAAGATAACCAATAGGGAAACAACCAGAGATATTTTTGACTCCTTGAAAATGACACACGAAGGCAACAATCAAGTTAAAGAGACTAAGGCTTTGGCCTTAATCCAGAAGTATGAAGCCTTCAGAATGGAAGATGATGAAGTTGTTGAAGTGATGTTCTCAAGGTTCCAAACCTTGGTTGCAGGACTCAAGGTTCTGGACAAAGGATATACTACAGCAGATCACAACCAGAAGATATTCAAAAGTCTTCCCAAGAAGTGGAGACCTATGGTTATTGTTCTGAAGCTATCCAAGGATCTGAATAGCATAAGTCTTGGAAAACTTATCAGCTCCCTCAGAAGTCATGAAATAGAGCTATAAGAAGATGAACGAAAAGAAAATATGTTTCTCTAAAGTCTATATCAGAAAGAAGAAAGCTAGAAAGGAACAAAGCCTTTCAACCTGAAGAGGAAGAAGTTGGTGACTCTGAGAATGAATATTCTGATGAAAAAGAATAATTATCTCTTATTTCCAAAAGAATCAAACAACTCTGGAGAAAGAGAAAAAAAACTTCAGAAGGCCCATATAGGAGGGAGACCGTCCTGATTCAACCTCTAGAGGCAAACCCAACAAGGAACTAATGTGTTATGAATGCAAAGAGCCTAGACACTGCAGAAATGACTATCCAAAGCTAACGAAGAATAGCTCCAAAAAAGAAAGCTTCAAGAAGAACTCATTCAAAGAAAAGAATAAAGGAGTCATGGAAACATGGGACGACTCTGAATCTGAAGCTTTAGAACCTGATTCTGAAGAGGAGCCAGCAAACGTAGCATCATGGCCACTACCTCTGGAAGTTCATCTGAAACAGAGTTTGACTCTGAAGAGGTATTCTCTGAATTTTCTCATTCTGATCTGGAAGCCTGTTTGTCAGAATCTTTGGTATTCTCCACCTACTTTTGACACTATCATATACAAATATGATAAAGCCTTTTATAGAAGCAAAATGGCTTCTATGATCTATGGTGTAAGTCATAATAGAAAAAGAGGAATTGGTTATGACTTAAATAAAGATGATCTGAAACCTTCTATAGAAAACAAATCAAAATTCCCTTTTTCTTACCACTCTACACTGACATAGACGCAGAAGTTCAGTAACGCTAGAAAACCCAAAGTTTTCAGAAACTCTGGGAATACTAATCCTAAAGGGCCCAAAAGATTATGGGTACCAAAAGATAAAATAGTGTACATTGCAGATATCCTATGCAGTAGAGTTAAAACACCAGTCATGGTACCTAGACTCAGGATGCTCGCGACACATGACGGGAAGAAGGAATATGTTCCAAGACCTGGAACTTAAAGATGTTGGTTTCGTAGGCTTTGGAGAAAATCAGAAAGGAAGAATCCGAGGATCTAAAACAGTTGCTAACGGATCTCTTCCCTCTATTTCTGATGTCCTTTATGTTGAGGGATTAATGCATAATTTGTTATCCATAAGTCAATTAAGTGATAATGGATATGATATTACTTTTAATCAAAAAACGTGCAAGGCTGTCAATCAGAAAAATGGCACAGTCATTTTCACTGGAAAGAGGAAAAACAACATTTATAAAATAAGACTTTCAGATTTGAAAAACCAAAACGTGAAATGCTTGATATCTGTTAATGAAGAGAAATGGGTGTGGCATTGAAACTTTGGTCACATTAGCTTGAGGGGGATTTCTCAGCTAAATAAACTTGAGTTAGTTAGAGGCCTGCCTAAGCTAAAGTTTTCTTCAGATGCTCTTTGTGAAGCATGTCAGAAAGGGAAATTTTCTAAAACCACTTTCAAAACCAAAAATGTTATTTCAACCTCCATACCACTAGAACTTCTACACATTGATCTCTTTGGACATGTTAAGACAACGTCAGTCAATGGTAAGAAGTATGGACTTGTCATTGTTGATGACTACAATCATTGGACATGGGTGAAATTCTTAAGGCACAAGAATGAGTCACATTCCATGTTCACCAGTTTCTTTTCAAAAGTGAAAAATGAATATGACTCAAAGATTATCAGAGTCATAAGTGATCATGGTGGCGAATTTGAAAATAAACTTTTTGAAGAACTTTTTGACTCTAATGGAATATCCCATGATTTCTTCTGTCCTAGAACTCCACAACAAAATGGAGTTGTAGAAAGGAATAATAGGACTCTCCAAGAAATGGCCAGAACCATGATCAATGAGACTAATATGGTTAAGCACTTCTGGGCAGAAGTTATGAATACAGCTTGTTACATATCAGAATAGAATCTCTATCAGACATATTCTAGAGAAGACTCCTTATGAACTGTGCAAGGGAAGAAAACCCAATATTGCTTATTTTCATCCTTTTGGATGCTCTTGTTTTATTTTGAACACAAAAGACCATCTGAACAAGTTTGACTCTAAGGCACAAAAGTCTATTCTGTTGGGATACTCAAGACGTTCTAAAGGATATCGAGTATACAATACAGAAACACAAATTATGGAAGAATCAATTCATGTCATATTTGATGATAAGCTTCACTCTAAAAAGTCAAAGCCAGATGAGAAATTTTCAAATCTAGAGATCACACTTGTAGGTTCTAACGAAAAGATAAATGATTCAGAAGAAGTTGAAAGAGGAAATTCAGAAGCACCTGAACGCACAATCAATCAGAAAAGGAAAAGAAATAGGAAGAATGTTTCTGGAGAACTAATTCTAGGAAACAAGGATGAACCTGTCAGAACAAGATCAACATTCAAACTTTCTAAAGAAATACTTATGGGACTAGTATCTCTGATAGAGCCAACTTCCTGTGAAGAAGCTCTTCAAGATAAAGAATGGATTCTGGAAATGAAAGAAGAACTTGATCAGTTTTCTAGAAATGACATTTGGGATATTGTACCATGACCCAAGGGAACCCATGTGATTGGAACTAAACAGGTTTACAAAAACAAGCTAAATGAAATGGGTGAAGTCGTCAGGAACAAAGCATGGCTGGTGGCACAAGGTTATAGTCAACAAGAAGGAATTGACTACAATGAAACCTTCGCTCCAATCGCGAGGTTAGAATCTATTCGTCTCCTTGTATCCTTTGTTGTTAATTATTCTATTAAGTTATATCAAATGGACGTGAAAAGTGCGTTTCTAAATGGTTACATTTCTGAAGAAGTGTATGTCCATCAACCTGCTGGCTTTGAAAATTCAAAACTTCCAGAACATGTTTTCAAACTTAAGAACTCTCTCTACGGCCTGAAACAAGCTCTCATAGCTTGGTATGAAAGACTCAGTTTATTTCTTCTGGAAAATGGCTTTATCAGAGGCAAAGTGGACTCCACTCTCGTTTGCAAACATGTTAGAAATGATCTAATGATTCGTCATATTTATGTTGATGATATAATATTTGGCTCTGCTAACCACTCTGTTTGCCAAGAATTTTCTGAGTTAATGCAGGCATAATTTGAGATGGGCCTAATGCAAGAATTAAAGCTCTTTATGGGCATCCAAATCAATCAAACATCAGAATCCACGTATGTCTATCAAAGCAAATACATAAAAGATCTTCTGAAGAAATTTGACATGTTAGAAAGCAAGCCATCCAAGACTCTCATGCATCCTACTTGCATTCTGGAGAAGGAAGAGGTGAGTCAAAAGGTTTTCCAGAAACTCTATCGTGGTATGATAGGCTCTCTCCTCTATCTAACTGCTTCTCGTCCTGGTATATTATTTAGTTTATGTATGTATGCTAGATTTCAGTCAAATCCAACGGAATCTCTCTTAACTGTTGTTAAGAGAATCCTTAGGTATCTGAAAGGAACACCTAATCTTGGCTTGATGTATAAGAAAACACCAAAGTACTGTCTTTATGGATATTGTGATGCAGATTATGCTGGAGATTGGTTAGAATGAAAAAGTACATCTAGGAACTATCAGTTTCTGGGAGGAAACCTCATCTCATGGGCAAGCAAAAGACAATCAACCATTGCACTGTCAACTGCAGAAGCAGAGTACATCTCAGTTTCACTTTACAGCACTCAGATGCTTTAGATGAAGAATCGGCTTGAGGACTTTCAGATCTATGAGAGTAACATTCCTATCTTTTATGATAATATTGCTGCTATCTGCTTAAGTAAGAATCCAATTTTACATTCCAGAGCGAAGCACATAGAGATCAAACACCACTTTATTAGAGATTATGTTCAGAAAGGGATAATTATTTTAAAATTTATAGATATAGACCATAATCAAATATCTAATAGATTATGCAAAGATTCTGGACAAAAGTACCTACAAATCCACAAGGGAAAAATCCAAAGTTATTTTTCTATATAAGAAGCTTAGACCTGCATTGGAAAAGAAGCATTCACATTGAATATTTTAGAGTGCTATGGTTTACAAGAGTCCTTGTTATTTTTATGTAGACCTCTATGCTTAAGTAACTTGGCATAGAAGGTTTGTCTAGTTGAGTTGTAAATTTAACATTTTTATATACATCTCTATGTTTCAGTAACATGGAATAAAAGGTTTGCCTAGTTGAGTTGTAAATTAAACATTATTATGTACACTTCTATATTTCAATAACTTGGCATATAAAGCTTGTCTAGTTGAGTTGTAATGTTCAACATCATTCATCATGTTAGATTTAAGTTTATCACTAGGGTTTAGTGATTGTTATATCCTCTCACAGGTGGTGTGATAGAGAAGAATGTGAGTAGGTTCTTATTTTTAGGGGGAGGCTCTAAATAGAAAGCCATTAGGTAGTATCGTTACTGGGGTTTCGGAATAAGGAACCAAGGACTAAACTAAAGAGTGCCTCCTCAATCAAAGAGAAACGGAAAAACAAAAGATTCGCCACCGAATTTCATTTGGATTACCTCTATGGGAGAGGATAGGGGAAATAGTCGATAAAACCCTCTAAGAAGAAAATAATAATGCACATGGGTAGTGCAAGGATACAGAATCGGTCTCACAACCGAGACTTGGGTTCATATGTCGGTTACGTAAGGGGAAGGTATTACCATCCCTAACGTCCATGGTACTCCATGGGAACCATTTGGGTTATTTATGCATGTGGGTATTTATCTCGTTTATAGTTTTATTTTCTAAAGAGTGTGTAAAAAGAGTGATGGGACTCTGGTTTTTTTTTGTTATTGTGCTCGCCAAGGATTGTGGCCCTTGTGTGTATGTATCATTCATTGAGGATGAGGAATCAAAGCTTCATAGTTTGGAGTAGAAAATCTTTGTGTGTTGGTTAATTTTACCTTTGAGAAAAGGGTTTTCGGGGTGGTTCCCTAAGGCACGAAAAATAAGGTTTGATGGGTTGTGTTTATTTTACCTTGAACAAGGGTTTATAAAAAGAATGTTTGTGATTAGATTGTACTAAAGTCTACGGGATGAGGTGAAAATTCTAGACAACAAGCCAATCGTCTTACATCCAAAATAATCAGAGTAAGGGTAAGAATGCTCCATTCTTACTCATTCTCCACGACTTAAGGCTTGTGGCGCACAATACTAATCGTAGTTTTATTGTGTTTTGAATTTGATTATGAAAATGGCACTTGACATTGAATCAAAGGTTTACTTATTTGATTATGAAATATGCTAATGTAATGAATATGCAAAGTAACCAACAAGGAATTAAAGGGTCTCATTGTAAGGTAGCCCAAGAGAAAGCCTTGTGTGTGAAAAAATGACCTAAGCTAAACAAAGGATAATAGTCTTAAGAACATGTCCCCCTAGGGTGGTGCCATGATGTCATTTCTACAACCGGTATGTAAGTTTTAGATGAAATTCAAAGTTAACAGAGTATCACAAAGTAATGAAAAGTCCTCCAAGCAAAGGTCATGGGATGAGATCCTCTAAGTCCGAGTTGATTAAGTGGAATGAAATATTTTTGGTCTAATCATTTTATCATATTTCTGTTATTTTTAATATATGATAACCATAAAGATAAATGACAATAACAAACATGCATGGTGAGTTTATACAATGAATATGATGATGATGAGTACTCGAATGTAAGTTACAAAGTAACAACATGAAGGTAAATAACAAAGTAACAAAGATAAAGTAACAATAACAATGGTTAATGGTAATCAAAGTTAGCAAGGTTTAAGTTAAGTTAGTATTATGAACAAGTCAACTATACTCGAGGATTATCTATCCTTAGGTCAAAAGATTCAAAATATTACGCATCAGGGGATAACCTATCGCTGATGAAAAGTATTGAAGATGGTAAAATGATCAATTTACAATAGATTTATAACAATGAAAGTTATACAAAGCCCAAGTCCATCTATCAATAGTTTGACAAAAGGAATACTATACCAACACAAGGTTAACAAGTTAATGTTTTGATTAAGTTATTAAGTTAGGCAAGGTATAAAGATCAATGTATAATATGAACAAGATAGTAAGGGTTAGTGTAAAATATGAACAAGTTAGCATAAAAGTTAATGGGTTAGTATAAGTAAAAGAAACAAAATGGAATAAAAGGAGCCATAAGTTAATATGTACATAACAAGGCTTCATCTACATATCAAATGAACCAAGTTGGTTAATGTATGGGAAACCTATCCATACTTCAAAGTACCATGAATGAACACTTGATCATTCATTAGTAGGTTTGAAGCATGGAAGGTTCAAGCAACCCTAAATAATCCAATATCATGACAAATGTAGACTTCATTAGCCATTAGGTTAAAGACCTCATAATTCCATGGAAAATTGTTCAAATGACAGGAAATAAGGCATAAATAAATAGTAGAGAAAAAAATAAGGGTCCATGTTGGAAATATTTTCAGAATAATAAAATAAGTGAGGGTACAAAATTAAATAAAGTTGGAAATAAATAGGATAAAAAATAAATAAAATGGAAGTGAAAAGAAATAAAAACAAGGCAGATGCATATGCTAGGAGTTGAACCCCTGACCTCGGGTTCATGGGGGATCAACGCCCTCTCCCACTGGGCCAAGCGCTTGCATGTGAAAACAAACGCGCTGAATAGAATAAATAATAAAACAAGAGTTAAAAATGAATGCACGCGAGAATCAACAAATCAGAGTGGGACACAGTTTGTTTTAAAATTTTAAAAACACAGGAAACGTTCATTTTCAACACTTGAACCTCATAATCCAAACTCAAAAATAAGTGTTTTTCATGGGATTAAAACATGGTATATTTACCCAATCATGAAAATGAATCAACCTCCACACTCATGAGCCATTGATTGGCTCTGAGTGTGGAGTATTTTGCCAAGAACCAGAAGAACAATTTTGACCTAAATTAAAAATTAAATGCTGGATAGAGGTTAATCAAACCTCAAAGTACGGTTTTAACGATCAATGAATAATTTTGAATATAATGGTAACTCGTCTGAATGACGGGGGGTGAATGGAACTACCTGATCGGAATTTATCTCAAAGGGGTGCTCCGATGACTTGGCATAGCTCAGGTGAGGTGCAGGGAAGGTGAGTTAGGACATGGGAAAGTTTGAGTGAAGTTCAGAGATGGATTGTGGGTGGTTATTTGGAACTGAAATGCTTTGAATCTCAAAAACCGAAATTCTGGTTTGGATGTGTAGCGGTAAAATTTTAAGATTGCGCTATTGATTAACTTAACTCGCAAAGAAAGAGTCACCACTACGCTTTTATTATTTCCAAAGGAAAGGGAAAAAAGCACGAGCAAAACCTAAAGAAGTTTTAAAACAAAACTAATAAAAAAGAGATACGGATCAAGAGTTTGGTTATGCAAAGGGAATGTATTAGCACCCTAAACATCCATGGTATTGCATGGGAACCTCTTTGAAAATATGTGCATTTTGGCTAAAAAATGGTACTGTTTGCAAAAGATTAGGGATATGAGAAAATAAATGTTTATTTATAATTTTTGTGTTTGCCAAGACTTTATGAGTCTCATGCCTACGTACCAACAAAGTGCAATGGAGGACCAAAACCTCGTAGTTCATGGTAAAAATAAAAAATATGTTTGTTTTCATTCTTTTTAGTGAAGATACATTTTGTCATTTTAAAGAGAACAATCAACTAGTTGAAGGTAGAGAAAAACAAGAAAGGGGGTTTGAATTGTTTTCATAGGAATTAAAAGATTTTGGAACCAACATTCACAAAATAAATAATAACAACACAAACGATTTATCCTGGTTTGCTTGAAATTCAAAGCTACTCTAGTCCACCCGGCCAAGGGGATTTCGCCTTCAACAAGGACTTAATCCACTAATCTCAATAGATTAAAAAGTTCAAATAAGAGTTCAACAACCTCTTAGCCTTCTAAAGTCTGCAGACCTAAACAAGTCACTTGAGGAATCACAAACAATTACAAGAATTACAAAGTGTTTTACTAGATGCTTCTAGATAAGCAGTATAAACACACTTTAAGAATAATGAAAGATAACCACACAATATTGAGCAACAACTCTTGTATGGAAAATATTTCTTACAACAATAATGGTGAATAATATTCAGATTATGAGAATGTTGTTGTATCAAAGTTGTGTGTTCAACAAGTTGTAGGGAGGCCTTTCTATAGCACTTGAGATGATAATGTTGGGGGAAATCAATAAAGATTTCGTGCCAGCTGTGGGAGTTAAATGTAGTAAATTCCTTGTCCTTTCCATAGCAGTTTTGAAGCATAATCAAATGTTTCCTTAAAAGGGTTGTACTACAATTTGAATGCTTCCGGGCGAAGTTTATGATCAGGTGATATCTGATGGTGTGGTTTTGAGCATGTGTCAGAGTGAAGTGAGAATGATCAGAGTTTTTAGAGTTAGAGTCTTCAAATATCTTTTGTAGAGTCTTCAGATATCTCTTGTAGAGTATTCAGAATCAGAGCTAGAACTTCAGTGTTAGATTCTTCAGGCGATTTCTCCTCAGATGTATTATGTTCATAGTCAGATCTTTATATTGGGTCAGTGTTTCTGGGTTAATGCAGATGTCAGATATTCGTTTCATCGGAGTCATTTTAACTTAGAATCCTGCACACTTACAAAAAGTTTCATTCTTTGTTATCATCAAAACTTAGAGATATATTGCAGAATCAAAATCTTGTTCTAACAATCTCCCCCTTTTTGATGATGACAAAACTTAGAATTTTGACGAAACAGTAAGTACTTTCAGAGATACTAAATTGAAAATGATTAGAGTCAGATAGAGAAGTGACTCCCCCTGAGATTAGTAATCTCCCCATAAGTTTGATACTTAATTTTTTTTAAAGATATTTTGTATCAGATATGAGATTTTTGGGTAGAGAAATTCTTACAAGATTTTCTTAGGTAGCTTGACTTGATTTAGTAGTTTCTCAAATAAGGATTCAGTTTCCCTTGGTTCAGATAGATCCTGAAAAATGGCTTAGACTATGCAATAATTTTATGTCAGAATGTAATCAGTGTATTTTTTAGAGTTAGATAAATTACTTCATCAAAAGACTTCTATTTAATTCTCCCCCTTTTTGTCAGACTCAAAAAGTAAGTAATTCAAAATTTCATTGATAAGAAGAAAAAAAATTCACATAGTACAGCGAGAAAAGAAGCAAAAGAATAAGCCTTAGAGACAAAGACACTTATAAAAAAGATACATAGAAATCCTAGAGTGTCTAAGGGTTAGGTGAAAAAGGTATCCTCTGAAATAGCTCAACTAGAAGGTTCTGAATGCTGGAGTTGACCTGATCTATTTGTCGAGTCTGGCTCTGACCAGTTGTTGTTCCTTCTGCAACTCTTCTAGAGTCTGGATGACTAGAGGGGCAAGTCAGCTATTGATGACTCTCATTGAGTCAGAGAAAGCTCAATGGTCTTCTCAGCAGCTTCAACGACTTTCTGAGCAGCTTCAGCGGGCATTGCTGCTTCTGCTTCAGCTTTCTCTCTGGTTGCAGCTTTTGCAGTTGCTTTCTCAGTAACCTCCCTGGCATATTTCTCTGTTGCTTCCCTTTCTACCTTCTCAGTTGCTTCCTTCTCCATACGAGCCTTCATCTTTTCCTCAGCACCTCTAATAAAGTCATTTCTGACTTGTTCAGATAGGCCCTTCAATTTGAAGATTTCAGAAGTCATCCATCTGATGAATCCGTTCTAGTTAGTCCTTACTTCAGAAGGATTTTTACTGGTGATAGATTCATTAGAGAGCTTCTTGAACTTGGAAGCTGAACTATCTATGAATTTGGATAATGCCTCATAAAATGTGGGTAGTGTGAGTTCGAGTTTAGAGGGTTCAGGAATCAGTTTAGAGGGTTCAATAATCGGTTCAGAGGATTCTGGTACAGACTGAGTTCTTTCAAGTTCAGTTGTGGCTTGAAGGCCTTCAAGGTTTGGGGAAGGTGGGCTAGGGTTATCTGAACCTGAGTGTTTAGAGTTAGAAGTGAGGTCATAATAAGGAGGGGAGATGGGGGTGGTGGAGAGGGGTGGTGATAAAGGGTTCGCTGAACATGATGGCTTCAGAGTGGAGGATAAATGTTGTTTGGAGGTTGAAGAGAGGTAAGGGAGATGAAGGTGTGATGGTTCTGAGAGGGATGAGGTCAGAGGGTGTGGGTTCTGATAGGTTTGGTTCAAAAAGGGTTGGTATAGATGTTGTTGGTTTAGATGAGGTAGGGAGTGTGGTTGTTGGTTGTTGAGATTTATATTTTTCTTTGGGAGTTATGATATGTGTGGTATGTGGAGTGGAGGATGTTGTAATTGTGGTTGAGAGTGTGGGGGTGGTAGAGGGAGTGATGAGGAAAGTCGCCTAGATCCAGAGGTATGTGAAGCTTCTAAGATAGATAACTTACTAGAAGGTGCTGAAGAAGAGGTTAAAGGAACTAGCTTCTTCTTGGTCGCTGAAGACTCTCCCAGCTTGAGAATCTTCTTCTTCTGAACTTTCGTCTTCTGAGAAGGTTCCCTCGTTCTCTTCAGGAAGTTTGGAGGATGATCTAGGAGCGAATCCAAGATGAAACCAGAGATGTCATACCCTCGAGCTTCCAGATCTTATAAGTAACAAGTTATGACTTATGGAGGATCACTTTTGGTGAAGAGATACATCTCATTAGCTTTCTCTCTTTGGTCCTTCAAAGCTTCCTATGAGGTGTTTCTGGTGGGTTTGACACGAACCTTGTCAATTAATCCCATACTCTTCATATTCCTCCCATTGAGAGGCTTCCCAACGTCCACTGTGAGATATTCCATAAGATTCAGAGAGATGAGATGATCCACAAGACCATTCTCAATAAGAACATCAGAGATCAACCTGCCCAAAGGGATGTAGTTCATTGGCTTCATGTTGTTCTTGGTGTCTCTAACAGAGTCTCTTAGATATTTGAAGAGAAGATAAGGTGGGTTGAGCTTCAGACCTTTGTGCAGATAGTAGAGGATGCACTTCTGATCTGTGTTGATGTTATCAAAAGAGCTGGATTATGGAAGATGCTGGATGCATCCCAGAATTATCTTGAGCCACACCCTCAGATTCTTGTGAAGCTCTTGATTCTTGGAGGATGTTCTTTCTTCAGGGTTCTGAGAGAAGATGGTGGGGATGATTTCCTAGGACATATACTTAGCCCTAGGGTTTATGTTGTAAATTCTTCTTCCCCTAGCCTTCTCCATGTTCAGAAGTGTAGCAATGGATTTTTCCAATGATTACCATCTTGATGCCCAGAACATGAGAAATGATGTAGTAATCATCACAGTTAGTGAATCTCCAGAGTTCTTTCACCAAGTTTGTGTAGATATGGCCATAGAGACGGTTGAAGTAGGTGAGCCAACCTTGATTTTGTAGTTATAGCGTTAGATCCATACCATTTTCTTTGAGGTTGTCAAAGTCCACCAGCAACTCACAAAGAACTTCAAGTTATTTAAATGGAGTTGAGAGGTTTATGTGGGCTGGATTATCAAGAACATGGGGTTCTTGATATGAGGTTGTTGTTTGAGTAATACTAGTGGATGCGACTTGTTGTGGGGATTCAACCTGTTGTTCATTGGCATTCAGCTGTTGAGAGAACTCGAACTATTGTTGTTCTTAAGCATTCATGATGAAGTTATTGTGAAGGATATGAAGAGAAGTTGCAGAGAAGAGTTGTAGGTTTTAGGTTTGTGTAAGTAGTGAGGAGTGAAAGTGTGAAAGTGGGAGTCGTGGGAGAATATAAACAAAATTAACATATTTTCACACACAAACAGTAACGTGAGAAGGAACACAAAATTAATTGTTGCGAAAAAGGAGTTTTGACAATCATGGGAAAAATTAAATGCAGCTAATGATGGGAGTCTAATCTCAATAATTGCACACTGCTCGAGGGGATATCAACAGTTTGGCCCTTGAGTTCTATGCTAGACAGGTGTATAGAAGAGCAACACTTTTGAGGGAACACGTGTTGATGTCTCCAGAGTCAAGAATACCAAAAGGTTTATGACTAAAGAGGTTTCTGATAAAGATATCTTCTAACTTGTAGAAGTATCAGAATCAGAATCAGATAAACATCATATGCTTGAGTCAGAGTCTAATTTTACATCAGAGATGAGAAACACAGGTTCAAGGTTATTTTGGGAAATGTACCATATTTAAAATTTTCAGAATGAAGAGAAATCTATCTTCAGCTAAGGGTTTTGTAAAGATATCAGCCCATTAGATATTTGATTTACTCCTTGAATATATCCAACAAAAATATATGACTTGGTTTATTATAAATTGAAATTTAAATCTCTTTTGAATATGATTTGATATTCACAAATGTTCAATAAATCATATAATCAAATTTTTAAACAAGTAGCAATAAAACATAATTGACTCTTCTCAAAAGATTCTTTTAAAATACAATAATCTAGGACCTGTTGCACAAGGCCTAGATGTCATACCAACACGCTGGAGCGTCGCTCCTAACACGTGTGCCTTTTTCAGTTTCATACAGCTTTAGCAAGCTATACCAATCTTGAATACATGGGAACTTCTCCAAGGCGTTGTTTTGGTAAATTCAGCCAATCCAATATGAACAATAATCTCACCCTTTGGAAAATTATGGTAAAATAACTCTTCAAGATAAATACAATTTCTTCCATTAGAAAAATCAACAACCAATAGAACTAGTGGATCTTCATAGAATTCCATCATCAGCAACTATCTTCCATGTATCATAGTTTAAGTACCAACAGCAGCAGAAGTCGGAAGCGTAAATGTTCAGATGCTTACATATAATCCATTCAGTTTCTCCGAACCAAATTGACAATCATGCATCATTCACAAACTTAGTCATGCATGAATCTAGTATCACATAGTTAGTAACCTATAATCCTACTAACTAATATATATCAGTATTCAACCATTCAAATACGTAGTTATGTACACATAATCAGTTAGTAGTTGATATCATAATATGCAATGAATACTACTAACATTGATAGATCTGTTTTCACAAATACAAGAATAAGGACCAGATGTCATGTCCGATGCTTCAGCATGGAGCACAACATTAGAAATCCCTAGAGATAGTTAGTACCAAAAAGAAACCAGCTCTTGGCAACTACTACTCCCACTTTTCGCCATAATTTGGCAAAGGGTTAGTTTTTCAAACTAGCGCCTAGAATTCAGTCATGCATAAGTTAGTATGTTAGCATATACACATCCAAAACATGAGAAACAACTCGCACAACATTAGATTTGTCTTAATATTACAAAGATAAATAGGCTATAGAGCCTTTATAAGTCCAAAAACATAAAAGGGCCAAAACACCTAAGCTAGAACATCTGAGCTTATTCTTCAATCCATCCTCTGCAGTTCTTGTAAGCAATCTAGTTGTTATCCACCTTTGAGTCAGAATCATGTTTTTGAGCATGTCACTTCTTCACAACCTTCTTCTCAGTTGTATAGGATCCAACAAATGATTCACCTGATGCTTCTCCACCATTTGCAACATAATCAATCTCCTTATTCATCATTTCCTCACTATATATTTCAATAGCTTTCATGAAGGAGTTTCCCTTATCAGAGGATCTCTTCATTGAGTTAACAGACTTTTGACTCATTTTGAAAGAGACAGGCTGTTATGGAATAGAAGCAAGAGAAGTATTGCTGAGAATTGAAATTCTTGCTTGTAACGATGGTCCAAATAAATGGGCTTTGGAAACAAGTTAAATATGTATTGTTCCATGTGCAGCACAGACTGAGAGAGAGAGAGAGAGAGAGAGAGAGAGAAACCCCCTCCATACCTCCCCATCATTGATTGCTATTGATTCTCACAATATCAAACATCAAGAGTATACCTTAATGTCATAGTGAGACTTCTATCCAACGTTTTTCCAATTTCAATGTGTTCAGGAGCTTCCACGTTTTCTTTAAATAATTCCCTAATGAAGTGATGACACATGTCAAGATGCTTGTTTCTACTCTGTTGACCTGGAATTGTTGAAAACTTTATAGTTAGTAGGATGTTCAAGACTGATGTCATGGCATCTTATTCCACATTAGACCTTTTTACCACTTTCTTTACCCTGTGTAATTGTTGTATGAAGTTCCTTCAGTACTAGGTACAACTTCATCAGAAGGTAAGCTCACATTGATTCGCTCCTTGTTGTCCCGAGATATGATGTTATTTGAAATAAGAGAGCATGTTTAGATGTACTCATTATGTTACACTCCTGACTTAACATGATGAACTTCTTGCCTTTCACAAAGACTTCCTTCAGCAGTTGTAGCATTTCCTTGAATGTCAACACTCCTTTTGTCATCTCCTTTTCAAGACATATTTTTTTATGGTACAACCACATCCTCTTCAGTAGGCTTTCTTCAACTAAGAAAGGAATTTTGAGTGTGAGAATCTCTTTAACATTTAGCCTTCTCTGGATGTTGGACCTCCTGATTAAGGCATTTGCTTCAACATCTGGTTTAGGCGCTCTAGTTTCTTCACAGTCATCAATAACAATTTTCTCATTCTCTCTCTGAGTAGGGAACTTAGTTACCACCAAGTTAATCATGATTTCCGGCACATCTAGAGTGACATCATTATTTTAATCTTTGAGCAATTGATTATTCCTCCAAAGTCTAGTGCATCTTCTTTCTTTGGAATCACTTGAGCAACCCTTCATTTTCTCTTCTTGGAGATCAAAAAGATAGCAAATATATTTTATTATGTTACACTCATGCTTAATCAGGCTTTGTTGAACAGTTTACACTGTCCTACATTCCACCATAGTGCATGTCATCAAATCCTCACAGTCTCTTATGTTGATATCAGGAGTTACATTCTAATGGAAATTTAGGAGGGTACTTTCCAAATCCATATCAACAAGTATCATCATAACTACACCTATAGTTTTTTCTTCATCATTATGTGGTAGCATATCATTCATAGATTATGTTTCCTTTGAGATGATCCTAGTAGTACAATATAGAAGAATACTTTTATTCTTGCTCATCACTCCTTTCTCACAATGTGACCTTATATGTCCATATATACCACAATGGTGACATATCAGAGGTTGTTTCTGGTTCTTATTATGATGAGGTGCCATATGTTAACCATGATGTTGTGACATGTGATCCGACTTCATAACCTCAATCTTCTTTTTAACCTTCCATGGGGGATTATTCATCTCTTTCATATCTCCAACCTCTATTATTTCATCTCTTTCATTTCTCCAACCTCGATTATTGGTTGAAACTCATTACAAGCCTAAAAATGAAAAATTATGATATAACCCTATTTAAGGGAATGAAAGAATCTTGTTTGGAGTTGTGTTAGGTTGAATTAACACAAGTTTAATGTTTCATAGTTAAAAATTTCAAATTCAATAGGCATCACCTTAAGTTATTCCATGAGAGTCCTTCATTGGAAGAAGAAAATGTAGAAGAGCTATCATTGGGAAAGGCTACTTATACAGTCATTTATTCGTCTTGACTCATTAGGTGTGTTCTTTCCTCTCTCTCTCTCTCCTCTCTTATTTTATGTTTGCTTCTTTCATTGAGGATCATGTGTGTCTTAAGTGTGGGGGGAGGAAATCATTTACTTGTGTGTTTTCTTGTTTTCTATTTACTTACTCTTTTTTTTTTAAGTTTTACAACTGCATGTTGTTTCTTTGACTTTTAGGTTACAATTGTGAGTATTTTCCTAGTTCTATTGACTAAATACTTGTTGTTTGATGTGAGTGATTTGTTACGAATTCTTAATATGTTAAGTATGACTAAATTCTGAGTTGTGCATCATTTGTGGTAGATCATTAACCTTTGTGAGATTTTGAGCCTAAAATCTTAAAATACAAAAAGATAATCAAAATTTGCATCACACCAAGGTCATCACATGTATAAATAAGCTTCTTAACCAACTAAGCTTGTAATAAACCAATTTATGTGTGTCTAGAATCATATATATTAAACTGTTAAATTTCGGTAGAAAAACATAATACAATAGCAAAAGAGATACATAAGTACATAAATCTTTCCTACATTACGTCGTGTGCACCGAAGAGTACAAAATATAACTTAGAGTCGTCATAAAGTACAAACCAGACAACAAAGTTATGATAATCTTCTTATGAATCTCATATTGTCTTCTTTCCTTTACCTTTAGCTATAGACTACTCGCTTGTAAAAGATTATGATTATAACAAGGTGAGAATAAACTATCTCCGTCGAGTTCTCATATCTTAGGAGTCCTCTCGGTAATTAGGAATTTACCTAATTATTAATCTATGGTTCTTCACCTTAATTTATTATCATCTCACATAACACATGTTATAAAAGAAAGTATAATCATATTACAAATCACAAGAGTCCCGAATCATCGAATTTATAAGAATATGGTCTTATGATTATCCGCATTCCTCCTTTTAGGGCTTTTATAGTCAAGGAATGGACAACCATACATACCTGCATTTTCTGATGTTGGGTCTGCTACCCTTAACGAAGAGTATATCAGTTTATCTACCTACCTATTTTTGGGATTACTACCCTCAGGGTATGATATACCAGACTTATTCAACTTTCCTAGAATTTGAGCATCTACCTTTCCTAATTTTGGGGTAGCTGCTCTCGTGGAGCGATAGACAAAGTTTATGTATTGTCTTAGAACTAAGTGTTCCAAAACTCATTTCAAATCATACTACATGCTAATTAATTATTTTAATGACTCTTAGCATATCATATAAAATCACTAGAAGGACGGAGCCTTCCCAAAATCACCAAACAAGGTTAAAACAACATTTTGGGCCTGGTGACGGTCTGGCAGTCGTGGCCATGATGGTCGTTACCACAAGACGCCCAGAAAGTAGTGACATGTTTGTTACGGTGATGGTCATCACCCATCATAGTGCTCTTCATTGGGCTTTGGGTCTTGACGAGTAACCTGTCTTCACTTGATAACGATCGTCATCTGGATTGGGACGTGACGGTTAGACCGTCACGGCGTCCATAACGCATTTTCTGCATAAAACACCTGAAACATACCACAAACAATAAAAAAAAACCAATCCTAAAACTATCACTTAGAAAAAAAGCAATACCACATGTTATAACACAACAAACTTCAACAATAACCCATCAAACAAAAGCGAATAGTAAGGATTTGAAGCAACAGATATACATTTCAGAAAATCAAGAACACTCTAAAACCCCCAATTTTCTTCTAACATGCAAATTCCCAAAAATAGAGTTTTGTACCCATCTAACTATGGAACCCCGCCTCAATTAAAACATGGAAATTCAGATTGGGATGAAGATGATGATGATGAAAGAATCTTCAAGATTTAATAGAGCATGAAATTTCCCCTCTTTTCCACTTTCTTCTTCTTTTCTTGTTCTCTCTCTCTCTCTTTCTCTCTCTCTCTCTCTCCATTCTATTTCTTTTCATTCTGATTTTTAGGATGTGAACAAGAAAAAAGAATGTGGTTTTCTACACAAAATGGTCTTAATAAGATCTCCTTAGAAAATTTCAAATTTTACCCTTAACTTAACCCAATATTTCCAATTATGCAACTAGATTCTAGTAACTATGAGATTATTCTCTTAATCTCATTTAAGTGCCACTAATCCAAAGTATTCTCATTAATTTGCTAGTCAAAAGATTGCAAATTTTCTTAGGTGAAATTGGGGTATTACATCCACCCCCATAAATTGAAATTCTTCCTCAAACTTGTTCTATCATCAGGATGGAAAAACTTTTACGTTTTTGGATCTAGCTAACACGGCTTTGCTCAGCTGCTACTCTCCTTCCACTTCATAAAGTTTCCTTCACCAGGGTACAAAATCCATGGATAAATGTGAGCCTCCAACGTATCTTCATTGATGGTCTTCATCCACTAGCAACATCCTTAATTCTACTTGGTCTAAGAATTCTCTTATTCTTGATTCTTGCCCTTCACTGGGAATTATGCCTATCTTGCCTTACTATCCTTTACATGTTAATATCCTAAAATTAGAAGGATAACTACCCTGATAGGGTAAGCAAATAGTCCCACTCTAAACTCTTTTACAAACCTACCTCTTCCGACGTGCCATTCAGATTTGCTTGGCAGCAAAAATTCCATGAAGTTTGTAACCTTTATGCCCTTCGAGATGTGTTGAACGACTATTCCCACATTTTGATATTGCCTATGTCTCTTCTCCTAAGAGACTCTTTAGTCTTAATACATGTCTTACGATTCGGTTACTAATGATTTATCAGTCTTCACTTAGTTCGTTGATGTTCCAGTAAATGTTTAACTTTAGCTGCCACAAAACTGATTGCATTCCATGCAATTGAACTATCTCCAAAATGATGTGTCTCATTGAGTAAATAACCTTGTTCGTGGTCTTAACGGAAATGAAGTGAGCCTATTTGGTCAATTTATCAATGATTACCAAAATTGAGTCACGCCCATCAAGCGTAAGCGATAACCTCCACTAAGAGAATCCCTTTATGTACTCTCCCAATTCCACTCAGTGATATCTACTAGTTCAAACAAATTTCTCAGACTCTGGTGTTCAACCTTCACTTGCTCGTATACTACTAACCGAGCCACACATTTTGTCCCATTATCTTCTTTATGGACCGCTCAAACGTTCTTCCTCAGATCATGATGCATCTTTGAAGAATCAAGATGAGTGGAAGGATTACTCTTACGGCTTCTTCCAAAAGCTTCCTCGAACCTGAATCTACAGGTAGCCACATCTTTCAATTGAATAAAGAAAAATTCATTCATGGGTTGGGTAGTACCCTGTAAGACCCCAATTTTGACCCTAAGATCCCTCATGGCATAGTAACATTGCATTTGCGTAGCCTCAAGGATCATGAGCATCTTGGTTCGCTTTTCCTTTGGGTGGGACTCCTTGTGATTGGTTTGAGATCACCAAGCATGCTTGAATTATACATCATTGTTTCTCTTACTTTTTTTTACTAAAAAAAAAAAAAAAAAACGAGAAAAAGAAAATGAAAAAAAAAATGAATAAATAAATAAATAAATAAATAAATAAAATATAACAAAAAAAATTTGGACTTGGGCCTCTCTCATTTGAGCCCACAGGTCCACAAAAGCCAGATTATAAATTTAGAGTTTCAGTGAAACAAAAGGACATGTCATTCCTATTACCCTGGCAGGAAAAAGAAAGTGAGAGAAGAGCTAACAGAGTTCAGAGCAACCTTCAGAGGCTGAAGGGAACTCATCGGCAAAGAACCAATTCCCTCTCATATAAACCCTCAGATTGCTCTGCAAACCTCACGGGTGCAACTCAATTTCAATTGATCCTCCCCAATCAGGTATGCCCTATTTCCACTACTTTATACTTTCAACCTGAAATTTTTTGATACCCTTTTAATGTATGTGTTTGACAAGAGGTTTAGGCCTCCTGCCCTTGGTTGCTTTTTGTGAGTTTTTTTTGTGAATTTTAATGGCATGATTCATGTGGTTACATTTTGATTTGGGGGCAACTCTTGATTACCCTATCTTGTTTCTCTAACCTGTTTGTTGAGTTTTTTTGTAAGGACTCACATGACTCTTGCAGAGATGGCCTGGTGTTCCACTTTATTTGTGGGGATACCCCCTGGAGGTTTATTCCGATTACCTGTGCTTAATGGCTTGAGATATTTGTTTGTGACTGCTTATTCCAAAGGATGGGAGCTACTTGGATCATCAATATGATCTCAAGAGGGGAACTCCTAATGTGGGTTTATTTTCTTTTCCCTTATCTCTTGTATGTTTAGGAATTTAACCCTTCTTCTTTTCTTTTTTTTTCCCCATTCTAACCCAAGCCAAAACTTTTTGTGCAAACAATAACTTTTGTTTTCAACATTAGAAACCTAAGCCTTATGCTTTTGATTTTCAAACTTATTTTTCATAACACTTATCCTGAATTGAACCTTTTAATCCATTTTAACCATATTTTTGTAAATACTTTTAATTGGTAAATATAACCCATTCAAATACTTTTTGTGGTTTCAATGGCCACCTTCTTAATCAAACCCCTTTTTTATAACCATTAGCTATTAGGTTTCAATTATCCTTGAGGTAGATATAATACTCACCTTTATCCTTAGTGATGGACAATGAGTCTTCCATGCTTATTATAGGGTTAACCCCTCACTAGCATGTCGAAGCTATCCTCACATGGTGGATTTGTGGTTTTAGGTTGAGTTTTCTCCCTTTGATAACAAAAGACCTTAAGGTTTTTGGACCAATCAATTCACCAACTTTTTTTTGAATTTTTTTACCCCGAACTATGAGGTTTTGATCCTAATCTTTTTTTAAGATGGTACGTAGGCAATGGGTTCATCCATTCAAACACAAAATGTAAATAAATTTGTATATTCTTTTCTCATCCCTTCAATCATGTTTGCACAAATAAATTTTCACAAAAAAAAAACAACAACCTTTGCAACAAATGTGAAAAGGGCTCCCTAGGAGTATCTAGGATGCTTTGGGTGCCTAACACCTTCCCATTGCATAACCAACCCCCTTACCCAGATCTCTGACATTTTTACTAGTTTTTGATTCGATAAAACTTTTAGGTTTTTGTTCGCTTTCTAACTATTCCTTTGGATAAATAGTAATGCGGTGGCGACTCGACTTGTATGATTTAACTTGGATTTAGTCAATATCTCTAATGGTAACGAATACCATGCTACAGAAAAATGGCGACTCTGCTGGGGAAGAATAATTTGCCTAGTGGGTTTTGCCTACTTTTTGTGACATATTTTTGTGCAATTTGGGATTACTGTATTGTATGTAATGATTGAATTGTTTGATGATCTTCGTGAGATGAGTTCTATACCCGAACTCGAGTTCACTTAGGATAGGAGATTGGCATAGTCTTGTCGACTTGTGTGGAGTTATTCCTTAGCAAGTTGACTTGCAAGTCCATTCACTTGGTGGAGGTTATGTTGGGATCAATAATGTCACACAAGTAAGTTGTGGTTAGTTATTACTTTTCCAATATAGACCTTAGAAGCCAAGCACCTTAGTTTACCAAACCCATCTTGACCTATGCTTAGGATGTAGTGCGAAGGTCGTTCAAGTGTAAGATTTGATACGATTGTTACGCGATACTACACTCATAAGAGTCTCTCTTGAGAATATTTTTGGAATACGAGTAGTCGTTTCTCCGATAATATCCAAAAGATGGGATGATGACTATGGGAACCTCTTGTAGAACATGTTTGGCAGGTTTAAACCTTAGTACACTCCATTTTGGGTGGTTCTTAACCTAAACTCCATGCTCGTGACTTGCAACAAACCCTTGATTCATGGTTGATTCGTTCAGGTATCCTTAATATCAATGGAACTTGGGTGTTGATAAGGTGTAAACCATAATCCACCAAAATGGATGATTGATATTAAGGATAACATGATCCATCCCATGACCTTTGTTTGGTGTGCTTTGTTTGATCCTTGAGTGTGATTGTTGCATTCATGCATTCATGCACCCATTTGCATTCATATCATCAAAATAATAAGAAAAATTTCAAGGAACTTAAGGGGGTTTATTTGCAAAATTTTCAGACATGGAAAGACAAAGAAGGAATACAAAGAAGTACAGTTTCGGACAACCAGACTTGAAAGAGTTAAGGAATTTGACATCTTATGTATTAGATCCCTTGGGTTTCAAGGCTCGTTTTGGGAAGCTTCTTACTCTTCTGACCACTCAGGTGGATGAAGGATTGATGAGTGTATTGGTGTAGTTTTATGATCCCTTGTACCGTTGCTTCACGTTTCCGGATTTCCAGCTTTTGCCTACCCTTGAGGAGTATGCTTATCTTGTGGGTACACCTATTCTGGATCAGGTGCCGTTCAGTGGCTTGGAGAGTATTCCTACTTCACAAGAGATAGCAGACATGTTACACATAGATGAATCTCTGGTTGGTGCTCATATGACTACCAAAGGTGGAATTCAAGGTCTCCCTTATGAGTTCCTCATTGCTCAAGCTACTATGTATGGGAAGGCCATGAGTGAGGACGCCTTTGAGGCCATATTTGTACTTCTCATCTATGGGCTAGTGTTATTCCCCAACATCGACAAGTTTGTGGATGTGAACGCTATTAGGATTTTCTCTACTCTTAATCCTGTTCCGACTCTGTTGGGCGATACCTATTTCTCTTTGCATATGAGGAATGCAAAGGGTGATGGCGTCATTGTGTGTTGTTTGCCTCTGTTGTATAAGTGGTTTATTTCTCACTTACCTTAGACGGTCGCTTTCAAGGAGAACAAGGAATGTCTACGGTGGTCCACGAGACTTATGTCTCTCACTAATGATGATATCTCTTGGTATAACCATGTGTATGATGGTGTGCAGATTATTGACTCTTGTGGCGAATTCTCCAATGTACCTCTTCTTGGTACATGTGGTGGGATTAACTACAATCCTGTTTTGGCACGTCAGCAGCTTGGGTTCCCCTTAAAGGATAAACCCAATAACATTCTGTTAGAGGGTGTATTCTTTCAGGATGGTAAAGATCCCCAAGGCTTGAAAGCTAGGATGGTCCGCACTTGGCGCAAGATTCATAAGAAAGGAAGGAAGGAGTTGGGTCCTAAGAATTGCATCGCTTTGGAGCCTTACACTGCTTGGGTATGGAGGAGAGCTTCTGAGTATCTCATGCCTTATGAGTATCCGAGACCTACACCTATGATTATGGTTGGGCTTTCAACCCTCCCTAATCAAGGAGTAGAGGAGTTGAGAGACGAAGACCGTTCACATGCCTAGATCCGTGAACGTGAAGAGTTGCTTCAGCAGATTAAGGAGAAGGATGTGTTGATTGAGTTTCTTGAGCATCAGGTTATTGATGACCCTGATGATGTATGGACTTCTCTACTTCCTCAGTCTTCTAAGTTCTGGAAGAGGAAGCATGATCGACTCGCCAAAGAGAAGGCCGATATGGAGGCAGCCTACGAGAGGGAGGTGAAGAGGCTTCGCGCATCTTATCTTCCTGTGTCCCGAGCTTTAGATGATTGTTTCTAGGGATCCATAGGATGATTATTTGATATTATTTGATATTATTTTCCCATTGCCTACGTTGCACTTCTTTTCCCTGATATTATTTGATGAGATATTTCCATATGTGATAAAATGCTTAATATTTCCAGGATTTGCAAATAAAACTCTAAAGTTCCTTTGAAATAAAAAACAAATCATATGCACAAGCATTGCATGCATCATATGCATAAGCAGGTTTTGTTTCCGGTCCCTTGCCCTATGGTCTAACTCTGTGCCCTTCATTTATTTTGAAGACAAGCTGACTCACCCGTACTACACTAGAGCCAACTCTGCAAGACTGATGGATCATCTAGAACAAGAGAACCGTGAACTGAAGGAGGAAGTGGCCAGATTGACTGCCCTAATGGAGTCACTCATGGCTTCCCAGATCCAGTCTTCTCCGACACCTTCAACTCCTCCTCAGAGGACAGTTATCTCCAAGATTGTCTCCTCAACTGTGCCCGCTGCCAGTATGCACTTTGTTCCAACAGCCATGCCAACCGGGTTCCCATGGGGGATGCCTCCCAATTTCATGCCTGAGGGTCTTGTTCCAGCCTTTGCTTCTATGTCGGCATCTAGCCTGGTCCTTGCTGTTCCTCCTCCTGTCGTGCATACTTTCCCCAGGGTAGACGACACCATCTATCATTCTGAGCCGTCTGAGGGTCCAGATGTTTATGAGAAGATGGATGCTATGAACGATCAGTTTCTTGAGCTTCGCAAGGAATTGAAAACTCTCAGAGGGAAGGATCTTTTCGGCAAGTCTGCTGCCGAACTCTGCTTGGTTCCAAATGTGAAGATCCCTGTGAAATTCAAGGTCCCTGTCTTTGAAAAGTACAAAGGAAATACTTGTCCTCTCAGCCAACTGGTCATGTATTCCAGGAAGATGTCAACTCAAACCGATAATGACCAACTACTCATCCACTACTTTCAGGACAGTCTGTCCGGTGCCGCTTTGCGTTGGTACATGGGTTTAAACAGCGCGAACATCCGATCCTTCAATGATCTTGGCGAGGCCTTCGTCAAGCAGTACAAATACAACGTGGATATGGCCCCCGATAGAGATCAATTGAGAGCCATGTCCCAAAAGGAGAAAGAAACATTTAAGGAGTATGCCCAGAGGTGCGAGAGGTGGCAGCACAGATCGTGCCTCCGCTAGAAGAGAAAGAGATGACTAAGATCTTTTTGAAGACATTAAGTTCTTTTTATTATGAGCGGATGATTGCTAGCGCTCCTTCTGACTTCACCAAGATGATAAATATGGGGACGCGTCTAGAAGAAGGGGTCCGTGAAGGACGGTTAACCAGAGAAGAAGGCTCTTCTGCCAAACGTTATGGGGCGTTTGCAAAGAAGAAAGATGGAGAGGCACATGCTGTGACCTCCCATGAGAGACCAAAAAAACCCTCTGTGATGAGGAAGACCGAGCGTCCCGCCGGTAACCAGCACCAGGTGGCTCATATAGCACCTGTTTTCAGAGACAATCAACAATATCAGCAACAACAGCTCCGTCCGCAACAGCAGGCCTACCAGCCTCGAAACAGTAATCAGACCCATACAAGTTACGAGAGGAAAAGGGTCACCTTGATCCTATTCCTATGACGTACGCAGAGTTATATCCCTCTTTGATAGAGAGGAAGTTGATTACTCCGAGAGACCCACCGGCTATACCTGCTAACCCCCAATGGTGGTATAAGCCCGAGTTACATTGTGTTTACCATTCTGGTGCTCCCGGCCATGACGTGGAGAATTGTTACCCTTTGAAGACCAAGGTTCAGGACCTTATGAGGTGTGGAACTCTGTGTTTTGAGGACGTAGGTCCTAATGTGAAGAAGAACCCATTGCCCGAGCATGGGAAATCTATTAACATGGTCCAAGGGTGCCCTGGCAAATACAAAGTCAAGTATGTCAGTCATATCCGACAATCTCTGGTCCAGATGCATCGTTTGCTATGTGACTACAGTCATTACAAGCATGACCATGATAGATGCCTAGTCTGCTCTGTTAACCGATTGGGTTGTTGCCAGGTGTAACACCCCAAAATTTGCCCTCCTCATTCATGCATTCATTTAGCATTTCATATTGCATTTCATCATGTCAATCAGAATTAGATCCAAGAAACTTTTTAAAAAAAAAATGAAACCGATTGATTGTGACTTCTGGTGCTTCTGACATTTCTTTTTCTGCTTCTTCAGATTCTTTGGTCTTTTCGTCAGAACCAGCAAGTGTTATCTCCATATCGGCAAAATTCTCAACTAGCTTTGACTTTTCAGAGTCAAGCTTATCATAAAATCTGGCATGTATTTATTCTTCCATAATTTATGTTTCTGTATTGTACTTTATATCCTTTAGAGTGTTATGAGTATCTTAACATAATACACTTTTGTGCCTTAGAGTAAAACTTGTTCAGATTATCTTTAGTATTCAGAATAAGACAAGAACATCCAAAAGGATGAAAATAAGAAATGTTGGGTTTTCTTCCCTTGCACAATTCATAAGGTGTCTTCTCCATAATAGATCTGATAGTTATTCTATTTTGAATGGAACCCGTTGTATTCACATCTTCATCCGAGAAGTACTTAGCCATATTTATTTCATTGATCACGGTTCTGGCCAGTTCCTGTAGACTCCTATTCTTCCTTTCTACAACTCCATTTTGTTGTGGAGTTCTAGGACAGGAGAAATCACGAGATATTCCATTTGAGTCAAAAAGTTCTTCAAAAAGTTTGTCTTCAAATTCGCCACCATGATCACTTCTAACTCTGATGATTTTAGAGTCAAATTCCATTTTCACTTTTGAGCAGAAGCTAGTGAACACATAATGTGACTCATTCTCGTGCCTTAAGAATTTTACCCATGTCCAATGACTACAATCATAAATAATGACAAGTCTATATTTCTTACCATTCACTGACACTGTCTTAATAGGTCCAAACAGGTCAATGTGTAATAGTTCCAGAGGCTTAGAGGTAGAACCAACTTTTTTTTAAAGTTGTTTTAGAAAATTTTCCTTTCTGACATGCTTCACAAAGAGCATCTGAAGAAAACTTTAACTTAGGTAGGCCTCTAACTAACTCAAGTTTATTTAGCGAAGAATATTTGAAACAAGTTAATGTGACCCGAAGCATCTATGCCACACCCATTGCTCTTCATTTACAGACATTAAACATTTTACATTTTGATCTTTCAAATCTGAAAGCTTTATTTTGTAAATGTTGTTCTTCCTCTTTCCAATGAAAAGGATTGTGCCATTTTTCTGATTAGCAGCTTTGCACATTTTTTGATTAAAGATTATATCATAACCGTTATCACTTAATTGACTTATGGATAATAAGTTATGCATTAATCCCTCAACATGAAGAACATCAGAAATTGGGGGAAGTGATCCATTACCAACTGTATCGGAACCTCAGATTCTTCCTTTCTGATTTCCTCTGAAACCTACGAAGCCAACATCTTTAAGTTCTATGTTTTGGAACATTTGCTTTCTTCCCGTCATGTCTCGTGAGCATCTAGAGTCCAGGTACCATGATTGGTGTTTTAACTCTACTGCACAAGATATCTGCAACATACACTATTTTATCTTTTGGTACTTAGAATCTTTTGGGTCCTTTAGGATTAGTTCTCCCATAGTTTCTGAAAACTTTGGGGTTTCTTGCATTATTAAATTTATGTGTTTGCGCAGGTGTGTAATGATAATAAAAGGGAGATTTAAGTTTATTTTCTGCAGAACGTTTTAGATTATCTTCATCAGAGTCATATCCAATTCCTCTTTTCTTATTATGACTAACACCACAAATCATAGAAGCCATTTTGCTTCTTTCAAGTAAGTTGTTCAGAAATTTATGAAAAGCCTTTTCATATTTCTATATGACGGTGTCAGAAATAGGTGGAGCTTTAGAAAAAGTTTCTTCAAGTTTTGAACATTTTATCGTTGAGAATTCATTTTATTTTTAAAGGATAAAATTATTTTCTTTAAGTTCAGAAACTTCTTTCTCAAGCTTATCACACTCTTCAACAGTCTCTTCATGAACCTTTTTTAGGTTTTTGAATTTTTGTCGAAGCTTCTGATACAAGCTCAGAGATTCTGATGAACGGGCTTCCAGATCAGAATGAGAAAAGTCAGAGAATACCTCTTTAGATTCAATCTCTCTTTCAGATGAACTTTCAGATGTAGTGACCATGAATGCAACATTTGCTTGCTCCTATTCAAAATTAGATTTTGAAGCTTCAGATTCAGAGTCGTCCCATGTTGCCATGAGTCCTTTCTTCTTTGATTTGAAGGAGTTTTTATTAAAACTTTCCTTTCTAGAACGGTCATTATTTAGCTTTGGACATTTATTTATGTAGTGTACAGGTTCTTTGCATTCGTAGTAGGTTATTTCCTTGTAGGTCTGCCTCTGGAAGTTGAGTCTGGACAATCTCCCTTTTGTCTGGGCCTTCTGAAGTTGTTATTTCTTTTCTTCCAGAGCTGTTTGATTCTTATGGAAATAAGATATAACTCCTCTTCATCATCAAAATCTTCATTCTCAGAGCCATCGTCATCTTCTTCTTCAGCTTGAAAGGCTTTGTTCGTTTTTGGCTTTCTTCGTTTTGATATGGACTTTAGAGCTACTGATTTGTTCTTCTTATGAGGTTCATCTTCCTCTAGCTCTATCTCTTAACTCTTGAGGGAGCTGATAAGTTCTTCAAGGCTTATGTTGTTCAGATCTTTCGATAACTTCGGAGTAGTAACCATAGGTCTCCATTTCTTTGGAAGACTTCTGATTATCTTCTTGACATGATCTGCTGTAGTATATCACTTTTCTAGAACCTTGATTCCTGCAACTAAGGTTTGGAACCTTGAGAACATTAATTCAACAAATCATCATCTTCCATTATAAAGGCTTCCAACTTTTGGATTAAGGCCAGAGCCTTAGTCTCTTTAACTTGATTATTGCCTTCGTGAGTCATCTTCAAGGATTCAAAGATTTCTTTAGTTGTTTCTCTGTTGGTGATCTTCTCGTACTCATTGTAGGAGATTGCGTTCAACAGAATAATTCTAGCTTTATGGTGAATCTTGAAATCACACTTTTGATCATCACTCATTCTGCTTCTTGGAATAGAGATACCAATAGCAGAAATGGGTGGTTCATAGCCATTTCCGACAATGTCAAATGATGTTTTTCTCACGATGGATCTCTCTGCACTGTTAAGTTTTTGATTCAAAAATCAATAACATATGCCGAAACTGTGACAACAATTAAAGGTGGAGAAAAATAAGAGAGGGGGGTTTGAATTGTTTTCACAATAACTAAAAAATTTTGCAACAACACACACACGACAGTAAATGCTAACAACACAAGAAATTTATCCTGGTTCGCTTGAAAATCAAAGCTACTCCAGTCCACCCGGCCAAGGTGATATCTCCTTTAATAAGGACTTAATCCAATAATCTCAATATATTACAAAAACGTCTAAGATTTTAACAACCTGTTAGCCCTCTCAAGTCTACAGACTTCAACAAGTCACTTGAGGAAAATCAACAACTTTAAAGAAATACAAGTGTTTTCTTTAGTGCTTCTAGGTAAGCAGCATGAACACAACTAAGGGCACGAATGAATGATCACACTATGAGCAACAACTTTTGTGTGATTACTGAATTTTGCAATAAAGAGTAATGAGTATGTAGATCAAAGTGGATTGTGAAATTCTTTTGTATTGTTTCTTCATATTCAGCATGATGATGATGGGGCGTTTATATAGAACTTTGGGATGATACCGTTGGAGGGAAGTTAATTGAGATATCTTGTCAATTATGGGACTTAATGACATTAATTTTCTTGTCTTTTCCATAGCAGTCTTGGAGCATAATCCAAAATTTCCTTATAGAGATTTGTACCATACTTAGAATAGTTCTTGATTAAGTTTCTGATTTTGATGAGTCAGATAATTTGTTGAGCGTGAATCAGATGATTTGTTTAGCGTGAATTAGAGTGAGCGGAGTCAGAGTCTTTGGGTAGAAGAATTATAGTCTTCAAATATTCTATTAACTATTCTTCAGATGGTTGTTTGTTGCATAGTCTTCAGATAGTTGTTCATTGAATATAAACTCAATAATTTGTTACAAATATTATAGAGACAAAATTTGGTATAAGCTGAACAAAAACCATTTTTATTAAACAATTGAGGGGTTAGAAAGGATGAAATACAATTTAAAATATCCAAAACAATACAAGAGGAAAACATCTAAGTCTATAAGTCCTAAGGAATCGCATCTGTAGAAGGTCTTGCTGCTGGCTGATGCTTCCCTTCTACCTCTTAAGCTGAGCTCTCTCGATCATAAGCTTCTCGATGATTCCCTTCCAAGCACCTGAGGTGGAAGGTATGTTGGAGTACTCATGAAATGGATGGACTTTATAGAGAAGTAAACCTTCTTGTTCCTCCTGTTTCTTAATAGCTTGTTGTTCCAGAATCTCAATTAAATCATCCTTCTCCTTTAGCAGTTGCTCCATCTTCATCTTATTATCAATCAAGACATGGTACTTACCTTCCCAAATGTCTCTTTCCAATTTCAACCTATCCAATATTTCTTGAAACTCTTCCTTATTCTCAATAGGAATGATGGATGATGATGTTATAGCATCAGGGAATGAGGGTTTCTCAGGAGCATATGACATCTTAAGCTCACTGGCTCTAGCACAAACCCATTGGGTGTAGGGATCAAAAGCAACATAATTCTTTCTTCCTAATCGGACTTTTCCTTTCCTATGAATGTTGCGCCAAGCTTGTATGATTCTATCCTTCAAACCATAACTCTCTTCTTTGTTGAGGTAAAAGAAACCTGACAACAGAAGGTTATCGGGTTTATCTTCCATAGGATATCCTAACTGGCGTCTGGAAAGGATGGGGTTATAGTTAATTCCCCCATGTATCCCAAGGAAAGGTACATTGTGAAATTCACCACAACTGTCAATAATTACTCCGACATCATAGGAGGGGCCATACCAATGTATATTCCCTTGATCAATGGACATGAGCCTCTAAGACCATTTGATCTTCTATGGATTCTCCTTGAAGAGCCTAGATCCAAGTAAGTGAGAAATAAACCACTTATATAAGAGAGGTGCACAAAAAAGAATGGTTCTACCACCTTTCTTAGTCCTTTGATGCATAAAATGGTAGTTACCTCCAAGTAATGTGGGTATTGGGTTACAAGTTAAGAAGATTCGTACAACATTAACATCCACAAAGTTATCAATGTTTGGGAAGAGCACAATTCCATAAATGAGTAGAGCACAAATGGCTTCAAATGCATGTCTACTATCTGCTTCTACAAAGACAAAGGCTTTCTCCACCAGGAATCTAGAGATTAGACCTAGAATCCCTCCTTTTGTAATGAAGTTGGCCTTCACAACAAATGTTTCTAGGTGAATTACTTCTGCAATAGTTGCTGATGTAGGGGTCTTCTCTGAACCACTGAATGGTAATTTGTTAGAGACTGGAAAACAAAACCAATAGGAGTATTATTCTAGAGTAAGCATAAACTGGTAGTATGAAAATGTGAAGTAATGGTAGAGTGGGTCATACAACTGTACCAGGGTGTTAAGAACTCCATATTCAACCCTGGTCTTCAAGATACCCACAAGTCTTCCCTGCCGAGCTCTGAAATCCTCAGGACTAACTATCATAGAACCAAGCTTCTTCAACTCTATTAAGTCAGGACTTTTGTAAGTGTATTTCTTGGTATTCCTCCTTCCAAGTTCCATTTTACCTATCGATATTTTCAAAATAAAACTATTGAGTTTCTTGGTTTTTATAAAAAAAGGTTTTTAGGGATGCATGAATGTATGAATACATGTTTCACAAATACGGGTTTAGGGTTTTAACATTAAGCATTAAGTCATGGGGCTAATCATCCCAAAATGTATAAACTAATGGGTTTATTTTGTATCTGTAGAATAAGGCTCTAAAGTAGTCCCCAGAGTCATAGATCCATCTTTTGGATATTATCGGTTTAACGACTTTCTCACAGACCAATAATATTCTCAAGAGAAACTTGTATGTGTGTAGCATCACGTAACAATTACCTCAAGTCTTACACCTGGATAATCTCCGCACTACATCCTAAACAGGCTTAGAAGGGTTGAAAGGGTTCTAAAGGTCTTCAGTTTCTTAGACTCCTAGGTCGAAGATAATAATTCCACCACGATTTACTAGCAACAACAAATATTACCATCAAAGGGGTCTTTGCTAAGCGGGATTATATCATATGTTAATCATGCTTAGGATTAATTAAGACATGTAACTTTGATTATACCACCATCCTATCTTATTTGTATTCTCTAATCCGGGTTAGGATTTCCTCACCACTTATAGATCTCCATAATGAAACCCAAGCAAACATAGAAAATAATAATAATAATAATAATAATAATAATAATAATAATAATAATAATAATAAACATATAAACAAGTTAGGTATCACCCACTTAAAATTATGTCCCCAATGAAGTCTCCATTTCTATCGCAGTGAAGAATCTGAGACCAAACTATTGATTAGACTTGACTCATGAATTAAAATATCACCACAGAACTTTAATTTATCCAAGGTAAGGGGAATATATTAAAAAATAACCCAATATGTATATGCAAAGCTAGAAGATTAAACTTAAGCTAAGCAAAATGGGGGGGGGGGGGGGGGGGGAGATTCAAAGGTACGGGGATGTGTTATGAAAATGGAAGGTATTAGCACTCTAATCATCTGTAGTACTTTACAGAAACCTTTTAAATATATGTGTTTGGTTTAAAATTGTTTGATATTTGATTTGGGAGACGAGAAAAAGAACATCTTTTTATTGTTTGATGATTTGCAAAGACATTGAGTCTTATGCCTATGTATCCATGAATGATCAAAACCTCGTAGTTCGGGTTCAAAAGTAAGAAGGGATTTCTCGGGGTTGATTTTATGAGAAAGAGACAAATTGTCATATTAAGGAGAAAACTCATTTTTAAACCATCACAAACATGTGGCAGATAGATCTTTGCATCAAATTGAAAGAAGGGCTCTAACTTGGATATATAATCAACAAGTATGCCACATACCTCTTCCAAATGGAAAAGAATAAATCTCAATCTCAACCATGTTATGGGGTAGGAGATTTAAATCTCAACTAGGGATGACTCATGTCTAATCCTTTTATGAGAAGGTTTTAAACATGGAAAAGCAAAAGTGGCAAAAAAGGGTTTGAATTAAGTTTGTGTTTTTTTAGGTCTTATGAAAATATCTTTGGATATGATTAAGTGTTTTGAAGCATTTGATTAAGAAATAATAGGGAAAACAATGACCTAAGTCATAGTTTATTATGAAAGTGGTTATAAGAAAGAAAGAGAGAAAGAGAGAGAGAGAGAGAGAGAGAGAGAGAGAGAGAGAGAGAGAGAGAGAGAGAATCCTAAGGTTTACATTGAGAGGAACCTAAGATTGTATCTAGAAGTTTTAGATTAAGGGGAAGCAAAGTTGTATAGGATGCAGATGAACACACAAATGCAAAATGACAAGAATGTCATGATTCCATTCCCTTGGATATAAATAATAACAAGGTTGAACATGCATAAATATTAAGGCACAAAATATGGCTAACTACAATGGAAATCACAAGGTATGTGAGGTGTGGATGACAATATTGATCATGGTTTTTAAGCATTGAGATAAACATAAACAAGACATGACTAAGTTTCACATAACAATCACAAGACACGACACATTAATGGTGAAGACAAAATCATATTTGATATGGTAAAGCCATTCATTGGTACATGGTAAACACAACATGAATTAATACCAATAGTGGTAAATTCATGACCACCATGTTATGGATAAAGTTGACGTCAGTAAAACCAGAGTCTCCATTCCGCTTTTATTGTTTCCAAAGGAAAAGGGAAAAGTACGAAGAAAACCCAGAGATTATAAGTTTTCAAATAAAAACTAATAAAATGCCAGAGATTATAGGGGGTTGGTTACGTAGAGGGAAGGTGTTAGTACCCAAAGTGTCCTAGGCAATCCTATGGAGCCCATTTTTGTGTGCAAGTGATTTGGTATAAAAGATGTTTGATAAAAATATAGAGTGAGAGGATGAGAAAAGAATTCATTAATTATATTTTTGTATTTGACAAGACCTTCGGTCTTATGACTACATACCAACATAAAAATGCGGGATGAAAACCCTGTAGTTCGTGGTAAAAATTTCAAAGAAGTTAGTGAATTGATTGTAATTAAAGTTTAACAAGAAAGGCACCAAAATGCCAAATATTTGAATGGGGTTGTTAGTTCTTTTTATATTTTTGAAATTAAAGTAAATATGGTTAAGTTCAATTACAAGTTTGATTAAAGAAAAAGTTTAAAAATTCGTTGGCATAAGGCAAAAGTTTCTAATCATTAAAACATGTCTAAGTTGAAAACACAAACAAAGAAGGTTTCTGAAAAGAGGGAGAGATTTGAAATTAAAGAAGTGGTAGGAGATTAAGAGACTCTCCTAGGAAAAAATTAAAAGTTAATAGTTGAAAAGATCTGACCAATATGATGCAATCCAACAGACAAGAATGTCACATAGAAACCCATTTTCCTTTGGACTTTAGCAAGCAACATACATAAGCAATATCCAAGAAAACCATACAAAGACCAAGGCACAAATAAAGATAGCCATAATATCCAAGAAAGAAATCCGGTAACTAGCAGTCTTCAATATCTTCTAATGTATCAGATGAAATATTCCTTGATCAACTCAGAACAATCATCATACATAAAAAATATTAACAGTATAACAATTAAGTATAGAGACAGAGTGACAAATGAATCAAGGGCATCCAAGGTCTTGTATTAGATGAAAGGAATTGTCAAAGATAGATCAGTCTCAAATAGTGGCATTGGCCAAGTCCTCTAACATAGGGAATGTTGCTTACTCCTAAGTCCAGAAGTTTAGATCAAATCCAATAGTCCACCAAGATGTTTTTAGGTTTTTTTTTGTTGTTATTAGGTGTTTTAAGGTCCTAAGACCATAAAAAAATCAAAGACAAATAAACAAACTTATAAAATCATAAGATATGGCTCAAATGAGCAAAGTGAAAAAAACTTGAAACATAAACAAGTTACATGAAATGTAAAAATGGAAATGAATGATAAAGATACTTGAAATTTAAAGTGCATAAAGTAAATTACTTGAAAGTAAAGCAAAATTAATCAAGAAGTTTGTCAATGGTTAGTGAAATGTTAGTGAAGAGTTTTAATTTATTAAGTCATTCTTTGGAAAACACACAACCATTCATTCACTAGTATGAATCCATGAACCAAGACATCATCCATAAGAAGGACTCCAACTTGTATAAATCAACAATTATGCCACTATCTCTTATGAATGGGAGACTTACAATCTCACTTACTAGAATATTATGCATTGGGGGACAAATTTAGCTTTATGTTAAGCAATCGTAATTGGACTTATGTAAAAGTCATAACCATTTAAGGTCGGGCAATAAAAATATAGGTGTTAGTCCTTGTTAGAGATTTGGTACAAATCACCAAACTCCTAAAACATACCACACACTCAAGGTCAATGATGAATCAACTAGCATTTAGACATTAGAGAAATCATTGGTCAATGATGCATTGGGAATGAATAGAAATGAAGATGAAGAGGGAAGGAAAAATAGAAACCCAAATTGATCGTAGGAGGAATTTCATCTGATCAATATTATCCATTCATTTTGGGAGATGAAATGTACATTTCATCAATCCCCTAAATCTAATGGTATTTATCAAACAAAAGTTAAATCAATCATGACTAGGGCCAAACAGAAAGTCAAACATCATAAGACCATAAAAATGGCTCAACATAATTTTTAAACATTTAATCAATTAAAAGATGAATTTAAAAATGAATTAAAATGCATTTTTAAATGGACAAAATCTCAAATCCCTTCAAAACACCAAATAAATGGCGAAGGGATTTATCCTAGGTCAAACAAGGTCAAAGGACCTTAGAAAAAAATTCATAATTTTTGGAAAGTTAGAAGTATTTTAAAAACATTTAAAACAAGTCAAAAATGATTTAATTCACAAAAGATATCAAAATTAATCCAAAAAATTATTTTAATTAAAAATATGCAAGAGGAAAATAGTTAAAGATTTTTAATGAAAGTCCCATATTTTTTGGATTAAAATGAAATATATATGAATAAAATAAAACAAATGGATTAAATGAAAAGTCATAAAATAGAAAAAACAAGGGCCATCATATTACCCTCGTTAATTGAGGTGACAAATCTGATGGTCAAGCGTGCTCTATCCACCATAGTCCTCAGTCAACACGTCACATGGTTGGTAATCAAAACAGATGACTAAGATTAAAACATTTCAAACAGATCAAACGGCCAGGAGACATGACACCACATCACCGGAGCCCTAGCTCTGGTTGTCTTCTTCGGTGGACCTCACCAGACTGGTCCACCATTAACCATCAAGAAAATGAAAAGTAAGGACACTATTTTAAAGATAAAAAGCTCAGGAGTTCGAATTTGGGCTTAATTTTATTAAATTCCAAATATATTTAGAGATTTGAGGAATTGAATTTTGAGGTATAACATTTGAGTTACTTCGATTTTTCTCAAAGTAACTCAATGTTGTTGCCTATATTGGTAGGACTTCAGACAACCAATAAACAAAGAGAATGATGGAGAATTGAGAGAGAATCAAAGGCTTGGAATTTTGGAAAAATCACCTTCGGGTAGCAATGATTTGGCTGGATCTTGATTCAATTCTAATTGGATCTTCCTCCTCTTGCTTGCAGTGATTAATTGAGATGAAAATGGCTATGAATCCTTGGAGTTTCAATCCCAAAATAGAAGGGGAACACAAACTCGATTTCAAAGAAATCTTCAAGGAATTCTATGGAGTAGGGTTCTGAGTTTGGTTGGCAATGCTTGGGCAATGTGTGTCACATTTGTGAAGCAATGCACTTGTATTTATAGGCTATGGAATTCAATTTTGCACCATTTGAAAATTGACCAAAAATAGCAATGTTGTGCATGGGTCCATGGGCAAGGAATTAGGCCCAACCAATTATGCAATCCACTTCCAATTTGTGTGCAATTGATGCTGAAGTCATAACATGAAAGCATGCAAAAGGAATTAATCATTTGAGTGCAAAAGTTTCCAAAACAAACCCAACAAAGGAAACATGCGCAAGTCCCTCAATTCTTGTCCGAATGAAGTGATCTTGAATTTTTTGGAAATGTGACATCAAGGGGAACAACTTTGATGTTTAACATGTTTCCATTTAGATCTTAGATCATGATGAATTTTTAGGTGGAAGTTGGAGAAATCATGCATGGTTTAAATTTTTCTTAGTACAAAGTCAAATGACCACTTCTTCCACCTTGAATGACTTTTTCTATGAGCTTCAAATGAAAATGGTTTCTTCACCAAAGTTGTAGCTCTTATATTACCATTAAATATGGTCACAAATTTGATATCATTGGTATTTGGTATGAGGGAGTTAGGGATTTTAGAAGTTGAGGAAAATTGCTTGTTCAATGGTAATGGCCCAAAATGACCTATAATGTTTCCTCTTGGCACATGTCCTTGCAAATAAAATTTGATATTTCTAAAAGAATAAAAGTTGGATAAGAGATCCTAAAATTGATCATGAAACTTGTATGGCCTTCATATCATAAAAATTGAGCAAGTTATGGTCCTTGGAATTTGACCTCCTAACTAGGGCACAAACAAAATGACCTATAATCTTTCACCATAAAAAAAATACTTTACAAGAAAAATTAGCTCATGAATAAAACATGAAAGTTTTTTTTAATGTCATAAATAGTAACTTTTATCTTGGAATCATTTTCATATGACAAAAATTGTAGGAGATAGGATCTAGGGAACCCTAGTTTTAACAAGTTGAGCTTCTCTGGTCAACCTCTTTGAACCAACTTGCAAATTTGAAGTTATCTTGATCTTTGGGGTTAATAGGAAACCATATATGCTTGATATTATCTATAATGAAGTATCCATTGATCTCTTTGATCAGTTGGTGAAGAAACTTGCTGAGGAAGTAACACAAGATACCCAGATGAATTAGGGCTTCCAAGGCAAACAAGCTTCAAACTCTTGATGAATTCTTGACCAAAACGAAAAATAAAGAACATGGGGATTGTAATACCCCTATTTTTAAAACTCTCAATATCTTGACCAAAACCAAACCTCTCAATATCTTTTAAAACTAAAACGACTAGACTGTGCACTTGCATTCAAGTACCCGATATACTATATTCTATATATAGTCAGAGACATATCAAGTTTTTGGCGCTGTTGTCGGGGACCTGATTTAGTCAAATAGTGCGATTCTTTCGTTGCACAATATAGACTAAGGTAAAAAAACTAATCTCCTTTCCCTTCTTTCCCCCGATTGTATGCCAAGTGCTCGCTCACAAGGCGACAACTTAGCACCACCAATCGCAGAATTAGAGGATTTCTTATATTTAAGACGCCGAATACTAGAGTACCAACAAAGGTACGATATTCCCGATATCTTCTTTCCTACTGCTGAACTAGTTGAAAAACAAACCATGGCTACAGTGGAACCACAAAATTGTCCTCTTAAGTTCTATGTTACCTCGTCCCTAAAAGAACATCACAGCAGCATAAATGCCCCTGCTATCAATCGAAACGATTTCGAGTTAAAACCCTCATTATTATTAGCCGTCCATCAACATCAATTTGCTGGAAATCCTATGGACGACCCTAATGAACATCTGACCAAGTTTGTGCAGTACGCAGACACTGTGAAGGCGAATGGTGTATCTCAAGATGCGATAAGACTACGCCTCTTTCCTTTCTCTCTAAGAGACAGAGCTTGGGCTTGGTTGCAATCCTTACCATCCAACTCAGTGACAACATGGGAAGAATTGAAGAACATTTTCTTATCTCGATATTTTCCGCCAAGCAAAACTGCAATGCTGAGAGCTCAAATTAATGGGTTTCGACAAAAAGATGTAGAATCTCTCTACGACGCGTGGGAGAGATACAAAGGCATGGTGAGGATATGTCCACATCACGGTCTCAAAGACTGGTTGATCATTCACACATTTTATACTGGGCTTCTGTATAACACAAGTCTGACAGTAGACGCTGCCACGGGCGATGCACTTATGGGAAAGCCATAAAACGAAGCCTATCAACTCATTGAAAACATGGCCCGAAACCATTACCAATGGGGACGTGAAAGAACTCCAGTAGAAAAGTCTCAAACAAAAAGTGGAATGTACGAAATCAGTAGCCTTGACCACGTCAATGCAAAGGTAGATGCCCTTGTTCAAAAGTTAGACAACTTGACCATACCACCCGCAGCCACCATGGCTGTCGTGACTCCAAACTGTGAGTTATATGGAATACCTGGATACACTACACCAGAATATCAGATATTGGTATGAGTCCCCACTAATCAAGTAAATTACGCAGAAGGAAATCCTTATTCGAATACATATAACCCAGGTTGGAAAAAGCATCCTAACGTTTCGTGTAAGAATAACAACGCCCTATTTGCACCTGGCCAAGCACACGTTGTTCCGCCTGGATATCAAAAGCCAGCTACCAATGCTCCTAACAGGCCTAGGAAGTCCAACCTTGATCTAATGATGGAAAGCTTGATAGCTAGCCAAGCTAAAACAAATAAAGACTTCTTGAACCAAAACATACATACTAGTGAGCAACTTAAACAACTAGCGAGCAAAGTAGACGCCTTAGCCACCCACCACAAAATGCTTGAAACATAGATTTCAAAAGTGGCTCAACAACAAGCATCTACTACTTCTCCCGCTGACACATTTCCTGGACAGCCGCAACCTAATCCAAAAGAACATGCAAATGTGGTTATATTAAGGAGTGGAAAAGAACTAGACGGACCCGTAGATCCAAGACTCCAAAATCCTGCCATGTACCAAAAACCAGACAAAACAACAACTGAGGAGGTAAGTGAATCGAAGGAAAAGGAAGATAATACCCAAGAGGCTGAAGAGAAAGAAAAACCTTATGTGCCTCCTGTCGCATTAGGCGAAAAACCGGCGGGAAAACGAAACAACAGAGCCGCCACCGTGCGTTATTTATCCCAAATGAGGGAAAGGAAACGCTCGAAGTAAACCTGGAAAAGACATGGTCTCGCGACAAGAGAAAGATGGGATCGGGAGTCGGTTATGCGAAGGGAAGGTATTAGCACCCCTACGCATCCGTCGTACTCGACGAGATCCACGCTCAAAAGAATAGAAGAAAGGTTGCTAAAGACTGCTCACAAACTGCACAAGGCTGGAAGGAAACACAGAAAGACGGAAGAAACGGGACTCGGCAGGATATCGCATCCTGGGCCTACGTAGCCTGTCAAACACAGACATCAGAGTCGACGTAGTTCAGGAATAGGGGAAACGTGCTCGCTAGGATGTCGCATCCTATGCATACGTATCTTCTCTAACCAGAGAAAGAATCAGAGCACTCGTAGCTCGGCTAACACACGCCAAATAAAACCACACAGGAAACCGACTGCCAATCGCTGGACTTACGTCAGACTCCACACAAACAGGCAAACCTGGAAACCGAATGCCAATCGCTGGACTTACATCAGACTCCGAACCAACAGACGCACACAGGAAACCAACTGCCAATCGTTGGACTTATGTCAGACTCCAAACAAAGAAACTGGAAACCGAATGCCAATCGTTGGACTTACATCAGACTCCGAACCAACAAACACACACAGGAAACCAACTGCCAATCGCTGGACTTATGTCAGACTCCAAACAAAGAAACTGGAAACCGAATGCCAATCGCTGGACTTACATCAGACTCCGAACCAACAAACACACACAGGAAACCAACTGCCAATCGCTGGACATACGTCAGACTCCAACAAGCAAACAAGACACAGGAAACCAACTGCCAATCGCTGGACTTATGTCAGACTCCAACGCACACAAAAGGGTTGCAAAAGAAAAAGGGTGCCCGGAGTGATCAGCTCATCTCCTGCCTACGTACCTCATCTGGTATGAGGATCAGGGCGACGTATTCCCCTACACAGGGAAAGAACTTCTAACCTAACCAGAGACTGGGAAGTGACAAACTAGAAGGGAGCCTGACTCGAGCCTAATAGTTATCATGTAATCCGCAATGGTCCTAGGTTAAGGTTTCTATCCTAACTTGCACAGGAAGCAAGCTATCCTAAACAGCACAATCAAACACATACAAGCACAATAAAGCAAGCACACACACTATATGCACACAATTGGGCTCATACAAGGCTAGGCTCTAAAAACAAGCCAATTGGAATGGGGTGTGGTTAGCTCTTAACCCTAACATTGAGAGTTAGGGTGAAGCAGATGAAATGGGAAGTGAGGGTAAGACCTCCCAGCTCTTATACCTGGCCTGGGAGAGCTTGACTCACAATAGAAAGTGTGGGAGTTCAGAATGTAGGAACTCTTCTCCATAAATGACCGACACAACATGATCTTGGGTTCTTATTCACAATGCATCAACACATAGTGTGTGAGCAAAGTGGATGACACAACAAAATAGCAGGGGATGGATTGCACATCCCTTTTATCTGCCAATTGCCTCTAAAGAGGTCTTTACCTGCTTGGCACAAAAATTAAACATTCACAAGCATTGCCTCTTAAGGAGGGCTTCAGACAGGTGTCTGCCCACATAACAGGACAGGTCTTCCAGACTACATGAAGTTAGAAGAATTATACCTCAGTGGTAAGCAAACCACAAGCTAGCCAAGCAAGTTCAAAATGAACTCAAAGCAACTTAGGTACCGGTGAAAAAATCTAAACCAATCAGTTCAACTATACAGACAAACAATCAATAGTTAATATCACACAGACAGATAAGCATCATCAGACAACAATGAGCAAGCCACAAGCACAAATGAATTGGTTCTCAAAGCCTACAAAACAAACAAAGGTTAGCCAACAACAACCAATAATCAAGCTCAAATGAATGAGTCACTCCAATCATGGCAATGTGCATCTGAACCTGAAATCATAATCCAAATGGTAAGTCCAAACCACTAGGTCAAAGCCTAGGGTCAAAAAAGGGTCAAAAAGTCAAAACACAACTTCAAACTTGACATGAAGCATCTTCAAACACATATTGACATATCCTAAAAAGGCTCACATCAAAATCATTAACCAAATGCATTTCATGATCAAGTGAAGTCAACGACAATTTCAAAGTTCATATGTGATCATCATGAATGAAAAATTCAAATCAAAATAGAAATGATTCCAAAAAATCTGGAAAAAAACATGAGCAATCTAGACATCCATAACATACATCACACAAAAAATCAGGAGCATTGGACATCATTTGGCATGGCAATCACATTGTACAAGTCAAACAATCAAAGGTGTGACACAAATTGTCACACCAAGTTAACTGAATCATAAAACAGAATTGGTGCATGGGAAAAATATCAAACCAAAGCCAACATGTCCTGCAATGTGTCTAGAAACTACACACAAAATTTCAAAGTCATTGGATAAGAAACAAGCATTTTATGACAAGATAAGCAAAGCAATATCACACATGCATATGTATTCAAACATCTTAGCACAAATCATTTTTCCAGCCAAGCACAACTTGCAATTTTATTCTCATAAAAAAGTAGACATTATAAGTAGCATATAGCAAAAATTTAGGATCAAATTGGTGCAATTTTCAATTTATAATGATTTTTGGAAGTTTGGAAAAATTTGAAAATGTAAGTGAAGCAAGGCATGGCAAAATGGGAGGGAATGGTGAAAAATGCATGGCAATTTGAAAAAGTCCCTCAGCTAGGATCGAACCTGGCGCAAATTCAAATTTGGCGCCTAACATCAAAACGGCAGCGTATTGACACAAAAACCCTAAGCCTGGCGCGCTTCCAGATTCGTAGCTAATTCAAAATTTCGTAGCAAATCACATGCCGATTTCGTAGCAAAACCCTAGCCAAGTCCTAGCAGTTTCTGGAAACGCATGAAGCTCATAGGTTGAAGATGAAGATCATGATGATCTTCATACGCATCTTCCAGATTTCAAAAAAAGTGTCAAGAAATCATTAAAACCTATGCCAATCGGTTCCTCATCTCATGTACATGCAAGATGAAGCATCATTTTGCACCAAAACATCATAATAACTCCAGATCGAAGAAAAGAAAAAATGTCATCAAAACTTGAAATGCATGTAACTTTGTCAATACAACACCAATTCACTCAAAATTTGTATCAGAATCATCACCAAGCCATGATTTACACCAATATCCTAATGAATTTCAAAATTAGAGAGGTCGAATCCTGACCTCTTGAAGAACAAAACTTGGAATCGTGTGCTTCCAAGCTCAGTTACAGCTCAAATCTCCTCCACAATGCCTATTGAAGTGATTGGTGATGAAATAGAGGTTCCAGTATGCACGAATCGGAGCTCAAATTGCAAGCTCCATGGATGCTTCAAGCTTTGACTCTGGCTCAATATGCCATGATTTGCCTTGATTCCACGTCCAAATCTTCTCAAAAACACCTCATGAGCATGAATCAAACAAGAGGACATGCTTTTGTGTGAAGAATTTGCAAAAAATTTTGAGAGAAGAATTTTGATGATTTTTGGTTCTTGATCTGAAAATGAAGCTAATGACCAATACAGTTAGGATTAACAATATATACCTCATGCTAATGATGTTAAAACCTGTTTAAGCCAAATGCAAATGAGATTAATCAATTTTGAGGTGTATGTGCAAAATGTGTTTTTCACCCCCATGCATGAGGTAGCACGTGAACAGTGCACGAATCTAGCCCAAAATCACTTAATTAATGCCCATGCAAGCTTTTGAATTGGTTTTGTATGCTCATGATCAACCAAAATGATTTTATGCAATTTTCTTCACAAATCTTCATGAACAAGCACATGCCCATGCAAAACGAAATTTATGCCATGTAATGCTATGCTTGGAAAGTACATGTTGTGAGGATCAAAATGCAAAAAGAACCACTCATTTTGGAGCTTTGGTTCAAAAGTTATGCCCATTTGAATTTTAAAACACACTTTGCCATGATTGGATCATATCTCCTCAACCACACATGAGAAATTCATGATCTTGGACTTTTTGGAAATGCGAGAGAAGGATATTCAACTTTCATGTTGGAAAAAGTTTCATTTGAAGCTTTCTTGATGATGTAATCTTGAGTTGAAGTTGGTCCAAAACCTTTCCATTTTTGGAAATTTCAAATTATAGGTCACTTGCTATTTTGGGAAAGTCTTGACCTGACTTCAAATTTTTCAATGTTGATGTTTGAAATGTCAAATGAGACTTGTTTGAGCATGAATGAAGCATCTCTAACCACTTCCCACCTTCAAATCCACAGTTGACTTTGCAGTTGACCTCTGTTGACTGTCATGGGCCTCAGATGACTTGCACATGCCTTGATGAGTTCTGAACCTTCAACACTTGGCCAAACAACTTTTGCAAATTTACCAGGTGCTCCTCTTCTGTCTGCGACTTCGCAATCATATCATCCACGTACACTTCAATCTCTTTGTGCGTCATGTCATGAAATAGAGTCGTCATAGCCCTCTGATAGGTAGCACCGGCATTCTTCATCCCAAATGGCATCACCTTATAGCAGAACGTGCCCCAAGGTGTAATGAATGTCGTATTTTCCATGTCCTCTGGTGCCATCTTGATCTGATTATAGCCAGAGAAACCATCCATGAAAGAGAAAACCGAGGATTGAGCAGTATTATCAACCAATACATCAATGTGAGGTAATGGGAAATCATCTTTCGGTCTCGCTCTATTCAAATCCCGGTAATCGACACACATCCTGACTTTGCCGTCCTTCTTCGGCACGGGAACGATGTTGGCCACCCACGGGGGATAAGTAGTAACTGACAGAAAACCCGCATCCAACTGCTTCTGAACCTCTTCCTTGATCTTGACAGCCATGTCAGGACTAGTTCTGCGAAGCTTCTGGTTTACTGAAGGGGAATCTTCTCTGAGAGGTAGTCTATGCACCACAATATCCGTATCCAACCCAGGCATATCCTGATACGACCAGGCGAATATCTCCACATATTCTCTCAGCATTTCAATCAACCTTCTCTTGACATCTTCCTTCAGAGCAGCCCCGATTCTGATCTCTTTTCTGGCGTCCTCAGTACCAAGATTAATGATCTCGAACTCCTCTTAATGAGGTTGGATGACCCTTTCCTCCTGCTTCAATAATCTGGCCAGTTCTTTAGGGAGTTCACAGTCTTCCTCACTCTCCTCTTCAGCTTGGTAGATGGGATTATTGAAATCATACTGAGCCATAACAGAACTGTTTATAGTGGAGTCCGTAAGATCGATTCTGCATGTTTAATGCTTTATTTTAGAAAAAAGAGTTCAAGAAAGTCACAAAAAACAAAACATTGCCATTTTATTTTTTTGAAAAATGAAAAACAAAACAGAAAGACAGGGATCACAAAATTGTTTGCAAAACGTCCTTTATTAATGATATCTTTGAAAAACATGATGAGGCCCTACAATGAACCACTACGCCTTGGGCAGAACGTAGGGTTTCGTGCAAAATGAAAAACAAAAGAAAATTACTCTGTTTGAAGAATAACCTGGACCACTTCTTCGGCTGTCTAATTATTCACCATCTCCCCTGGAGCACACAGGCGCACCCAGTTGTCCACATCATAATCACTGTCACCATCTTCACTACCGGTTGCAAAGACGTCTCCATGATTCATCAACCCAGCGCTGGTGAAGGTACTCGGCCCTTGCTGCTCACCCTGCTCTGCCTGAAGAGGTTTGTAGCCAATACCGAATTTGTCTTCCTTCACGGGCAGGTCAACAATCTTGCCCCAGCCTCCTGAATTACCAGAATTAACAACCTCCACAGCTTGCTTGTAGGACGCAATTGAGACACCTGGTTTCTTCTGCTCCACAAAAGCCACCTTCTCAATAGCAATGGTCTCGAACGCTTGGCATATAGTCTCATGGATCTCACCATCCACCTCCACATACTTGAAAGAGGATAAATGACTCACCAAAATGTCCTCCTCGCCGCACACTGTGACAATCTGACCGTTCCAAACATACTTCAGCTTCTGGTGGAGAGTTGACGACACTACTCCAGCCCCATGTATCCAGGGACGCCCCAAAAGACAACTATATGCTGGCTGAATATCCATCACATAGAAGACAATACGGAACACCTCCGGGCCAATCTTCACTGGCAACGTGACTTCACCAAAAACAGACCGTTTGGATCCGTCAAAAGCACGAACAATAAGATCACTTGGAGTGAGGACAACCCCTTCAACATCTATCTTGCTCAAAGTCTTCTTAGGCAGCACATTCAAAGACGAGCCAGTATCCACCAACACGTGCGACAATACTGCGCCTTTGCACTCCATAGTGATATGCAGGGCTTTGTTATGGTTGCGACCTTCAGGCGTCAAATCCAAGTTTGTGAACCCCAAACCATGCCTTGTACTGACATTAGAAATAACACCCTTCAACTGGTTGACAGAGATTTCCTGAGGCACGTAAGCCAGATTCAACATCTTCAGTAAGGCGTTACGGTGTGCCTTAGAGAACAACAACAGGGACAGAATAGAGATTTCGGACGGAGTTTGATTCAGCTGATCTACAATCTTGTAGTCACTCTTCTTAATAATCTTCATAAACTCCTCTACGTCTTTCTCGAACGAGCCCTCAGACGCCTACTTCTGAACAGGTTCTTCCTCAACCACAGCCTGCTTACCCTTTGCTTTGGCAAGAGCCTCAGGATTGTTGTCTCTTAAAGGCCGCGGTGCGAACAGACGACCGCTTCTCGTAAACCCTCCAGGACCCCCTACATTGTCCACAACCGGACCCACAGTCACTAGAGCTCTACTTGATAAACCAATTGTCACGGGAGACTGATTAACTGGCTTGATCTGGCTTTCTGCCCTTCTGTTGTTGCGGTAGGCATTATCATACTTCCATGGCACAACCCTACTATTCTCAACAGGCCTTCTACCAGACACAGCAACAGTAATGGGAGCACTAACAGTTACTGGAGCAGAAATAGTAACAGGAGTACCAACAGTTGCAGGTGCATTAACAGTTCTCTGACCACGTCCCTCGGACGGTTTGAAATAAATGGTGACAGTTGACACCACCCCACGATCTTTAACAGCCCGACTAAACTGCAGACAACCCTCATTAATCAGATTTTGGATACCAACCCTCAACTTATCACATTCATTCTCTGAATGAACACAATCTGAACAACCCTGGTCACAACCCGGGAACACTCCCCCATTCAACAGACGATCCTTCACAACAAACAACGGAGTCTGAATCTCATCAACACTGACCACCAAATCCACAGCTTCCCCATCTTCCACAATGTTCACCCTATGCGCGCCATGCTGAGGCATAGGATTGTTCACAACATTAGGCACAGGAGCAAAATTGATTGTTTTGGCGTCAATTAAGTCCTGGACCTTATGATGAAAAGCCCGACAATTCTCAATATGGTGCCCCGGTGCACCGGAATGGAAGTCACAACGAACGTTGGCATCATACCCAGGTGGTATCTTCGTCAACGGAGCCATTGTACGCAACTCAACAAACCCTAATCTGAGCAATTCGGGCAGTAACTCAGTATATGTCATAGGTAACGGGTCGAAACGGCGATCCGGCATTCTCTGTCTCGGCTGATATGGGCGTTGCTGTTGTTGTTGTTGTGGTGGTGGTGCTCTTTGTTGTTGCTGTTGTCGTGGTTGAGGCGTTGGGATGGTTACTGCAGCAACCTGGCGGTACTGGCCTCTGTTCATATTTCTTCTACTGTGTACGACATTAGTTTCCCCCTCTCTTCTACGAGGTGCCCCAGCAAATGGCTTTTTTGAAGATGAGGAACCAGCATCCTGAATCTTTCCAGCTTTAATGAGACTCTCTGTCCTCTCTCCACAAATCACTACATCAGAAAAACTACCGAATGGGCAACTCCCCATCCGGTCCATAAACACACCTTGCAAGGTCCCAATAAACATATCGGTCAACTCCTTCTCCAGCATCGGAGGTTGCACCCTTGCAGCTAATTCCCGCCATCTCTGGGCGTACTCTTTGAAACTCTCTCCAGACTTCTGACATAGGCTCTATAACTGCGTTCGGCTCGGAGCCATATCCATATTGTGTTTGTATTGCCTCAAAAAGGCTTTACCCAAATCCCTCCAACTTCGAATGGATTCTCTTTTCAGCTCCATGTACCAATCCAAGGAAGCTCCAGACAAGCTATCCTGGAAGAAGTACATCCACATCTTTTCGTCATCCGTATAGGCAGAAATTTTTCTGAAGTAAGCCTGCACATGGGTGCGAGGACAAGAAGTACCGTTGTATTTATCAAAGGAAGGCGCTTTGAACTTATAAGGAACCCTCAATCCTTCCACCAAGCCCATATTCATAACATCAAACCCCAAAGAGTTCTGACACTCCATGGCTCTGATTTTTTCAGCTAAGGCATCAACCCTCCTATCTCTTTCGTCAGTTCTTCCCACAACCTCATCATCCTCACTGATGAGAGTAAACATGTCCTCATGTCTGTCAACCAAGGGAGCAGGATTACAGACTGGAGCACGGGTTGCTCTGACATTAGCAGTCTCTGGAGCAATAGGCTGACCGTTAATTCTGATACCCTTCAACTCATCACCCACGGCGTCATCGTTGACGGGAGCAGCAGCAACAACATTATCATTCACAAGAACACCCACTTGTGAAGCACGACTTGGCGGTGGGAGCACAGCTTCCTGTCTCTGGGCTAAGGCACGCAGCTCCTCTTGCCCTTGAACGACCCCCTGCATCATGGTCATGAATTGGGCCATCTTAGCCCTCATCTCAGCCAACTCAGCTTGCACTTGGTCCATGTTCCTCTGTTGATTCAACCGGGTTGCGTAGCGGTGCGGACGTTGATCAACAATCCTGCCTAACACAGGAACCAGAGTGAGAAGTCTCGATCAAGAACACCTGTAATGCAAAATGATATGTGTATGATGCTAATGATGCGTATGATGCACATGATATGTTCATTCAAGAGCCTAGTTCGTCTTTCAAGAAATGGCATCCTGCAATAAACAACAAAGAAGAAATCTACACAGAATAATGAGCACAAGGTGAAACATCAACAATCTCATCTATAGACATGAGCAACAAGGATCATACAACAATATCCAAACAAAGATCCAAATGATCAGAGTACAACAATGAATCCCATCCAATAATCCTGGAGGTGATTCTCAACATGAACAACAGATATACGCTAGAAAAGATGTCCTCCAGGAATGAGAGTCTTCAGGTACTGGCACTGGTCTATCAACAGGTCACATTCTGAACACTCTGGCAGAGGAGTGAGCTTCTCCTTCAGTTGTCTTCTGAGCTCCACAACTTCTCCTTCAAGCTGGCTCTCTGATGCACGTCTCAAGTCTACCTCCCTCTTCACCTGAACATCTTTGTCCCTATGTTGCTTTTCCAAGTCTCGGATCTTCTTCTGATAACTAGCTTTAACTCTCTGCAACCTCAAGCACTCACGGTGTTCTTCATTCAACAATGTCTCTAACTCATCATAAGACCTCTTCTTGCCCTTCAATCTAACAACATCTTCACCCTGCATGCCTTTGAGTTGATGAGCCAAGTTCAACTTATCAGCTTTGGCTTTGTAAAGCTCCATCTGGGTGTCTTGTTCCTTTTCTTTCAAACGATGATTCTCCATCAAGGCTTGCTTGTAGTGCTCAGCAGGCACACTATCAGCAAGGATCAAAGGTGGTTGCTCTTGCAATGACTCCATCCTATCATAGGGTAACAATAAAGTCTCAACTCTATTCTTGACCCAATCAATGTAATCAGGCATAGCAATTGCAAACTTTTTTCCCAACACAGCTCCATCCTTGACACCAATGGTCTTCCAAGCTCTTCCCGCTTGCTCCAATCTAGTAGTGTCACTCCGCTTCTCAAAATACACACTTTCAGCTATCTCAACATCTAGTGGTCTTCCATTCATCACAAACCCCAACTGACGAAGAGAAAGAACCGGGTTGTAATTGATGCAACCCTTACTCCCTATGAGTGGCACATTACGAAACTCTCCACAACTCATGATGACATTACGCACATCCATCCGGTAAGATTGCCACCTGATATCATAGGAGGTAAGAGACATAATCCTCTGAGTCCACTTATGAGTGCTCTGAGTATCTACAAAAGGTCCACTGACTGGCAGGAGAGACAAAAACCATCTGAGTAGCAACGGGAGACAACATCTAATAGCTCCACCCTTACCATGCCTACTGTGAATAGCATAGTAAGTGTCAGCTAACAAAGTAGGAACCGGGTTTCCTCCAAGGAAGATAGTGATAGCAGCATAGTCCACAAAGTTAGGCATACTCGGGAACAAGACAATCCCATAAATCATGATGGCTAACTGGGCATGAAAAGCTTCCCAATTTCCTTTCTTTGCTTCTTCTTTGGCTATCCTCAACAGGAACTTCAAAGGCAAACCCACAACATCACCACTCGACTTCCAATTGTCACTCACTTCCTTGATACTCAAAAGAAAAAGCTCTGGCGATGACTCTGAAATCAACCTCCTTTGGAACATCCAAGAAAGGAACCTGATATTTGATCGGGACATTCATCAGAATAGTGTACTCTTCAAGAGTAGGAGCCAACTGATAATCCTGGAAAGTGAAACAACGGAGCTCTGGGTCATTGAACTGTAGAAGAGTCTGCAACGGTACTGGATCTACCACCATCTTCAACAGTGTCAACAAATCCCCATACTGATCAACAAACACCTTCTGATTACCGTCGGTCACAAGATTTCTCAACTCTATCAAAGGTGTCAAAGGCTCATGGTGAAAATTGTAGGTGCACGTCTTCCTCTTCAACTCTGGAACGGTTGCCATCACTCACAGTGAATAAACCTAAATGAACGTGAGAAATGATATGCATGAGGGGATTAGCTTTTTCTTTTCTTTTTTGTTTTTTTTTGTTTTGCATTATTTTTTTGAAAGTAAATATGCTATGATGCAAATGATGCAAACACGACTGGCCGGCTGTGTGTTACAGAGCACAGGTTCAAAGCTTCGGCTTGAATTCGGAACCACAAAGTCATCTGAGACCCAAAGTCATCTAAGACCCCAAACTGCAGAACCAAGTCACCAAAAGAACCCAAGAGTCACCAACAAGTCACCAACGGTACCTGTAATAATGATCATTCCCTCCCTACTCATGAGTGTCATCTAGGCTAGGGTAAGGTCAAGAGAAACGCAGGATAAACAACCCTTTCATAGAATATCATCATGTACACACCCGATGTATGCACCGATAATACCCCATCAGGATCTGAACTACTCGTGATATCAAGTTCCGCTAAGTGGCGCAATACCACCCGCTTCCCAAGAATCACTCTATTCCTAGGTGTCCTAGAGTTCACTCATAGCCTGGGTATTGGGCCTTTTACCTCATGTAACTCCCACCCCACAGAGAGACAAACACACAGCCAACACAGATGAAAGTATGATGAATGCAAACATAAATGCAAACATAAATGCAAACATAAATAAATGAATGCAATAAATGAAACAGTAAAAGCAACCAAACCCTATTCTAAAGAGCGCTAGGAGAGACTCGCTTAGGGAAGATGGACCAGCAAGAGGTCAACTTCTCTTGTATCCCCAGCAGAGTCGTCAGCTGTCGCATTACGCGAAAAACCGGCGGGAAAACGAAACAACAGAGCCGCCACTGTGCGTTATTTATCCCAAAGGAGGGAAAGGAAACGCTCGAAGTAAATCTGGAAAAGACATGGTCTCGCGACCAGAGAAAGATGGGATCGGGAGTCGGTTATGCGAAGGGAAGGTATTAGCACCCCTACGCATCCGTCGTACTCGACGGGATCCACGCTCAAAAGAATAGAAGAAAGGTTGCTAAAGACTGCTCACAAACTGCACAAGGCTGGAAGGAAACACAGAAAGACGGAAGAAACGGGACTCGGCAGGATATCGCATCCTGGGCCTATGTAGCCTGTCAAACACAGACATCAGATTCGACGTAGTTCGGGAATAGGGGAAACGTGCTCGCTAGGATGTCGCATCCTATGCATACGTATCTTCTCTAACCAGAGAAAGAATCAGAGCACTCGTAGCTCGGCTAACACATGCCAAAAAAAACCACACAGGAAACCGACTGCCAATCGCTGGACTTACGTCAGACTCCACACAAACAGGCAAACCTGGAAACCGAATGCCAATTGCTGGACATACATCAGACTCCGAACCAACAGACGCACACAGGAAACCAACTGCCAAGCGCTGGACTTATGTCAGACTCCAAACAGAGAAACTGGAAACCGAATGCCAATCGCTGGACTTACATCAAACTCCAAACCAACAAACACAACAGGAAACCAACTGCCAATCGCTGGACTTACGTTAGACTCCAAACAAAGAAACTGGAAACAGAATGCATATCGCTGGACTTACATCAGACTCCGAACCAACAAACACACACAGGAAACCAACTGCCAATCGCTGGACTTACGTCAGACTCCAACAAGCAAACAAGACACAGGAAACCAACTGCCAATCGCTGGACTTATGTCAGACTCCAACACACACAAAAGGGTTGCAAAAGAAAAAGGGCGCCCGGAGAGATCAGCTCATCTCCTGCCTACGTACCTCATCTGGTATGAGGATCAGGGCGACGTAGTTCCCCTACACAGGGAAAGAAATTTTAACCTAACGAGAGACTGGGAAGTGACAAACTAGAAGGGAGCCTGACTCGAGCCTAATAGTTATCATGTAATCCGCAATGGTCCTAGGTTAAGGTTTCTATCCTAACTTGCACAGGAAGCAAGCTATCCTAAACAGCACAATCAAACACATACAAGCACAATAAAGCAAGCACACACACTATATGCACACAATTGGGCTCATACAAGGCTATGCTGTAAAAACAAGCCAACTGGAATGGGGTGTGGTTAGCTCTTAACCCTAACATTGAGAGTTAGGGTGAAGCAGATGAAATGGGAAGTGAGGGTAAGACCTCATAGCTCTTATCCCTGGCCTGGGAGAGCTTGACTCACAATAGAAAGTGTGGGAGTTCAGAATGTAGGAACTCTTCTCCACAGATGACCGACACAACATGATCTTGGGTTCTTATTCACAATGCATCAACACATGGTGTGTGAGCAAAGTGGATGACACAACAGAATAGTAGGGGATGGATTGCACATCCCTTTTATCTGCCAATTGCCTCTAAAGAGGTCTTTACCTGCTTGGCACAAAAATTAAACATTCACAAGCATTGCCTCTTAAGGAGGGCTTCAGACAGGTGCCTGCCCACATAACAGGACAGGTCTTCCAGACTACATGAAGTCAGAAGAATTGTACCTCAGTGGTAAGCAAACCACAAGCTAGCCAAGTAAGTTCAAAATGAACTCAAAGCAACTTAGGTACCTGTGAATAAATCTAAACCAATCAGTTCAACTATACAGACAAACAATCAACAGTTAATATCACACAGACAGATAAGCATCATCAGACAACAATGAGCAAGCCACAAGCACAAATGAATTGGTTCTCAAAGCCTACAAAACAAACAAAGGTTAGCCAACAACAACCAATAATCAAGCTCAAATGAATGAGTCACTCCAATCATGGCAATGTGCATCTGAACCTGAAATCATAATCCAAATGGTAAGTCCAAACCACTAGGTCAAAGCCTAGGGTCAAAAAAGGGTCAAAAAGTCAAAACGGAACTTCAAACTTGACATGAAGCATCTTCAAACACATATTGACATATCCTAAAAAGGCTCACATCAAAATCATTAACCAAATGCATTTCATGATCAAGTGAAGTCAACGGCAATTTCAAAGTTCATATGTGATCATCATGAATGAAAAATTCAAATCAAAATAGAAATGATTCCAAAAAATCTGGAAAAAAACATGAGCAATCTAGACATCCATAACATACATCACATAAGAAATCAGGAGCATTGGACATCATTTGGCATGGCAATCACATTGTACAAGTCAAGCAATCAAAGGTGTGACACAAATTGTCACACCAAGTTAACTCAATCATAAAACAGAATTGGTGCATGGGAAAAATATCAAACCAAAGCCAACATGTCCAGCAATGTGTCTAGAAACTACACACAAAATTTCAGAGTCATTGGATAAGAAACAAGCATTTTATGACAACATAAGCAAAGCAATATCACACATGCATATGTATTCAAACATCTTAGCACAAATCATTTTTCCAGCCAAGCACAACTTGCAATTTTATGCTCATAAAAAAGTAGACAGGATAAGGAGCATATAGCAAAAAATTGGGATCAAATTGGTGCAATTTTCAATTTATATAGATTTTTGGAAGTTTGGAAAAATTTGAAAATGTAAGTGAAGCAAGGCATGGCAAAATGGGAGGGAATGGTGAAAAATGCATGGCAATTTGAAAAAGTCCCTCAGCCAGGATCGAACCTAGCGCAAATTCAAATCTAGCGCCTAACATCAAAATGGCAGCGTATTGACACAAAAACCCTAAGCCTGGCGCGCTTCCAGATTCGTAGCTAATTCAAAATTTCGTAGCAAATCACATGCAGATTTCGTAGCAAAACCCTAGCCAAGTCCTAGCAGTTTCTGGAAACGCATGAAGCTCATAGGTTGAAGATGAAGATCATGATGATCTTCATACGCATTTTCCAGATTTCAAAAAAGTGTCCAGAAATCATTAAAACCTATACCAATCGGTTCCTCATCTCATGTACATGCAAGATCAAGCATCATTTTGCACCAAAACATCATAATAACTCCAGATCGAAGAAAAGAAAAAATGTCATCAAAACTTGAAATGCATGTAACTTTGTCAATACAACACCAATTCACTCAAAATTTGTATCAGAATCATCACCAAGCCATGATCTACACCAATATCCTAATGAATTTCAAAATTAGAGAGGTCGAATCCTGACCTCTTGAAGAACAAAAGTTGGAATCGTGTGCTTCCAAGCTCAGCTACAGCTCAAATATCCTCCACAATGCCTATTGAAGTGATTGGTGATGAATTAGAGGTTCCAGTATGCACGAATCCAGCTCAAATTGCAAGCTCCATGGATGCTTCAAGCTTTGACTCTGGCTCAATATGCCATGATTTGCCTTGATTCCTTGTCCAAATCTTCTCAAATAAACCTTATGAGCATGAATCAAACAAGAGAAAATGCTTTTGTGTGAAGAATTTGCAAAAAAATTTGAGAGAAGAATTTTGATGATTTTTGGTTCTAGATCTGAAAATGAAGCTAATGACCAATACATTCAGGATTAACAATATATACCTCATGCTAATGATGTTTAAAACCTGTTTAAGCCAAATGCAAATGAGATTAATCAATTTTGAGGTGTATGTGCAAAATGTGTTTTTCACCCCCATGCATGAGGTAGCACGTGAACAGTGCACGAATCTGGCCCAAAATCACTTAATTAATGCCCATGTAAGCTTTTGAATTGGTTTTGTATGCTCATGATCAACCAAAATGATTTTATGCATTTTTCTTCACAAATCTTCATGAACAAGCACATGCCCATGCAAAGGAAATTTATGCCATGTAATGCTATGCTTGGAAAGTACATGTTATGAGGATCAAAATGCAAAAAGAACCACTCATTTTGGAGCTTTGGTTCAAAAGTTATGCCCATTTGAATTTTAAAACACACTTTGCCATGATTGGATCATATCTCCTCAACCACACAAGAGAAATTCATGATCTTGGAATTTTTGTAAATGGGAGAGAAAGATCTTCAACTTTCATGTTGGACAAAATTTCATTTGAAGCTTTCTTGATGATGTAATCTTGAGTTGAGGTTGGTCCAAAACCTTTCCATTTTTGGAAATTTCAAATTATAGGTCACTTGCTATTTTGGGAAAGTCTTGATCTGACTTCAAATTCTTCAATGTTGATGTTTGAAATGTCAAATGAGACTTGTTTGAGAATGAATGAAGCATCTCTAACCACTTCCCACCTTCAAATCCACAATTGACTTTGCAATTGACCTCTGATGACTGTCATGGGCCTCAGATGACTTGCACATGCCTTGATGAGTTCTAAACCTTCAACACTTGGCCAAATTAATTCAAAGTGATCCTTGAGTCATGTAAGCTCAATGGAACAACCCTAGGGCTTTGATCACATGGAGAATGCTCTTGTTGCCTTGCACAGTTGAATCTCCTAACCAGTCTTGCCTGATGAGATGCAATGGGCTATGCAATATGAACGCAATGTTAACGACCTAAAAATGAAATGTATATACAAATGGGAGGTGCAAATTTGAGGTGCTACACCTCCACCACCTTATAAACCACCCATTTCGTATCCTTAAAGACTCGCAAATTCTAAAATTGCAGGGCAATTTAGGAAATTTGTTGAACTTCTGAAGTAACTGAATATTACAATTCCCTTTACAGAAGCCATCACACAAATTCCCTCATATGCCAAATTTCTTAAAGAGATCTTATCCAATAAGAAAAAGATCGAGGATAATGAAATAATTACACTAACTGCTGAATGTAGCGAAATAATCCAAAATAACATGCCTTCCAAACTAAAGGACCCAGGTAGTTTCTCCATACCATGTGTCATTGGAAAGTTTATCATAGATAAAGCTCTATGCGACTTAGGAGCCAGCATTAGTGTAATTCCCTTAACCATCAGTAAAAGGCTCAACATGGGAGAACTAAGGCCAACCAAGATGTCTGTTCAACTAGTTGACCGCTCAATCAAATATGTTGTTGGTATACTAGAGAATGTCCCAATACGTGTAGGACAATTCTACATTCCTACAGACTTCATAATCATGGACATCAAAGAAGATGCTAGTGCACCTATTATATTAGGAAGGCCATTCTTAGCTACCGCTGGAGCCATAATAGATGTGAAAAGAGGTAAGCTAACATTCAAAGTTGGAGAAGAAAATGTTGAATTCATTTTGACACAATTCTTACAAGCGCCAGCCATAGACGATATCTGTTATCTACTTGATGTCATAGACGGGTGCGTAAGAGAGATGGAGATGCAAGAAACCACATATTCTGATATAATGATTATCCAAATCCCTCCAGTATTTGAAGATGATAATTGGTGTGAACCATACCAAAATGACAATCTAAGCGAATGCTTAGCACTTACACCCAACCACATGCCATGCCCGAATAAACCAGACTTAGAATTAAAAACACTACCAAAGAACCTAAGATACGAATTCCTAGACCCTGAACTCAAAAGACCAGTAATAGTCAATGCTGACTTGGGAGAGATGGAAACTGAAAAGTTATTAGATGTCTTAAGAAAATATCCAACTGCGTTAGGCTACATCATCGCTGACCTAAAAGGAATAAGTCTTTCTATCTGTATGCATCGCATTATGCTAGAGGAAGATTATAAAACCTCTAGAGAACACCAGAGAAGGATCAACCCAATCTTAAGTACTATAGTCAAGGATGAAGTAAAGAAGTTATTAGATGCAGGAATCATATACCCGACCTCCGATAGTCAATGGGTTAGCCACGTTCATGTAGTACCCAAGAAAAGGGGTGTTACAGTTGTTAAGAACGAGAATGGCGAATCTATAGCACCAAGAATTGTGACTGGAAGTAGAATGTGCATCGATTATAGGAAACTAAATAAAGCCACTCGAAAGGATCATTTTCCTCTGCCTTTCATTGATCAAATGCTTGAACAATTGGCTAAGAATTCCCACTTTTGCTATCTAGACGGTTATTTAGGATTCTTTCAAATTCCTATCCATCCTGACGACCAAGAGAAAACAACCTTCACATGCCCTTATGGTACATTCGCTTATCAACGAATTCCATTTGGACTATGCAACGCTCCCACAACATTCCAAAGATTGATGATGTCAATCTTCGCTGACTTTATAGATGACATTATGGAAGTCTTTATTGACAATTTTTCTGTTTGTGGGAATAGCTTTGAAGGATGTCTATCAAACCTTGAAATGGTACTTGAAAGATGCGTAAAGGTGAATCTCGTCTTGAACTGGGAGAAATGTCATTTCATGGTCCAACAAGGAGTCGTGTTAGGATACGTAGTATCTGATAAAGGAATTGAAGTAGACAAAGCTAAGATCGAAATTATAGAGAATCTTCAACCTCCGAAAATCGTACGAGAAATACGAAGCTTTTTAGTACACGTCGATTTCTATCGACGCTTTATCAAAGATTTCTCAAAAATTACCAAACCACTTACTGGTTTATTAATGAAAGACATTGACTTTATCTTTGATGAGAAATGTTTAACAACGTTTGAGCAATTAAAAACATCTTTAATCACCGCACCTATCATGCAACCACCTGACTGCAGATTACCTTTCGAAATCATGTGTGATGCGAGTGATTATACCGTAGGCACAGTGCTAGCACAAAGAAAGGACAAAAAACTTCATGCTATCTACTATGCAAGTAGAACATTAGATCCTGCTCAAATGAACTACGCCACCACTAAAATGGAACTTCTAGCTGTTGTGTTCGCTTTAGACAAATTTCGTTCCTACTTAGTAGGAGCAAAAATCATTATCTATACTGACCATGCCGCTATTAGATATTTTCTAAGTAAGAAGGATGCCAAACCAAGACTCTTAAGCTTGATCCTACTCGTACAAGAATTTGACTTAGAAATAAAAGATAAGAAGGGTACTGAAAACGTAGTAGTAGACCACTTACCACGAATCGAAGGGAATAAGCCTGAACAAATTTCAATCAATGATGATTTCCCTTACGAACGACTTATAGCCCAAATGGAAAGTGACATGTCTGAACTAACCTTAAATGATACCAAAATAGCGGAATCTATGGAAGAAATTCATGCGAATACAACTATGCAATGGTATGCTGATTTTGTCAACTACCTAGTTGTTGGAGTACTTCCACCGGACCTATCATACCAACAAAAGAAGAAATTCTTTCATGACCTAAAACAATACTACTGGGATGAACTGCTGCTTTTCAAAAGAGGTACCGACGGTATTTTTCGTTGATGTGTTCCTGAGGATGAAATAGACGATATAATCTCTCATTGCCATTCCGCCCCCTATGGTGGCCACGCAAGCACTTCAAAAACTTGTGCTAAGATCTTACAATCTGGCCTCTTTTGGACTATTATATGGAAAGATGTCCATAATGCGGTTATAAATTGAGACTGGTGCCAACGCACTGGTAATGTTTCAAGACGAGATGAAATGCCACAAACAGGCATCTTAGAAGTGGAAGTCTTTGATTTTGGGGGATTGACTTCATGGGACCATTCCCGTCTTCTTTTGGTAATAAGTACATACTCGTAGTTGTTGATTACGTTTCAAAATGGATTGAGGCTATAGCTTCTCCGACAAATGACACACAAGTAATGATTAAGTTCTTCAAGAACATAATCTTTCCTAGATTCGGTGTGCCAAAACTAGTCGTTAGTGACGGTGGCTCCCATTTCATATCGAATATCTTTTGGAAAACTTCTTTTGAATCACGGAGTCCGACACCGTCTAGCAACAACACCTTATCACCCACAAACAAGTGGGCAATTCGAAGTTTCGAATAGAGAAATCAAACAAATTCTAGAAAAGACTGTCGGAATATCTAGAAAAGATTGGTCATCTAAACTAAACGAAGCTCTGTGGGCCTATAGGACAGCCTACAAGACCCCAATAGGGACCACACCCTTTAAATTAGTCTATGGTAAATCATGTCATCTCCCTGTGGAATTAGAACACAAATCTTATTGGGCAATTAAGACCCTAAATCTAAATTATACTTCCGCAAGCGAGAAGCGAATTTTAGACATTCACGAATTGGAAGAACTTCGACTAGACGCTTATGAGAATGCCAAGATATACAAAGAACGAACCAAAAAATGGCACGATAAACATATATCTAGGAAAGAGTTTAATAGTGCTACTATTTAATTCGAGACTTAAGCTTTTTCCGGGAAAACTTAAATCTAGGTGGTCAAGCCCTTTCGAAATTACAAAAGTTTTTAAAAGAGGTGCGATAGAAATCAAAGGTAGAAATAGTGAACATTATTATAATATTGACAATAGAGACTATTCAAATAGTCTAAGACTTATAGAGCTTCCCACTCAACCACAAAACTAATATATCGTAACGTTACTGTCGAACTTACGACATTAAACAAAGTGCTTAGTGGGAGACAACCCACCTTCTTTTTTATTTGTTAGCTTTGTCTTTAAGCGTTTCCCTTCTTTGGCTATTACTTGTATTTTGCTCCCTTTCCTTGATTCTATGCAATAATGTACTTGTTGCTTCCCGTTACTAACTTAGAAATATTGGATATTGATTAACAGGCGAATTTATAACTAGTTAGTAACTAACTTTCATCATGCAACCAGTAGATACAGTTTTCAGAGGCAGAGTTCAGAGAAGGCGCTATGATTATTTAGCTCATAAGGATATGGCTTTATCCATATATTATGACGGACTTACCATGGATAGGTTAGGTATAAGAGATAGCATCTTGTTTATGTTTAACCAGCTAGGACGGGAGAATGCTGCTATTAAGAGAAGGTTTGTCACATACCATGAGCTCAGCCTAGAATTCCTTAGCTCCTTAGTTTACAACCCCGAGCATGGTTACGGACTCAACAAAGGGTTGGTTTCCTTTAGGCTGTTTAGTATGGACTTCACTTATAACCGTAGACACCTTGCTGACCTCCTAGGATTTCCTAGTGGCCCATTCGTTTTCACTACCCGCTAGGAGGAATTAATCGATTACATCGACCTAGATTACTTTTGGGGTAGTTTAACTGGAGACTACCGCCCTGACCCATACGAGATGCACTCCCAAATGATACACAACCCTGTTATCCGCTACTTCCACAAAATAGTAGCTCACACCCTATTTGAAAAAGAAGCGAACAACACCTTAGTCAATGTTCATCTTACTGTGTGTCGACCAAGGTCGACATGTCAATGTTGTGACATTTATGATGGAAAGATTTGTTCACCTTGCAAAGAACAATCGCACCTCAATCATAATAGGCGGCCTAGTAACCATGATAGCTGATGCCATTGGACTTAGACGCCCACATTCCGAGCATACACCTTTTGGACACATCCGACCCATGGATATTGAATTTTGCTTCGACCGAAGAATCATAGGAAACCTTGGGCCAGATACTTTTGACTACCTAATTAATAACGAAGTTGACCAACTATTTACCTTACCAAACCATGAGAGAACAAGTGTTCATAACCAAAATAATTGGCTTTATGATTTAGATGAACATCACATTGCTCGACCATCACCTCCTGAGATACCTCCTATATATGAGTATTTAATTGACCCTATCTTTGTCAATGAATCTGACCTTGAAACCCCTCCAAACTACTATAACCTAGATGAATCGGAACTTCCATCCTATGCCGAAAATCTGACCATAATCCTTACCCGTTTGGATGGTTTCCACACTGACATTACTAATGTGAAAGATGAAATAAAGAGCATGCGCCTTGATGTCTTAGGCTTAGTGGATATCATCGTCGAACAGTTTGATCACTTGAACCAGGATGTAGTTGCTTTGGGACAGAACCATGGCTGATTACATCGACCGCTGAACTCTCATACTCACATTAAAGCAATGAGGGCACTGATATGTTTTAGTGTGGGGAGGGAGCATTTTTATTGCTATTATTTATTTTGTTGTTACACTTAACTTTAGTCTTTTAATTTAATTTAAATAACATTGTTATTTCTTTTTGCTTCTACAATAAATTTAATTTACCTCCGTCAGTTTATTTTTACTGCTGCTAATTCCATACTGCTTTTATTTTATGTTTTACTGCTGATGTACTGTGTTTCTACTGTCGTTACTACTGTCTTACCGCTATTAAAATTTTATATTTTTTGGCCTTTCTGCAAAAATTGTGACCGTTGCATGTGACAACCGTCACATGCAGTGTTATGCCCGTCACAGAGGTGTGACCCCCGTCACAGAAACGCCACGACCGTCACACATTAAGTACATGATTGTTACATACGACCATTACATATGACCGTTACACAAGATCGTCACGTGTGACGACCGTAACAGCTCTGTGACGATCGTCACGAATCCAGAAGGCGCACCTATAAAAACAGGCGCACTTCCTTTCTTCTTCCTCATCTAATCATTTTATTTTCCTTAACCATCCCACTCACACTACTCTTTTCTCCATTAACCCTTTCATCACATCCTTTTAAGCGAGAAATGTGTGAGTGCCTTATAACTCACGAAATCCATCTCTTCCACCAAAACCTATGTTTTTAAATTCGCACACTAAATGGCCCGTCAAGAGAGAGCTTCTCTTGTCCTTTCAAATATTGTATTCAGAGAAGGAGAAGACGGCGAGCGACATAGAGACAACTACCTCAGGTTTTATCAATGTTCAGTCCAAGCTATGAGGTATGTTGATAACGACTGTCTGACGAAGTTGGGACTTTCAAATGGCGTGGAATGGATGTTGAACAACTCTAGTTTGACGCAACTTTGCACCAACCCGCAACCAACTTAGGAGGCGCTGACCCTGGAATTCCTGAGTTCATTATCCTATATAACCCCTCCTGGTGAAACTCAGTTTCTCACCGGAGCCGCCACATTTAGAATGTTCGGTACCGAGTATTCCCTAAACCAAACACAAATAGCAAGAATACTTGGTTTCCGTCATGGAGAGGGAGTTCACTATTATATCCCGGACGGATGGTCGGAAATAGAATTTGTAGTTTGGCACAACCTCGCCAAAGTTAAAGTCACAAGCTGGGATGCGCTCAACGCAACATACAGCCACAACCAGGCTATAAGATATTTCCACTGAGTCTTAGGGCACACGATCTTCAGAAGAGTCAATAATCACAAGGTAAACTCTAAGGAGCTATTCTTTCTTCACTGTGTGTTTACCCCGGTGGAATTCAATGCCACCTCATCAAGGTCAAAGACGACGGGAAGTAACATCCTGTGGTTCGGAACAAGACAGTTCAAAGCATCATTATGCCCAACAGGAACCGTACCGATCCGCAGAATATGGCGAATTGGATTTTTGATCTGAACGCTCCTAAGCCCAACGCAGGAGATCCTAATAATGGAGTGGATGAAGTTGAAGAGGGACTTGATCGACAAATGCCTCAACCACCTCCTGAGTATGCTGCAGAGACATCTTCCCGAGGCCAGCGAAGAAACGAGCACCGACCCCCCACCATGGAAGACATCTATGCTGAGATGTTGCGACACAACCAGGGGATGGAGGAGCGCCAGACAAAAATGATGCAAACGATCCAGCAGATACAGAGGGATTAACATGACTATGCGAACTGGCACGACCAGGGGATGGTGGAACTTTCCGAAGAGATGAGTGCCTTGACACATTGCGTTGATGCCATCCAGGAGTACACTCAGCATGTGGGGTTGGATACTACGTGTAGCGGGGTTTTCATTACTTTTAGGTTTATTGACTAAACCAAAAGTAAACATATAATTCGAGTCACCACTGCACTTTTATTTGTCCAAAGGAAAGGCTAAAAAGCGTACAAAAGCCAAGTAAGAAGTTTTTCAAATAAAAAACTAATAAAAATGTCAGAGATCTAAGTAAGGGGGTTGGTTATGAAATGGGAAGGTTTTACGCACCCAAATCATCCTTAGTACTCTAAGGGAACCCTTTTTGCAAATATGTGTTGTAGGTTGGTATCTGTGAAAAGATTTGTGCAAACAGATTGGAGGGATGAGAAGAGAATAAATTATATTTACAAATTTGTTGTTTGAATGGATGAACCCATTGCCTACGTACCATCACAAAGGAGGATCAAAACCTCGTAGTTCAGGATAAAAATCTCAAAGATTGGTGAATTGATTTTAATCAAAATCTTTAAGGTCTTTTGTTATCAAAGGGAGAAAACTCAACCTAAACCAACAACCCACCATGTGAGGAAAGCTTCAACATGCTAGTGAGAGGTTAACCCTATAATAAGCATGGAAGACTTATAATCCAATCACTAAGGATAAGGTGAGATTTGCATCAACCACTATGATAACTCAAACCTATGACTAATTTTTAAGAAAAGGTTTTAACAAAGTGGTCATTGGAACGACAAAGAAACTTGAAATGGGTTGCATTTACAAGTTAGACTTATTTACAAAATGAAGTCAAAGTTTGGATTAAAGTATATTCACAATGAGTATTTAAGAAAATAGTTTTGAAAAGTCAAAGGCTTAAGGCCTAGGTTTCTAATTTGAAACAAAGTCAAAGTTTTGAAAATGTTTTTTGGCTTGGTTAGAGTGGGGAGAAGAAGAGAAGGGCTATTCCTAAAGAATATAAAGATAAGAGGAGAAAGATAAACCCTTGGAGTTCCTTTTTCTTTAAGTCATAGAGATGACTCAAGATGCTCATATACTTTGGACTTAGCACACAAACAAGCAATCAATAAATTGAATTCAATCTCCTAGGATCTCCAATTGGCTTGACTCTTAACTTGGCTACTCATGACAATGGTCGTCTTTTCACAATCTCAAGGTGGGATCCCTATCACACAAAAGCAAACATCAAAAAATTCACAACACAATAAGGGGAATGGACAAAGAATAAGTTTGGAAGGGAAGTCCTTTGAGATCAACTTTGAATTATAGCATTCTAAAGGCATGAGGCATAGTTGCTCTTCAACAATTTTGCATTCTAAAGGCATGAGGCCTAGTTGCTCTTGAACTCCTTTAAGCATAGGTAAATCCTAATTCTAAGTCCTTTCTCCTTTTGCATTTGGCTCACATCAAAACAAGCACAAACAAAACAAGATAGCAATATATATTTATTACAATAATGAGCTCAAATGAGTAAAAGAAAAATGACATAAACATAAAATATGTGCTCAAATGAGCAAAGTGAAAATCAATATGAATAATGAGCAAGAAATAAATGACATTAAAAATAAATGGCAAGAAATTAAATTCTCAAATTAAAGTTAGTAGTTAGTGAGGTTATGTTAGTTTGTCATAAGACAATGTAGCGCTATGTTAAGCAATCGTAAGTGGACTAATGTAGTAGTCACACCTATCTGAGACCGGTCAATAAAAATATAGGAAAAGAACACAAGTTAGAGATCATGACTAGTAAGCCAAGCTCCATAAACTTGCCATGCCAAACAAAAGGGGAAGGGCCTTGTATTGACTTTTGATTATTTTCTTGACCAAGAAGCAACCTATCTTGGACATAAAACAACTCACTTGTTCATGGATCAAGTTGAGTTTGGTTTGGATCAAAGAAGGTTAAACTTCTCATTTGTCAAGATCAACCATAAGACTTTAACTCATTGTCCATTGATGGAAAGAAAGGGATGACAATGAAGGGAAGGAAAAAGAAGATAACAACCAATTCCAATTGATCAAATATGAATCAAATTAACATCAATCAACACCAAACAGAAGAGAAATGAAGATAACAAGTCAAAGAGTCAAATGATATTTTTTTGAATTTTTTGAATTAAAATAAAATGCAAATAAAAATGAACAAATAAGGTTGAACCTCAAACTCAATTCAAATCAACTTCAACAAGTCCAATTAAATTCTCATAGGTTCAACATAGTCAAACAAGCTTTGACTAATTTTCTCACAAAATTTTGAAATCAGAAAGCAATTAAAAACAATTAAAAATAGCATAATATGAATTAAAATCTCAAATAATCTCAAAACAATCAAGGAATTGTTGAGACTATTTTTCATTAATTTATCATGATCCATAAATGCTATGAAAATATTTTTGGATTTTTTAAAAGTCAGAAAGTATTTTAAAATGAACTAAAACTATTAAAAATCAAATAATCCATGAAAAATATCAAATGAAGTCACAAAAATAATTAAAAATCATAATATGAAACTAGATTTTTCAAGAAAATGTTTGGAGTTGGTCTCATATTTTTATGACTTCAAATGAATTTTTTATGAATTTTTGAAAATAAAAGGAATTAACTGAAAATAAAATGAAAATGGAATAAATGGAAAAAACCAGCGCCACAGGATGCGTTTCATTAATATACGTGGCATCAATGGATGGTCCAGATCATAGGGAACATGGTGTGCTTGAGTCAAACGCGCAACAACATGCATTAAATGGAGTAAACACAATGAATGAACAAGATTAAAACGTGGAAACCAAATCCAAGGGCCAGGAGGATGCACCCGTCGTGGTGGTGGTGGAAACCACCATCTTCTTCGGCCAGACAACAAATTTCGGCCACCAGTTGCAGGAAAATGAACTTTAATGAAAATTAAAAACAAGGCCATGGAAATGAAGCTCGTGTGATGGAGATCATCACTGTACCAATGGATCTCCCTCACTCTTCCTATATTGAGAGAAATTTGAAGGAGAAGATCATGGTGTTCAAACTGTTTGTTCATGAAATGATGAATTGAAAACACCAATGGCTTGCCTCAAGTGTGAGGACTTCAGAAAACCACAAAAACACAAGGATGCTACATTGAATTAAGAGTTCTAGATCCAAAAAGTTTGAGAAATAACCTTTGAATTGAAGCACTTCTGGCCACGAATCCTCCAAGTCCCTCGCTCCTTTGATCTATGGATGTAGTGGAAGTGAAAGGCTAAGGAATTAGGCTTTAAAACTCAGCTAATGATGTTGAATTTCAAGCTCGAAAGTAAGAACAATTTTTTAATAATTCATTTGGTATGGCTATGGTTTCAACTCTGCAGCAATTCAAATCTCCAAAAGGTTGATGAATGAAGGAGATGCAGCCTCTATTTATAGCTAAATGTGGCTGATCACACACTTCTCTCGTGTGCATGGAATTTGAACTTTGATGTGCATCGGCCTGTACAGGCGTGTGGAAGGCCCAATGATGGCTGAAAGAGATTGTTGAGTTCATGTGAAGAGCAATTGGACATGTACATTGGATGGAAGCAGCTTTCATGTTCAAGTTTCATCATAAAATACCAAAATGCACATAAATGGAAATGAATTCGAAGCTCACAAATGGTAAGTCCAAATGAGTAATGTGAGTAATGGTTGGAAAGCCCTTGAAATAAGGAATTAAAGTCATGTTGGGCAAAAATTCATTTAGCATATGCAAATTGATGAAAACTGGTTGTGAAAATTCAAGTATAAAACATATTCAAGTTATTTTGAAAAAGTTCACCAAAAACAAGCTTAATCAAACCCCTCTTTTCTCATGATACAAGCTTCAAATGAGAAAACCTCCAACATAAAAGTTGTAGGTAGGCCTTTTTAAGGTGATAAATTTATACTCAAAGTTTCCATCATTTGGGTTTTCTATGACAAAGTTATGGGCATTAGAAGTTGGGTACTTTTTCAAATTCAATGAATTAGGTCCAAGATGACCTATAATGTTTTGTATTATCACATGTATTTATTTTATGATTATGAAATTTTGTCCAACATAACATTTTACATAGACATATCACTATTTCCAATGCATTTGGTCTCACCTAAAAATCATGAAAATTAAGTAAGTTATGCCCTTGGTGAGTTGACCCAAAATTAGGGTTTCAGTCAAAATGACCTATAATGTTTTGAAATGAAAGATGACCTTAAAAGTTTCAAATGGATTTTTGATGAACTTAAAAGTTCTTCATATGGTTCTTAGGAACAATTTTTCTCTTGGGGTCATCTTCATTTGACAAAGACATCAAAAGTTATATCTCAATGATCCTCAATTTAGTCAGATGACTTGATTGGTCAACTTTTTAAGGCCAAACTTCCAATCTTGATAAATAAATGATTGAGGGGCCTCAAATAGGCTCAAATATGCTTAAAATGATGAATGAAATAAATTCCCATGATTAAATTTGACCATAGGTTGAGATTGCTTCATGGGCAAGGCACAATCAAAGCACAGTGAAATTAGGGTGTCCTTGGGAAACAATCCTCAAGACCTTTGGGCTATCTTGATCAAATTTGAACATTGAGATACTTGGGAGACATATATGATGATTAGGAACTTTGTGGACCATTGTCATGCTTTTTCTCATCTTCATCTAGCCATTGCATCGGGCTTAGGAGCATTGGAGCACATGATCACTTGAGCTTCAAAATAAAAGAGTTAGTGACATATTTTTGTGCTTTTGATTAGTAATCAAATAAGAAAAGCAATAATATACAGTACACGCATGCTTGGTTGTCTCAAAATATTCAAACAAGTCCCCACCCTAGGATTAAGGAGCCAAACATGTTATGATCCTCGAGGCAATGCACTTGTGCAATAACATGATGCCATGAGGGATCTTAGGGTCAAAATTAGGGTCTCACACTACCCAGCATGGTAGAAGTGAGCATGCACGAGCAAGAGTTAGAGCACGCAGATTCCATCTTCGTGACGAGGAGTAGTGATCTTCATGTTTTTTCCCTTTTCATTCTTTATATTGTCGCATTGAGGACAATGCTTTGTTTAAATGTGGGAGGAAATCCTTGTATTTCCTTTATTTGTTTCTAGTTTTAGCCATAACAAATGTTTTTTCTTTACCTCATCGTTCATTCATTTATATCTAATTTGCCATAACAATTTTTTTTGTTTTTAAGTTAAATGCGTACCCTACGAGTATATAGGTTGTCTTACAGAGGTCTTGTTAGGAAACTGAGAAAAATCTAACAAGATTGATACCGTCCTGACACCTTAGATCTCTCACTTTTACGAGATCAGTTTGAATACCCATTATACTGATACCTTAAGTCTCCGTTCTAGATTAACCCCTAGTAGTTTATACTAGCAGTCAACACCGTCTTAAACACAAACCAGGTGAAGAGCCGATGAATATAAGTCATTGATGCCTACGAATTAAGAAGATCCTTCATATTCTTTCTATCGAGAAATTGAAAAATGCACCATACAAACGGTTGCAAGATGTACAAAACGAAGGAACAGAAAAACCCGTTACTGGTTGGTTCAGAGGTACCTGGTACTGGACTCGGTAGGGCGAACTACGGTTTGACCCCCCATAACCTTCAAATGGCATATATAAAGGGTTACCATACTAGTGTACCAGACCCCGTGCTAAAAAGGCATCAAAGCCACTAACCGGCTACTTCAATAAGTGCGTGTAAAAGCAAAGGGCTTAATGTGATTGCGCTAGAATGAAACCGGGTGAAATTGGAACGAGAAGCATTAGGTTGAGCTATAATAGCATGATTCAAACTAGTTTGTACAAAGGAGAGATCTACGTTAATGCTTATTGCTTATGTCGTCACTGTATCTTTAGTGTTTTACTTGAGTATCTGCCATCTTAACGAAGTACCTAACAACCACGTACGAATCGGAAATGTGTTATGTGTTCGGGTTTAACTAGAGTTTTTAAATTTTATTTGCTTGAGGACAAGCAAAGATTCAAGTTTAGGGGAGTTTGATAACGCGAAAAATACATGGTATATTTGCCTTGATTTACATTCAAAAATCATACCACTTTCATTTATATTCCGATTATTCCGCAAGTTTTCGAGTTATTTTTGCAGGTATTTCAATTCCCATGTTTAAATAAGCAAAGTATAGAAAAGGAAGGAAAAGAAGAGAAAATAGCAGAAAAGCAGAGAATATAAATCATGTGCATGTGAGGACCGTCACAAAGCCTGTCACGACCGTCACGCCCTGGGTGTCATGACCGTTACAGGCCCATCACGACCATCACAAGGCCAAAATCAACGCATTGAATCTGTCAATAGAACTGATCCACACGCCCTTATTTCTCGTTCCTCAGCCACTTTCCCGTGGATTTATCACTCAACCAAGTCACCCTTATTTCTCTCAACTGCAAACACCAAATGGAGAAGTTGGGGATACTTAAGTTTCCTCTTTGAAGCCAGCTTTCAAGACCTTTTTCTGCATTTTATTTTCCACAGAAATTCTGTTTTTATTTTATTTTTCTTCAGCAACATTGTTTTATTTTACCGCAATTTAGTTACCGTTTCGTTCAGAGTTTCCGTTTTCCCTTTCCCTTTCTGTTTTTCCTTTAGCCAAAGTAGTAGTTTCCTAAACTAGGGAACTATTTCAATTTATTTAATTTAGTTTAAGCAATTATTTCGAAGAAGCAGAATCCTACCGACCTGTGGAGGACTGCTTAAGGACTTCAAGATTCGACATATTCCATTAATCCAATTTCCAGGTTTTTATTCAATTGTTATTGTTATTGCTTTATTATTATCATCATCATGTTTGCTTTATTGTTGATCTATTTATGTTCGTCTGTGTTTGCGTTATTTAATATGTCCGGCTAAACTACCGGTATCGGTATGTAAATAATTTACTTAGACGGGATTTAATAATAATCGGTGTAAAACTTCTTTTCTGAAACAATCTTTTTAGAGAAGGTTTTTAATATAAATTTAGTTAAATTTGTCACAAGAGTGAGAAGCTTTTTAATACAATTTTGCCACGAGAGTGGGAAATTAACTAAGGTGAGAACCGACAATCGCGAGAGCATGAGGGTCGAACTGGATAGTAAAAACTAGGCATTGATTTTAAAAACAGCGAGAGCACTTTAAAAGCAATTAGAACTTATTTGTTTTCAATAAGTATTTTTAACTTCAAATGGGACAGCGAGAGCGTAGATTCTGACTTAAAAGTATAGTCCGAGTCAACAATCACGAGAGTGTGAGATAAAGCCTTTTAAATGAGTATTTTCTAGTGAAAGATATTTGGTACTTAAAATATACACTGGTGACTTATCGAATCCTTGACGATTAATGCGTTGCATACTGATATTAGGGGATTGATGAAATATACATTTCATCTCCCAAAATGAATGATTGATTTTAATTTGATAAAATTCCTCCCATGACCAATTTTTGTTTCTCTCATCTCCCCTCCCTCTTCATCTTCAATCACATTCTCTCCCATCCCTTTCATTGACCAATGAAGTCTCAATATCCTAAGGCTAATTGTTCATCAATAACCTTGTGGTAGATGAACTAATACAAGTATGGATGAGATAAGCCCATCCTTTGATCTTTTTCTTTTTGTGTGTGCCATATTTTAGGAGTATATGTCATTATACCATATCTCTAACATGCATTAACACCAAAATTTCTATTTCCCGACCTCAGATAGTTATGACTTCTACATAAGTCCAATTATGTTTGCTTAACATAGAGCTAAATTTTGAACCTAAAGGCATAGCATTCTAGTAAGTGAGATTGTAAGTCTCCCCCATTTCATGGTATTGTGTGGAAACTTGGCATTTTTTCCTTCCTTTGGAAGATGTCTTGGTTCAAGGATCCATGTTTGTGAATAGAGGGTTGAGTAGTATCCAAAGAATGACTTAATCAATTGAAAAGCAAAACACCACTAACATTTAATCAACTAACATTTGACTAACTTTTATTATTCTTGCTTTTATTTTAAAGTCATTTACTTTATAAAATTTAGATTCAAGTCATTTACCATTACATTTGTCATTTAGATATCATTTAACTTGTTTATGTTTATGCCATTTTTCACTTTGCTCACTTTAGCCATATATTGTGTTTGTGTATTTTGTTTGCGTTTGTGGTCATAGGATCTTAAAGTACTTAATAAACAACAAAAACCCTAAAAAAATGTTTGTGTGGACTGTTTGTTTTGATCTGAGCTTTTGGACTTAGAATTAGGCAACACTCCCCATGCAAAAGGACTTGGCCAATGCCAATATTTTTGAGACCAAGTTATTGTGATTTGAGCTTTCATCTGATGCAAGTATTGGGATCCACATGAATCCATCTGCTACATGGTCTTGATACAACTGTTATTTTGAACCTGTGTATAATGCCTTATACTAAGCTAATCAAGGAGTATATCATCTGATACATGGGAAGACAAAGAAGACGGTTAGTTGTGAAGTTGCTTGCTTGGATGTGGCTATCTTTATTTGATGCCTTGCCATTCTTATTGCTATTTGAAAGTGAGAAAAACAAGAAAGGGGGGTTTGAATTGTTTTGGAAATAAAAGCTTTTTCAAAAATAAGACCACACAGAATTTTATACTGGTTCGCTTAGAAAACAAAGCTACTCCAGTCCACCTGGCCAAAGTGATTTCGCCTTCAAAAAGGACTTAATCCACTAATCTTGAAAGATTACACAACCAATCGTCTTAAGGGAATAATCTCTTAGCCCTCTCAAGTATACAGACTGTGCAGAGTCACTTGAGGAACAAAATAATTTAAGCAACATAGAGTTGTAATGTAAAGCGCTTCTAAGAGTAAGCGAGTATTACAAAGAAGTATTAGAACAAGAGTTTTTCACGTAAGAGCAGCAGCTCGTGAAAAAAAAAGAGAGAATATGAATGAAGTTTTTGTGCGTAGCAGATGTGTCTCTCTAGTGAGGTAAATTGTCCTTTATATAGTAGTTGAGAAGGACCGTTGGAGTGATGACAAAATCTTGGTCTTTGATGAGTATTCAATGTCATTACTTCTGTGTTTCTTTCTATAACCATTTTGTCTGCCGGTTATATTCTTTCTTAAAATACTTTCTTTCCATAGTGAAAATTATTTCCGTTATGCTTTCTGGACTTGTGCATCTTTATCAGAGTCTTTGATGTACCAAAGTTATTCTTCAGAGGTTGATCACGTCTGACTTCGTCAGAGCTTCTCAGAGTACTATTCTTCTTAAGTAACAGAGTCTAAGACCAGTCGTTTGTTGAAGCTTCTGGTTCCTTTTGTTGTCTTTCTTTGATCAGAATCAAAACTTCTTGGACGTACTCCTTTCTTAGCGGCGTCTGATCCTTTAATACTTTGTATCTGACATACGTTTGTATCTGATATGTGATCAGAGTCCTTCATAACTTGTTCAAAGTCTTGCGTGAATGTTCAGATTCCTGCATGAATGTTTAGATTCCTACATGAATGTTCAGAGTCTTACATACTTAGAAAAAATCTCGTTAGAGTGCCATTTTTGGTTTCATCCTTTGTTATCATCAAAATCTTAGAAATCTATTCTAGAACCAGCTTTGTTCTTACAATCTCCCCCTTTTTGATGATGACAAAACAGTTTAATTTAGAGATGAAACATTTTCAGAAAAGAGTCTTAGATCAGATTTGTAGTGAGCTCCCCCTGAGTTAGATCTGGGAGTTCAGAAGTTCTTACCGGACCTTCCATGATTTGGTGTCTCTAGTTACTTTCCTGCATATCTTTAAGTCATAATGTTCGTAGAGTTTGAAAGGAATTAGATATGTTTTCATCAGAGTTGTTTTTAGTTCTCCCCCTTTTTGTCAGAATAAAAAAGATTTAGCAAAAAAGTTATTAGCAAAAGGTTGATATTAACAAGTAACATTTACAGGAGCCAGAAACGCAAAAAGCAAACATGGAAGCAAAAAGCAACAAGCAGAGCAGATAAAGCAACAAGCAAATCAGAAGGAAAAAATCCTAGGTGCCTAAGGGTTTGGAGGAGGAGGCATCCCCTAGAGAAACTAGGACAACATGTTCTGAATGTTGACATTGACAGAATCCTGTTGGTCCAGTCTGGCTCGGACTACCTGTTGTTCTTTCTGCAGCTCTTCAAGGGTCTTCAGGACCAGATGGACGAAGGTGGAGGACTCCCTCTGGGTTAGTGCATCGTTTATGACCTTGGCAGTAGACTCTTCAGCACGGCGAGCTGCTTCTTCAGCGGCAACTTTGACTTTTTCCTCAACTTCAGCAGCAGCAGCATCAGCAAGAGCTTTGGCTTCAGCTTCTTTGATTCTCTGAAGTTCTTCTTGCCTTGCTTTCTCTTCAGCTTCCTTTCTTGCCCTCTCCTCAGCTTCTCTGGCTAGACGCTCCTGGAGTCTAATCTCAGCGTCTCCGATGAAGTCATTGTGGACTTGTTCAGAGAGGCCTTTCAGCTTGAAGGCTTCAGAAGTCATCCAACTTATCACTCTATTCTAGTGAGTCCTTACAGCGGACGGATCATCACTGATGCCAGAGTTGATGGTCAGAGACCCGACCTTGTCAACTGAAGATTCTGCAAAAACTTTAGTTGCTTCCACAAGGGTCAGAAGGGTGGTTTCTAGTTCAGAGGTTTGGGAGGGAGAAGTGGGAGGGCTTAAGTGAAGTGTGGGAGTTGGTGGGTCAGCGGAGGTAGTTGGTTAGGGTATTTCAGAGTGTTGTGGTTGGGAAGGTTGTGATGCAGAGTGGATTGGTTCTGATGGTGGAGGTTCAGAGGTGGTTGTGTTTGGGTTTTCTGGGGGTGGAGAGGTAACTTCTGGTGCGGGGTTAGAGTGGGTTGGCTGTTGAGAGGCCAGAGCACAGTTTTGGAGCTGAGCCAGAGTTGGAGAGTGAGGGTCAGGAGGTTCAGTGTCAGATGAAAGACTATAGTATGGTGGGGATTGTAGAGATGGTGATGAGGAGGGTGAGGTGGTTTCGTTCAACATTTCTACTTCTGAAACAGGTAGAGATATGGTGGCAAGATTGAATTTTTGAGAAGGTTGGTTAGAGGGTCTAGAGGTTGAGGGAGGAGTTTCAGAGGTTGTGTATATGGACGAAGGTTGAGGGAGTAAGGAAGCAACTGGTTTAATTTTTACAGAAGGAGGGAGAGGTACAAACTTACTAAGTGATCCAACCAGAGGTACTGGAGGTCTTGATCCAGATGGTTCTCCCAGCTTTGCTCTTTTTGCCTGCTTTGTCTTCTCAGAAGGTTCTCGTGTCCTCTTCATGAAATCTGGAAGAAATTCAGGCAGCCAGTCTAAGGAGAAATCTGAGATGTCTACTCCTTGTTTGCGCAGATCCTCTAAATAGTACGCGACTACCTCTGGAGGGTCGATCCTTGAGAAAAAATAAAGTCCATTTGGGATCTCCCTCTGATCTTTAAGTGTTTCCCAGGAGGTGTCCAAAGATGGTTTGACCCTGACTTGATTAATAATTCCCATGCTCTTCAGATTGCGAGCATTCGGAGGTCTTCCAGTATCTATCATCACATCTTCCATTAGTCTGAGTTGTATCAAATGTTCCACGAGGCCACTTCCAATCAGCACATCAGATATAAGTCTCCCTAGAGGAATGTAATTTCTTGTCTTCATGTTGTTTCTGGTATCTTTCACGGAGTCTCTAAGATATTTGAAGAGGAGTGCAGGAAGACAGAGCTTCAGAGCCTTGTGAGTGCAATACATAATGCATTTCTGGTATGTGTTGATGAAATCTGAGGAGTTGGAGGCTGGGCGGTGATGGATGGTGCCTAACATGATCTTAAGCCATACCCGAAGGTTCTGATGCAGTTCCTTGTTCTTGGAATGCTTTCCTTCAGCACTCTGTTGAAAAATTGTAGGGTTTATCTCATGAGACATATACTTTGCCCTAGGATTGATGTTGTATATGCGTCTTCCTCCAATCTTCTCCATGTTAAGAAGAGCAACAATTAATTTCTCTGTGATGACTATCTTGACTCCCAGAATGTATGAGACAATGTAGTGATCGTCAGCATCAGCGAACCTCCAAAATTCTTTTACCAGATTAGTGTAGACTGGGCCATAGAGACGTCGAAAGTAGTTTTCCCACCCTTGCTTCTTCAATTCATCAGTGAGGTCGACACCATTTCTTCTCATGTTGTCAAAATCCACCAAGGTTTCACACAACACTTCCAGCTTTTCAAACGAAGTTGCAATATGAATATGAGGCTCACGATCAAGAATGTGAGGTTCTTTGTAAATGGGAGTGGAAACGACGCTGATGACTGCTGGGTTTTTTGATGACTTGAACTTGGAGTTTGATCATTTGAGTTCATTTGTTGAGAGAAGTTGTACACAAACTGTTGTTGAGAATCCATGAAGAGCGTTGATGAACTTGAGGTGAAAGTTGAAGAACTTGAGTAATCACTGCAGAAATGCCTTTGAGAGAGAGAGGAAAACTGAAGGAGAGGGTTAGGTGTGTTTGTGAGTGAAAAGTGTGTAATTGTGAAATGAAACGTTTAAATACCCAAATTAGGTCACATGCAAAACGACACAGAAATTTGAGTTTAGCACAAAAACCAAGTATGCACGTTAGAGGGAGAATGATTTCATCTCATAAATGATGTCTAATCCCAAAATCAGCACACTGCTCGAGGAGATCTTAAGAGATTGTTTCTTGATTACATCTAGACAGTTGTCTAGAAGTTCCAAGGTCAGACGCATGAGGCTCCACATGTTACTTTATCTGATCTTCAGGAATACCAAAGAGTTGGTTCCTGGAGATTTCTAACTCAGATGACTTCTAACTAGTAGTAGCTTCGGAGTCAGATACATAATCAAACTGTTTATTTTAGAGCCTTATTTTGCTATCTCAGAGGCATATTTTATTCAGGAGAATTTTGAATGTTTAGATTCTTTAAGATAAAGGATAATCTATCTTCAGCAAGGGGTTTGGTGAAGATGTCAGCTCATTGATGGTCTGTATCAATAAATTTTAACATTACTACGCCTTTCTGAACATAATCTCTAATGAAATGATGTTTTATTTCTATGTGCTTAGCTTTGGAGTGCAAAATAGGATTCTTTCTTAAACAGATGGCAGTAGTATTGTCACAGAAGACAGGAATGTTACTCTCAAAGATTTGAAGATCCTCTAGTTGGTTCTGCATCCAGAGCATCTGAGTAATGCATAATGATGCTGAAATATATTCTGCTTCTACAGTAGACAAGGCTATGGTTGATTGTCTTTTGCTGGCCCAGGATATCAAATTCTTTCCCAAGAGCTGACAATTTCCAGATGTACTTTTACGTTTCATTCTGCCCTCTGCGTAATGTGCATCATAATAACCAGAAAGTCTATACTCTGATGTTTTCTCATACATCAGGCCCATGTTAGGAGTTCTTTTCAGATATCTGAGGATTCTTTTAACAACTGTTAAATGAGATTCTCTAGGTTCTGATTGGAATCTGGCACAGAGATATACACTAAACAGAATATCAGGATGTGTAGCAGTCAAATAGAGAATAGAGCCTATCATACCACGATAGATCTTCTGACAAACCTTTTGACTAACTTCTTCTTTTTCCAGAATGCAAGTTGGATGCATGGGTGTGTTAGCAGGTTTGCATTTTGCCATTTCAAATTTATTCAGAATGTCTTTTATGTACTTACTTTGATGAACATAGGTGGCTTCTTAAGCTTGATTGATTTGAATTCCTAGAAAGAACTTTAGTTCTTGCGTTAAGCTCATTTCAAATTCTGCCTGCATTAGCTCAGAGAATTCTTGACATACATAGGGGTTAGCTGAACCAAAAATGATGTCATCAACATATATCTGGCATATCATGAGGTCATTATTATTGTTTTTACAGAAGAGTGTAGAGTCAACTTTCCCTCTGATAATATCATGTTCCAGAAGAAAATTACTTAGCCTTTCATACCAAGCTCTAGGAGCTTGTTTTAGTCCTTAAAAAGATTTCTTAAGTTTAAAAACATGTTCTGGACAATTTGAATTCTCAAAACCTAGAGGTTGATTGACATACACTTCTTCTGATATATAGCCATTAAGAAATGCGCTCTTGACATCCATTTGATATAGTTTGATAGAGTGATTTATAGCGAATGAAACAAGTAAGCGAATAGATTCTAACCCGGCGACTGGGGAAAAGGTTTCATTATAGTCAATCCCTTCTTGTTGACTGTACCCTTGAGCCACCAGTCGAGCTTTATTTCTGACGAATTCGCCTTTCTCATTTAGCTTGTTTCTGAATACCCATCTGATTCCAATAATGTGAGTGCCTTTGGGTTTGGGAACAAGATCCCAAACGTCATTCTTTGAGAATTGATCTAGCTCTTCTTGCATGGCTAGAACCCAGTCGTCATCTTGAAGTACCTCATCATTGGAAGTAGGCTCGATCAGAGATACTAGTCCCAAAGGGGTTTCTTCAGGTACTTTGAAGGTTGACCTAGTACGGATAGGTTCATCCTTGTTTCCCAAAATCAACTCTTCAGATATATTGGGGCGACTTGATAATTTCTTTTGGGTCGCTGGGGCTTTAGTTTCTTCTGAACTTTGTATATCAGATATTTCTGGTGCTTTGATATTCTCGTCAGAACCTGCAAGAGTAATCTCCAGATCTGCAAGTTTCTCAACTAGCTTTGATTCTTCCAAAATTTTGGTTTCTGTATTGTATACTCTGTAGCCTTTAGAGCGTTCTGAGTATCCTAACATAATACCTTTTTGTGTTTTTGAATCAAACTTGTTCAGATGTTCTTTAGTGTTCAGAATAAAGCAAGAGCATCCAAACGGACGAAAATAAGAAATGTTGGGTTTTCTTCCTTTACACATTTCATAGGGAGTCTTTTCCAGAATAGGTCTTATGGAGATTCTATTCTGAATATAACACGTTGTATTTACTACTTCGGCCCAAAAGTGCTTAGCCACCTTAGTTTCATTGATCATGGTTCTGGCCATCTCTTGGAGTGTCCTATTCTTCCTTTCTACAACTCCATTTTGTTGTGGAGTTCTAGGACAGGAGAAATCATGGGATATTCCATTTGAGTCAAATAATTCTTCAAAAAATTTATTTTCAAATTCTCCACCATGATCACTTCTGACTCTGATAATTTTAGAGTCAAATTCATTTTGCACTTTGGAACAGAAGCTAGTGAATACAGAGTGAGACTCACTATTGTGCTTTAAGAATTTTACCCATGTCCAGCGACTAAAATCGTCAACAATAACTAATACATATTTCTTCCCATTGACTGATGCTGTTTTAACAGGACCAAAAAATCAATGTGAAGAAGTTCTAGAGGCTTAAAGGTAGAAACAATATTTTTCTTTTTAAAAGATGATTTTGAAAATTTTCCTTTCTGACATGCTTCACATAGAGCATCTGAAGAAAACTTCAATTTGGGTAGACCTCTGACTAGCTCGAGTTTATTTAGCTGAGATAGCTTTCTCATGCTATTGTGGCCCAAGCGTCTATGCCATACCCATTGCTCTTCATGAATAGACATTAAACCTTTTACATTTTGTTCTTTTAGGTCTGAAAGTTTTATTTTATAAATATTGTTTTTCCTCTTGCCAGTGAATAGGACTGTTCCATTGTTCTGATTAATTATTTTACATGTTTTTTGATTGAAGATTACGTCATACCCGTTATCACTTTATTGACTTATTGATAACAGATTATGCATTAATCCTTCTACATAGAGAACATCAGATATAGAGGGAAGAGTACCATTACCAATAGTTCCGAAGCCTCTGATCCTTCCTTTCTGATTTCCTCCGAAACCTACGAATCCAACATCTTTAAGTTCCAGGTTTTGGAACATATACTTTCTTCCCGTCATGTGTCACGAGCATCCAGAGTCCAGGTACCATGACTGGTGTTTTAACTCTGTTGCATAAGATATCTGCAACATAAACAATCTTATCCTTTGGTACCCAGAATCTTTTGGGTCCGTTGTTATTAGTTTTCCCAGAGTTTCTTAACACTTTGGGTTTTCTAGCATTATCAAAGCGTTGTGCTTGTGTATGTGTATATTGATAGGAAAACGGAGATTTAGGTTTGTCATTAGTAGAAGTTTTATCTTCACTAGGATCATACCCAATTCCTCTTCTATTGTTCTGACTGACCCCATAAATCATGGATACCATTCTGCTTCTCTCTATCCCATTCTTCAGAAACTTTTGAAAAGTTTTTTCATATTCATAAATTACTGTGTTTGAAGTTTGTGGAGCTTGAGATAACGTTTCTTCAAGTTTTGAGCATTGTTTATTTCTGGAATCTCTTTCTCATGTCAAAATTCGGTTTTCATCTTTTAGATCTGAAACTGTTATCTCAAGTTTACCACATTCTTCGGGGGTTTCTTCTAGCACCTCTTTTACAACTTTGAATTTTTGTTTAAGTTTCGGATATGAGTTTAGAGTTTCAGATAGGCATGATTCAAGGTCAGAGCGAGAAAGATCAGAAAATACCTCTTCGGATTCAAATTCTCCATCTAAAGTATTCCTGGAGGTGGTAGCCATGAGTGCCACATTTGCCTGTTTATCAGAGTCTGATTCTGATGAGTTAGATCCACTATCATCCTAGGTAGCCATCAGTCTCTTTTTGGTTCTAAAGGAACTTTTCTTGAAGTTCTCTTTTCTGGAGCTTTCTTTCTTCAACTTGGGACATTCGTTTCTGTAATGACCTGTTTCCTTACATTCATAACATGTTATATCATTGTTGGATTTACCTTTTTAAGTTGGTTCTGATCGATCTCCTTTGGATCTTGGTCTTCTGAATTTGTTATTCCATTTTCTCCAAAGTTGTTTTACTCTTCTGGTTAAAAGGGATAATACTTCCTCATCATCAGAGTCTTCCTTTTCAGAGTCATAAATGTCTTCTTCTTTAGCCTGGAAGGCTTTGTTTCTATCAGACTTGCGTCTTTCTGATCTAGACTTTAGTGCTATAGACTTGATCTTCTTCTGAGGCTCATCTTCCTCCAGTTCTATCTCGTGACTTCTGAGTGAACAGACGAGTTCTTCAAGGCTGATGTTGTTCAGATCCTTTGATAGTTTTAAGGTTGTGACCATAGGTCTCCATTTCTTTGGCAAGCTTCTGATGATCTTCTTGACATGGTTCGCAGTTGTATATCCTTTATCTAGCACTTTGAGTCCTGCAATTAAAGTTTGGAATCTAGAAAACATTACCTCTACAGCTTCATCGTCCTCCATTTTGAAGGCTTCATATATCTGGATTAGAGTTAGAGCCTTTCTTTCTTTGACTTGAGAATTTCCTTCGTGAGTCATCCTCAGGGAGTCAAGTATCTCTTTAGCTCTTTCCCTGTTGATGATTTTTTCATACTCATTGTAGGAAATTGCACTGAGAAGTATCGTTATAGCTTTATGATGGTTCTTGAATTCACGCTTCTGATCATCTGACATTTTGCTTCTGGGAATAGCAACTCCAGGATCTGTTACAGGCGGTGTGTAGCCAATTGTGATAATGTCCCAGAGATCAGCATCGTAGACCAAAAAGAAACTTTCAATTCTGTCTTTCCAATAATCAAACTTCTCTCCATCAAAGACTGGAGGTTTAGCGTTGTAACTATCTCTTTCATTGGTGTTGGCCATAGTTTCTCACTCTTGATCTCTCTACACTGTTAAGTGTTTGATTAGAAAATCAATAACAAAGCCGAAGCTCTGATACCAACTGAAGGTGAGAAAAACAAGAAAGGAGGGTTTGAATTATTTTGGAAATAAAAGCTTTTTCAAAAATAAGACCACACAGAATTTTATACTGGTTCGCTTAGAAAACATAGTTACTCTAGTCCACCCGGGCAAGGTGATTTCGCCTTCAAAAAGGACTTCATCCACTAATCTTGAAAGATTACACAACCAATCGTCTTAAGAGAATAATCTCTTAGCCCTCTCAAGTATACAGACTGTGCAGAGTCACTTGAGGAACAAAATAATTTAAGCAAAATAGAGTTGTAATGTAAAGCGCTTCTACGAGTAAGCGAGTATTAAAAAGAAGTATTAGAACAAGAGTTTTTCACGTAAGAGCAGCACCTCGTGAAAAAAAAAGAGAGAATATGAATGAAGTTTCTGTGCGTTGTAGATGTGTCTCTCTAGTGAGGTAAATTGTCCTTTATATAGTGAGTATTCAATGTCACTACTTCTGTGTTTCTTTCTATAACCATTTTGTCTGCCGGTTAAACTCTTTCTTAAAATACTTTCTTTCCATAGTGAGAATTATTTCTGTTATGATTTCTAGACTTGTGCATCTTTATCAGAGACTTTGATGTACCAGAGTTATTCTTCAGAGGATGATCACGTCTGACTTCTTCAGAGCTTCTCAGAGTACTAGTCTTCTTAAGTAACAGAGTTTAAGAACAGTCGTTTGTTGAAGCTTCTGGTTCTTTTTGCTGTCTTTCTTTGATCAGAATCAGAACTTCTTGGACGTACTCCTTTCTTAGCGGCGTCTGATCCTTTAATACTTTGTATCTGACATACGTTTGTATCTGATATGTGATCAGAGTCCTTCATAACTTGTTCAAAGTTCTGCGTGAATGTTCAGATTCCTGCGTGAATGTTCAGATTCCTACATGAATGTTCAGAGTCCTGCATACTTAGAAAAAATCTAGTTAGAGTGCCATTTTTGGTTTCATCCTTTGTTATCATCAAAATCTTAGAAATCTATTGTAGAACCAGTTTTGTTCTTACACTTTTTTCTTGTTGAAATTGCTTGATTGAAAGTCCAAAGGAAAAGTGGATTTTCTATATGACATTCTTGTCTGTTGGATTACATCCAATTGGTCAGATCTTTTCAACTCTTAACTTTTAATTTTATTCTTAGGATTAGTCTCTTCAACTTCTCCCACTTCTTAAATTTCAAAATCTCTCCCCTTTTCAAAAATCTTCTTTGCTTGTGATTTCAAAACTTAGACTTTATTGCAAATTAGAAACTTTGGCCTTATGCCATTACATTTTAAACTCTTTTCTTAAATCAAACTTGTAAATGAATCTAATCATATTGACTTAAAATTTAAAAAAAAGGCAAAAATAACTAACACTAATTAAAACTCTTTTGAGCCTTTGTGCCTCTTTTAAATTTAAATTTTGATTAAAAGCAATCCACTCATTTTGAAATTGATACCACAAACTACGAGGTTTTGGTCCCTCATTTCTATGTTTGTACGTATGCACAAGTCCGAAGGTCTTGTCAAACACAAAAATATAATTAATGAATTATTTCCTCATCCCCACACTCTATTTTTTGCAAACATCTTTTATACCAAACACACACACACACACACATACATAAAAAAGGGCTCCCTATGAGTACCTAGGACACTTTGGGTGCTAACACCTTCCCTCTCTGTAACCAACCCCCATACCTGTAATCCCTAACATTTTGTTAGTTTTGATTTTAAAACTTCATATCTTTGGGTTTTGTTTTTACTTTTCCCGTTTCCTTTGGAAATAATAAAACCTCGTAGGCGACTCTTGTTTTATTGACATTAAACTTATACATAGCTTGCTGGTCATGAATTTACCACCACAAAAATTATGTGGCGACTCTTTTGGGAGTAGTCCTTAGTGGGTTTAGCCTACTTTTTTATGTGTATCTAATTTTATATTTGATGTTTGTATATTTGTTTGTGTGATATAATCTGCTTGTTGTGCTTGGTGAGCTCTGAGTGGTGAGATAAGTTCTAACCCGAACTTGAGTGAAATTAAGATAGGAGGACGGTATAGTCATGTTCGACTAGTGTAGAGTAGTCCTTAACAAGTTGGCTTGAGACCCATCTACTCAGTGGAGACCCTTTTGGAGTTATGAATGTCGCACATGTCATTTGTGGTTAGGCATTACTTTCTTTGATTCGGGGTCCGAGAAGTAGAGGACCGTAGAACATTTAACCCAACTTGGCCTATTTAGGATGTAGTGCGGAGACTGTTTAGGTGTAGACTTGATAACAATTGTTACACGATACTACACTCAGACGAGTTTCTCTTGAGAATATTATGGGTTGATGAGTCAATCGTCCTAACCTATAATATTCGATAGATGGAATTGAGACTCTTGGAACTTTTTAGAACATGACCTACAGGTTTTTATCCTTAGTGCACTCCTTTGGGATGGTTCTTAACCTGAATTCATGCTCGTTACTTACAACAAACCCTTTGATTCTTGGTTGATCCAATCAAGTCTTGTAAATTTTAATTGAACTTGGGTATTGATAAGGTGAAAACCATAATCCACCAAAATGGATGATTGATCTTGATAATGACTTGATTCATCCCTTGACCTTTGTTTGTTTGCCTTGTGTGTGATCCCTTATTTGTGATTGTTGCATCCATGAAATCATAGGCATCATAACATTCATCACACGAAAAATAACTTCAAAGAACTGAGGTTTTATTTGCAAATATTTTTAGACCATGGATTATGGCCGAAGGAACACTAAAACCTGAGGTTTTATTTGCAAATAACTTCAAGGAGCTGAGGTTTTGTATTAGATCCCTTGGATTTCAAGCAACGTCATGGGAAGCTTCTCTCTTTGTTATCTACTGATGTAGTTTGGTGACTCTTGAGTGTATTGGTTTAGTTTTAGGACCCTCTCTACCGTTGCTTCACTTTTCCCGATTATCAGCTTATGCCTACGTTGGAGGAGTAGGCCCATCTTTTGGGAATACCTATTTCTGACAAGGGGCCTTTTAGTGGATTGGAGGAGATCTCCAAATCTCATCTTATAGTTGAAGCTCTTCATCTGAAGAAGTCTGAGATTGAGGCTCATTGGGTGAAGAAAGGAGGAATGTTTGGGTTGACTTCTGAGTTTCTCATTGGAAAAGCTACTGTCTTTGCTCAAGCCGCTACTGTGGATGCTTTTGAAGCCATCTTTTTGTTGCTCATCTATGTTTATGCTTTGTTCCCTAACATTGACGGTTTTGTTGATGTTAACGACATTAGAACCTTCTTGATTGAGAATCCTGTTCCTACTCAGTTGGGTGATATGTACTTCTCTTTGCACTTGAGAAATTCTAAAGGTGGTGGGACCATTGTATGTTGTGTTCCTCTTATGTACAAGTGGTTTATTTAGCACTTTCCTCAGACGCCTGCTTTTATGGAGAACAAACAATGTCTACGGTGGTCTGAGAGACTTATGTCCCTCACTAATGATGATATTGTTTGGTATGACTCTTCATTGGGTAGCTTAGATATTATTCATAGTTGTGGTGAATTCTCTAATGTGCCCCTTATTGGTACACAAGGAGGAATCAACTAGAACCCTACTTTGGCTCGTCGTCAACTTGGGTTCCCCTTGAGAGACAAAGCTAATAACACTCAGTTAGAAGGTCTTTCCTATCAAGAGGGTAAAGATCCCCAACATTTTAAGTAGAAGATGATTCATGCTTGGCATAATGTGCATAAAAAAGGAAGATCTGAGCTTGGTCCGTACAACTGTGTAGCTTTGGAAGCTTATACTACTTGGGTGAAGAAAAAAAATTTGGACTTGAATATGTCATATGTTTGTGAGAGACCTATATCTATGGTTGTGGTTGAGCCATTAACTCTCCCTAACCAAGATGTAGAGGAGTTGGAAGACGCACTCGCCAAGATGAAGCAAGAGAAGGATATGTGGGAAAAACGGTTCCATGCTTTGAGCCGAAAGCATGAGGAGTTGCAGCTTGAGTCAAAGGACAAAGATGCGTTTATTGAACTTCTTGAATACCGAGCAGTGAAGAGACAGAGAGAACCAGAGGGTCCATCTTACTCTAGTATGCCTTATCCTTCCAGTGCTTGGAAGAAGATTGTTACTCAACTTGTCCTCAAGAAGGCTTAGATGAAGACATCTTTTGAGACAGAGATCCGACGCATCCGAAGGAAGTACGCACCAGCAGCCAGATCACCTAACACTATTGCTAGGGGATCCTTAAGATGATTAGTTTCCTTTTCTCTTGTATTTGTACTTTGGTTTCTGAAATTGTACTCAGTCTAATCCTTCCAAATTATATGAATAAAAGAGATTTTTTATGGTCAATCAAATTGTTACTATTATTTAAAATTTTCAAATAGAACTTTGTATATTCCTTAAAATTAAAAACAATAAAAAATATTGCATTTCATTCATCATTTGCATAATAGGTTTTCTTCTGGCAGATGTCTTATCGGTTATTCTTCTGTGCTTCAGCCAAGCTGACTCACCGATACAACACTCACGCGAATCAACCCAAGATTATGGAGCATTTGGAACAAGAGAACAGAGAACTGAAGGATGAGATTGCTCGTCTGACTGCTATGATGGAATCCATTCTTGGTGCGCAGAATCAGTCTTCACCAACTCCTGCAACTCCTCCTTCTCAGAGGATTGTCATCTCAGAGGTTGCTTCCTCAACCATGCCTATTGCTACTACTCAATTTGGTCCATCTATGCCTGCTGGATTACCGTGGGGGATGCCACCGAATTTCACGCCTGAAGGGTTTGCACCTACATTTGCTTCTATGTCGACATCTAGTCCAGTCATGTCCGTGCCGCCTCCAGTTGTTCATACCTTGCCTCGTGTTGAGGACACCATATATCATTCTGATTCGTCTGAGGGCCCTTATGCTTATGATAGAATGGATGAAATGAAGTACTGCGAAAGGAATTGAAGACTCTGAGAGGAAAAGACCTGTTTGGTAAGAGTGCTACCGAACATTGCTTAGTACCAAATGTGAAGATCCCGATGAAGTTCAAAGTCCCTGACTTTGAAAAGTATAAGGGAAACACTTGTCCGTTAAGTAACCTTGTTATGTATGCCATAAAGATGTCAACTCAAATTGATAATGATCAGTTATTGATTCATTACTTTCAATACAGTTTGACTAGCGCTGCTCTGAGATGGTACATGGGGTTAGACAGTACAAGTGTTCCACGTTCAACGATTTAGGTGAAGCTTTTGTGAAACAATACAAGTATAATATGGACATGGCGCCTGATAGAGACCACCTGAGGTCTATGTCTCAAAAGTATAAAGAGACATTTAAAGAGTATGCCCAAAGAAGGAGGGAACTTGCTGCTCAAACTAATCCTTTGTTGGAAGAGAAGTAGATGACAAAGATTTTCCTAAAGACCCTGAGTTTGTTTTACTATGACCGCGTGATTGCCAGTGCCCCCAATGACTTTACCGAGATGGTAAACATGGGGATGAGGTTAGATGAAGGAGTCCGTGAGGGACGTCTATCTAAGGAAGAGGTGTCATCCAGTAAGAAATATGGAAGCGGTTTTGCCAAGAAGAAAGAAGAGGAAACTAATCCAGTATCCGTAGGGAGGCAGAGGAGGCCTCATGTCAGAAGAAATTTGCAACCGCGTCAGCATCAACATCAAGTTTCATCAGTTATTTAGTGTTTCCAAACAATTCTAACAATCAATCAGTGCCAATTCAACAACAACGCCAACAACAGCCGCAACAAAGAACCAACAACAACAACAACAACAATAATCAACAACAAAATTTCAAGAGGAAAATGGTCTCTTTCGACCCTATTCCTATGTCATACGCCGAACTCTATCCATCTTTGGTTCTCAAGAGCCTACTTCAACCAAGAAATCCACCTCAAATTCCCGAACCACTGCCATGGTGGTATAAGCCTGAACTCCGTGTTCCTTTCATCAAGGAGCTCTCGGCTATGATATTGAGAACTGTTACCCATTGAAGTATGAGGTACAAAAACTTGTGAAGAGTGGGATGGTGTCCTTTGAGGACCGTGCACCGAATGTGAAAGCCAATTTGTTGCCCGCTCATGGTAATTCCTCTGTCAACATGGTGGATGGTTGTCCTGGGGAGTCTAAGATTTATGACATCTGATTTATCAGAAGGTCCTTAGTAACAATGCATAAGGACATTTTCCTAGTTAGTGAATGTGAGCATGACCATGACGGTTGTGTGATCTGAAGTGTGAACCCTCGAGGATGTGTCATTGTCAAGAGGGATATTCAAAGCTTAATGGACGAAGGGCTTATTCAGACTTTCCAATCCCGTCATTTGGGAGATGATGTCAGTGTAATTGTTCCTGTGTTTAATACCTCAAAGCGGGTAGTAAATGAATTTGCTAGTAGCAACAACAACATCGTCAATAGATCGGTATCATCGTTAGTGATACGGTTAGTGGGCCTCGTCCTGTATGCATCTGATAGAGATGTTCCTTATTAGTATAATGCTACAATGATGGAGAATGGTCAAGAGGTTCCATTGCCTACGACAATTTCTGTTGTGTATATAGCTGATATAGAAAAGGTGACCCGTAGAGGTTGTGTATTTGGTCCAGTCTTTCCAAAGGATGTAAAAGAGGCTATAGGCAGTAAGAAGGTTGATGTGCCTGTGATAAACCCAGTTAGTGCTCCAGCGAGTCAGTCTGGTGAATCCAGCAAGCTAAAGCCTAACGATGATGATGAGGTATTGAGATTAATCAAGAAAAGTGAATTTAATTTGGTGGTGCACCTGCTCCAAACCCCTTCGAAGATTTCAGTGTTGTCTCTGCTAATGAATTTTGAAGCGCAGAGAGAAGCATTGCAAAGAGTGTTGGAGCAAGCCTACATCGAGCACGATGTTATTGTGGATCAGTTTGACCATATTGTGGATAACATTACTTCTTGCAACAATCTGAGTTTTTGCGATGAAGAACTTCCCGAGGAAGGCAGAAATCACAATCTGGAACTACATATATCAATGAATTGGAAGGAGGATGGACTATCAAATGTTCTAGTTAATACCGATTCTTCTTTGAATATACTCCCAAAATCAACTCTATCCAAATTATCCTATCAAGGCTCCCCGATGAGGTATAGTGGCATGATTGTCAAAGTATTTGATGGTTCTCGCAAAACCGTCAATGGAGAAGTGGACCGTCCAGGTGAAGATAGGTCCGAGTGATTTTCAAATTACTTTTCAAGTAATGGATATCCACCTGGCCTATAGCTGTTTGTTGGGAATGCCATGGGTCCATGAGGTTGGAGCTGTAACGTCTACTCTGCACCATAAATTGAAATTTGTGAAGAACGGCAAGCTTGTCATTGTGGGTGGAGAGAAAGCGCTTTTGGTAAGCCATTTGTGATCTTTTACATATGTTGAAGCTGAGGAGGAGGTTGGAACCCCGTTCAGGAGGAGGTTGCACCAACTTTGTGACGCATGGCAAGACTTGCAACAATTTTGTTGATGTCGATATTCCTGTTATTGTCCATCACTATAAGTAATTTGTGTTTTCATTATTTTAAGAAAAATCCTTCTCCTATGCCTAAGGGGGAAGTGAACATTGTTGGGCATTTTTAATTATCATCAATAAAATGAAATTTTATTCATCCACATCTATGATGTTATATTTTTACTTTTTGTCTTTCTGAAAATGGTAATCACAAAGAAAACAAAAATAAATAATAATTATCCATCTGCATAATATTTGTTCACAATTCACTTCTCTAAAATCAAAATGTCAAATCATTATGCAGGTTGGTTCCTAAACCCATTGAATACAATGATCATACTCCCATCTCGTCTACTTGAGCACGAGGAAAAAGCCATTTAGCCGTTTGAAGAACAGATTGAGTTAGTCAACTTGGGTTCCGAAGATGATGTGAAGGAAGTCAAGATTGGGTCTCAATTGTGTCTAGAGGTTAAGAGAGGGTTGATTGATCTTCTTCGAGAATATTCATATGTGTTTTCTTGGTCCTATCAATACATGTCGGGTTTAGATTCAGAGATTATGGAGCATAGATTGTCGTTGAAGCCATAATGTCCTCCCGTCAAGCAGAAGTTGAGGAGAACTCATCCTGATATGGCAGTAAAGATCAAAGAAGAAGTACAAAAGAAAATTGATTCTGATTTTCTTGTTACTGCTGAATATCCGCAATGGGTGGCCAATATTGTGTCTCTCCCAAAGATGGATGGAAAAGTTTGTATGTGCGTCGATTAAAGTGATTTGAAAAAATCTAGTCTGAAAGATGATTTCCCTCTGTCACACATTGATATGTTGGTAGACAATACAACTAAGTTCAAAGTCTTTTCATTTATGGACGGGTTTTCCGGTTATAATCAGATGAAGATGGCACCCGAAGATTTGGAGAAGACCACATTCATTACACCCTGGGGAACATTCTGTTATAGAGTGATGCCTTTTGGTTTAAAGAATGATGGTGCAACATACCAGAGAGCAATGACGACTCTTTTTCAAGATATGATGCATAAAGAGATTGAGGTATACGTTGATGATATGATTGCTAAATGTAGTGATGAAGAAGAACATGTTGTTACCACTTGGTTGATATCCAAAATGGATCCAATCAAGTACATTTTGGAGAAGCCTGCTTTAACTGGGAGAATTTCCTGTTGGCAGATGTTGTTATCCGAGTATGATATTGAATACCGATCTCAAAAACCAATTAAAGGTAGTGTGTTGGCTGACCATTTGGCTCACCAACCGATTGAAGATTATCAGTCAGTGCAATATGATTTTCCCGACGAAGAGATTCTGTAGTTGAAGATGAAAGATTGTGATGAACCATTGCTTGAAGAAGGTCCATAACCTTGTTCTCGTTGGGGCATAGTATTTGATGGAGCTGCTAATTAGTATGGTAATGGCATTGAGGTAGTGATTATTACTCCTCAAGGCACTCATTTTCCGTTTACAACTAGATTGACTTTCAAGTGTACAAATAACATGGCCGATTATGAAGCTTGCATTATGGGGCTTGAGAGGCCATCGATCTCAGAATCAAATATCTTGACGTCTATGGAGATTCAGGTTTGGTTGTGAATCAGATCAAAGGTGAATGGGAGACAAATCAGTCCGATTTGATACCACATAGAGATTATGCGAGGAGGATTTCAACTTTCTTTACAAAGGTTGAGTTTCATCGGATCCCTCGCGATGAAAACCAGATGGCAGATGCTCTTGCAACGTTGGCTTAATGATTGTGGTAAATTTTGGAATGAAGTTGTGCTCGCAGTAGAGGTTTAGATCCCATCATTGCGTGTTTTGATGGAAGCCAAGTTGGCTGAGGTTGAATGGTGTCAGACCAGATATGACCAGCTGAATTTGATTGAAGAGAAGAGGTTGACTTCTAGGGATGAATGGCAGTAGATGAAAGTTATGGAACCAAAAGCTTAGACTAGAACCAAGAGTTATGAACAAGTGAATGTTGAGTGAACTTTTGATCAACCAGATAAAACCAAGCACCATGAAGGATGAAGAGCTAGATAAGATTAAGGTTAGAAGGCCAAACAACGAATGTTATACCTAATTAGGGGTTATGGAGCCTTGATCAAGTAAGGACCCCCCAGGTTGGGGTTTTGCTACTTTATTGAACATAAGTTAGGGTAATAACAAAGAAACCCTAATTTCGTCCTCTGGTAAGATCCCCAAGTTTTGAGCCTATATATCATGTCCTCTAGTTATGAATGCTTATGAAAGTTTTTAAACTACCCGGACAAAATTGGGGTATGACAGTAATCAAATGCAATGGCTCAGATTAAAACGTTCCAACATGATCAGATGGCCAGTAGGTGTGCCAACACACCACCGGAGCTGGGGCTCCGGTCATCTTCTCTGGTGACCTCCACTAGACTGGTCAAACTTCATCTCAATGCAAAATGAAAAACAAGGACACCATTTCAAAGAGAAAATGCTCAGGATCATGAATCTAGCCTCAATTTTCTCCAATTCCAAGTATATAAAAATATATAGGGATTTGAATTTTGAGGATCATGAACTGAGTTGCTTCGATTTGACCTCAAAGAAACTCAATATTGTTGCCTATATTGCTAGGACTCCAGCCAACCAAAAAACGAAGAGAATAGTGAAGACTTGAAAGAGAATCGAAGAGATGAAGTTTCTGAAAATTCACTTTTGAGGGAGATTGAATCTTGCTTGATCTTGCTTCCATTTGCCCTTGGCTTGACTTCAGAAGCTTGCAAAAGTTGAATTGGATCAAGGAAAGGCTATGATTCTTGGAGTTTCAACTTCCAAACTGAAGTGAAATTGAAACTCGATTTTCTATTGAAACCCTCAAGTTTGTCCTCTAATGGTGAGGGTTAGGATTATAGGTTCAAAGCTTGGGCAAGGTGTCGATAATTTTGAGCATGAAGGGTCTTATTTATAGGCTATGAATTTTCTTTCCAGACTCTTCATTCAAAATTCCAAAAATAGCAGTCTCCCTTGCATGGATTCATGGGTGTGTGATAGGCCCATGAAATGATATAATCAGGTCCAAATTTCCTCATGTGCAATGCTGAAAGTGTGTCATATGATCATGCAATGAAAATTGGAATGTGAACATGAAATTCATCCAAATGAAGCCTTGTGAAGAACACATGCTTAAGTCCTTCATTCTTGGCCAAATGAGATGATATTGGACTTTTTGGAAAGGTTAGATCAAAGGGAACAACTTTCATGTTGAACACTTTTCAATTTGAAGCTTGGATCATGGTGAATTTTGAGGTGGGAGTTTGGTAAATCAAACATATTTGAAATTTTTCTAAGTACTAAGTCAATGTTCACTTCTTCCACCTTAAATAGCTTTGGCATGAAGGAATTATGCATTTTAGAAGTTGAGGAAAATCCCTTATTCAATGGTAATGGCCCAAAATGACCTATAATGTTTCCTGTTGGCACATGCACTTGCAAGTTGAATTTGAATTTATTCCAAGAGTAAAAGTTGGAAAGGACATCTTGAAATTGACCATGAAACTTGAATGGCCTTCATCTCCTAAAAATTTAGCAAATTATGATCCTTGGAAGTTGACCTCCTAACTAGGTGTCAGACAAAATGACCTATAATCTTTCACCCTAAAAAAATGCCTTTCCAAGCAAAATTAGCTCTTGATGTTAACATGACAATTGTTTGGAATGTCATAAAGAGTAACTTTGGTCTTGGAATCATTTTCATATGACAAACATTGTAGGAGATAGGGTCTAGGGAACCCAGTTTTGACCAGTTGACTTTCTCTGGTCAACCACCATGAACCATCTTGCAAACTTGAAGTTCTCTTGATCTCTTGGACTCATGGAGGATCATATACATATAAGATAATGTAGAATGAAGTATCCCTTGATATATTTGATCAAATGATAAAGAAACTTTCAGAGGAAGTCACACAAGATACCCAGATGAAATAGGGCTTCCAAGGCAGACAAGCTTCAAACTCTTGATGAATTATTGATCAAAATGATATGTGAAGATCATGAGGATCCATATATGAGGTCTAGAGTCAATGTGAACCTTCTTTTGATTATTCTCCTTGCATTGTGGGTCTTAAACCCTAGATATAAGCTTGATGAAGCATAGATGAACACACACTACCTACAAAAGAAGCAAAGTTATACATATACATATATTTGGTATTTGGGTTAGTAAATAATGAAAAATAAAGTGTGATACAATCAAATTCCTTGGTGACCTTTCTCAATGCAAACCCAATGGATGAGAGGTAAGGAGGATGCCAAGGTGTGATCCCAAAGCTAATTCATATGATGAGATAGCATGAGGGATCTTAGGGTCAAAATTGGGGTCTTACAACTGCCCCTATTTAAGGACATTCTAACTGAGGATGTCAAGGTTAAAATCTTTGTATCAACTCAACAGAATGGACTTAAATAACAACATATGGAAACAAATTTTGGTCCCTAAGAGACCTCATGATGCATATGATATGAATGTTAAAATAATCTTCATGGGGAATACGTTGCCACAAAAGAAAAGAATTCGGAGAGACTGAAAGTCCATATGAGCATATTGCATTCCATAAGGAAAACTCATAGGGAGACAGAGACTCTGGGGGATAAAAGTTATGCGTAGACCAGACTACGACTTGAAAACTATTGGAGACACAATGGGAATTTCCATGAAAATAAGTTAATGGAAGGACTCAGTTAGGGATAAGAGAAACTCTATAGGGGAAACGGGTAGATCAGAACAAAGATGAAATATATGAATCAAACTCAACTGGAAAAAAATGATCTTCAACACAGGAGTACCAGATATATATTATCTATTACCGGTTACTGGGTAGGAAGATAATATACTCTGACAAAGAGATATCTGGTACCGGTTTGGGTAAGCATATCAAGGATGACTCGATGAGGAAAAAGAGGTGTATTCGTTACTGGTTACTGGGTAAGATAAGCCTGCTGGGGGAAATGATTAAATAGGATTTACAACTTCCGTTACTGGGTATAAAACCAAAGAGAGAATATCAGTCACCTGTTAAAGTGACATATCCAGGATAGACTCAAAGGAAGAATATCCGTCATCGGTTAGGATGAACATATCAAGGATAGACTTCCGGGGAGAAAATAGGAATTATATCTATCAATTACTAGATAGAATAACAAAGTGAGAATACCCGTCATCGGTCAAAGTGAACATATCAAGGATAGATTATGCAGGGGAAAGCAGGATTTACGACTACCGGTTACTGGGCAGAAGACCGCAAAGAGGAGAAAATTTGTCATCCTTTAAGATGAACATACCAAGGATTAACTCTCTAGGGAATAAAAGCAGGGTTTACAACTACCCTTTTACTGGGTAGAAAACCACAAAGAAAGAATATTTGTCATCGGTTAGGATGAACATATCAAGGATATACTGCCTGGGGAAACGTGAAAACTAATCCATTGGGGAAAATAAAGGAACTAGATTACTTATACCAGGTATTGGACAAAAGCAATATACTCAAAATATCAAGAAGAATATTACCAGTTACTGGGTAATAGACTCTTAGGGGACAAAAATATCCATCTAGGTAGTAACCAGAAAGAAATGGTCAAACAATAACTCAACCTAATGAAGATATAACTCAAGAGGAGTGGTTCCATCCAGATAATTAACTAGGGAGGAAACTGAAATAATGATCATCCACAAGGAAATAACTCAGTGGGGAATGAGAAAGGTTAGACTCTTTCTTCTTAAGGGGGTTGACACTCTACAATTGAAGGAAGACAAACACACCAAATCTGTATAGGTAATGATATCACCAAAACAGGGGATGAGAATAACGAAATCAAATGCAATAAAAAATGCATAATGAAATATTTGTTGAATATGTGTGTATATGATTGATGATTGTGTTGACAAAACAACAGAAAGGATACAAATATCAAAGATTTGAATCATTGCTGCAACACTCGGCTAGTCTCAACCAGATGGAAACACAAACTGGAGAAAATGATGAAAATAACTCATCTAGCTCCAAATAACTTAACTCTGGATGGGGAAGTCATGGAGAAAATGCTTCCAATCAATCACGACAAACTCTATGGGGGGAGAGAGTACTACTGAAGGATAAACAAGCATGCCAAGGATTTAGAGAAAAGATCTGCTGAGGATCTAAATTGTCAATTCTGCAGGGAATTTTATGTCAACACCATATTAAATGGGAGACAACCCTGCAAAGGACCAAACCAAAATACTGCTCAGAATCCAAACCTCCCGATAATGAGGGATCTTCAATATTTGAAGATAAACTCCGTCGGGGAATACAAGAAGTAAAACTATGCATGGGGATCTAAGCAAAATGTTGTGGATACTTTGACCAAGATCGTTGCATTCCTAAAAAACCATGAAATCCCCTTAAGCAATTGCGAAATAAACTAGTTCCAAGGAAAAGATAACCGAATTTGATAAACTGCCGATGTTATGCAACACAAGTATGCTAATTGAAACCAAATAAAGGTTCCGGATATCCGAAGTCACAAACTGGAGGATATCAAAAGAAGTACCGCAGGTGTGGAATATGGATTTGCAAAAGGGAGCAATCATCAGTGCAACTCTACTGGGGATAATAAATTACTCGGGGAGAAACATATCAACCAAGTTAGGGATGAATGAAGAACTGTTGGGGAAGAGTTACCAAACCAAACTTCCTGGGGAAGACCAACAGGGCTTCACACTTCAAGACTTACCTGTTCTCAGATTGTTGTCGATATTCCTTACTGAAATTGATTATTCTTAAAGTGATTGTTTTTTTTTTTTTTAATAAAATTAATTTATTTCAAAATTATCATCATAAAAATTCAATTTTATTTAGCAGAAATAAATAAGAGTAGAAACAATTGGATAAAAGCTCAACTTTATTTAATAGAATGGTAGTCTATAAATGACAGGACTCAACAGATCTTTTACAAAGTTAAAAATGGTCATTTACATGCAAAAGGGGCTAAATTGAATACAATGATCACTACTCTCCCTACCAACTTCAATATCCACTGTGCTCTTGGCTTCGGTTGAGAATAATGAATCAGAACCAAATGACCCGCTCAAAACTGTCTCCATGACTAGGACCAAACGAATCTAGTTACTTGCTATAATCCCTAATTTTTGCCTAGATATCCCCAAGGTGGGGTGCTCAATATACCAGGATAAATTTTTGTTCTATGTCTCTAACTTTTTCTTGGATCGCCCTTTCGGGTTTTCAATCCACCGAGTCGCCCGTTTTTGCCTAAGTATTTTTTGACTGCATCGACATTCACAGGACGAGTGACCTTTTCACCATCCATAGTTTTAAGAATCAAAGCACCGTCTAAAAAGGCTCTCTTCACAACTTATGGGCCTTCATAATTAGGAGTCCATTTACCCCTAGCATCCGGTTTGAAAAAGAAAATCTTCTTGAGCACAAGGTCACCTTTTGGGAACACACGAGGCTTGACCTTCTTATAATGCCTTCTTCATTCTCTGTTGATACAACTGACCATGACACATGGTAGACAATCTCTTCTCTTCAATTAAATTCAACTGATCATATCTGGTCTGACACCCTTCAACTTCTATCAACTTGGCTTTCATCAACACACGCAATGATGGGATCTCAACCTCCACGGGGAGCAAAACTTCCATGCCAATAACAAGAGAGAAACGGTTGCCCCTTTTGAAGTGCGGATTGATGTAAGGTACTCAATATGAAAAGAAAATGGGAGCATCTCATGCCAATCTTTGTATGTTACAACCATCTTATGAATGATCTTCTCTATGTTCTTATTTGTAGCTTCAACATCCTCATTCATCTTGGGTCTGTAGGGAGAAGATTTATGATGTGCAATCTTGAAGTCTTTGCAAAGAGCTTCCACCATATTATTATTCAAGTAAGATCCATTATCAGTAATGATCTTACTTGGCACACCATAACGACTTATAATCTGATTCTTGATAAACCTTACATCAACTTGCTTGGTCATATTTGTGTATGATGCCGCTTCAACCCACTTTGTGAAATAGTCAATAGCCACCAGAATGAAACGATGTCTGTTCGAACCTTTGGGCTCAATCATGCCAATCATATTAATTCCTCACATGGACAAATGCCATGGAGAGGAAATGAAATTTAACAGTGTCGGAGGAACATGAATTTTATCTGCATAAATTTGACACTTGTGGCATTTCTTCACAAACTTGCAACAGTCAGATTCCATTGTCAGCCAATAGTAACCTGCTCTCAACATCTTCTTTGCCATAGCATGTCCATTGGAATGAATACCAAAGGTACCTTCATGGACTTCAGTCATCAACATGTATGCTTCGTGTCTATCCACGCATCTGAGCAGAACCATATCGAAGTTATTCTTATAAAGCACATCATCATTCAAGTAAAAGTTGCCAGCTAATCTCCTCAAAGTCTTCTTATCTTTCAAAGATTCCCCAGGTGGGTAAATCTGACATTGGAGAAAACTCTTGATATCAAAATACCACAGCTTTTCATCTTTAACTTCTTCAACAACAAACACTTGAGTTGGCCTATCAAGACGCATCATAGTCAAATTATGAACTTCCTTCCATAAATTCACCAGGATCATAGAATCCAACCTTGCAAGAGCATCTGCCATCTGGTTTTCTACTCGAGGGATATGATGAAACTTAACCTTTGTATAGAAAGTCAAAATCCTCCTCGCATAATCTCTATATGGTATCAAACTGGGTTGATTCTTCTCCCATTCACCTTTGATCTGATTCACAACCAAAGATGAATCTCCATAGACGTCAAGATATTTAATTCTAAGATCAATGGCCTCTTCAATCCCCATAATGCAAACTTCATACTCAGCCATATTGTTTGTACATTTGAAGGTCAATCTAGCTGTAAACGAAAAATGAGTGCCTTGAGGAGTAATAATCACTGCCCCAATGCCATTACCATATGAATTAACAGCTCCATCAAATACCATTCCCTTACGGGAACCAGGTTTTGGCCCTTATTCAAGCAATGGTTCATCATAATCATTCATCTTCAAGTACAAAATTTCTTCACCAGGAAAATCATATTACACTGAGTGATAATCTTTAATTGGTTGGTGAGCCAAATGGTCAGCCAAGACACTACCTTTAATCGTTTTCTGAGATCGTTATTAAATATCATACTCAGATAATAACATCTGCCAACGGACAATCCTCCCAGTTAAAGCAGGCTTCTTAAAAATGTACTTGATTGGATCCATTTTGGATATCAACCAAGTAGTATGATTCAATATATACTGGCGCAGACGCTTAGCAGCCCAAGCCAATATGCAACATGTCTTCTCAAGCATAGAATATCGAGTCTCACAGTCGGTGAATTTGTTACTGAGGTAGTAAATTGCATATGCTCTCTTTCCTGATTCATCTTGCTGACCAAGGACATAACCCATACTCTCATAAAGCACAGTCAAATACATGATCAAAAGTCTTCCTTCAACAGGCGGAGAGAAAATCGAAGGCTCAAGCAAATACTCTTTGATACTGTCAAAAGCTTTCTAGCAATCTTCGGTCCAATCACAATAATGGTCTTTCCGAAGAAGCTTGAATATAGGCACACATGTAGCAGTCATATGCGATATAAATCTCGAGATATAGTTCAAGCGGCCGAGAAAACCTCTGACTTGCTTCTCAATTTTAGGCACAAGCATCTCTTGTATTGCTTTGACCTTGGTAGGATCAAACTTAATACCCTTCTCGCTGAAAATAAAGCCTAACAACTTACCAGAACGAACACCAAAAGTACACTTATTGGGATTCAAGCGGAGTTTGTACTTCCTCAAACGCTGGAATAACTTCATCAAATGCTCAACATGTTCTTCTTCATCACTTGATTTGTCAATCATATCATCAACATAAACTTCAATCTCTTTATTCATCATATCATGAAAAAGAGTGGTCATAGCTCTCTAGTACATTGCACCAGCATTCTTTAAACCAAAAGGCATCACTCTATAACATAATGTTCCCTAGGGTGTAATGAATATGGTCTTCTCCATATCTTCAGGTGACATCTTGATCTTATTATAATCGTAAAATCCGTCCATAAACGAAAAGACTTTGAATTTAGCTATATTCTCTACCAACATATCAATGTGTGGTTGAGGAAAATCATCTTTCAGACTAGCTTTATTCAAATCTCTATAATCAACACAAATGCAGACTTTTCCATCTTTCTTAGGAACAAGAACAATATTAGTCACCCATTGTGGATACTCGGAGGTTACGAGAAAACCAACATCAATATGCTTTTGCACTTTCTCTTTGATCTTTACTGCCATATCAGGATGAGTTCTCCTCAATTTCTGCTTCACTGGCGGGCATTCTGGCTTCAACGGCAACATATGCTCCACAATCTCAAAATTCAACCCAGGAATGTCTTGATAGGACCCAGCAAACACATCAGAATACTCTCGAAGAAGATCAATCAACCCATTCTTAGGTTCTAGACATAGTTTATACCCAATCTTGACTTTCTTCACATTCTCTTTGGAACCCAAGTTGACTAATTTGATTTGCTCTTCAAACGGCTGATTAGCTTTATCCTCGTGCTTAAGAAAACGAGATAATTCATCAGATACTTCTTCATCATCATTCTCTTCCTCAGCTTCAAACACAGGGAAATCAATGTTTGAAGAGGGAGTAGGATCATTGTATTCAATGGGTTTAAGAACCAACTTGCATACTGATTTGATATTTTGATTTTAGAGAAGTGGATTGTGACTAAATATTTTAGCGATGAATAACAGTAGGAACATCAACAACATTCCAATGTTGCAAGTCTGCCCATGCGTCACAAAGTTGACGCAAACTTCGTCTTCATCATCATTGTCTTCAATCACGGCAGCTGAGTGTTGATCATTCCCATGAATGTACCATCCACTGTGGAAACATGGTTGCACAACTTCAGTTATGATATTGAACGACCTTGGTTGAAATCCCAATTCGTCACTATTCTTGTTCTCGGTAATCTCTACCATACGACCCCATTTGTCAATGCTGCCAATTAGAATGGCTTCTTGCGCATCTTTCAAAGAAGACATGGGTGTCCCAGTTTTGTTTATTTCATCAGCAATGGACAAAGCTTGGAACAGCGTCCCAACCTCTTCCTCAGCATCAACATATGTAAAAGATGACATGTGGCTCTCCAATAATGCTTTCTCTCCACCAACAATGACAAGCTTGTCGTTCTTCACAAATTTCAGCTTTTGGTGTAGAGTAGACGTCACAGCTCCTGCTTCATGAATCCATGGCCTTCCCAACAAGAAGCTATAGGACGGGTGGATATCCATCACTTGGAAAGAAATTTGGAATTCACTTGGAACTATCTTAACTGGAAGGTTCACTTTGCCGATGACAATTTTACAAGAACCGTCAAACGCCTTGACAATCATGCCGTTGTACCTCATTGGGGCATCTTGATAAGAGAGTCTTGATAAAGTTGATTTTGGTAGGACATTCAAAGATGACCCAGTGTCGACTAACACATTGTATAGAGCGTCCTCCTTATAGTTCATTGAAATATGCAATGCCAAATTGTGATTTCTGCCTTCCTCAAGAAGCTCTTCATCACAAAAGTTCAGATTATTACAAGAAATAATATTGGCAACTATGTGGTCAGACTGATCCATGGTCGCATCATGCTCAACATAAGATTGCTCTAGCACCTTCTACAATTCCTCTCTGTGCTTTAGAATTCATCAGTAGTGACAACACAAAGATTTTTGATGGAATTTGGAGCAACTGCTCTACAACATTGATTTCACTTCTTTTAATTAACTTTAGCACCTCATCATTATCGTTAGTCTTCAATTTGTTGGATTCAACAGACCGATAAATTGGAGCACTAACCAGATTCGCTACTGGAATCTTTACTTTCTTACTTATTGCAACATCTTCTACTTCTTTTTGGAACACCAGACTGAATGCACGACGACTTCAGGTCACGTTTGCTATATCTGCAATATTCACCACTGAATATGCAATTGGTAGAGGAACCTCTTGACCATTCTCAATCATTTTAGTGTTGTATTGATATGGCACAACTTTATCAGATTCATACGGAACAGAGCCCTCTAACCGTATGACCAACGACGATACCGATCTGTTGACATTATTACTGCTGCTGCTATCAAATTGAATAACTACCCGCTCGGGGTACTAAACACTGGTACAATCACGTTCACATCATCTCCTAAGTGATAGGACTGAAAAATTTGGATAAGACCTCCATCCATCAGGCTTTGAATATCCCTCTTAATAATAACACATCCGTGAGGGTTCACACTGCATATTACACAACCATCATGGTCATGCTCACACTCACTAACCAGAAAAATATCCTTATGCATTGCCACTAAGGATCTTTTTATATAGCGGACATCATAAATCTTGAACTCACTAGGACAACTATCTACCATGTTGACTGAAGCGTTACCCTGAGCAGACAAATGAATAGCTTTCACATTTGGCACTCTGTCCTCAAAGGATACCATTCCACTCTTTACAAGCTTTTGGACTTCATATTTCAATGGATAACAGTTTTCTATATCATTTCTAGGGGCTCCCTGGTGAAAAGCACAGTGAAGCTCAGGTTTGAACCACCATGGAAGTGGCTCCGAAATTTGCGGAGGATTTTTTGGTTGATTTATGTTCTTGATAACCAAGGACGAGTATAGTTCAGCATAACTCATAGGAATAGGGTCAAAGGAGACCTTCTTCCTCTCAAATATTTGTTGGTGATTATTGTTGTTGTTGTAGTTGGTTCTTTGTTGCGGGTTTTGTTGATGTTGTTGTTGCTGCTGAATTGTAACTGATTGATTGTTGTTGTTGGAAAATACCGGAATTATTGATGAAACTTGGTGTTGATATTGAAGAGGTTAAGAACTCTTTCTGACATGAGGCCTTCTCTGCCTCCCCACTGATTATGAATTAGTTTCTCCTTCCTTCCTTTCGGAGAAACTCCCACCATACTTCTTGCTAGATAATGCTTCTTCCTTAGACAAACGTCCTTCACAGACTCCTTCTTCTAGCCTCATCCCTAAATTTACCATTTCAGAAAAGTCATTGGGGGAACTTACAATCATACGTTCATAATAAAACGAACTCAACATTTTCAAGTAGATCTTCGTCATTTCTTTCTTTTCCAAGGGTTGACTAATCTGGGCAGCCAACTCCCTCCATCTCTGGGCATACTCTTTGAATGTATCCGTATCCTTCTGAGACATAGATCTCAACTGGTCTCTATCAGGCGCCATATCCATGTTGTACTTGTATTGCTTGACAAAGGCCTCTCCTAAGTCGTTGAAAGTACGGACACTTGCACTGTCCAAACCCATATACCATCTTAAGGCAGCTTCAGTCAAACTGTCTTGGAAATAGTGAATTAGCAACTAATCATTATCAGTCTGAGTAGACATTTTTCTGGCGTACATCACAAGATAGGTCAACGGATAAGTATTCCCTTTATACTTTTCAAATTCGGGGACCTTAAACTTCATCGGGATTTTAACATTGGGGAATAGGCAGAGCTCGACAACACTCTTCCTAAACAAATATTTTCCTCTTAGAGTCTTCAACTCTCTATGCAGATCAACAAATTGATCTTTCATCCCAACCATTTTATCATACACATCTGGACCCTCAGACGGCTCAGAGTGTTAGATAATGTCCTTAACACGAGGCAGAGTGTGAACAATAGGAGGTGGCACTGACATGATCGGGCTAGATACCGGCAGAGAAACAAATATGGGAGCATACCCTTCTGGAATAAAGTTTGATGGCATCCCCCAAGGGAATCCAATAGACATAAAAGGACTGGATTGACTGGCAGTAGCAACGGGAACAATTGAGGTACCAACCTCAAAAATGACAGTCCTCTGGAGAGGAGTTGCATGAATTTGTGATGACTTATTCTATGCAGCAATGACAGATTCCATCAACGCCGTTAATCTGGCGATCTCAGCCTTCAGTTATTGGTTCTCTTGATCTATATGCTCCATGATCCTTAGTTGATTAGCACGAGTGTTATAGAAGTGAGTCAGCTTGGCTGATGCACAGAAGAAGAACGGATAAGACATCTGGCGAAAGAAAACCTGCTATGCACATGATGCATGAAATGCAATGTTTTTTATTGTTTAATATCAAGGAATATATGAAGTTTCATTTGCATATAAATATATATATATATATATATATATATATATATATATATATATATATATATATATTCATTCAAATAACAATAACAATTCGATTGACCATAAAATCTCTTTTTATTCATAAAAGTTGGAAGGATTATACTGAGTAAAAATTCAGAAACCAAAGTACAAATACAAGAGAAAAGGAAACTATCATCCTAAGGATCCCTCGCAACTGCATCAGATGATCTGGCTATGGGTGCATACTTCCCTCGGATGCGTCGAATCTCGGACTCAAAGGATGTCTTTATCTGAGCATTCTCAAGGACTAGCTGATCAACAATATTCTTCCAAGCACCAGAAGGCTGAGGCATGCTAGAGGAAGATGGACCCTCTGGCTCTCTCTGTCTCTTCACTGCACGGTCTTCAAGAATCTCAAAAAGTGCATCTTTGTCTTTCGACTCAAGCTACAACCCTTCATGCTTTCGGCTCAAAGCATGGAACCGCTCTTCCCACATATCTCTCTCTTGCTTTATCTTGGTGAGTGCGTCTTCCAACTCCCCAAATCTTGGTTAGGGAGAGTTGATGGCTCATCCATAAACAAAGACATAGGTTTTTCATAAGCGTACGACATCTTCAACTCCAAAGCTCTCTACTTCACACAAATAATGTAAGCTTCCAAAGCTATATAGTTGCATGGGCCAAGCTCGGATCTTCCTTTCTGTAGCGGTGTATTCGTTACCATTGGAGATATTGACTAAATCCAAGGTAAATCATACAAAGTCGAGTCGCCACCGCACTTCTATTTATCCAAAGGAATGGTTAGAAAGCGAACAAAAACCTAATAGTTTTACAAACAAAACTAGTAAAAGAAACAGAGATCTGGGTAAGGGGGTTGGTTATGCAATATGAAGGTGTTAGGCACCCAAAACATCCTAGGTACTCCTAGGGAGCCCTTTTCACACTTGGTTGCAAAGGTTATTGTTTTTTGTGAAAATGTATTTGTGCAAACATGATTGAAGAGATGAGAAAAGAATTACAATTTTATTTACATTTTGTGTTTGGATGGATGAACCCATTGCCTACGTACCCTCTTATAAAAAGATTAGGATCAAAACCTCATAGTTCGGGTAAAAAATTTCAAAACAAATGAGTGGATTTATTGGTCCAAAAGCCTTAAGGTATTTTGTTATCAAAGGGAGAAAACTCAACCTGAAAAACCACAAGTCCACCATGTGAGGATAGCTTCAACATGCTAGTGAGGGGTTAACCCTATAATAAGCATGGAAGGCTCATTGTCCATCACTAAGGACATATGTGAGTATTACATCTACCACAAAGATAACTCAAACCTAATAGCTAAAGGTTATGAAAAATTTGATTAAGAAGTGGACATTGAACCACAAAAGAAATTTGAATGGGTTATATTTACCAATTAGAAGTAGGTACAAAAATGGTCAAAGTTGACTTAAAGATTCAATTCAAAATGAGTATTATGAAAAGAAAGTTTGAAAATCAAAAGCATAAGGCTTAGGTTTCTAATGTTGAAAACAATAGTCAAATGTTTGCATAAAAAGTTTTTGGTTTGGGTTAGGATGGGGAGATGTAGAAAAAAGGGTAAGTTCTAAAGAGAACAAAAAGGTGAGGGTTAACAAATGAAACCACACTAGGAGTTCCTCTCTTGAGATCATATAGATGATCCAAGTGGTTCCCATCCTTTGGAATAAGCAAGCACAAGGTATAAGCAATCACACAAGTCTCATAAGAGATCCCCAATAGAAGGAAACAGAATGCCAATACATGGACTTACAGCCGACTCCTAACAACAAAACAGAAACAGAATGCCAATACATGGACTTATATCCGACTCCTAACAACAAAAAGGAAACAAAATGCCAATACATGGACTTATATCCGACTCCCAACCATAACAAACAAACATCAAAATCAAACACATCAAAAGTAAACATCACAATCTATATACATACAAGAGGCTCAAACAATGGGTGGGCTTTAGTCAAGAGGGGTCATGTCAACCTCGACAAACAAGCCAAACTGTACAAGGGTAATCTGGAGCTCTTAACCACTAAAATTGAAAGTTAGGGTGAAGCTGATCAAAATGGAAATGAGGATGAGACCTCATGCTCTTAACCCTGGCCGGGGTGAGCTCATGATAAAGAAAGCGTGGGGATCCAGAAATCGGGATCCTATTCCACTTGACAGACACTGGACAAAGATCTTGGGTACATGTTCAGAAGCATCAGCACGTAGTGCGAGCATAATGAACGACTCACTGAATAACGGGGGATTGGCGACTAATCCCTTTTATCCGTCAATTGCCTTAACTCTTGGAGGTCTTATCATATAGCACATGCCTCATCTTGGAGGTCTTTGGCACAATTGTAAACAAACACAAACAGAGCCTCTTAAGGAGGACTTGCCAGCAAAATGCCTGCCAAAAAGGTGACAGGACTTCCATACTACATGGAGTAAGAAGATAGCTACCTAAGTGGTGTATCAACCATAATCCAAAGCTTAAGCAAGAGCTAAAATAAAGCAACAAAGGTACCTGTACAAAGGCTAACCAGTTAATATTTCAGTCAGAAAACCAACAGACAAACAGTGAAACCATTCACAGTTACACAACTTAATGAACAATGCTCAAGCACTCATGAGCTCAAGAACACATGAATTAGAACCTACAAAACAAACACAAGTTAGAATTCAAATCATTTGCATCTCACAAGGTGAGAACAACTAAACCATCAATGCTAAATGTTCAAACCTGAAACACAAAGCACAATTAGTTTATGCACAAAACACTAGTACAAAGACTAAGTTCAAAACCAAACCAAATGATCAAAACAGAACTCAATCTTCCACATAATGCACATTCAAACATGTCACAAAATGTCCTAAAAAGGACCAACATCAATTCAATAAGAAAATATCTCAAATGACCTATGCTATGCAATGATCACAAAATATGCACAAAGTGAACTTCCAACTTAGAAAATTCAAATCAAAACAGAAAAGCATGCAAAGGCTTTGAAATTTTTTATGCAAGTTTCTCATGTCATGAACAAACATTATGCAAAAAATCAAATCCAGAAAAGTTCAAGTAATAGATGAACAAAACTGCACAAATTGAATGCAAAAAATGTGACACAAATTGTCACATTCATCTCCACGTGTCAAAAACAATGATAGCGTATGAGAAAAATTCCAAACCAGTGACCAAAAAATCATATCATGTATGAAGATCAAGCATGCACAAAATCAGATCAATTGGATCAAAGATGAAGATTTCACAATGCATTGAATGCAACATATCAAAATAGCATGGCATGGATAAAAAAATTCACACATTAAAAATCAAACATCAACAAATCATGAAAATAATATCAAAAAACACTAGACATCAAAACAAATCTATGAAAAAAGTTTGGAGTTAATTTGGATCATTTCTCTATTTTTTATGATTTTTCTAAGATGAGCAAAATAATTGAATAAACAAATAAAATGGAGGGAAAAGAAATATTTGAATTAAATCAGAAATAACATGAGCCACACGATGAGGCGTGAAAAGCAAATCAACGGATCACATTTAAAATAACAAAACGCACTGCTTCATTAATTGAGTCAGCAGGACACATCATCAGTCAAACGGTACGCATGGCAAGTCAAACAAATATCAGCCAAACAAATACACACGCAAGCGCACACTCAGCACACACGCAGGCAAAATGAAACGATGTGTTTCATTAAATGATTTGGCACGCACACTCAGCAAGTCAAGACACGCATGGCAAGTCAAACAAAGCATAGCCAATGCATCAGCCAAGCAAGCAACCACATGGCAAACACGTCATAAACCCTAGGAAATAACCAGACGCCGGAGCTGTAGCTCCGGTCGTCTTCCTCGGCCAACTCCGGCGGACTCACGACCAAATTTTTTCCAAAAATGCACAAATTATACATCAGTCAAACCATCTTCTCATGCACATTCCAAATATCATATTCATACATCCTAATTCTTCCTAGATTCCACGGATCGAACAGAAACATATTTGAGATCAAAACTTTCATTCAACCAAACATGCTCAATTCTCAACTATTTTCAAATCTAAACACATGCACAAGCTCCACGAAGCAAGATCTATACATCTATGTACATAAAACAGCAAAAAGAGAGATTGAATTTCAACTCACTTGGAAATGGAAGTTGTTGTTTACGCGTGCTCAAGCTCTCAAAAGCCTCAGATCTACTCCAATATCCGTGACTTGAAGCTTTGTGCAAGAATCAACAGCTGAAACCACCAGGATCTAGCTCAATTTTCAACTTCCATTGCTATGAGTTTGCACTTGAACTACTCGAATCTGGACTGAATTGCTCAAATCAATGGTTGATTCTGGCTCAATGAAGCATGATGAACAAGATTAAGCAAGAATTTTTGGTGTTTCTGTGAAGAAATGAAGCATTCGAATAGAGAGAATTTTGGAGGGAACTTGAAAATTCAGATCTGAAATGCTTGTGTTATCGTGATTATGGTTAGGGTTTGGCTTTTATATAGCATGCTAATCACACTAAAATCTAAATTAGGCCTTGGCTAAACATGATTAGGGAAATATGAAGTCATTTGCCAAAATGCAAAAGTGAGCTATTATGGCCATGATGCACGTGCAAATCCTCATGCAAGGTTATGAATCCATTTAAAGTCAACCAAGGATCATCATGGAATTATTGGTTTGCTTGTATCATAAGCCAAATTTGAATTATGGAAATTCCCTCCAAAATGATCACATGAGAAATGATGAACATACACACTTTTTCCATGCATGGCAAAGGCTATTTTGAGATGTCTTGTTCAAGAGAAACATTTTGCAAAAAGAATGGACCAATTTGGAGCTTTGTATCAAAAGTTAGGCCATTTAGAATTTCCATGCACACCTTGTGATCAAATGACCATAACTTCTCAACCGATCATCATATAGACATGAATTAGGACTTTTTGGAAAGGGGAGATAAAGATCTACAACTTTCATGTTCACCAAAAATCCATTTGAAACATATTTTACATTGACAAGTCAAGTTGAATGTGAACCAAAAACATGCCAAATTTGGAAACTTTGAATTACAGGTCATTTTCCATTTTTAGTAACTTTTTCCCTGACCTTTGAATCTTCAAGATGGAAGCTCAGAATGATGAATAGGCCTCATTTGAACATGATTGAGGTGTTTCAACTCATTTCCCCACCTCCTAGCCCTCAGTTGACTACATAGTTGACTTTTTGGTCCTCAGATGACCTTGAAATGCTTTGATGAACTTGAGCCTTTACCACTTGATGAAATTGCTCCAAAATGGAACCCTAGATCATGTAAGCTCCTTGTAATTATCATGTGATTCTCATCTCAAGAAAAATACCTCATCTCTTGCACAAAGGATCTTCTTGAAGCTCTTATCCTGGTGCTTGTTTGAGCTACAAACAAAAAATGTAAATGACATATTTTTATGCTTTTGGTTAGTGAATAAATCAAGAAAAGCAATGATATACAATTCAAGCATGCCTGGCGATCTCAAACCACTCACAGGAGACCCCTACCCAAAGGGAAAGGGAGCCAAGATGCTCAATGATCCTTGAGGCTATGCAATGCACTGTTATGATGCCATGAGGGATCTTAGGGACAAAATTGGGGTCTTACAGATGCCCCTATTTAAGGTCATTCTAGCCGGAGAAGTGAAGGTTAAAACCTTCCTCTCGATGGTGTAGAATGGGCTTAAATAATAACAAAGAGACAAATTTTGGTCCCTAAGAGACCTCATGATGCAAATGTTATGTATGCAGAACAAACAAACTCCGTGGGGATATGTGTCCACAAAGAAGAAAAAACATCGGGAGAAAAGACAATCCATAGGAGTAATACACTCACTAGGGATAGAGACTCCAACGGGGACTCTTATGGGGATAAGAAAAGAAATGCGTGAGCAGGTCACGACTCAAAACTTGGGGAGTAAATGACTGAAACTGCGTGAGCAAGTCACGACTTAACACTGGGGAAAAGAGTTTCGAAAGGGAATAAACCCAATGGAAAGACCCAAGCTGACTCAAAGATGCATGTATTGGGGAATACGCCAACACAGCAAAACTATCCATAATGGATACCTCGGATAAAAATCCGGACTCAGGCTGGGGAAAGATTTGAACAAAACATCCCTTCCGGGGAAAATGCATGTATTGGGGAAAACGCCAACACAGCAAAAGGAGATCCACAACAGAAACTCTGCTGGGGAAATCTAAAAAGACTCCTGGAGAAGCAGCGGGATGAGGTGATACCGGTTACTGGGTAACAAGCTCAATGAGACAAGTGATTTGATCACCAGTATAAGGGTGAGAGAATAACAAGCTCGGGAAGAATGAATATCTAAGACCGGTATAAAGGTGAGAGATATCAATCAACCAAATCATCTGAGGAGGACCTAAAAAGGTATATCTCAACTCAGGAAAATCTGACTCCATAGGGGACCAAGGTCATAATAGGGAGCAGAAGGAAGGAACACCAGGGATACTGGTTACTGGACATATAATAGGTGACCAACCAAAGCGTGAATTGGGGAATATTCCCAAAACACACATCATCCAAAAAGGAGTGCTGAAAAAGCAAACTCAACTTACAGGATGGACATTCAATTCCGCATCGGGATATATTATCTATTACCGTCAGAACGTAGATAATATACTCGCATGGAAGATTATCCACAACCGGTTACTGGGTTAATAAAGGATAAATAGACCGAAAAAGAAAGGCATCGGGATACCAAAACCAGGTTTATAATGATGACCAATCAAAGGGAGAAACAATCATTATCAACAAAGGATAAATGAGAGCTGACTCACCGGGGATACATTGACAAAGGCAACGATCCAGGAGACATATCACCGGTTACTGGGAGATATGCTCAAAACAAGGGGAGTAACAAACATCACCGGCAAACGGTAAATGAAAGAGGACCCACTAGGATAAAGTTGCTTAATCAGAGTAATTATCCGAAAGAAGGAGGGAATATCAATACCGAATACTGGATAATGATAACTGTCAAAGAGGGGATTACATCTACTAGATACTGGGTAGAAAACCACGGAAACGTAACCGTCATCAACTAGGATGAACAACAATGGTTAACTCTGCAAATGGGGGAAAAAAACTTACTCAACCGGGGAAGGACAAAAGGCTTCGACCAGAGAGTGCATGAGATTTACTATCTATTACCGTCAGAACGTAGATAGTAAACTCGCATGGAAGATTATCCACAACCGGTTACTGGGTTAATAAAGGATAAATCAACCGAAAAGAGAAAAGGCATCGGGATACCAAAACTAGGTATATAATGATGACCAATTCATGAGAGAAACAATCGTTACCAACAACAACAGGGTAGACGAAAGATGACTCGTCGGGGATAAATTGCGAGCATGAGGCAATTACCCAGGAAAAAGAGGGAATATCAACATCGACTACTGGATGAAGATAACCACCAAGGAGGGGATTACACCTACCGGATACTGGGTAGAAAACCACGGAAGAGTAACCGTCATCAACTAGGATGAACAACAAGGGTTAACTTTGCGAAGGGAGGAACATAGGGTTTACAACTACCGGTATAGGGGTAGAAAACCACAAACTCCGCCAGGGGAAGAAAGTAGGATTTTACAACTACCGGATACTGGGTAGAAAACCACAAACTCCGTTGGGGAGGGAAAAATGGGATTTACAACTACCGGTATAAGGGTAGCAAACCACAAACTCCACTGAGGATACGATTATTAATTACTGATTACTGAGCAATTATTCATTTACCACAGGGAAACACCAAAGATAGTCACAAGAGGCTAATTAGGATCAAACCAAAAAGGCAAACTGAATCAAGACTCATCCTAATGAGGATATAACTCAATAGGGGAAACCATCCCAATATATATGTTGGGAGGAAACGGAAATAACCGTCGTCCACGAGGATATAACTCAGTGGGGAATGGTAGGAAAGATGAACACTTTCTGCTTAAGGAGCTGACTCTATATTGAGAAATCAGACACCGACATCTGCTTGGGGAAATATATATCACCAAATAGCAGGAGACAACAAACAACGATATATGGCAAAGAATGCAACATGAATATCTGAATGTTATAATTATGCATGTATATGCGTGATTTATGTTTGATGAATGCTGACAAACAGACATATCTAACACACACAAGTCCAGGAATCAACCACCCGGTACTACATCTCAAGAGAGAAAGCCAGGATCACCGGAGAATATCCAATCTGCCGGGGATCAGAGACAACAACACCTCTGTAGGGATGAATCATCAGTCTCAGCTGAGGAAAAAAAATTCATTGCACAGGAAGAAACTGACACAAAAGCAACTCTACTGGGAAATCCATCTGAGGGATATAAGAGGAATCTGGTGATCCAACACCAAGGACCAAAACTCACCAAGGAAATCACACCTGCTGAGGAGGAAAAAATCGCACAAGTAGAATCTGCCACACAAACAACTCTACTGGGGATTAGATATGCCAGGAAAAAAACAATATCTCTGAAGGGGATAACATCATCATAGATAAGATCCAACACACCAACAACTCCGTTGGGGATCTATCTGAGGAAGATAACATCATCATAGATAAGATCCAATACACCAACAACTCCGTTAGGGATCTATCTGAGGAAGTGAAGGAATTCTGGGGATCAACCACCAAATACCGAACCTTCCAAAGAAAACACATCTGCTGAGGAGGGAAAACCACTGCTCTGCTGAAGGGAAGGGAGGTGAAAAAACCTCAACAAGCACTCTGCTCGGGAGATAAATCTAAATAATATTCTGGGAGAAGAGGATACAGTCATGCCAGGAATATGAACAGATGTCTTACCCTGTTGGAAATCATGCCACCCTTGGGAGAGCACTGAGGATCTCCTAAGTATCCTTTTGTCATTGTGAATATTCACTTTGTTTAAAAACTATTTGTGAAAAGTTTGTTTATTTAAAACAATGACATTTTCTCAATTAAAACATGCAAAACATTTATTGAATAGAAACAAATAAGAGTGTAAATGATTGGATAAAAGCTCAAATTTATTTGATGGAATGGTAGTCTGCAAAAGGCAAGACTCCATAGATCTTTACAAATTTGAAATTGGTGATATATATTGGAAAAGGGCTACATTGAACATAATGACCATTTCTCCACCAATTCCGAGTTCGATGTACTCGACGCTTTGGTTGACGACGAATGAACAAGAATCTCTGATGGATGACAGTTGTAGAACACAGTCTTGTTAGGATGCTGTTACTTGGCAAATCCCTAATTTTTGCCTAGATTGCCCTAGGATGAGGTGCTCAATCTAGCGGGATGCATATATTCATTTTTTTTCATGTCTCTAACTTTTGCCTGGATCGCCCTTTCGGGTTTTCAATCCACCGAGATGCTCATTTTTGCCTAAGCCGCCCTTTCGGGTTTTCAACTTTGCGAGCCATTCTGTTTTTATTTTTTTAGCCGAAGTATTTCTTGACTGCATCTGAATTCACAGGACGAGTGAAATCCTCCCCATCCATAGTTGTAAGTATCAAAGGACCGCCTGAAAAGGCTCTCTTAACAACATATGAACCCTCTTAGTTTGGAGTCCACTTGCCCATGGAATCGGGCGCGAAAGACAAGACTTTCTTGAGCACAAGGTCACCCTCTCGGAACACCCGAGGCTTGACCTTCTTATCAAAAGCTTTATTCATTCTCTGCTGATATAACTGACCATGACACATGGCAGTCAATCTCTTCTCTTCAATCAAATTCAGTTGGTCATAAAGACTCTGAATTCATTCAGCATCAGTCAACTTGGCCTCCATCAAGACTCTCATTGATGGGATCTCCACCTCTATTGGGAGTACGGCCTCCATGCCATAAACAAGAGAGAAAGGGGTCGCCCCTGTTGAAGTGCGGACAGATGTACGATATCCATGCAAAGCAAATGGCAGCATTTCATGCCAATCTTTGTACGTAACAACCATCTTCTGGATAATCTTCTTGATATTCTTATTAGCATATTCAACAGCCCCATTCATCTTGGGTCTGTAAGGAGAAGAATTATGGTGTGAAATCTTGAACTCGCTACACAGCTCTTCCATCATCTTGTTATTCAGATTAGATCCATTATCAGTAATGATCTTATCTGGCACACCATAACGGCATATTAGTTGATTCTTGATAAACTTCACGACCACCTTCCTAGTCACATTTGCATATGATGCAGCTTCAACCCACTTGGTGAAGTAATCAATTGCTACGAGAATAAACCTGTGTCCATTGGACGCTTTCGGCTCAATCATGCCAATCATGTCAATTCCCCACATAGAGAAAGGCCATGGTGATGAAATCACATTCAGAAGTGTCGGAGGAATATGAATCTTATCCGCATAAATCTGACACTTATGGCATTTCTTCACGTATTTGCAGCAGTCAGACTCCATTGTCAGCCAATAGTAGCCTGCTCTCAACATCTTTCTAGCCATGGCATGTCCATTGGAATGAGTACCAAATGATCCCTCATGGACCTCAGTCATTAACAGGTCTGCTTCGTGTCTATCCACGCATCTGAGCAGAACCATGTCAAAATTTCTCTTATAAAGCACTTCGCCATTGAGGTAGAAATTGCCTGATAATCTCCTCAAAGTCTTCCTATCTTTCACAGATGTCCCAGGCGGATAAACCTGGTTCTGGAGGAAACACTTGATGTCATAATACCATGGGTTATCATCTTCCACTTCTTCAACTGCAAATACATGAGCTGGTCTATCCAAGCGCATCACGGTGATATTGGGAACTTCATTCCAATATTTAACCATAATCATGGAAGCAAGCGTAGCAAGAGCATCTGCCATCTGATTATCCTCTAGAGGAATATGGTGGGAGCCAACCTCAATAAAGAACGTTGAAATCCTCCTCGCATAATCTCTGTATGGAATGAGACCAGGCTGATTCGTTTCCCATTCACCCTTGATCTGATTGACAACGAGGGCCGAATCACCATAAACATCAAGATGTTTGATCCTTAGATCAATGCATTCTTCCAATCCCATAATACAGGCCTCATCCTCAGCCATATTATTCGTGGATTTGAAAGTTAGCCTTGCTGTAAAAGGAATATGTGTGCCCTGAGGAGTAACAATCACTGCCCCAATACCATTTCCGTACTGATTTACAGTGCCATCAAATACCATACTCCATCTGGAACCAGGCTTTGGCCCTTCATCGAGTGTAGGCTCATCACAATCTTTCATCTTCAGATACACAATCTTTCATCTTCAAATACAGAATCTCCTCATCTGGGAAGTCATGCTGAACTGACTGAAAATCCTCAATCGGCTGATGTGCCAAGTGGTCAGCCAAGATACTACCTTTAATAGCCTTCTGAGCTCGATACTCAATTTCATACTCAGATAACAACATCTGCCAACGGGAAATCCTCCCGGTTAAAGCAGATTTCTCAAATAGATACTTGATTGGATCCATTCTGGATATCAACCAAGTTGTATGCTTTATCATATACTGGCGTAAACGCTTAGCAGCCCAAGCCAAAGCACAACATGTCTTCTCAAGCATTGAGTATCGAGACTCACAATCAGTGAACTTCTTACTCAGGTAGTAAATAACATACTCTTTCTCTCTTGATCCGTCTTGCTGACCAAGGACACAACCCATCAAGTCTTCAAGAATTGTCAGATACATGATCAAAGGTCTTCCTTCTATAGGCGGAGACAGGATCGGAGGTTCAAACAGATACTCTTTGATACTATCGAAAGCTTTCTGGAAATCCTCGGTCCATTCATGAGCCTGATCTTTCTGGAGGAGCTTGAATATCGGCGCACATGTGGCAGTCATGTGGGATATGAATCTGGAAATATAATTCAAGCGGCCAAGAAAACCTCAGACTTGCTTCTCAGTTTTGGGCGCAGGCATCTCTTGCATTGCTTTGACCTTTGCAGGATCAACCTCAATACCTCTTTCGCTGACAATAAAGCCCAATAACTTGCCAGAACGGACCCCAAATGTACACTTGTTAGGATTCAGACGAAGTTTATACTTCCTCAAACGCTGAAAAAGCTTCAACAAGTGCTCTACATGTTCAACTTCCGTTCTTGACTTAGCAATCATATCATCAACATATACCTCAATCTCCTTGTGCATCATATCATGGAACAAGGTGGTTATAGCTCGTTGATACGTGGCTCCGGCGTTCTTAAAACCGAAGGGCATCACTCGATAACAGAATGTTCCCCAAGGTGTGATGAATGTTGTCTTCTCCGTATCCTCGGGTGCCATCTTGATTTGGTTATATCCGGAAAATCCGTCCATAAATGAGAAGATATTGAATTTAGCTGTACTATCTACCAACATATCAATATGTGGTAGAGGGAAATCATCTTTCGGACTAGCCTTATTCAAATCTCTATAATCCACACATATTCGGACTTTTCCGTCATTCTTAGGCACGGGCACAATATTGGCCACCCATTGAGGATATGTAGAAGTCACAAGAAACCCCGCATCAATTTGCTTCTGAACTTCTTCTTTGATCTTCACTGCCATATCGGGATGAGTTCTTTTGAGCTTCTACTTTACAGGCATGCACTCAGACTTCAAGGGTAGGAAATGTTGCACAATATTTGTATCCAGACCCGGAATGTCTTCATATGACCAAGCAAAGATATCGACATATTCTCGTAGCAATTCAATCAACCCCTTCTTAACAGATTCTTCCAGGAATGCCCCGATCTTCACTTCTCGCACACAATCCTCAGACCCCAAGTTGACTGTTTCCAGATTCTCAAGATGCGGCTGGATGATCTTCTTTTCATGCTCAAGTAGACGGGTAATCTCATCAGGAATCTCTTCAACATCATCTTCCTCTGCCTCAAATACAGGGAACTCAAAATTGGGAGATGGTGTTGGATCATTATGTTCAATGGGTTTAGAAATCAACCTGCATAATGATTTTGGATATAAAAAGCTTTTAGAAATCAAACAAGGAAAATCATTATGCAGATGAAAAGATTGATTTTATTCTTTTTTAGGGTTTTATGTGATCACCAATTTCATGCAAAAAGCAAAAAGGCAAAACAATTGGAAAAACAAACATTTAACATGAATTTATTGAATGAAAATATCATTGTATTTATGTCGCCAACAATGTCATCACTTCTCCTTTTGGCATGGGAGAAGGGTTTTTAAACAAAGTGATCATTATGTTGACTTGTGGACAACTGTAGGAACATCCACAGCGACCCAATTGTTGCAGATCCCTCCAAGGATGACAAAATTGTCGGAGTCCTCTGCATCCTTTTCTAAGACAGCAGCAACTTCTTCCTCCTGACCGGTGTGGAGGAAACCTTCACTCTTGAACAACCCTTTCTCGTTGAAAACCCCAGAAGAAAAGCCAATGCCAGCCCGAGACTTGTTCTCTTCCAGCTCAATCATCTTTCCTAGACCAGCAATTGCACCACACTCAATGGCCAATTTTGCATCTCTATAGGAAGTAAATGAAGGAGTTCTCTTCTCAACAGGCTCAGCTATAGATAAAGCTTGGAAAGGAGTTCCAACTTCATCCTCAACATCTATGTATGAGAAGTAAGACAAGTGGCTAACCAGGAGAGCCTTTTCTTCCCCTACCACTACCAGTTTCTTATTCTTCACAAATTTCAGCTTTTGGTGTAGGGTGGATGTCACGGCGCCAGCCTCGTGAATCCATGGTCTGCCTAAGAGACAGCTATACGATGGGTGAATATCCATAACCTAGAAGGTAATCTGGAAATCACTTGGTCCAATCTTGATAGGGAGATAAACTTCCCCAATCACAGTCTTACGCGACCCATCAAAAGCTTTCACAACAACTCCACTCTGCCTCATGGGAGGCCCTTGATAAGACAGTCTTGAGAGACTGGACTTTGGCAATACATTTCCAGTAATGTTTGCAACAATGCTATCGAACTGTTCTATAGTGACATCATGATCTACATATGCCACCTCCAAAACTTTCTGCAGAGCCTCTCTATGTGGTTCTGAATTCAGAAGTAATGATAACACTGATATCTTGGATGGCGTTTGTAGAAGTTGGTCTACAACATTGTACTCACTCTTCTTGATGAGCTTCAGCATCTCATCACAGTCTTCATTCACATTGCCGCTAGGGCCAACAGAAGTAGGAGTTTTTTGTACAGAGGAGGGTTTAACAATAGGTGCCGGATTCGGGGTGCATACAGCATTCCCAATCGAGCGTTCAACAAAATCAGCACTAGCCTGAGGCTTCGGAGGTGCTGAAAACACACGACCGCTACATGTCAAACCACTTACATCAACAATATTCACAACAGAGGAGGAAGGCAAAGTCACCTATTTCCCATCTTCTACAGCAACAACATTGTAACGGAAGGGAATTGCTTTTTCTAAAGAATACGGCACAGGACCGGCAGGCTTAATGATCAGGGAAGGAGAAACCTTCTGCTTGCTACCATCGTACTTGATAATAACAGGCTCAGGTATCCGAAACACTGGGGAGATTATGTTGACCTCATGCTCATCTTCGTCAACATTTCTATTTTGGAGAATCTCAATAACTCCTTCGTCCAGCATTTCCTGAAGATCTTTACGCACCTGGCGACAACCCAATCGGTTAACAGGGCAAATTCGGCATTTGTCATGATCGCGTTCATAGTGACTGTAATCATACAACAAACGATGCAACTCAACCAGAGATTGTCGAATATGACTGACATATTTGACTTTGTACTTGCCAGGGAAACCCTAGACCATGTTGACAGATTTCCCATGCTCGGGCAATGGGTTCTTCTTAACATTAGGACCTACGTCCTCAAAGCACAAAATGCCACACCTCACAATATCCTGAACCTTGGTCTTCAACGGAAAACAATTCTCCACGTTATGGCTAGGAGCACCAGAGTGATAAACACAATGCAATTCAGGCTTATACCACCACTGAGGGTTAGCAGGAATAGCTGGTGGGTCTCACGGAGTAATCAACTTCCTCTCTATCAAAGAGGGATATAGTTCTGCGTATGTCATCGGAATCGGATCAAAAGTGATATTCTTCCTCTCGTAACCCGTACTGGTTTGATTACTGTTGCGAGGCTGATAGGCCTGCTGTTGAGGACGGTGTTGTTGTTGATATTGCTGAGATGGTTGTTGCTTGTTGCTGTGTTGCTAATATTGTTGATTATCTCTGAAAACAGGCGCTATATGAGCCACCTGGTGCTGATTACCTGCAGGACGCACAGTCTTCCTCCTCATAGAGGGTCTTCTAGATTTCACATGGGAGGTCACAGCATGTGCCTCTCCATCTTTCTTCTTTGCAAATGCCCCATAACGTTTAGCAAAAGAGCCTTCTTCTTTGGTCAGACATCCTTCTCTAACCCCTTCTTCTAGACGCATCCCCATGTTCACCATCTTGGTGAAATCAGAAGGAGCGCTAGCAATCATCCGCTCATAATAGAATGAACTCAAGGTCTTCAAAAAGATCTTGGTCATTTCCTTCTCTTCTAGCGGAGGCACGATCTGCGCTGCCAACTCTCGCCACCTCTGGGCATACTCTTTGAATGTTTCCTTGTCCTTCTGGGACATGGCCCTTAGATGATCTCTATCGGGAGCCATATCCACATTGTACTTGTACTGCTTGACGAAGGCCTCGCCAAGATCATTGAAGGAACGGATGTTCGCACTGTCAAGCCCCATATACCAACGTAGAGCGGCACCGGACAGACTGTCCTGAAAGTAGTGGATGAGCAACTGGTCATTATCAGTCTGAGTTGACATCTTCCTGGCATACATGACCAGGTGGCTGAGAGGACAAGTGTTCCCTTTGTATTTTTCAAAGTCAGGGACCTTGAATTTCACCGGAATCTTCACATTGTTAACCAAGCATAATTCGGCAGCAGACTTGCCAAATAGATCATTTCCTCTAAGAGTCTTCAATTCCTTGCGAAGCTCAAGAAATTGATCATTCATAGCGTCCATCTTCTCATGACCATCTGGGCCCTCAGATGGCTCAGAATGATAGATGGTGTCGTCTACCCTAGGCACGGTATGCACGACAGGAGGAGGAACAACAAGGACCGGGCTAGATGCCGGCATAGAAGCAAAAGTTGGAGCAGGGCCCTCAGGCATAAAATTGGGAGGCATCCCCCACGGAAACCCGGCTGGCATAGCTGTCGGAACAAAATGTGCACTGGCTGCAGGCACAGTTGAGGAAACAATCTCAGAGATGACTGTCCTCTGGGGAGGAGTTGAAGGTGTTGGAGAAGACTGGCTCTGAGCAGCCAGGAACGATTCCATCAAAGCACTCAGTCTGGCAACTTCTTCTTTGAGTTCACGGTTCTCTTGCTCTAGATGATCCATCAATCTGGAAGAGTTGGCTCTAGTGTAGTACCGGTGAGTCAACTTGTCTTCAAAATAAATGAAGAGCACAAAGTTAGACCACAGGACCAGAAGCCGGGAACAAAACCTGCTTATGCATATGATGCATGCAATGCTTGTGCATATGATTTGTTTTATTTCAAAGGAACTCTAGGGTTTTATTTGTAAATTTTTGGAAATATTAAGCATTTTATTGCATATGGAAATATCTCATCAAATATATCAGGGAAAAGAAGTACAGCATTGTCAATCGTATACAAGAGAAAAGGAAAATAATCATCCTATGGATCCCTAGAAACAACATCTGAAGCTCGGGACACAAGAAGAAAAGATGCACGAAGCCTCTTCACCTCTCTCTCATAAGCTGCCTCCATATCTGCTTTTTCCTTAGCGAGTCGATCATATCTCCTCTTCCAAAACTTGGAAGACTGAGGAAGTAGAGAAGTCCATGCATCATCAGGATCATCCATAACCTGATGCTCGAGGAACTCAATCAAAGCATCCTTCTCCTTAATCTGCTGAAGCAACTCTTCCCTTTCACGGATCCAGCCACGTGATAGGTCTTCGTCTTTCAACTCCTCTACTCCTTGGTTAAGGAGGGTTGAAGGCCCAACCAATACCAAAGGTGTAGGTCTCGGATACTCGTAAGGTATGAGATACTCAGATGCTCTCTTCCTTACCCAAGCAGTGTATGGCTCCGAAGCAACACAATTCTTAGGACGGAACCCCTTCCTTCCTTTCTTATGAATCTTGCGCCAAGCGCGAACCATTCTTCCCTTCAGGTCTTGGGGATCTTTACCCTCCTGAAAGAACACACCCTCTAACAGAATGTTATTAGGTTTATCCTTTAGGGGGAACCCAAGCTGACGACGTGCTAAAACAGGGTTGTAATTAATCCCACCACATGTACCAAGAAGAGGCACATTGGAGAATTCACCACAAGAGTCGATAATCTGCACACCATAGAGTTCCTTTTAAATAAACTCATAGGAATAGGGTCAAAGGAGACCTTCTTCCTCTCAAATATTTGTTGGTTATTATTGTTGTTGTTGTAGTTGGTTCTTTGTTGTGGGTTTTGTTGATGTTGTTGTTGTTGCTGAATTGTAACTGATTGATTGTTGTTGTTCGAAAATACCGGAATTACTGATGAAACATGGTGTTGACATTGAAGAGGTTAAGAACTCTTTCTGACATGAGGCCTTCTCTGTCTCCCCACTGATTATGAATTAGTTTCTCCTTCCTTCCTTTTGGAGAAACTCCCACCATACTTCTTGCTAGATAATGCTTCTTCCTTAGACAAACGTCCTTCACAGACTCCTTCTTCTAGCCTCATCCCTAATTTTATCATTTCAGAAAAGTCATTGGGGGAACTTACAATCATACATTCATAATAAAACGAACTCAACATTTTCAAGAAGATCTTCGTCATTTCTTTCTTTTCCAAGGGTTGACTAATCTGGGCAGCCAACTCCCTCCATCTCTGGGGATACTCTTTGAATGTATCCGTATCCTTCTGAGACATAGATCTCAACTGGTCTCTATCAGGCGCCATATCCATGTTGTACTTGTATTGCTTGACAAAGGCCTCTCCTAAGTCGTTGAAAGTACGGACACTTGCACTGTCCAAACCCATATACCATCTTGAGGAAGCTCCAGTCAAACTGTCTTGGAAATAGTGAATTAGCAACTGATCATTATCAGTATGAGTAGACATTTTTATGGCGTACATCACAAGATGGGTCAACGGACAAGTATTTTCTTTAAACTTTTCAAAGTCGGGGACCTTAAACTTCATCGGGATTTTAACATTGGGGAACAGGCAGAGCTCGACAGCACTCTTCCCAAACAAATATTTTCTTCTAAGAGTCTTCAACTCTTTATACAACTCAATGAATTGATCTTTCATCCCATCCATTTTATCATACACATCTGGACCCTCAGACGGCTCAGAGTGTTAGATAATGTCCTTAACACGAGGCAGAGTGTGAACAATAGGAGGTGGCACTGACATGATCGGGCTAGATACCGGCAGAGAAATAAATATGGGAGCATACCCTTCTCGCATAAAGTTTGATGGCATCCCCCAAGGGAATCCAATAGGCATAAAAGGATTGGATTGACTGGCAGTAGCAACGGGAACAATTGAGGTAGCAACCTCAAAAATGACAGTCCTCTGGAGAGGAGTTGCATAAATTTGTGATGACTTATTCTATGCAGCAACGACAGATTCCATCAGCGCCGTTAATCTGGCGATCTCATCCTTCAGTTATCGGTTCTCTTAATCTAGATGCTCCATGATCCTTGGTTGATGCACAGAAGAAGAACGGATAAGACATCTGGCGAAAGAAAATCTGCTATGCACATCATGCATGAAATGCAATGTTTTTTATTGTTTAATATCAAGGAATATATGAAGTTTCATTTGCATATATATATATATATATATATATATATATATATATATATATATATATATATATATATATATATATATAATATATATATATATATATATATATATATATATATATATATATATATATATATATATATATATATATATATATATATATATATATATATATATATATATATATATATATATATATATATATATATATATATATATATATATATATATATATATATATATATATAATATATATATATATATATATATATATATATATATATATATATATATATATATATATATCAAATAATAACAATAACAATTCGATTGACCATAAAATCTCTTTTTATTCATAAAAGTTGGAAGGATTATACTGAGTAAAAATTCAGAAACCAAAGTACAAATACAAGAGAAAAGGAAACTATCATCCTAAGGATCCCTAGCAACTGCATCAGATGATCTGGCTATGGGTGCATACTTCCTTTCGATGCGTCGAATCTTGGACTCAAAGGGTGTCTTTATCGGAGCCTTATCAAGGACTAGCTGATCAACAATATTCTTCCAAGCACCAGAAGGCTGAGGCATGCAAGAGGAAGATGGACCCTCGGGCTCTCTCTGTCTCTTCACTGCACGGTCTTCAAGAATCTCAAAAAGTGCATCTTTGTCTTTCGACTCAAGCTGCAACCCTTCATGCTTTCGGCTCAAAGAATGGAACCTCTCTCCCCACATATCTCTCTCTTGCTTTATCTTGGTGAGTGCATCTTCCAACTCCCCTACATCTTGGTTAGGGAGAGTTGATGGCTCATCCATAACCAAAGACATAGGTTTTTCATAAGCGTACGACATCTTAAGCTCCAAAGCTCTCTACTTCACCCAAATAATGTAAGCTTCCAAAGCTACACAGTTTCATGGACCAAGCTCGGATCTTCCTTTCTGTAGCGGTGTATTCGTTACCATTGGAGATATTGACTAAATCCAAGGTAAATCATACAAAGTCGAGTCGCCACCGCACTTCTATTTATCCAAAGGAATGGTTAGAAAGCGAACAAAAACCTAAAAGATTTACAAACAAAACTAGTAAAAGAAACAGAGATCTGGGTAAGGGGGTTGGTTATGAAATGGGAATGTGTTAGGCACCCAAAACATCCTAGGTACTCCTAGGGAGCCCTTTTCACACTTGGTTGCAAAGGTTATTGTTTTTTGTGAAAATTTATTTGTGCAAACATGATTGAAGAGATGAGAAAAGAATATACAAGTTTATTTACATTTGGTGTTTGGATGGATGAACCCATTGCCAACGTACCCTCTTATAAAAAGATTAGGATCGAAACCTCGTAGTTCGGGTAAAAAATTTCAAAACAAATGAGTGGTTGATTGGTCCGAAAGCCTTATGGTCTTTTGTTATCAAAAGGAGAAAACTCAACCTGAAAAACCACAAGTCCACCATGTGAGGATATCTTCAACATGCTAGTGAGGGGTTGACCCTATAATAAGCATGGAAGGCTCATTGTCCATTACTAAGGACATAGGTGAGTATTACATCTACCACAAAGATAACTCAAACCTAATAGCTAAAGGTTATGAAAAATTTGATTAAGAAGTGGACATTGAACCATAAAAGAAATTTGAATGGGTTATATTTACCAATTAGAAGTAGGTACAAAAATGGTCAAAGTTGACTTAAAGATTCAATTCAAAATGAGTATTATGAAAAGAAAGTTTGAAAATCAAAAGCATAAGGCTTAGGTTTCTAATGTTGAAAAAAATAGTCAAATGTTTGCACAAAAAGTTTTTGGTTTAGGTTAGGATGGAGAGATGAAGAAAAAAGGGTAAGTTCTAAAGAGAACAAAAAGGTGAGGGTTAACAAATGAAACCACACTAGGAGTTCCTCTCTTGAGATCATATAGATGATCCAAGTGGTTCCCATCCTTTGGAATAAGCAAGCACAAGGTATCATCAATCACACAAGTCTCATAAGAGATCCTCAATAGAAGGAAAAAGAATGCCAATACATGGACTTACACCCGACTTCTAACAACAAAACGGAAACAGAATGCCAATACATGGACTTATATCCGACTCCTAACAACAAAAAGGAAACAGAATGCCTTAACATGGACTTATATCCGACTCCTAACCATAACAAACAAACATCAAAAGCAAACATCACAGTCTATATACATACAAGAGGCTCAAACAATGGGTGGGCTTTAGTCAAGTGGGGTCATGTCAACCTCGACAAACAAGCCAAACTGTACAAGGGTAATCTGGAGCTCTTAACCACTAACATTGAAAGTTAGGGTGAAGCTGATCAAAATGGAAACGAGGATGAGACCTCATGCTCTTAACCCTGGCCAGGGTGAGCTCATGATAAAGAAAGCGTGGGGATCCAAAAAGTGGGATCCTATTCCACTTGACAGACACTGGACAAAGATCTTGGGTACATGTTCAGAAGCATCAGCACGTGTAACACCCCAAAACTTGCCCTCCTTATTCACGCATTCATTTTTAGGTCATTTAACATTAGTTATATTGCATTTCATCATGTCAATCGGGATTAGCTCCAAGAAGCTTGAACATCATCCAGGACACTTTGTGGGTTCTATTTAGATGATCAGTCAACACAAGGGAAAGACTTGAGTTATTTCCAACAGGGGTCTATTCGTCAGTCAAAACGTTAATCTTGAAGGAGCAAAAGTTTGTTCATGAGTTGTCATGCTCGCTAGGCGAAGCCCACGCGTTTCAAAAAAAAAAGAAAAAAAAAAGAAAAAAGAAAATAAATAAATAAATAAATAAATAAATAAATAAATAAATAAATAAATAAATAAATAAAATATATATATATATATATAATAGAAAAATCTTGGACTTAGACCTCTCTCATTTGAGACCACAAAGCCATGAAAATCAGGTTATAAAAGAGGGAGAACAGACAGAAAAAGGAAGAGAAGCAAAACACTCTGAGGTTTCCTTGGAACAAAACCCTGGACAAAACCTGAAGAGAAACCTAGTCAGATTGAGTGAGAATTAATCTGCAGCAACCTCCAGGCAACTCTGAAAGGTTCATTCTGACTCACACACTTTCAGCTCAAGCAAACCCTAACATTGGTTTGCAAATCCAGCTAAGCCATTTGATTTCAACCGATCTCTCCAATCAGGTTTGCCCTATATCCATTATCTTTATGCCTTTAATTTGAATGCTCTAAATGTATGAGGTATTATGGATGAATTTGATACCCTTTTGATGCATGTGTTTGACAAGAGGTTTAGGCCTCCTACCCTTGGTTGCTTTTTGTGAGCTTTTTCTGAATTTTAATGGCATGATTCATGTGGTTACATTTTGATTTAGGGGCAACTCTTGGTTACCCTATTTTGTTTCTCTAACCTGTTTGTTGAGTTTTGTTTTGTGAGGGCTCATATGACTCTTGCAGAGATGGTTTTCCTGGTGTTCCACTTTATTTGTGGGATACCGCCTGAAGGTTTCATTCCGATTACCTGTACTGACTCACTTTCTTTGATGGTGTTAGCTTGGGAGGATCTCAGGGTTTCCTTGTTCCGTTTATTACTGTTACTTCGGATCTTTATCCGCGTGGTACTTTTACATTTTTCCCGCATTTTACTGCTTTACTAACTAGAAGACCTCGATAGGAGGCAATGTTTTTGTGTGTTTATTTTTTTTATCGGTTCCTTTGTCCAGGACTCCTTTTGCATGAGCATCCATAACCCTACCAACTCATTGATTTTTCTTCTCCTAAGAACACATTAACTCCTTCTACTACAGGCGAGTAAGTCTCCAAAGGTCGAGCATCCGGTAGATTGTGTAGTAACGTCGTTCGTCCAAAACCCAATCCATAACCCCGTAGATAGCCGAACTACGGCTTGCTCTGATTCTCATTCCAGATGAGATACGTAGGTATAAGACGCGATGTCTTATCGAGCACAATTACCCTTAACCCCTAGGTAGCCGAGCTACGAAGACTCTGATTCTCATATTCAGATGAGATACGTATGCAGTGGATGCGACATCCGTGCGAGTCATTTTCTTTTGACCCCTTTTTTTTAGTAAATAACACATTAGATAAACCCACACCCTTTAGACAAGAACTACAAAAGTGGATCCCGTAGAGTACTACGGATGCGCATGGGTGCTAATACCTTCCCTTCGCATAATCGACTCCCGAACCCAAGATTTGGTTGCGAGACCATATCTTGTCCTTTCCTTTTTCCAGGTTTACTTCGAGCGTTTCCTTTCCCTCCTTTGGGATAAATAACGCACGGTGGCGACTCTCCTGTCTTTCTTCGCTGGTTGTTTTTTTTCGCATTCCATTTTTCAGGTTGCGACAACACGTAGTGCGAGCATAATGAACAACTCACTGAATAACGGGGGATTGGCTACTAATCCCTTTTATCCGTCAATTGCCTCAACTCTTAGAGGTCTTATCAGATAGCACATGCCTCATCTTGGAGGTCTTTCGCACAATTGTAAACAAACACAAACAAAGCCTCTTAAGGAGGACTTGCCAGCAAAATGCCTGACAAAAAGTTGACAGGACTTCCAGATTACATGGAGTAAGAAGATAGCTACCTAAGTGGTGTATCAACCACAATTCAAAGCTCAAGCAAGAGCTAAAATCAAGCAACTAAGGTACCTGTACAAAAGCTAACCAGTTAATATTTCAGTCAGAAAACCAACAAACAAACAGTGAAACCATTCATAGTTATACAACTTAATGAACAATGCTCAAGCACTCATGAGCTCAAGCATACATCAATTAGAACCTACAAAACAAACACAAGTTAGAATTCAAATCATTTGCATCTCACAAGGTGAGAACAAATCAACCATCAATGCTAAATATCCAAACCTGAAACACAAAGCACAATTAGTTTATGCACAACACACTAGTACAAAGACTAAGTTCAAAACCAAACCAAATGATCAAAATAGAACTCAAACTTCCACATAATACACATTCAAACATGTCACAAAATGTCCTCAAAAGGACAAACATCAATTCAATAAGCAAATATCTCAAATGACCTATGCTATGCAATGATCACAAAATGTGCACAAAGTGAACTTCCAACTTAGAAAATTCAAATCAAAACAGAAAAGCATGCAAAGGCTTTGAAATTTTTTATGCAAGTTTCTCATGTCATGAACAAACATTATGCAAAAAATCAAATCCAGAAAAGTTTAAATGATACATGAACAAAAATGCACAAATTGAATGCAAAAAATGTGACACAAATTGTCACATTCATCTCTATGTGTCAAAAACAATGATAGCATACGAGAAAAATTCCAAACTAGTGGCCAAAAAATCATATCATATATGAAGATCAAGCATGCAAAAAATCAGATCAATTGGATCAAAGATGAAGATTTCACAATGCATTGAATGCAACATATCAAAATAGCATAGCATGGATCAAAAAATTCACACATTAAAAATCAGACATCCACAAATCATGAAAATATTATCAAAAAACCTAGACATCAAAACAAATCTATGAAAAAAAATTGGAGTTAATTTGGATCATTTTTCTATTTTTTATGATTTTTCTAAGATGAGCAAAATAATTGAATAAACAAATAAAATGGAGGGAAAAGCAATATTTGAATTAAATCAGAAATAACATGAGCCACACGATGAGGCGCGAAAAGCAAATCAACGGATCACATTTAAAACAACAAAACGCACAGCTTTATTAATTGAGTCAGCAGCACACATCATCAGTCAAACGGTACGCATGGCAAGTCAAACAAATATCAGCCAAACAAATACACACGCAAGCGCACACTCAGCAGCCAGTCAGCACACACGCAGGCAAAATGAAACGATGTGTTTCATTAAATGATTTGGCACGCACACTCAACAAGTCAAGACATGCATGGCCAGTCAAACAAAGCATAGCCAATGGATCAGCCAAGCAAGCAGCCACATGGCAAACACGTCATAAACCCTAGGAAATAACCAGAGGCCGGAGCTGTAGCTCCGGTCGTCTTCCCCGGCCAACTCCGGCGGACTCGCGACCAATTTTTTTCCAGAAATGCACAAATTGAACATCAGTTGAACCGTCTTCTCATGCACATTCCAAATATCATATTCATACATCCTAATTCTTCCTAGATTCCACGGATCGAACGAAAACATATTTGAGATCAAAACTTTCATTCAACCATGCATGCTCAATTCTCAACTATTTTCAAATCTAAACACATGCACAAGCTCCACGAAGCAAGATCTATACATCTATGTACATAAAACAGCAAAAAGAGAGATCGAATTTCAACTCACTTGGAAATGGAAGTTGCTGTTTACGCGTGCTCAAGCTCTCAAAAGCTCCAGATCTACTCCAATATCCTTGACTTGAAGCTTTGTGCAAGAAACAACAGCTGAAACCACCTGGATCTAGCTCAATTTTCAACTTCCATTGATATGAGTTTGCACTTAAACTGCTCGAATCTGGACTGAATTGCTCAAATCAATGGTTGATTCTTGCTCAATGAAGCATGATGAACAAGATTATGCAAGAATTTTTGGTGTTTGTGTGAAAAAATGAAGAATTCGAAGAGAGAGAATTTTGGAGGGAACTTGAAATTTCAGATCTGAAATGCTTGTGTTATCCTCATTATGGTTAGGGTTTGGCTTTTATATGGCATGCTAATCACACTGAAATCCAGATTAGGCCTTGGCTAAACATGATTAGGGAAATATGAAGTCATTTGCCAAAATGAAAAAGTGAGCTATTATGGCCATGATGCACGTGCAAATCCTCATGCAAGGTTCTGAATCCACTTAAAGTCAACCAAGGATCATCATGGAATTATTGGTTTGCTTGTATCATAAGCCAAATTTGAGTTATGGAAATTCCCTCCAAAATGATCACATGAGAAATGGTGAACATACACACCTTTCCCATGCATGAAAAAGGCTATTTTGAGATGTCTTGATCAAGAGAAACATTTTGCAAAAAGAATGGACCAATTTGGAGCTTTGTATCAAAAGTTAGGCCATTTTGAAATTCCATGCACACCTTGTGATCAAATGACCATAACGTATCAACCAATCATCATATAGACTTGAATCAGAACTTTTTGGAAAGGGGAGATAAATATCTACAATTTTCATGTTCACCAAAAATCCATTTGAAACTTCTTTGACACTGACAAGTCAAGTTGAATGTGAACCAAAAACTTGCCAAATTTGGAAACTTTGAATTACACGTCATTTTCCATTTTTAGTAGCTTTTGCCCTAACCTTTGAATCTTCAAGATGGAAGCTCAGAATGATGAATAGGCCTCATTTGAACATGATTGAGGTGTTTCAACTCATTTCCCCACCTCCTAGCCCTAAGTTCACTGCACATTTGACTTTTTGGTCCTTAGATAACCTTGAAATGCTTTGATGAACTTGAGCCTTTACCACTTGTTGAAATTGCTCCAAAATGGAACCCTAGCTCATGTAAGCTCCTTGTAATGATCATGTGATTCTCATCTCAAGAAAAATACCTCATCTCTTGCACAAAGGATTTTCTTGAAGCTCTTGACCTGGTGCTTGCTTGAGCTACAAACAAAAAATGTAAATGACATATTTTTGTGCTTTTGGTTAGTGAATAAAACAAGAAAAGCAATGATATACAATTCAAGCATGTCTGGCGATCTCAAACCACTCACAGGAGACCCCTACCCAAAGGGAAAGGGAGCCAAGATGCTCAATGATCCTTGAGGCTATGCAGTGCACTATTATGATGCCATGAGGGATCTTAGGGACAAAATTTGGGTCTTACACTTTCCTATGCATATTATGCCAAGCATGTGTCATCCTTTGCTTCAAATGTTGGGGATCTTTACCCTCTGTATAGAAAAGACCTTCTAACTGAGTGTTATTGGGTTTATCTCTCAAGGGGAACCCAAGTTGACGACGGGACAAAGCATGGTTGTAGTTGATTCCTCTTTGTGTACCAATAAGAGGCACATTAGAGAATTCACCACAACTATAAATAATATTCAAGCTACTCAATGCAGAATGATATCAAACAATATCATCGTTAGTGAGAGACATAAGTCTTTAAGACCACCATAGACATTGCTTGTTCTCCAAGAAAGCAGGCGTCTGAGGCAAGTGTGAAATAAACCACTTGTACAGAAGAGGAACACAACACATAATAGTCCCACCACCTTTAGAATTCCTCAAATGTAAAGGGAAATACATGTCACCTAACAGAGTAGGAACATGATTCCCAGTCAAGAAGATTCTAATGGCGTTAACATCAACAAAACCGTCAATGTTATGGAATAAAGCTATAACATAGATGATGAATACAAAGATGGCTTAAAAAGCACCCATACTACCGGCTTGAGCAAAGACAATAGCTTTTCCAATGAGGAACTCATAAGTCAACCCAAGAATACCTCCTTTCTTAACTAAATGAGCATCAATCTCAGACTTCTTCAGATGAAGATCTTCATTTATGGTATGAGATAAGGGAATCTCCTCCAATCCACTAATAGGTACTTTGTTAGATACGGGCATACCCAAGAGGTGAGCATACTCCTCTAACGTAGGCACAAGCTGGTAATCATGAAAAGTGAAGCACTGGTAGAGAGGATCATAGAACTGAACCAAAACACTAAGAAGTCCTTCAAACACATTAGCAGATAAAACATACAAGAGCTTCCCATGACGTTTCTTGAAATCCAAGGGATCTAATACATATGATGACAACTCCCTTAGCTCTTTCAAATCAGGACATCTGAAACTGTACTTCTTAGTGTTCCTTCTTCCATAATCCATGGTCTGGAAATATTTGCAAATGAGACCTCAGTTCCTTGAAATTTATTTTTATATGAAGAATGTTAGGATGCGCATGTATGCATCAATGCAACAATCACAAACAAGGGATCAGACACAAGGCAAATAAAACAAATGTCAAGGGATGGATCAAGTCATCATCAAGATCAATCATCCATTTTGGTGGATTATAGTTTTCACCTTATCAACACCCAAGTTCCATTGATATTGATGAGACTTAATCGGACCAACCAAGAATCAGAGGGTTTGTTGTGAGTCACGAGCATGGATTCAAGTTAAGAACCATCCCAAAGGAGTGTACTAAGGATAAAACCTGTAGATCATGTTCTAAGAAGTTCCCGGAGTCTTGATCCCATCTATCGGATATTACAGGTTATGATGACTAACTCATCAACCCATAATATTCTCAAGAGAAACTCGTCTGAGTGTAGTATCGCGTAACAACTGTTATCAGGTCTACACTTGAACAGTCTCCACACTACGTCCTAAATAGGCCAAGTTGGGTTAAACGTTCTACGGTCCTTAGCTGCTTGAACCCCAAATCAGAGTAAGTAATGCCTAACCACGAATAAATTGTGTGACATTAGTAACTCCAAAAGGGTCTCCACTTAGTAGATGGGTCTCAAGCCTACTTGTTAAGGACTACTCCACACAAGTTGAACATGACTATACCATCCTCCTATCTTAATTACACTCGTGTTCGGGTTATAACTTATCTCACCACTCAGAGATCACCAACCATAATAGACAGATTATATCACACAAACAAATATACAAACATCAAATATATAAATATATACACATAAAAAAGTAGGCTAAACCCACTGAGGACTACTCCCTAGCAGAGTCTCCACTTAATTTCTTTAGCGGTAAATTCATGACCATCAAGCTATGGATAAGCTTAACGTCAATAAAACCATAGTCGCAACCGCGCTTTTATTGTTTCCAAAGGAAAAGGGTAAAGTACGAACAAAACCCAAAGATGAGATGTTTTCAAATCAAAACTAATAAAATGCCAGAGATTACAGGTAAGGGAGTATGTTACACAGAGGGAATGTGTTAGCACCCAAAGTATCCTAGGTACTCCTTGGGAGCCCTTTTTTATGTGTGCGTGTGTTTTTGGTATAAATGATGTTTGATAAAAATAGAGCGTGGGGATGAGAAAAGACTTCATTGATTATATTTTTGTGTTTGATAAGACCTTCGGTCTTGTTCCTACATACCAAAATAAAAATGAGGGATCAAAGCCTCGTAGTTCATAGTAAAAATTTCAAAGGTTGTGAATTGTTTTTAACAAAAGTTTAATAAGAAAAGGCACAAAGGGCCAAAAGTTTGAATGGAGTTGTTAGTTCTTTTTGTATTTTGAAATTTTAAGTCAATATAATTAAGTTTATTTACAAATTTTATTTAAGAAAGAGTTTGAAAATTCATTAGCATAAGGCCAAAGTTTCTAATCATTTAAACAAACTCTAAGTTTGAAATCACAAGCAAAGAAGGTTTTGATAAAAAGGGAGAGATTTTGAAATTTAAGAAGTGGGTGGAGATGAAGAGGCTATCCTAAGCATGAAATTAAAAGTTAAGAGTTGAAAAGATTTGACCAATGGGATGCAATCCAACAGACAAGAATGTCATATAGAAAACCCACTTTCCCTTTGGACTTTAATCAAGCAATCATCAATAAGCAATGAACAACATCCAGACATTATGAAGATCAAGGCATCAAATAAAGATAGCCACATCCAAGCAAGAAATTCCCATAGTTAGCAATATTCTTTGTCTTCTCATGTATCAGATGAAATATTCCTTGATCAACTCAAAGCAAAGCATCATACATAATGTCAAAATAGAAATTAACACCAAGATAGAGTAGCAGATGAATTCAAACAAGATCCAAGGCATGCATCAGATGAAGGCTTAGTTCACAATAACTTGGTCTCAAAATGTTGGCATTGGCCAAGTCCTTTTGTGCAAAGGGAATGTTGCTTATTTCTAAGTCCACGAGTTCAGGTCAAGATCAATAGTCCACCATACATTTTTTAGGGTTTTTGTTCTTATTAAGTATTTTAAGGTCCTAAGACCACAAACAAAACCAAAATGTACAAAAAATATATACAATCACAAGATATGGCTCAAATGAGCAAAGGGAAAATGACATAAACATAAACAAGTTAAATGGAATGTAAGTGACAATAAATGATAAATGAGTGAAATTTAAATTGCATAAAGTAAATGACTTGGAAATAAAGCAATATTAACAAGAGTTAGTCAAATGTTAGTTTTGAGTTTTAATTGATAAATCATTCTTTGGATAACACTCAACCATTCATTCACAAGTATGGATCATTGAACAAGACATCTTCCATGAGATGGGCTCCAACTTGGATAATTCAACAAGTATGCCACTAGCTCGCATGAAAGGAAAAAAGGTCAAGTCTCCATACAATACCATGAATAATGGGAGACTTACAATCTCACTTACTAGGTGTTAATGCATCTTATAGATTTGGTACAAAAAACCAAACTCCTAAAAATTACCACACACTAAAAGAAAATAGGAGGGACCTATCTCAGTCATACTTGTATTGATTCCTCTGACACAAGGTCATTGATGAATCAATTAGCATTTAGACATTAGAGATTTTATTGGTCGAATGAGGGAATGGGAAGAATAGGGATGAAGATGAAGAGGGAGAGGGAACTAGAAACACAAATTGATCATAAGAGGAATTTCATCTGATCAAAACCATCCATTCATATTGAGAGATGAATTAATCCATTTAATTTAATTAAAATCATGACCAAGACCCAAACAGAGATTCAAACATTACAAGACCATAAAAATGGCTCAACATATCTTTTAAATATTGAATCAATTAAAAAATGAAATTAAATGCATTTTAATTTGGACAAAACCTCAAATCCCTTCAAAACACCAAATAAATGGCCAAGGGATTTTCCTAGGTCAAACAAGGTCAAAGAAACATAGACAAAACATAGACAAAACATTTCGTGATTTTTAAAAAGTCAGAAATATTTTTAAATAATTAAAAATATCCATAAAAACATTTAATTCATGAAAATACCAAAATCAATCCAAAAAATAATTAAAGATTTTTGGTGAAAATCCCATATTATTTGGATTAAAAATGGATTTATTATGAATTAAACAAAATAATGCAATTAAATGAAAAATCAGAAAATACAAAAAAGCAAGGGCCATCAGATCTCCCTCATTAATTGAGGTGGTAGATTTGATCGACAAGCGCACGCTTCGATAATGTTCTGCAGTCAACGCATGTACACGTGTGGTAATCAGGAAGAAGGACCAGGATTAAAACATTTTGAAAAGATCTGATGGTTTGGAAGGTGCCAACGCACCACCAGAGCTCTAGCTCCGGTCATTTTCTCCGGTGGACCTCACTGGACTTTTCCACCATAAAACTTTATCAAAATGAAAAACAAGTACATGATTTTAAAGGAAAAATGTTGATTAGCTCGAATCCGACCTCCATTTCATCCAATTCCAAGTATATTGAAAGATACATGAATTTTAAAATTGAGGTTCATGATCTGAGTAGCTTCGATTTGACCTTAAATAAACTCAATCTTGTTGCCTACATTGGTAGGAATTCATACAACCAATAATCAAGCAAAATAGTTGAGAAATGAGGTAGAATCGAAGAAGAGAAGTTTGAGAAAAATCATCTTCGGGTAACTTCAATTCAGCTTGATCTTGCTTCCAATTTGCCTTGGCTCGATCCTAGAAGTTTACAGGAAGTGAAATGGATCAAAGAGAGACTTGGATTCTTGGAGTTTCAATCTCAAAATAGAAGGAGAATTGAAACTCGATTTCAAGTGAAGTCTTCAAGTTTATCCTTTAATGGAGGCTATGGATGTAAAGGTTCAAAGCTTGGGCAAAAGATTTTTCTATTCTGATCACAATGGTCATGTATATATAGCCTAGAACTTGCTTTTCACACACTTTGAAACTTTACCAATTTTAGAAACTTTGGTGCATGGATGCATGGGAAATGATTTGGGCCTAATTCATGATGCTATCATATTCCAATTCGTGCATAATTGATGTAACGGTAAATTCATGACCATTAAGCTATGGATAAACTTAACGTCAATAAAACAAGAGTCGCCACCGCGCTTTTATTGTTTACAAAGGAAAAGGGAAAAAGTACGAACAAAACCCAAAGATAAGAAGTTTTAGAATAAAAACTAATAAAATGCCAGAGATTATAGGTAAGGGGGTTGGTTACACAGAGGGAACGTGTTAGCACCCAAAGTGTCCTAGGTACTCCTAGGGAGTCCTTTCTTGTATGCATATGTGTTTTTGTACAAATGATGTTTGCAAATAAAAAGAATGTGGGGATAAGAAAAGAATTTATTAATTATATTTTTATGTTTGACAAGACCTTCAGACTTGTGCCTACGTACCAACATAAAAATGAAGGATCAAAACCTCGTAGTTCGTGGTATCAATTTCAAAGTGAATGCATTGCTTTTACCAAAAATTTATGTTTAAAAGGCACAAGGGGATGAAAATGGTTTGAATGAGTGTTAGTTCTTTTTGGCTTTTTGAAATTTTAAGTCAGGTATAGTTAAGTTTATTCACAAGATTGATTAAGAAAAGGAGTTTGAAAATGCAATGGCATAAGGCCAAAGTTTCTAATTTGCAATATGGTCAATGTTTAGAAAACAGACACAAACAAAGAAGATTTTAAAAGTAGGGAGAGATTATGAAATTAAATAAGTGGGGAGGAGATGAAGAGACTAATCCTAAGCAAAAATTTAAAAGTTGAGAGTTGAAAAGATATGACCAATGGGCTGAAAATCAAATAGAAAAGAATGTCATATAGAAACCCATATTTCCCTTGGACTTTTGAATCAAACAACACACAGTATACAAATAGCAAGTTGAAGAGCAAGGCATCAAATAAAGATATCTACGTCCAAGATTAGCAACTCCATGATCTTCTTCATAATTTCCCATGTGTCAGATGACTTCAAAGATGGCATAAGTCATAGGTTCAAAATAACAACTTCACAATGATCATGTTGCAGATGAACTTAAATGGATCTTCAAAGTTGTATCAAATGAACGTTCTTCATAAGTACTTGGTTACATGAAAATTCGCATTGGCCAAGTCCTTTGCATAGGGAGTGTTGCCTAGATTCTATGTCCAATAGTCTCAGATCAAACCAACAGTCCACACAAGATGTTTTTTAGGGTTTTTTGTTCTTATTATGTACATTAAGGTCTAAATACCACACAATCAAACAAGTATATACAAACACAATATATCACAAAATATGGTCCAAATGGACAAAGCAAAAATGACATAAAAATAAACAACTTGAATGGTATGAATAATGGCAAATGAATAAGGCTTAAAAATTAAAGTGCGTTAAAAGTAAATGACTTGAAATTAAATGTTAGTTGTTAGTGAATTAGAAGTTAGTATTGCTTTTGCTTTTCATTTGTTTAAGTTATTCTTTGGAGAACACTCAACCCACTTATCCCAAGCATGGATCCTTGAACCAAGACATCTTCCAAAGGAAGTAAAAAAGACCAAGTTTCCACACAATACCATGAAATGGGGGAGACTTACAATCTCACTAACTAGAATGCTATGCCTTTTTGTGTCAAAATTTAGCGCTATGTTAAGCAATCGTAATTGGACTTATGTAGAAGTCACAACTATTTGAGGTCGGGTAATAGAATTTAGGTGTTAATGCATCTTAGAGACATATTATAATGGACTATGCTCATGAAACATACCACATACAAAAAAAGAATATGCAAAGTGGGGGACCTAATCTCATCCATACTTATGTTGATTTTGCATCAACTAGCCTTAGGATATAGAGATATTACAGGTCCATGACATGAGTGGACAAAGAAGGGGAATGAGATAAAAAGGGAGGGGGAATGGATCAAACACAAATTGGTCAAAGGAGGACTTTTACCAAATTAAGATCATTCATTCATATTGGGAGATGGAATGTACATTCCGTCAATCCCCTAAATCCAATGCTCTTAACCTAGCAAAGTCAAATCAACCTTGACCAAGGCCCAACAACATAAGTCAAACTCAACAAGTCAATTAAATGGCTCTACACAATTAATTTGGCATTTAAACAATTAAAAGTAATAAAAATATGCATTAAACTAAATTATGGTTGGTCAATTTCCTAAGACCTCATCAAAACACCAAAGAAATGGCCATGAGATTTATCATAGGTCAAACAAGGTCAAAGGGGCTTGGAGAAAATTTTACAGAATTTTTGGAAACTTAAAAGCATTTTTAAACAATTAAAACTATTCACAAAATCAATTAAATCATGAAAAATATTAATAATGATCCAAAAAATAATTTTAATTCAGAAAATGGAAGAGGATTTTATTTAAATTTTTTTGGTGAAACTCTCATATTTTTTGGATCAATATTAAATTTAATATGAATTAATGAAAATAAAGGAAATAAAATGAAAATCAATTAATAAGAAAAAACGTGGACCACTTGATCTCCCTCATCAATTGAGGTGGCAGATCAAGTGAATGAAAACACGCGTTCCATGGTACACACTAGTCAGCGCGCCACACAACTAGTAATAAAAAAGAATGCTCAAGATTAAAACACATTGGCTTGATCATGTGGCTCAGAACTCATCCAGCACATCGCCGGAACAAACCAACGGTCATCTTCTCCGATGACCCTGGCCGAACTGGTTCTCTCATCACCATCGCATAAATGAAAAAAGAGGACATGATCTTAAAGAAAAAACGGCGTAGATCACGAATATGACCTCAATTCAACCCAACTCCAAGTATAGTGAGAGATACATGGAGTTGAAATTTGAGGTACATGAACTGAGTTGCTAAAAATTTGACCTCAAAGGAAACTCAATCTTCTTGCCAACATTGGTAGGACTTCAGACAACCAAGGATCCAAGAGAATTGATGTGAATTGAGAGAGAATCAAAGAGAAGAAAAATATGGAAAAATACTTTCAATGATGTGCAGAACTTGATCTCTCTTGCTTCAATTCGATTTTGATCTTGCTTATGGAGCTTGCAGAAGTAGATTAGGAATGGTATATGGCTTTGGATCCTGGAGTTTTCGAATCTCTAAACAGTGAGATTCAAACTCAAATGTCAAGTGAAATTTCTCAGGTTTTCCTTTCAATTGTGAGGGTTTCAAATGTGGGAGGCAAAGCTGGCGCGCAAGGGTCCTCAAAACCGATGCAATGGACCTCTATTTATAGCAAATGTAAGTAATATTTGCACCTTTGAAAATTCTTCCAAATTTGGCAATATGGAGTGCACGCTTGCATGGGCATGTACAGGCCCATGAATCAACTAAATTAGGTCCAAAATGGATGAATTTGGACTCTTTGTAAAGGTTAGATCTAGAAATAAACGGTCAATCAAGACTCAACCCAATGAGGATGTAGCTCAAGGGGAGTGGTTCTATCCAAATACTCAACTGGGGACGAAACTGAAATAATAATCATCCACGAGGAAATAACTCAGTGGGGAAGAGAGAAAGGTTAAAGTCTTTCCGCTTAGGGGTCTGACACTCTACAATTGAAGGAGGACAGACACACCAAATTTGTACGAGGATAACGTTGCAAGAGCATCTTACATCCGGTTTTCATCTCGAGGGATATGATGAAACTCAACCTTTATAGAGAAAGTGGAAATTCTCCTCGTGTTATCTCTATATGGTATCAAACTTGGTTGATTCGTCTCCGATTCACCTTTGATTTGATTCACCACCAGAGCTGAATCTCCATAGACGTCCAAATTCTTGATTCTGGGATCAATGGCCTCTTCAAGCCTCATAATGCAAGCTTCATACTCAGCCATATTATTTGTACATTTGAAAGTCAATCTAGCTGTAAACAAAAAATGTGTGCCTTGAGGCGTAGACTTAAATCATCGATAAAATTCTCGGCCAATCCACACAAGATGGAAACAACTGCTGGAGAACGGAGAGATCAACATCCCAAAGGCTCAACCCTAGCTGGGGAAGGAGGTGATTTGCTGAGGAAAGTGTCACCAATTCTGCGGGGAATTTTAGGTCAACACTACATCAAATGGGAGACAACCTTTCATGGGATAAACACAAATAGCTGCTCAGAAACCAGGAGGAAACTCTGTCTGGGAGCGAATCTGATTGCGACTAGCGGGGAAACCAAAGTCCTGCCGGAACCATGCGAACTGCTGCATTCCATTGGAGATCAAATATATACTCGGCTGGGGAATAAACACCAACTCAGCTGGGGACAACGAAGGATTAGCCGCCTGGAGAAATCAACAAACACCGGGTGCTAAACACTGTTGTTGGGGATGAGAGAGAAATCGCGCCCACTTGTTTGGGAGAACCAATGATGTTCCACACTTAGGGTTATTGCTTTCGAACCACTGTTGACATTCCCTTTTGAAACCGATTGCTCAAAATTAATGCTTTTATATGTTTAAGAAAATATGATTTTGATTAAAATTTTAATTTTCAAAGTGATCATAATAAAATTTAAAACTATTTGGCTGAATTAAACAAGAGTAGAAACAATGGTAATTTACAAGAATGGTAGTCTGTAAATGACAAGACTCCATAGATATTTACAAATTTGAAAATGGTAATTTACATGGAAAAGGGTTACATTGAATACAATGATCACCAATCCTTCTACCAACTCCTGATATCCACTGTGCTCTTGACCACTATTGGGGACGATAAATAAAAACCGACCGTTATGCTAAAGAACGTCTTCAAATCTGAAGATCAGCAGGATGCAGTTACCTGCCATAATCCCTAATTTTTTTGCATAAATTTCCCCAAGGTGGGGTACTTAATTTATCAGGATAATCCTTTCTGTTTTATGTCTCTAATTTTTTCCTGGATCGCCCTTTCGGGTTTCAATTCACCGACACACTCATTTTTGCCTAAGTCGCCCTTTCGGGTTTTCAACCTAGCGAAATTTTCTTTTCTTTTTAGGTGAAGTATTTCTTGATTGCATCCGCATTTACAGGACGAGTGAACTCTTCACCATCCATAGTTGTAAGAATCAAAGCACCGCCTGAAAAGGCTCTCTTAACAAAATATGGGCCTTCATAATTAGGAGTCCATTTGCCCCTAGAATCTGGTTTGAAAGATAAGATTTTCTTGAGCACGAGGTCACCTTCTCTGTAAACATGAGGCTTGACCTTCTTGTCAAAAGCTTTCTTCATTCTCTGCTGATACAACTATCCATGACACATGGAAGTTAATCTCTTCTCTTCAATCAAATTCAACTAATCATACATGGTCTGACACTATTCAGCCTCAATCGACTTGGCTTCCATCAGCACACGCAATGATGAGATCTCAACCTCTACCGGGAGCACAGCTTCCATGCCATATACAAGAGCAAAGCAAATGGGATGTACGATACCAGTGCAAAGCAAATGGGAGCATCTCATGCCAATCCTTATAAGTTACAACCATCTTCTGAATAATCTTCTTGATGTTCTTATTTGCAGCTTCAGCAGTCCCATTCATCTTAGGTCTGTAGGGAGAAGAATTATGATGTGCAATCTTGAAGTCCTTGCAAAGAGCTTCCACCATATTATTATTCAAGTTCGATCCATTATCAGTAATGATCTGAAATTCTAGTTATCAGACTTTCGATGTCACACGGGTTTTTATGACATCCGATTCTACGCAGACAAGAAATATGCAGAACTTAAAGTAAGTGCAGTAAATAACAGAAGTAACTGTTTACCAAGTTCAGTCCAACATGACCTACGTTTGGGGGCTACCAAGCCAGGGAGGAAATCCATTATTAGTAGTATTAATTCAGACCTTAAACCAACTATTTAACCCTATCACTTAATACCTACCCAATGCAGTTTCAATATTACACTAAGATCAGAGTTCCTACTCACTCCCCCTCAATCACCTCAGTGATTACTACCTTTAATCAATATTAAAGATAATTATGAAGTCACACTTCAAACAACTCTTGATTGTGCTTAACAGCTTTAATCAAGATACACATCACTCACGCTTAAAAGCTTAGAGTGACACAACACTTACAACTCAATGAACACCCTATACCAATGCAATCATCTACGTGATAATAGCTTGGCTTATAAGATATGTCTAATACAAGACTCACAAAAATACAGCAGTGAAGTATGTTGGACACACTAAATCTTCACGCCTAAAATCCCCAGTTCTGAAAGAAGGATTGCCATCCTTTTATATTGCAGCACTTGGGCCTTGTACTTGTATTCCCCTGAATTTAAGGTCACACGAGTTCCCCTAAATTCCACATCTAGGTTACTAACAAATAGGCTATTTGTTATGTTCATTAATTGTAGCTTGGTTGTTGGTTTCCTGGATTTTCTCTTAGCTGTTGAATCCCTGAAGAATAGCATGAGAAAAATGCTGAAACAAAAAAACTAAACAACCTACAATATAGCATATGCTGTCATGAATGAATGTCACAACATTCAGTTTGACATCCAAATCAAGGACCATATGCAAAGTCTGTTTTTCCTGAAAACAGATTGTACAAATTGCTGTACTGTACAAAATCAATCTGTCCATGCGTCAGTATCAGCGTACATTATTAAATGTCAAAACATCCAATTTTGACATTCACACATAGAGACTTACATTAGGTATGTTATCCTCTTGATAAGCAGACTGACAATAAATACTGAGTTATAGTATAACACCGCCTGTTCTATTCCTCAGTATCTGCTGACAGGGATGAATGTCATAACATCCAGTTTGACCTTCAATAAATCCTGTATTAGCTAATCCTGTAGTACACTACTCAGAATGTCATGGCATCAGCCAAGACATCAGAGTACAACTAGATATTCTAACATACAATGCAGTCAAACAAACATCTCCATAGCACGTCATGACATCAGTCAATACATTAGAATCCAGCTAGTGTTTTACCATACAATGCAGCCAATTGAACACCTACAAACTCCCCCTTTGGCAAATTTTTGGCTAAAACACTTTGGTCTCATAACACAGTCCATAGCAGCGGAAATCTCACATCTAGAAGGAAATTAACCTAGCTAATACACTCAGAGTGGCAACACACTCACACACAAGGAAGTTAACTAAAAACTTCACATATCAGCACACATACAGAAGTTAAATAAAAACTTCTAATTGCACCACACACATAAATACTCACACTCATAGAAGTGGACCATCAGCTGCAGCACAACCTCTGGAGTAGAGGATCTTGAATATCTGCCTTGAATATCTGTTTTAACAACACACTTTGTTGTTGTCCTGGGGTTATCACAGGTGTTACTCCCCCTTTTTGTCAAAAATGTTGCCAAAGCAACATTTTAAATTACAGATCCACATAACCAGAATTACACAAACATGACAGAATTACAGTAGGTACCACCATATCAGATGCCATGACTTTGATCTCGCTTCACAACTTTGATCAAGTCAACACCCACTTGATCTTGCTTCACAACTTTGATCAAGTAGTCACACACTCTTGCTTTACAGTAGGTACCACCATATCAGATACCATGACTTTGTGTTTGACATCCAGAACCACTCCTGCATGAACATTGTCCTTGAACTCCTGCAGGTGCATAGGCTGCCTCAAGTTAGGATATCTCCTTAACCTCTTGTTGCCACATTTGTTGCAAGTGACATAGCTATGATCTGTTGACCAATCAGAGCACACTTCCAATTGTTTAATAGGCAGAGATATTAAACAATACATCCCAAACATCATTGGTTGCTATAAGTTCTCAGAGAGACATATTCCCAGTTTGCCCCTTAAGTTTTCAAACTGAGTAGCATCCAGAGCCTTTGTAAATATGTCAACCAGTTGGAGTTCAGTGGCTACATGTTCCAAGGTAATCACTTTGTCTTCCACCAGATCTCTGATGAAGTGATGTCTAATGTCAATATGTTTGGTCCTGCTGTGTTGGATGGGATTCTTGGAAATATTAATGGCACTGAGATTATCACCGAACAATGTCATGACATTTTGAGAGACATTGTACTTAGTGAGCATCTGTTTCATCCAAACCAGTTGGGAACAACTGCTTCTAGTTGCTATGTATTCAGCCTCTGCAGTGGACAGAGATACACAATTCTGCTTCTTGCTGAACCATGATATGAGATTGTTTCCCAAGAAGAAACATCCTTCTGATGTGCTTTTTCTGTCATCAGCACTCCCAGCCCAGTCAGCATCACAGTACCCAGATAGGACAGGCTCAGAACCATGTGAGTACAGCATCCCATAATCACAAGTCCCATTGATGTACTTGAGAATCTTCTTGACTTGATTCAAGTAGCTTACTTTGGGCTCTACTTGGTATCTAGCATACACTCCAACTGCATAGGAAATGTCAGGTCTACTTGCAGTTAGGTATAGAAGACTACCTATCATGCTTCTATACAAACATTGATCAACACTGGGCCCTCCATCATCTTTGGTTAGCTTTAGATGAGTAGGTGCAGGAGTTATCTTGTGCCTAGCATTATCCATACCAAACTTCTTAACTATGTTTTTGGCATACTTGCTTTGGGAGAGAAACATGACATTCCACCAAAAACTATATCATCCACATAGATTTGAGCAATCATGATTTGCCATCTTCATCCTTCAGAAACAAGGTCTTATCTATCCCATCTTTTCTGTATCCATTTGAGGTCAGAAATTCAGTCAACCTTTCATACCAAGCTCTAGGTGCTTGCTTCAACCCATACAAGGCTTTCCTTAACTTGTACACATGTTTAGGTTGGTTAGGATCACAGAACCCTTTCGGTTGTTCCATATAGACTTCTTCACTTAAGTAGTCGTTCAAGAATGCACTCTTCACATCCATTTGGAACAATTTGAACTTCAGAATGCATGCTACACCTAACAACAATCTGATTGACTCAAGCCTAGCAATGGGTGCAAACGTCTCATCAAAATCAACCCCTTCAGCTTGAGTGTATCCTTGAGCTACTAGTCTTGCTTTATTCCTAGTAATTACTCCTTTCTCATCAGACTTGTTTTTGTAGATCCACTTGGTACCAATTATGTTAGTCCCTTCAGGTCGTGGAACTAGCTCCCATACTTCATTCCTTTTAAACTGCTCCAGTTCATCTTGCATGGCATTGATCCAATATTCATCAGTCAGGGCATCTTTCACATTTTTTGGTTCAACCTTGGATACAAAACAGGAATTTGAACTAATTTCCCTTGATCGGGTAGTCACACCATTATTGGGATCTCCTATGATAGGATCCTTAGGATGGTCTTTCTGAATTCTGATAGATGGCATTTTGGTGGGTGCATCTACCTCACATTCAGTAGGAGTCTCCTGTACTTCTTCAGACTTGAATGGTATGTCTGTTGTAGTATCAAGGAATGTTCCAACATCCTCTATGACATCGATTCCTTCCTCTTTATCATCCACAATAACATTTATGGATTCCATCAGGACATTGGTCCTGTAGTTGAACACTCGGTACGCTTTGCTGTTAGTTGAGTATCCTAGGAATATACCCTCATCACTTTTGGGATCCATTTTCCTTCTCTGTTCACGATCTGTGAGAATGTAGCATTTACTTCCAAAGATATGAAAGTACTTCACAGTGGGTTTTCTGCCTTTCCATATTTCATATTGAGTGGAGGAGGTTCCTTTTCTCAAGGTGACTCTATTGTGAACATAGCAAGCGGTATTCATAGCTTCAGCCCAAAAGTGCATAGGGAGCTTCTTTGCATGAATCATAGCTCTGGCAGATTCTTGAATAGTTCTATTTTTTCTTTCAACTATCCCATTCTGCTGAGGAGTTATATGAGAGGAGAACTCATGACTTATTCCTTCAGACGAGCAAAACTCATCAAACTTGGAATTTTTGAACTCCGTACCATGATCACTCCTAATTCGGACAACATAACTGTCCTTTTCCCTTTGAAGTCTGATGCACAGGTCTTTGAAGACATCAAATGTATCTGACTTCTCTCTGATGAAGCTTATCCACGTGTATCTGGAATGATCATCAACAACCACATATGCATATCTCTTTCCACCCAGACTTTCAACCTGCATAGGTCCCATTAAGTCCATGTGCAACAGTTCCAGAATTCTGGAAGTTGTAGGATGTCCCAGCTTCGGATGTGACATCTTGGTTTGCTTTCCCACCTGGAATTCTCCACAGACTCTTCCTTCATCAATAAACAACTTTGGGATTCCTCTAACTGCTTCCTTGGATATGATCTTTTTCATTCCCCTTAAGTGTAGATGCCCAAGGCGTCTATGCCATAGCTTCACCTCCTGTTCTTCCTTGGCAGAGGAGCACATTGTGGAAACATTTGAGAGCTTAGGTTCCCACAGATAACAGTTATCTTTGGATCTGGATCCTCTCATAACTTCTTGATTATCTCCATTTGTCACAACACATAGCTCCTTAGTGAACTGAACATAGTATCCTTGATCACATAGGTGGCTTATGCTGATGAGGTTGGCCGTCAGTCCTTTTACTAACAGTACATTATTCAGTTCTGGGACTCCAGAGCAGTCCAGCTTACCCACACCTTTTATTTTTCCTTTAGCACCATCACCAAAGGTCACATAACTGGTAGTGTGAGGTTGTATATCCACCAATATATTCTCCATACCAGTCATGTGTCTTGAACAACCACTATCAAAGTACCAGTCTTCTCTGGTAGATGCCCTTAGAGCTGTGTGAGCTAACCTAGCATACCATTGTCGCTTCTTGATGGGGACAAAGTGCCTATATGTCTTATGCTTAGGTCTGACATGAGGGGCTTGGTTAGGGCAACCATGAAGCCTGTAGCAGAAGGCTTTTATATGGCCAAGCCTACCACAATGGTGACATCTCCATTTCTGGAGACGTGTATCATGTGGGAGACGCGTTGTTGAAAAGGATCCTTCCTCCTCAACGATCGTAGGGGCAAGTGGACACACAATTATGAATGCCCATTCGTGGTCAAGAAGGCGTTCTCTGGAAGAGCCTTGTTGTTGACGACCATGGAGGGTGAGGATTTTCCATCCCCTGTGAATGCGGACGCAGTTAAAAAATACATCGTAAAAGAGACCCGCTGGACGAAAAGAACAAAATAGTCCAGGCAAAAAAGGGCATCACGGCGAACCAAAAGAAAAGGAAAAGGTTTAGGCAAAAATTAGGGATAAAAGGAAAAACTGTACACCCGGCAAGTCGAAAACCCCACAAGGGCGGCTTGGGCAGAAAAGGGTATCCCGGTGGATCGAAAACCCGAAAGGGCGGTCCAGGCAAAAGAGGGATTGAAACGATCAACTGCGTCCAGCATAATCGTTGATATTTTGGTTAACACATCATGGATAATCTCCGACAGAGATCGATCGGAAGCGTCTTGTTCAGAGGACGGAAAGTGCGGAAAGTCTTGAGGACATATGGGGTGTAACCGAGTTGAAATCCGATGAGATCACGGTTTCACATTGCCATTAGGATAGATTTTTCCTTTTTTGCGCGATCACCTTTTTTCAAGGATTGCTTCCTGTGTGTTGCTCGGTTTTGAGCCACCTTTTTTTTAGTCAATAAATGCATGTTCAGTCAAATAATTTTGTTTTTGTCTTCATTACCGCTTTGATTACGAAAACATCCGTTTATTTGTGATACGAATATTTGCATTTTGAAACATAGAGGTCCCTTGCGATGCATGCTTATAAGATTGGAATCTGGAAATCTTATTTGGAAGTTTGAGTGACCTAGGTGTTGAAATGTTGGCACGCATGGGGCATTCTTTTATCTAACGATCTCTTGTGCAGGTGTTGTTAGATATCTTCATTCACTTGCAGTATGTGATGGGTAACATTTTGACAGAAGATCCCTGCAGAGTCCAATCAGGGGCAAGGGATAGAAGAACGGTGAAAAGACGGTGAAAGAATTGCGACTACGATCCTAGAGGGTAATCAAGAAGACATTTCAAAGTCTGATGATTAAAGAGTTAGCCCGGATCTGAGGAAATCAGTTGTCTCGAAGCAAAGAAGAGACGAGGATATTAGGTGATGAATCAGAAAAGACCGGATGAGTCTGGGAGTCTCTCAAAAGTGGAAAGTTGACACTATGGTTGGATGGTAAATGCCAGGGTTAGACGAATTTATGGGCGTTCCATGTCAAATAGGCCGTATCTCCCCAGTAGGTTTGAGAGTGTTATCTCCCTAGCAGATTCGAGACCGGTGTCTCCCCAGCAAGCCTGAAGGTTGCCATATCCCCAGTGGAAGTGTCGGTGGGTAGATTGTTCCTAAGGGTTGAGGATGTTTCCCCAGCAGGCTTGAGAGTGGCCGTTTCCCAAAGCAAGTATGAAAGCTGTTAGAACTGTCATTCCCCAGCAGTCGGGTAGCAGGTTCAAAGGCTATTCTATCCCTAACAGGTCTAAGGATTTCTAGTTCCCCAACAGGCCCGAGAGTTGGTTTGTCCCCAGCTAGTCTGAAGGCTGTTGATCCTCACCGAGTCTGAAGGATGTTGTATCCCCAACGGAGGTGTCAGCGAGTAGTTTATTCCCCAGCAGTCGGGTTTGAAGTACTGTAATCCTCAACAGGGTCGTGAATGCCTATCCCCATCAGGGTCGTGAATGTTTTCCCGTAGCAGATCTCCCCAGTAGAGGTTTGTGTTGATGGTTTTCCCCAGCAGGTTCCCCGAGTGGATCAGGTTCGGTGAAAATTATCCCCAGTAGAGTTTATCCTACCTGTGGATCGGCAGCTATCCTCAGCAGAGGTGAGCATTGGTTGTTTCCCCTGGCGGAGTCCCCAAGTGGATTGGATTCGGTGAAGGTTGTCCCCGGCGGGATCTATTCTTTCTCCAGTAGTAGTGCTATTCCCCAGCATGTTCGAGAAGTTGGTGCTATTCCCCCGCAGAGCACTCCCAGCAGTGCGTCTCCCCGCAGAGTTGGAGAATCTATTCAGATTTGTGTGCTCAGCAGAGCAATCCGTTGGCTCCCCCAGCAGGAGTTTTCATCATTTTGCATCTTGCATGTAGTAATCATTGCATCCTCAAAACGCGTAGCATTTCCATTCAATATGGAGCATTACGCCATAGAAAAATTCAAACATATGCATTCATGTGTTAAAACCTAATCAGACCATATCCCCGACAGAGGCGGATCGTTGTTCAACGTCTGTACGACATATTTGCTACAGTTGCTCCTGACAGCATTCAGGATTGATAATTCCCCAGAGAGGTTTATTTCCTCACTCGTCCGTGAAAGAAAAGCTTGATTCTCTCCAGTGAGACCCCTAGCAAGTGTTTAGCCTTGCCTTGACATACGTAGATGTCATCCCTGTGACACCAGTAAGTGTCATGTCAGCACCCGTGTGTGTTCTTTCTTGGGTGTCGATACACACCATTGTTTCGGTGTCGGTAAACATCGAGTCTCACTCCAGTCATCGGTAAATGTCTGGTCGTCTTTTTTTTGGTGTCGGTAAACATCATCTTTCGATGTCGGTAAACATCGAGTCTTTCTCCCAGTCATCGGTAAATATCTGGTCTTGCTTCACTTCTATATGCATCATCTTTCGATGTTGGTAAACATTGTATCTTCTCCCATTCATCCGTTGATGTCTGGTCACCTCTCCGTTGGTGTCGATAAACGTCGAACTTCTCCCGTTCGTCCGTTGACGTCTGGTCGAGTCTTTCCCAGTTCATCCGTTGATGTCTGGTCACCTCTCCGTTGGTGTCGATAAACGTCGAGCTTCTCCCGTTCGTCCGTTGACGTCTGGTCGAGTCTTTCCCAGTTCATCCTTTGATGTCTGGTCACCTCTCCGTTGGTGTCGATAAACGTCGAGCTTCTCCCGTTCGTCCGTTGACGTCTGGTTGTATCTCTTTCGCAGTTCATCCGTTGATGACTGGTCACCTCTCCGTTGGTATCGATAAACATTGAGTTTTTCCTATTCGTCCGTTGACGTCTGGTCGAGTCTTTCCCATTCATCCGTTAATGTTTGGTCACCTCTCCGTTGGTATCGATAAACGTTGAGTTTTTCCTATTCGTCCGTTGATGTCTAGTTGTATCCTTTCCCATTCATCCGTTGATGTCTGGTCACCTCTCCGTTGGTATCGATAAACGTTGAGTTTTTCCCATTCGTCCGTTGCCGCCTGGTTGTATCTCTTTCTCCCAGTTCATCCTTTGATGTCTGGTCACCTCTCCGTTGGTATCGATAAACGTTGAGTTTTTCCCATTCGTCCGTTGACGTCTGGATGTATCCTTTTCCATTCATAAAAATCAAAATCCCTAGTGGAGTCGTTGGTAGACGTCTTGTTTGGTCCCGTGATAAATATCAGATCCCAGTGGAAGTTGCCATTGGTGAACATTTTCCTTTCTTGGATCCCCGCAGAGTGCAAATTTCTACGGTTCTTTGGTATTCAATCCCTGTGTACCTTGAAGGTCTGACAGTCGTTGCTTTCATTTGTGATTGAAGCGTACATCAAATACCTTTAAGTCGCCAGGATAATCGTCCACCATATTAACAGATGAATTCCCATGGGCAGGCAATTGATTAACTTTGACATTCGGTGCACGGTCCTCAAAGGACACCATTCCACTCTTTACCAAATTCTAAACTTCATACTTGAGGGGGTAGCAATTCTCTATATCATGTCTCAGGGCTCCTTGATGAAAAGCACAACGTAGTTCGGGCTTGTACCACGGTGGAAGTGGTTCAGGGATTTGCGGAGGATTTCTTGGTTGCAACAGGTTCTTGAGAACTAAAAACGGATATAACTCTACGTATGTCATCGGAATTGGGTCAAAAGAGACCTTCTTCCTCTCAAAATTTGGTTGCTGATGATTGTTGGTATTGTTGTTGTTGTAGGTGTTTGTTTGTTCTTGTGGTTGTTGTTGTTGAATTGGTGTTGACTAATTTGCTAAAAATACTGGAATTACTGATGATACTTGATGATGGTGTTGACGGGGTGGTTGACTTCTTCTTACCCGAGGCCTCTTTTTCCTCCCAACTAAAACTGCATTAGCTTCACTTTCCTTCTTCTTGCTGAAATTATTGTCATACGTCTTGCTGGATGATACCTCCTCTCTAGATAATCGTCCCTCTCGGACACCTTATTCGAGCCTCATCCCCATGTTTACCATCTCGGTAAAGTCACTGGGGGCACTGGCAATCATCCTCTCATAATAAAATGAGTTCAGGGTCTTGAGAAATATCTTGGTCATCTCATTTTCCTCTAAAGGAGGGGTAATCTGAGCAGTAAGCTCTCTCCATCTCTGAGCACACTCCTTGAACTTCTCTTTATCCTTCAGAGACAATGAGCTCAATTGGTCTCTATCTGGAGCCATATCAACATTATACTTGTACTGCTTTACGAATGCTTCACCCAAATCATTGAATGTGCGAATGCTCGCACTATCCAATCCCATGTACCACCTCAGAGCGGCACCAGTCAGATTGTCTTGAAAATAATGGATCAAAAGCTGATCATTATCAGTTTGTGTAGACATATTTCTGGCGTACATCACCAAATGACTGAGTGGACAGGTATTCCCCTTGTATTTTTCAAAGTTAGGCACTTTGAACTTCACCAGAATCTTGATAGATGGTGTCTTCTACACGAGGTAAAGTATGCACAACAGGTGGCGTCACAGACATGACCGGGCTAGATGCCGGCATGGAAGCAAAGGTAGGCACAAAGCCTTCAGGCACAAAATTTGGATGAATTCCCCACGGGAATCCGGTAGGTGTGTTGGGTGCAAAGTTAGCGGCAGTTGCAGGAATGGTAGAGGTAGCCACCTCAGAAATAACAGTCCTCTAAGGAGGAGGAGTTACAGGCGTTGGAGAAGACTGGTTCTAAGCAGCTAGGACTGACTCCATCATGGAATTCATACGGGAAATTTCATCCTTTAGGTCTCTATTCTCTTGTTCAAGATGTTCCATAATCCTTGAGTTATTGGCACGGGTATTATATCGATGAGTCAGCTTGGCTGATGAATAGAAGAAACACCAATGAGACATCTGGCGAAAGAGAAACCTACTTAGGCGAATGATGCATGAAATGCAATGCTTGATTGTTATTTTTATTTTCAAGGAACTTACTATATTATTTGCAAATACATGTATATTTAACAATAAGTGTAACAATTTGGTATAAACATAAAAATCTCTTTTATATATATAATTGGAAGGATTACACTGAGTACAATTCCAGAAAACAGATGAAAAACACAAGAGAAAAGGAGACTAGTCATCCTAAGGATCCTTAACAACAATGTTAGAAGATCTGGATGCAGGCGCGTACTTCCTTCGAATGCGTCAGATCTCGATCTCAAAAGAAGCCTTCATTCGTGTCTTCTCGAGGACAAGCTGATCAACAATCTTCTTCCATGCAACGGAAGGTTGAGGCATGCTAGAGTAAGATGAAACTTATGGCTCTCTCTGTCTCTTCCTCACTCGATCTTCAAGTAGCTCAATAAGTGCATCCTTGTCCTTAGACTAAATCTACAACTCTTCATGCTTTCTGCTCAAAGCATGGAAACGCTCTTCCCACATATCCTTCTCTTGTTTCATCTTGGCGAGCGCGTCTTCCAACTCCTCTACATCTTGGTTAAGGAGAGTTAATGGCTCAACCACAGACATAGGTGTTTCACAAGCATAAGGCATCTTCAACTCCAAAGCTCTCTTCTTCACGCAAAGAGTGTAAGCTTCCAAAGCTACACAATTGCACGGACCAAGCTCGGATCTTCCTTTCCTATGCACATTATGCCAAGCATACACCATATTCTGCTTCAAATGTTGGGAATCTTTACCCTCTTGATAAAAAAGACCTTCTAACAAAGTGTTATTAGGTTTGTCTCTCAAGGGGAACCCAAGTTGATGACGAGCCAAAGCAGGGTTGTAGTTAATTCCTCCTTGTGTACCAATGAGAGGTACATTAGACAATTCACCATAACAATCAATAATCTCCACGCTACTTAATGAAGAATCATACCAAACTATATCATCATTAGTGAGAGACATAAGTCTCTAAGACCACCTTAGACATTGTTTGTTCTCCATAAAAGTAGGCGTCTGAGGCAAGTGTGAAATAAACCACTTGTACAAAAGAGGAACACAACAGACGATAGTTCCACCACCCTTAGAATTGCTTAGATGCAAAGAGAAGTACATATCACCTAACAAAGTAGGCACAAGATTCTTAATTAAGTAAATTCTAATAGCGTTAACATCAACAAAACCGTCAATGTTAGGGAACAAAGCTAAACCATAGATGAGTATCACAAAGATAGCTTCGAAAGAATCCACACTACTGGCTTGAGAAAAAGCAGTAGATTCCTTGATGAGGAACTCAAAAGTCAACCCAAATAATCCTCCGTTCTTCACCCAATGAGCCTCTATCTCAGACTTCTTCGAGTGAAGAGCTTCATCTATAAGATGAGATATAGGAATCTCTTCTAATCCACTAAAAAGTACTTTGTTAGAAACAGGTATTCCCAAAAGATGGGCATACTCCTCCAACATAGGCACAAGCTGATAATCCGGAAAAGTGAAGCAACGGTAGAGAGGGTCATAAAACTGAACCAACACACTCAGAAGTCCTTCAACAACATCAGCGGACAAAATAGATAGAAGCTTCCCATGACGTTACTTGAAGTCCAAGGGATCTAATACAAAAGATGCTAGCTTCCTTAACTCTTTCAAGTTGGGACATTTGAAACCGTACTTCTTAGTGTTCCTTCGTCCATAATCCATGGTCTGAAAATATTTGCAAATAATACCTTAGTTCCTTGAAATTTTCGTGTGATGAATGTTATGATGCGCATGAATGCATGAATGCAACAATCACATATAAGGGATCACACACAAGGCAAACAAACAAAGGTCAAGGGATGAATCAAGTCATTGTCAAGATCAATCATCCATTTTGGTGGATTATGGTTGACACCTTATCAACACCCAAGTTCCATTTATATTGACAAGACTTGATTGGATCAATCAAGAATTAAGGGATTGTTGTGAGTCACGAGCATGGAGTCTGGGTAAGAACCATCCCAAAGGAATGAACTAAGGATAAAAATCTGTAGATCATGTTCTAAAAAGTTCCCAGAGTCTTAATTCCATCTATCGGATATTACAGGTTAGGATGACTGACTCATCAACCCATAATATTCTCAAGAGAAACTCGTATGAGTGTAGTATCGCGTAACAACTGTTATCAAGTCTACACTTGAACAGTCTCCGCACTACGTCCTAAATAGGCCAAGAGGGGTTAAATGTTCTACGGTCCTCAACTTCTCGGACCCCAAATCAGAGATAATAATGCCTAACCACAAATAACTTATGTGACATTCCTAACTCCAAATGGGTCTTCACTGAGTAGATGGGTCTCAAGCTAACTTGTTAAGCACTACTCCACATAAGTCGAACACGACTATACCATCCTCCTATCTTAATTTCACTCAAGTTTAGCTTAGAACTTATCTCACCACTCAGAGATCACCAAGCACAACAAGCAGATTATATCATACAAATAAATATACATACATCAAATATACAGTAATATACACACAAAAAGTAGGCTAAACCCACTGGAGACTACTCCCCAGCAGAGTCTCCACTTAACTTATGTAGTGGTAAATTCATGACCATCAAGCTCTAGATAAGCTAGACGTCAATAAAACCAGAGTCGCCACCGCGATTTTATTGTTTCCAAGGGAAAAGGGAAAAGTACGAACAAAACCCAAAAATAAGAAGTTTTCAAATCAAAACTAATAAAATGCCAGAGATTACAGGTAAGGGGTTTGGTTACACAGAGGGAAGGTGTTAGCACCCAAAGTGTCCTAGGTACTCCTATGGAGCCCTTTCTTGTGTGCATATGTGTTTTTGTATAAATGATTATTGCAAATAAAAAGAATGTGGAGATGAGAAAATAATTTATTAATTATATTTGTGTGTTTGACAAGACCTTCAGACTTGTGCCTATGTACCAACATAAAAATGAGGGATCAAAACCTCGTAGTTCGTGGTATCAATTTCAAAGTGAGTGCATTGCTTTTAACAAAAATTTAAGTTTAAAAGGCACAAGGGCCTAAAAATGGTTTGAATGAGTGTTAGTTATTTTTGGATTTTTGAAATTTTAAGTCAAGTATAGTTAAGTTTATTCACAAGTTTGATTTAGAAAAGGAGTTTGAAAATGCAATGGCATAAGGCCAAAGTTTCTAATTTGCAATATGGTCAAAGTTTAGAAAACAGACACAAGCAAAGAAGATTTTAAAATGAGAGAGAGATTTTGAAATTAAAGAAGTGGGGAGGAGATGAAGAGACTAATCCTAAGCATAAATTTAAAAGTTAACAGTTGAAAAGATCTGACCAATGGGCTGCAACCCAATAGACAAGAATGTCATATAGAAACTCAAATTTCCCTTGGAATTTTGAATCAAACAACAAACAATATACAAATAGCAAGTTGAAGATCAATGCATCAAATAAAGATATCCATATCCAAGCTTAGCAGCTCCATGATCTTCTTCTTAATTTCCCATGTGTCAGATGACTTCAAAGATGGCATAAGTCACAGGTTCAAAATAACAGCTTCACAATGATCATGTTGCAGATGAACACAAATGGATCTTCAAAGTTGTAACAGATGAATGTTCTTCACAAGTACTTAGTTACATCAAAATTGGCATTGACCAAGTCCTTTGCATAGGGAGAGTTGCCTAGATTCTAAGTCTAATAGTCTCAGATCAAACCAACAGTCCGCACAAGATGTTTTTTAGGGTTTTTTGTTCTTATTATGTACATTAAGGTCTAAAGACCATACAATCAAACAAGTATATAGAAACACAATATATCACAAAATATGGTCCAAATGGACAAAGCAAAAATGACATAAAAATAAACAACTTGAATGGTATGAATAATGACAAATGAATAAAACTTAAAAATTAAAGTGCATTAAAAGGAAATGAATTGAAATTAAATGTTAGTTGTTAGTGGATTAAAAGTTAGTATTGCTTTTGCTTTTCTTTTGTTAAGTCATTCTTTGGAAAACACTGAACCCACTTATCACAAGCATGGATCCTTGAACCAAGACATCTTCCAAAGGAAGGGAAAAACGGCCATGTTTCCACATAATACTATCAAAGAGGGGAGACTTACAATCTCACTAACTAGAATGACATGCTTTTTTTTGTCAAAATTTAGCGTTATGTTAAGCAATCGTAATTGGACTTATGTAGAAGTCACAACTATTTGAGGTCGCGCAATAGAATTTAGGTGTTAATGCATGTTAGAGACATAGTATAATGGACTATACTCATGAAACATACCACACACAAAAAAAGAATATGCAAAGTGGGGGACCTAATCTCATCCATACTTATGTTGATTTTGCAATCAACTAGCCTTAGGATATAGAGATATTATATGTCCATGACATGAGTGGACAAAGATTGGGAATGATATGAAGAGGAAGGGGGAATGGATCAAACACAAATTGGTCAAAGGAGGACTTTTACCAAATTTAGATCATTCATTCATTTTGGGAGATGGAATGTACATTCCATCAATCCCCTAAATCCAGTGATCTTAACCTAGCAAAGTAAAATCAACCTTGACCAAGGCCCAACAACACAAGTCAAACTCAACAAGTAAATTAAAATGGCTCTACACAATTAATTTGACATTTAAACAATTAAAATAATAAAAATATGCATTAAATAGATTATGGTTGGTCAATTTCCTCAAACCTCATCAAAACACCAAAGAAATGGCCATGAGATATATCATAGGTCAAACAAGGTCAAAGGACCTTGGAGAAAAAATTTCAGAATTTTTGGAAACTTAAAAGTATTTTTAAACAATTAAAAATATTAACAAAATCAATTAAATCATGAAAAATATTAATAATGATCCAAAAAATAATTTTAATTCAGAAAATGAAAGAGGATTTTATTTAATTTTTTTTGGTGAAACTCTCATATTTTTTGGATCAATATTAAATTTAATATGAATTAAATAAAATAAAAGAAATAAAATGAAAATCAATTAATCAGAAAAAACATGGACCACTTGATCTCCCTCATTAATTGAGGTGGCAAATCAAGTGGATGAGAATGCGCATTCCATGGTGCACCCTTGTCAGCGCGCCACACAACTGGTAATAAAAAAGAGCGCTCAAGATTAAAACACATTGGCTTGATCATGTGGCTCAGAACTCATCCAGCACATCTCCGGAGAAAACCATCGATCATCTTCTCCGATGACTCTGGCCGGAATGGTTCTCTCATCACCATCACATAAATGAAAAAAAGGACAAGACCTTAAAGAAAAAATGGAATTTATCACGAATATGACCTCAACTCAACCTAACTCCAAGTATATTGAGAGATACATGGAGTTGAAATTTGAGGTACATGAACTGAGTTGCTTCAATTTTACCTCAAAGTAACTCAATCTTCTTGCCTACATTGGTAGGACTTCAGACAACCAAGGATCCAAGAGAATTGATGAGAATTGAGAGAGAATCGAAAAGAAGAAAACTCTGGAAAAATACCTTCAATGTTGTGCATAACTTGATCTCTCTTGCCTCAATTCGTGTTTGATCTTGCTTATGGAGCTTGGAGAAGTAGATTAGGAATGGTACAAGGCTTTGGAACCTGGAGTTTTTGAATCTCCATATAGTGAGATTCAAACTCAAATTTCAAGTGAAATTTCTCAGGTTTTCCTTGCAATTGTGATGGTTTCATATGTGGGAGGCAAAGATGGCACGCAAGGGTCCTCAAAATTGATGCAATGGACCTCTCTTTATAGCAAATTCAAGTGATATTTGCACCTTTGAAAATTCTTCCAAATTTGGTAATGTGGAGTGCACGCTTGCATGGGCATGTACAAGCCCATGAAGCAACTCAATTAGGTCCAAATGCAAGTGAGTTTGAGTATGAATGTGGATTGTGATGCAAGGCAAAAGTGTATTGATGTTTGAAGAATGATTCTTACCAACTGATACAACCACGTTCATGCCATGCGTAGACCCCTCAAACCTTGTTCAAAATGGATGAATTTGAACTCTTTGGAAAGGTCATATCAAGAGGAACAACTCTTATGTTGAACAATTTTCCATTTGGAGCTTGTATCATGATAAAGTTTTAGGTGGAAGTTTGGAAATTTCAACATGTCAAAATATTTTCTATGTGTTAAGCCATATGTTCACTTATCCCACCTTGGCCAACTTTTTATGTGAGCTTCAAATGAGAAAAGTGTCTACATAAAAGTTGTAGCTATTTCAAAAAAATTCAAAATGGTAACAAATTTGACCTCATTTGGATTTGGGATAAATGAGTTATGCATTTTTGAAGTTGAGGAAAATCACTTGTTCAATGGTATTGGGCCAAATTGAACTATAATGTATCCTCATATCACATGCTCATAAAATTTGAATTAGATATTACTCCAAACATCAAAGTTGAAGTAGGCACCTTGAATTTAATTGTGCAACTTGGAAATATTTTATATCATAAAAATTTAACATGTTATAGCCTTGGGAAGTTAACTTTCAAATTAGGGTTTAGAGAAAATGACCTATCACCTTTCAACATAAAAAATGACTTTCCAAGCAAAAGTAGCTCTAGAACTCAACATGAAAGTTGTTTGGAATGTCGCTTAGAATAATTTTTCTCTTGTAATCATTTTGATATTATGAGAATTGTAGGAGATAGGGTCTAGGGAACCCCAATTTTGATTAGTTGAATTCCTCTGGTCAACCACCATGAACCACCTTACTAACTTGCAATTATCTTGACTTTTGGGACTCATGGGAGATCATATATGCATAAGATTATGAAATTTGAGATGCCCCTTGAAATATTTGATCAATTGGTGAAGAAGTTTGTTGAAGAAGTTCCACAAGACACCCAGATGAACCAGGGTTTCCAAGGCAAACCAACTCCAAACTCTTAATGATTTGATGATAAAAATAACATATGAAGGACATGGGGACTCATGAATGATGTATAAAGATATTGTGTATCATTCCTTGGTTGAGCTCTTAGAACTGAGGGTCTTAAACCCTAGATGTGAACTTGATAGATCAAAGGTGATCAGGTGCCTTACCTACAAAAGAAATGGACAAGTGCAAGGACATATTTTTGGTATTTTGGTTAGTAAGTGATAAAATAACAAGTATGATACAATCACATGGTGCTTGGTGATCTCTCCCAAAACAAACCCAATGAGTAAGGGGTAAGGAGGATGACAAGGTATGATCCCAATGCCAATGAATATGATGTGAATAGCATGAGGGATCTTAGGGTCAAAATTGGGGTCTTGCAATTGACCCTGTAGCATTAACATGTAAGCATGCAAAAGGAAATGGAAAATTTGATTCAAATCTTTCCAAAACAAACCTATGAAAGGAACTATGTGTAAGTCCCACAAATCGTGTCCAAATGACGTGATCGTTGACTTTATAGAAATGTGACATCAAGGGGAACAACTTTGATCTTGAACACTTTTATATTTGAGGCTTGGATCATGACAAATTTTGAGGTGGAAGTTTGAGAAATCAAACATGATTGAAATTTTTATAAGTACCAAGCGAAATGCCCACTTCTTCCACCTTGAATAACCTTTGCTATGAGCTTTAAATGGAAATTGTTCCTTCATAAAAGTCATAGCTCTCTCATTCCTCTTAAATTTTATCATAAACTTGACATCATTTTGATTTGGAATGAGGTAGTTATGCAGTTTAGAAGTTGAGGAAAATTGCTTGTTCAATGGTAATGGCCGAAAATCACCTATAATGTTTTCTCTTGGCACATGCCCTTGCAAGTTGAATTTTACATTTCTTAAAGTATCAAAGTTGGATAGTACATCTTGAAATTAATAATGAAACTTAGATGGCCTTCATATCATAAAGATTGAGCAAGTTATGGTCCTTGGAAGTTGACCTCCTATCTAGGGCACAGACAAAATGACTTATAATACTTCACCATAAGAAAATGGCTTTCCAAGAAAAAATAGATCTTAATGTCAACATGAAAGTTGTTTTAATGTCATAAGGAGTAACTTTGATCTTGGAATCCTTTTCATGTCACGACAATTGTAGGAGATAGGGTCTAGGGAACCCTAGTTTTGACTAGTTGACTTTCTCTAGTCAACCTCTTTGAACCAACTTGAAAACTTTAATTTATCTTGATCTCATGGGCTCATGGAGGATATTATATGCATAAGGTGATGTATGGTGAACTATCCGTTGATATATTGGACCAAATGTTGAAGAAACTAGTTGAGGAAGTCACACAATATACCCAGATGGATTAGGGTTTCCAAGGCAAACTAGCTTCAAACTCTTAATGAAATCTTGATCAAAATGATAAATGAAGAACATGGGATCGATATATGATGTCTAGAACCATTGTGAACCATATCTTGATTGATTTCCTTTCATTGAGGTGTCTCAACCCCTAGTTGTGAGCTTGATGAGGCATTGGTAGATGCACACAATACCTACAAAAGAAACAAAGCTATACATAGACATATTTTTGGTATTTTGGTTAGTAAAAAATGAAAAATAAAGTATGATACAATCAAATTTGCTTGGTGATATCTCCCAATGCAAACCCAATGAATGAGGGTAAGGAGGATACCAAGGTGTGATCCCAAAGCCAATGCAAATGATGAGATATCATGAGGGATCTTAGGATCAAAATTGGGTTCATACATAAAGGTACTGAAATTTAAATTGCATAAAGTAAATGACTTAAAAGTAAAGCAATATTAATAAGAATTAGTCAATGGTTAGTCAAATGTTAGTGAAGAGTTTTAATTGATTAAGTCATTCTTTGGAGAACACTCAACCATTCATTCACAAGTATGAATTCTTGAACCAAGACATCATCCATGAGAAGGGCTCCAACCTGGATAAATCAACAGGTGTGCCACTAGATCTCATGAAAGGAAAAAAGTTCAAGTTTCCACACAATTCCATGAAGAATGGGAGACTTACAATCTCACTTACTATAATGATATGCCTTGAGGGACAAATTTAGCTCTATGTTATGCAATCGTAATTGTACTTATGAAGGAGTCACAACTATCTGAGGTCGAGTAATAAAATATAGGTGTTAATTCATGTTAGAGATTAGGTACAAAAAACCAAACTCCTAAAACATACCACACACTAAAAGAAATGGGATAAACTTATCTTAGTCAGACTTAGGTTGATTCATCTGACACAAGGTCCTTTGATGAATCAACTAGCATTTAGACATTAGAGAAATCATTGGTCAATGATGGATGGGGGAAAGAATAAGGATGAAGATGAAGAGGGGAGGGGAAATAGAAACCCAAATTGATCACAGGAGGAAATTCATCTGATTAATATTATCCATTCATTTTGGGAGATGAAATGTACATTTCATCAATCCCCTTAATCCAATGGCATTAATCAAACAAAAGTAAAATCAACCATGACCAAGGCCAAATTGAAAGTCAAACATCACAAGACCATAAAAATTTCTCAACACAGTTTTCAAACAATTATTCAATTAATAAAAAAAATTTAAATGAATAAAGATATATTTTTAAATGGACAAAACCTCAAACCCCTTCAAACAAGGTCAAAGGACCTTAGACAAAAAATTTCATAATTTTTGGAAAGTCATAAGTGTTTTAAAAATATTTAAAACAAGTTAAAAATCATTTAATTCATGAAACATATCAAAATTAATCCAAAAAATGATTAATTTCTATGAATAAAATAAAATAAAAGGATTAAACACAAAAATCAGAAATTAAAAGAAATTCAAAAAAGCAAGGGCCATCAAATCTCCCTTATTAATTGACGTGACAGATCTGATGGCCACGCGCATGTCATCCACGCTGGTCCTTAGTCAATGCACGCATATGCTTGGTAATCAAAAGGGAGGGTTGAGATTAAAACATTTCAAATAGATCAGATGGATGAAGACATGGCAACATATCACCGGAGCCCTAACTCCAGTTGTCTTCTCTGGTGGATCTCACCGGATTGGTTCACCCTCAACTATAAGGAAAATGAAAAGTAAGGATACTATTTTAAAGAGAAAAGTCTCAGGAGCTTGAATCTGGCCTCAATTTTGTCCAATTCCAAATGTATTGAGAGATATGAGGAATTGAATTTTGAGGTACACGATCTGAGTTACTTCAATTTGACTTCAAAGCAACTCAATCATGTTGCCTACATTGGTAGGTCTTTAGACAACCAATAAACAAAGAGAATAGTGTAGAATTGAGATAGAATCAAAGGCTTGAAGTTTTTGGAAAAATCACCTCCGGGTAGCAGTGATTTGGCTTGATCTCAATGTGAATCCACTTGGTTCTTTCTCCTCTTGCTTGTAGTGATCAATTAATATCAAAATGGAAATGATTCCTTGGAGTTTGAATCCCAAAACAGAAGGAGAAAATCAAAATCGATTACAAAGAAATCTTCAAGGAATTCTATGAAGTAGGGTTCTGAGTTTGCTTGGCAAGGCATGGGAAATATGTGTGTTATTTCTGAAGCAATGCACTTGTATTTATAGGCTACATGATTCATTTCTACACCAATCCAAAAAATGTCAAAAATAGTAATGTTGTGCATGGGTGCATTACATTGAATTATTCCCTAACCAATGATGCAATCCACTTCCAATTCGTGCATATTTGATACTGAATTCATCACATTGAAGCATGCAAAAGGAATTAAGCATTTGAGTGCAAAAGCTACCAAAACAAATCCATCAAAGGAATCATGCCCAAGTCCCTCAATTATTGTCTAAATGAAATGATATTGGATGCTTTAGAAAGGTGAAATCAATGGGAACGACTTTTATGTTGAACACGTTTCCATTTGGAGCTTGGATCAAGATGAATTTTAAGGTGGAAGTTGGAGAAATCAAACATGATTGAAAATTTTCTAAGTATAAAGTCAAATGGCCACTTCTTCCACCGTTAATAACTTTTGCTATGAGTTTCAAATGAAAACGGTTTCTTCACAAAAGTTGTATATTTTTCATTCCTCTTAAATTTGGTCACGAATTTGACATCATTTGGATTTGGCATGAGGGAGTTATGGATTTTAGAAGTTGAGGAAAATTGCTTGTTCAATTCTAATGGCCCAAAATGACCTATAATGCTTCCTCTTGGCACATTCCCTTGCAAGGTGAATTTGACATTTCTCAAATAATTAAAGTTAGAGAAGACATCTTGAAATTTATCATGAAACTTGTATGGCCTTCATATCAAAATAATTGAGCAAGTTATGGTCCTTGGATGTTGACCTCTAAACTAGGGCACACATAAAATGACATATAATATTTCACCATAAACAATGAGTTTCCAAGAAAAATTAGATCTTGATGTAAACATGAAAGTTGTTTGGAATGTCATACAGAGTAACTTTTCTCTTAGAGTCATTTTCATATGACACAAATTGTTGGAGATAGGGTCTAGGGAACCCCAATTTTGACCAGTTGACTTTCTCTGGTCAACCTCCTTGAACCAACTTGCGAGCTTGAAGTTCCTTTAACCTTTGGGACTCATGGAGAATTATATATGCTTGATATTATGTATGATGAAATATACCTTTATATATTTGATCAATTGATGAGGAAACTTGCTGAGGAAGTGACACAAGATACCGAGATAAATTAGGGCTTCCAAGGCAAACAGGCTTCAAACTTTTGATGAATTCTTGATCAAAATGACAAATAAAGAATATATGTTAGAACAAATGTGAACCTTTCCTTGACTTATCTCTTTGCATTTAGGGTCTCAAATCCTAGTTTTGAGCTTGATGAGGCACAAGTGACACACACACTACCTATAAAAGAAACAAAGCTACACATAGATGTATTTTTGGTATTTTGGTTAGTAAACAAAATAAAATAAAGTATGATACATTTCAAATTTGCTTGGTGATATCTCCCAATGCAAACCCAATGAATGAGGGGTGAGGAGTATGTCAAGGTGTGATCCCAAAGCCAATGCAAATGATGAGATATCATGAGGGATCTTAGGGTCAAAGTTGGGGTCTTACAGAGTCAATGACCCATTTTGAGATACCATTGCCTTAGACAAATGACTCGTCAGACAATGATGCTCCCAAAAGGATCTACTCTAGGTGTGACATCTCGTGTCAACCGTAATAGCCGAATAACTCCACGGAGTTCAAACACGACTCTAATCACGTTACTATCTTGTGTTTGTACTCAAGCTCAGGTATAAAACTTCTCTCTCATGTATCGTCGCCCCAACCCAACAACATCATATACATATAGCCAGAATAGGAGAACATAACGATAATAAGATAAATGGCGAATAAAATAAAGCGAGTAAAGTATAAAGATAAACACCTAAACCTAGCGAGTAAAGTACTCTAAGTAGCAGAGCATCCTCAGCAGAGTCGCCAGCTGAAGCTAGCCAAAATATACCTGAACGCATCACATGCTCGAACATACAATAGAGTCACCATCGAACTTTATTTATCCCCGAAGGAAAGGGAAAACATCGATAAAACCCGGGGAAAAGAGATATGATGGGTAAGGAAGTCGGTTATGCAAGGGGAAGGTATTAACACCCCTAAGATCCATGGTACTCCATGGGAACCGTTTTGATTGTTCTTGCTCGAATAGGTGTTATAACTAAGGATTACTCGCAAAATAATGAGGGAAAATAAAAGGTATAAATAAAGTGCTCAGTGAGGATTAGGAATCTCATGCATACGTATCCTCACAGTCCAATGAGTAATTCAGTCCGTAGTTCATAGAACTAGTGGTAGGAGGCAAAAAGAATTGTGATAAGAAGTATCGTCTGAATCGAAGAGTCATGTTGTTTGAACTCCAAAAAGAGTGAAATATGAACCAAAGAGTAAAACTGGCGTTGACCGATATGTGGACTAGCCGACATCGTCCACCACTATATGGTATTGCCGAAAACAAGGAGAATTAAGTGTTTGGGTACGAGCCAAACAACTCTTGGTTCACAAGGTGACACAAGATGGAGCTCAAAGGGATATTAAATTTGGCTTAAAGAATAGGGTATATCACATGTAGTGAATGAAGGTAGAATCTGAATGCATCATGAGGATGAATGGAATGAATGACCAAACTCAAAGAAGTGAAGCGTTTGGTAACAAGTGAATGAAAAGGTATAGTTTGAAACTAAAGGTAAAGGTGTATTGGAATCCATATGATAGATGGAATTTCCATCATAGAGAGAAACAAAGTCTTAGCCAAAAATAGAAGGAATTAAATGTCTGGGTACGAACCAAACAACTCTAGGTGCAAATGTAGATTTGCCACTATATGGTCCTAAAAGGGTGTATATGATTATCCAAAGAGAACTGTATTTAGTTTCAAAGAAATAGTATGTCACTGGGGTGAATAGTTTATGATTGAAGGAAGATCATATGGATCATGAAAGATATGGCTGGTTCCCTAAGGCAGGAGGAGGAATAATTAGGATTATGTCGTTATATCGTGCTAAAAGGGTATATACAATCTTAGCCAAAAACTATGAATTAAATGTCTGGGTACGGTCCAAACAACTCTTGATTCACCAGGCGGACTTCCATTATATCGTGCTAAAAGGGTATACACGGGGCCCAAAAGAAAGTATTGTTAAGAACAAGGAGCAGTATATCATTGGCTGAGGAACAAATAGTTTGAGATAAAAGAAGAATGGTATCTTGGATGCATGAAGAAAATAGACTCCGAACTGAAGAGTAAGCAGGCGTCTTAGCCAAAAAAGAATCATGTTGAACCGAAGTGCACATCCACTGCCCAGGGAGATGTCATGCTCCACTCCACATCGTTGTTCACCTCCTCGGTGTTTGAAGATCCATGTCTTCACGACAACAACATCCCACGTTGTCTTAGAGCATCTCATTCATAATTCGTAATCCGTGGATTCCTCCGTCGGCGTCGTTCGTGAAGTTTCATCAAAGATTCAAATCAACGATTCAGAGGTTTAGATCAACAACCAAGAATCCAATCAACAACTTTCTAACTATACCTATCCTCGACAGAATTAAACGAAATCGAAAGAAATCGCTTCATGAAGTCGAGACAAAACTTAGATGGAAGTGAGAAATCACTCACCATAATCGACACGACTTGCAAGAACAGGTACGAACTCTCTACGTCTTCCTTTAATTCGTGCCCCTGCGATTCATTTATGTTTTCTTGTTGGAATCTCTTCTTCCTTCTTCTGTTTGGATTCGTATGGTTGTCGTTCTGTGAGGGAGTGAGGTTGAGTTTGGATTAAAGTTTATGAGTTTTGCAGGTTGGTTGTGGAAGATGGAGATGGAAGGTGCCTCTGAGCTATGATGAGAGTGTGATTCGAGAGATTCAGGAATGGAGTTAAGAATGAGATAGACTCGATTTTTGAGTTAAGAGTGAGATAGAATCGGTTCAGGAATGGAGATGGAAGCAAATGAGAGTGATGAACCCAAGACTCGAGCTTGGGCCAATGGGCTTAAGCATAAGTAAATAAAATCAAGTCAAGGCAATAACATGAATGAGAAATTGAGTGAAGAACGCAACACACATAACTAGCGTTGGGAGGCCCACCAATGAAAATGGGACCACATTAGGTTTAGATGGATTGAGGTGTGACATCATGAAATCCCTTGAATCCAAGATCAAGAGATTAGGATTTCTCTTGTCACCAGAAGAAAAGTCAAGTTACAAAGCACACTAGGACCATACTGTAGCGGTGTATTCGTCGCTATATGATCTATCGATTAAACCATAAGCTAAGAGATACATTGAAATTTCGAGTCGCCACCGCACTTTTATTTATCCAAAGGACTGGCTAAAAAGCGAACAAAAGCCTAAGAAGTTTTACACGTAGAAAACTAATAAAAAGATCAGAGAGTCTGGGTAAGGGGTAAATTACGCAATGGGAAGGTGTTAGGCACCCACTACGTCCTAGGTACTCCTAGGGAGCCCTTTTCACACTTGTTATGCTAAATCGTTATTTGTTATGACAAAAATATTGTGCAAACATGATTGGGATGATGAGAAAAGAATGTACATTTTTTATTGGGTTTGAACGGATGAACCCGCTGCCTACGTACCTTCCATCAAAGGTAAGGATCAAAACGCCGTAGTTCGGCTAAAAGATTTCCAAAAGTGGGTTAGGTTCAATTTTAAACACAAACCCTAGGTCTTACGTTATCCACGGGAGAAAACTCAACCTTATACAAACAACAACGTCCACCATGTGAGAACAGCTTCAACTTGCCAGGGAGGGGTTAACCCTATAATAGGCAAGGAAGACTTACAATTCAATCACTAAAGACAAGAGGTGAGATTAACATCAACCACTAAGATAAATCAAACCTATAGCTCATGTATGAAAAGATTAATGGACAAAGCCAAAACAAGTGAATGGGTGAAGTTAATTAATTGTGATTATGAAAATGGAGTCAAAGTATGATTAAGATTAATTCAAATAAGTATTATGAAATGAAGTTTGAAAAAAGTCAAGGACTTGAGTCCAGGTTTTTAATTTGAAAACATGAAGATGTTTGCACAACACTTATGTCAAGTTTGAAAAGATGATGTGTGAAAAGGTTCCAAGACATAATGAATGATGAATGGATGGAGATGGATGGTAAAACTTCTTAGAAGGTTCACTTCTTGAAATCACATAGAAGATGATTCAAGTGTGTCCTTTGGAATGGGAATGGATAATAATAAACAAACAAAGCACAGAAAGGCGGATACCGGATGCCAATCAATGGTCTTATACCAATCTCCTAAAACAAAACGGGATATCAGAAGCCACTCAATCGTCTTACACTAATCTCCACAGGCAGAGAAATAAAAAGCGGATACCGGATACCAATAAATGGATTTACACCAGTCTCCTAAAACAGAACAGGATATCAGATGCCACTCAATGGACTTACACCAATCTCCTCAAAAGAAAACAAAAATGAAACATGGAAGTTAACTGCCAATCTGTCTGGACTTAGGTTAACTCCACAGTATGGTCCTAGGAAATCCAATGCCACATTACAGGGACTTATAATGGATCCTCACATACAAGAACAAAAGCAACAATATGATCACAGGAATGCAAATGCCAACTTACAGGGACTTATAATTGCAGCCTCTCACACAAACAGATAAACAAACTATGATCACAGGAAAGCAGATGCCAACTTACAGGGACTTATAACTGCAACCTCACATACAACATCGGACAGATCAAATTATGATCATAGGATAACAGATGCCAACTTACAGGGACTTATAACTGTATCCTCACATACAAACAAAGCAACAGAAGATATGAGTGACCAATGAGGTCTTACACTCTATCCTTCCATATCATAGGAGCAAATGCCAAAGCAATGGACTTACAATTGTCCTCAATGGGCAAACAACAATAACAAAAGTCACACAGACAAATGATATGATCATGCACTAATGGCAGTTGATGATGATAAATGCATAACATACAAGCAAGCAAGTGCATATGAAGCAATCAGTCAATCAATGAATATCAAACAGCACACTCTATAGCCAAAACAAGGGGGCTCACACAAGAGGGTTTGACTTTGAAAGTCCACTGTAATAGGTAAAGGTCGCTCTTAACCTTGCCATTGAGAGGCTAAGGTGAAGCAGATGAAAAGGAGATGAGGGGGGTGCCTCGTTGCTTCTATCTCAGGTCAGAGAGAGCATCAAAGAAAGTGTGGGAGTTCAGAAAGTAGGAACTCTCTCCACATTATTGACTCGATTAGATCTTGGGTTTTTATCTCAATGCTTCAACCATGTAATGGGAGCAGAGAGAGGACACGCTGAATAGTGGGGGATAGATTACTTATCCCTACCTTCCACCAATTGCCTTACTTGAAGGACTTTTCCTGCTTGGGACAATTTTAAACACACACAGGCATTGCCTCTTAAGGAGGACTTCAGACAGTTTGCCCGGTCAAATAACAGACTGGGTCTCCAGACTACATGAAGAAGAAGGGTTTATACCTCAAAGCAAATGCTAAATAGCAAAGCAAGCAAGTTCAAAGAACCTAAGCAACTAAAGTACCTGAAAAGGTCAAACTAATTAGTAAACAAATCAACAGTTCAAACCAAAAGAAATGGATAAACAACAGTCAACCATAAACAGAGATGCCAAGGCACAAAGCCAAACTCATATGAGTCACACCTACAAAACAAAAGTTAGCACAATATATAATCCCACTCAATCAAATTTGAATGATCTTTGAGGCATTGGTGCTTAACCTGAAACAACAGCTCAATTGTAAGCTTACAAGACCACTAGGACTAGCCTAGGGTCAAAGATGAAAGAAAGAAAAAAAAAAGTCAAACAGCAAAGGAAGTCAACCCAATTCATATTCAAACATTTAAGAAGCGATCTCAATTGGATTCACAATCAAATCATGCATTAATATCATTTTATACACAAAACAATACAAAGCATGGCAAGAGAAGCATACAAAAGGTCAACAGCAAGACTTCATTCAAAAGTCAACCCAAACATTCTCAAAAATTATCAAATAAATCACATTCAATCCTAACATCTAGCATGGCAAGCATGTCAAATTTCATGGCATTTGGATGAGAGGAAGGCAGTCAATTAAAATCATGAAGTCAACATAATTTCAAGCATGCACAATGAAGGTCAACAAACATGGGTCAACTTCAAAAAATCATATCAAATTGAAAACAGAAGAGAAATGAATGAGATTAACACCAATGCAAAGCTCAAGGTGTCTAGTTATCACATATGAAATTTCATGGTCATACAATAAGATTTGAGAATTTCACAAAGGATTTGGCAACATGTATCACATAAAGTCAACAAATGACTAAGCATGGAAGAAAATTCACAATCAAATGGAAAACAGCATGATTAATTCCAAGAAAATTCATACACAAACTAGACATATGATAGATGATTCATGCAAAATTTCAAGTTGTTTGGAGGCCAGGAGACATGTGAACAAAAATCATACATTTGCATATCATTGGTGTGACACAAATTGTCACACCCTACTTCAAAAATTCACAACTAGCAAACCACAAATGAGAAATGTATAAACTCTACATGGAAACAAAGGTCAATGTGTCTAGTTTCACCACAAAAAATTTCAAGGGCATTGGATATGTCATGAGTATTTCACAAAAGGAATGGGACAATGTATCAATTATGCATACATGTCAAGAAATCAATTATCAATTAAAATCCAGCCAGTGAAAAATTAATTAAAAATCACAGTAAAATACTAGACATCTTCATGAGTTTAATGCAAAAAATCCCACAATTTTTGGAGTTGAAATGAATTAAAAATGAATTTGGCAAGTTGAGGAATAAATTGGATGAACATGAGCAAGCAACATGGTGAACAAGTCAACTAATGGTCAACGCAGTGGCATATTGGTAATTAGGCGCTTCACTAACTGAAGCTGTGCGTTTTGGGCAGGGAAAAGGAAATGTTCTCATTGGCTCTCAGCCAATGGAACAGTGCACGGGCCAATCCTGTTCAAATTTTCTGGGTTTTCAACATAAACCCTAGGGTTTAAGCATGGCATTCATCAAATTCATCAACAGATCAAACAACACGATGCAATAGCATGGCCATGGAAATCAATCACATAATCACAAGCAACATCATCAGCCAAACTCGTGCATACATAGAGACATGATTTCTGGAAAAGACCAGGGTTTCAAACTGCAGCAGCATTCATCATCATCATTCAAACATCAATCATCAAAACAACACTCGACCAGCATGGCAAACAGCAGGATATTCATCATTTTTATCATAACAGCAATAGACCAAAACATTCATGAGAAATTTCTGGGCATACTCATCATAACAGCAAGCATCATCATCTTTAATAAACAAAATTCGAAACAAGCATCATTCAAAAGCATGGCATGGGAATGGTTCATGCAGCATCAGATGACAACAAAACAAGCAAGATCATGTGAATTTTCCGGGCAGAACAAGAGGGATTTTGGAACAGCAGGGCATCGTGCAGCCAACACCAACAGACCAACATTCAAACAAGCATCACACAATAGCATGGTATAATGAACATCAAGCAACATCAACCAACAACCAAACAAACATTACTCATGGAAATTCTGGACAGGGAAGGTTTAAACAATCAGCAGCATGTATACATTCATCATCATAAAACAAGCTTCGAGCAAAATCAAACAATAACATGGCATTGGTACAGCATCATGCAACTTTAAGCAACAACACCAAACAAATCAAGTGGAATTTCTGAGCAGAGTTAGGGTTGCAACACAGCAGCAGGTATCATCCTTTTCAAGAACTCAAAAAAATCGAAATGTCCAGAAACAAGAAGTGAGCATGGCAATGTGATCCTCGGGCATCATGCATACATAATCCATTGTTCATTTTCATCAAAGCACATAAACAAACTAGATTCGAACAAAAACACGTATGGACACTAAACTTCAAATCAGCATATTTCCAGAAATACACAACCATTTCAAGCAAACTATGGTTTATTAGAATCAGCATGAAGTGAACTATCATAAGCATGTCATTATTTTAGAAAATAAAAGATTCGAGCAACTGACCAAATCTGCAGGGCAGGGTTGATTCAAGTGTTTTTGCTTTTGGATGCTTGAAACAGACGTTCCCTATGCTTTGAAATGATAGATGATGAAGTTCTTTTAGCTTAAGTGTGCTTGGAACTCCTCCAATCTCCTTTCACCATTGTTATGCTCTTTGAAAACAGAACAAGGAAGGGGCTGTGCAGATGAGGTTTAGTGGTTCACAAGAGCTCACAAAGATGTCTAGATGAGGAGACAATCCCGGTTGTTCAAGGGTTTTTGGTGTTTTTAGCAGAAAATCACCTTTTGCCAAAAATGCAAAATGTGAGAGTGAGAGAATTCTGCTGCGCTGCTGTCTGTCTAGGGTTGGGAAAATGTCAGAAAAGTTGCTTTTATTGGTCTGTTTAGAGCTGGTTTAGGGAATGCTAAGTTTGATTAACTTTTATGACATGATTTGTATTTTGCTAAGTTTTGTTCAAGTGAATATGGGAGTGTGAATTATGCACGGTTTTGGGCCTTAGTTATGCTGCCAAGGACCAACATAATTGCTGTTTTTGGTCTGCTGAAGAAATGCTACATTGCCTTGCTTGTTTCCAACTATTTTGCACATTTGCCAAATTTACATTTTAATCCAAAATGGTGGTGTAATGGTGGTATGAACATGATTTAGGGCTTGGAGCAAGTTTCAAATATGATTTAAAACATTTCCCAATTGGCCAAAGTGAGAAAAAGTCAATGAATCAAAAAGTCAATGTTTGGTCAAACTTGGTTTTTTAATGGAATAGGTCAAAAAATGCCATTTTGAATGGTAGGATTTTTGTGGATGAAATTTATATTTTTGGAAAGAGGATGAAAAATGTGGTTTGTAGGAAAAACCCCCACCAAATTTGGCCTTATGGTTTGAGAGTTATGGCTCTTTGAAGTTCACAAATTTCTGAAATTGAATTGATCATATCTTGACAACCACACATGGGATTTGAGAGTTCTTGGACTTTTTGAAAATGGGAGAACAAGATCTTAAACTTTCATGTTGGGCAAAAATTCATTTGAAGCTTGTATCATGATGTAAGTTTAAGATCAAGAAGTTTCCATTTTTGGCAGTTGAAATTACAGGTCCACTTTCTATTTCTGGAAAATTTCTGATTCTACTTCAAATTCTTCCATGATGAGGTTTAACATGATAGATGAGGCTTGTATGAGCATGAATGAACTCCTTCAGATCAATTCTATCCATCAAATCCTTGATTAAATCCACAGTTGACCAAGGTTGACTTTTCTAGGGTTTTGGATGACTGAAGCATTTCTGATGAATTCCAAACCCTAATTCCTTGAGACCTTGACTTCAAATGGTGTCACAAGATATATGAACTTTTGATTATTGATCATGGTGTCCAAATTCTGCAAGAATGGCCACCATCCATTGCTTTGACTGACTGTTGACTGTCTTTGACCTAATTTCTGATGATTGCTTCAACTGCAAGCAACAAGGTTAGACTGACAATATTTTTGTACTTTGAAATGATAAACATATGAATAGCAAAGATATACAAATGCAAAGTATGCTTGGTGATCAAGAAACAACCCACAGGGCAATCTACCCACTAGGAGGGGACAAAGGCATGCAATGATCCTTGAGGCCATGATATGATATGATATGGGCCATGAGGGATCTTAGGGCCCAAAATTGGGGTCTTACAGATGCCCCTATTTAAGGTCATTCTAGCCGGAGAAGTGAAGTTTAGAAATCTTCATCTCGACGCGGTAGAATGGGCTTAAATAACAGTAATGAGACAAATTTTGGTCCCTAAGAGACCTCATGATGCGAATGTATGTATGCAAAAGACACAAATTCTGTGGGGAAAATGATTCACACAGAAGAAAAGACGATCCATCGGAGTAATACACTCACCAGGAACAGAGACTCTAACAAGACTCTATGGGGATAATAAAAGAAAAAGAAATGTGTGAACAAGACACGACTCCAAACTGGGGAAGATAAAACTGACATAACGTGGACAAGACACGACTCTGATTAGGGAAACAGAAAGCAGACTGGAGAACTCACTGGGGAGTGAAGAACTCACACTGGGAAAAAGGATTCCAAAGGAAAATAAATCCATTGGAGAGACATAAGCTGACTCCTGGGGGAGAAGCAACAAAAAAGTTCCACTAAGGGAAAGCAACAAGGAAAATGAGATGTTACCAGACAAGGGTAACAAACTCAGGAAGGAACACCAAGGATACCGGTTACTGGGTATATAATAGGTGACCGACCAAAGCGTGAATTGGATTTCACTTCCAAAACACTCATCATCCGAAAGGAGGGCTTGAAAAAGCAAACTGACTTAAAGGATGGGAATTCGAATCCACAACGGGAAAACGAATCTTACTCAACTGGGGACACAAACCCAAAGAGTGCATGAGATATAATATCCATTACCGGCAGACCGTGGATAAGAATACTCGCATGAGATATATTATCTATTACCGTCAGAACGTAGATAATAAACTCGCATGGTAAGAAACACCAGGGATACCGGTTACTGGGTATATAATAGGTGATCTACCGAAAACGTGAATTGGTTTTCACTTCCAAAACACTCATCATCCAAAACACAAACTGGTTAAAGGATGGCTATTCGATTCTACAAAGAATACGAATCTTGCTCAGTTGGGGAAAATCAACAAAGGATTCCAACTAAAGAGCGCATGAGAAATATTATTCATTACCGGCAGACCGTGAATAATATACTCGAAAGGAAAAGACACCAGAGATACCGGTTACTGGGTATATAATAGGTGACTAACCAAAAAGAGAGACAATCGATACCGAGCATACGGGTAAACGAAAGACAACTCAAAGGATAAATTGCAAGCATCCGGCAATTATCCGACAACAAAGAAATATTCGACTCCGCAAAGGGAAATAACGAATCTTACTCGACTGGGGAAACACAAAAGGCTTCGACTGAAGATTGCATGAGATATATTATTCATTACCGGCAGACCGTGAATAATATACTCGCATGGAAGATTATCCACAACCGGTTACTGGGTTAATAAAGGATAAATCAACCGAACAGAAAGGCATCGGGATACCAAATTAGGTATATAATGATAACCAATCAAAAGGAGCAGCAGACATTACCAACAAAAGGGTAAATGAAAGGCGAACTGCTGAGGATAAATCGCAAGCATCCGGCAATTATCGACAGAAGACTAGCTGGGGATGCATTGGTGTACAACCAATGATCCGGGGAACAAATCACTAGCATACGGTGAAAGGACCCACTGGGGATAAAATTGCTAGCATACGGCAATTATCCACAAAAGACTTGCTAGGGATATAAGTGCTGATCTGAGCAACTTATACAAGCAAAGGAAAATCATCATCAAATATTGAATGAAGATAACCACAAAATTAGGGTTTACATCTACCGAATACGGGGTAGAAGACCAACAACTCCGCGTGGGGATAGAACAAATCACAAATCCGCACGGGAAACCAAAATAGGGTTATAACAAACCACAAACTGCTGGAAAGCAAGAAAATAGGATTTTACAACTACCAGTATACGGGTAGAAAACCAAAACTCTGGCTGGAGAATAAGAGGTGTATAACCACAAATTCTGTCAAGAAAGCCAGAAAAGATAGGACTTACAACTACCGGGTATGAGGGTAGAGGCCCAAAAACATTCCGCTGGGGAACAACCCATTGGGAAACACAAGATATTCGACAAATAGCCAATTCGGGAATAATCCGAAAAGACAGACTGAATCAAGACACGTCCTAATGAGGATGTAACTCAAATAGGAAAATCCATCCCAATATATGTGTTGGGAGGCAACGGAAGAAACCGTCATCCACGAGGATATATCTCAGTGGGGAACTGCAGAAGGAAAGACAACATTTTCTGCTTATGGGTTGACTCTATATGGAGAGATTTTAAACACCCGACATCTGCTTGGGGAGATCTGTAAAGAGATCTATATCACCATAGCAGGAGACACTACAAACAAAGGATATATGGCAAGAAAATGCAACATGAATATCTGAATGTTTAATGAATATGCATGAATATGCTTGATTTATGTTTGATGAATGCTGACAAAACAGACAATTCTAACACAACCAGGTTCAGGAAACAAACATCCGGTATTATACTTCCAGGGGAAAAACCAACTGGAGAGCCAATCCGCGGAGATCTATATGCTGTAAAGCAAAGATCTGCAAGTACTGCCGAAGAAGCAGAGAATCAGAAATATCAGGAAACAACCCAATCAGGGTACAGAAAGTCACAACGGGCAAAACAGCCACCAAGACGAATCTGTAGGGGAACAATAGAAGTCCCAACGTATCTGCAGGGGATCCCAGTGTCAACTGAGAAACAAAAAGCGCGTTGCACAAGCACGAACTGCTGTAGAAGCAGATCCACACAACTCCACCGGGGAACAACCCACTGAGGGAGAATGATATCATCCAAATAGAATCTAGCTGCATAAGCAATTCTACTGGGGAAAACTGTCGGCTACTCTCTTGGGAACAAACCACTGAGGGAGGACAGATCAAATAAGTAGATTCTGCAACGAACCACTCCACTTGGGGAGAATATACAGCAAACTGATCACAACAAGTAGATTCTGCAATATAAGCCCCTCTACTGGAGATCACAAACAGTCAAGAAATCAAATCCGTTCACTGGAGGCAAAAGCCATCATCCGACCATACTGGGATTGAAGGAGTATTCAACAGGCGAAACTGCCACAACAAACATTTTGCAGACTAAGCTGAGGAAAAGATGATTGTAATACGGGGATGTCAACCCGAAACAACCACTGAGTAAGAAAATAAATCCTGCTCTACTGAAGAGAATAAACTCTGATGGAGAGATAGCAACAATTCCGCAGACGACTTCGCCGGGGAGAAGGTAAAGCACCGGGTATCAAACCACTGACTTACCGAATCTTCAAAAGAAAACAAACCGTGCTGAGGAAACAGACAAATCCTGCCGGCACACTGCATGGGGAAAAGCGGTAACAACTCCACTTGCAACTCTGGTGGGGATATTAATAACAGCTCTACTCGCGACTCCGAGGGGAGTATCAATCAATCAGTTATACTCATGACTGTGCTGAGGAGACAAATAAAGTCTGGGGCACGACCCACTGGAGGAAAGTAACGGGGCACCAGGATGACAAACCATCAACCGCCGAAACTTCTCAAGAAACGCCCATGCTGGGAAAACTGCTGCTGGAGAGTACGAAGTCTTCAACAACACATCACTTGCGACTGTACTGGGGAACAACCCCAACAACAACTTTGTTTGAGGAACAGCCTCAACAAAGATCTGAAGAAAGAAGATACCACCAAACCAGGAATATGAACCAATGTCTTACCTGTTGGAAATCATGCCACCCTCGGGAGAGCACTAAGATATTCTTGAGGATCCTTTCAATATTGTGAATGCTCACTTTGTTTAAAACAAAAATTTTGAAAAAATTGATTTGTTTAAAACAATGACATTTTATCAATTTAAAACATGCAAAACATTTGTTGAATTGAAACAAATAAGAGTGCAAATAATTGGATAAAAAGCTCAAATTGATTTGATAGAATGGTAGTCCGCAAATGGCAAGACTCCATAGATCTGTACAAATTTGAAATCAGTGATATATATTGGACGAGGACTACATTGAACATAATGATCCTTTCTCTACCAATTTGAATCTCGATGTATCCGAAGCTTCAGTTGACGACGAATCGAGAATCTTCTGACGAAATGACAACTGATAAACCAGAAAGTCTTGTCAGGATGCAGTTACTTGCCAAATCCCTAATTTTTGCCTAGATTGCCCCAGGGTGAGGTATTCAATCTAGCGGGATGCGAATATATCACTCTTTTTCAAGTCTCTAATTTTTGCCTGGATTACCCTTGCGGGTTCACCACCGAGACGCTCATTTTTGCCTAAGCCGCCCTTTCGGGTTTTCAACTTAGCGAGCTATTCTGTTTTTTTCATTTGTTTTTTCATTTGCATATACTTTTTTTTCTAGGCAAAGTATCTCTTGACTGCATCTGAATTCACAGGACGAGTGAAATCCTCCCCATCCATTGTTGTAAGCATCAAAGCTCCGCCTGAAAAGGCTCTCTTAACAACATATGGACCCTCGTAGTTTGGAGTCCACTTGCCCTTGGAATCGGGCGCGAAAGACAAAACTTTCTTGAGCACAAGGTCACCTTCTCGGAACACACGAGGCTTGACCTTCTTGTCGAATGCTTTCTTCATTCTCTGCTGATATAACTGACCATGGCACATGGCAGTTAATCTCTTCTCTTCAATCAAATTCAGCTGGTCATAACGACTCTGAATCCATTCAGCATCAGTCAACTTGGCTTCCATCAAGACTCGCATTGATGGGATCTCCACCTCTACTGGGAGAACGGCTTCCATGCCATAAACAAGAGAGAAAGGGGTTGCCCCTGTTGAAGTGCGTACAGACGTACGGTATCCATGCAAAGCAAATGGCAGCATTTCATGCCAGTCTTTGTACGTGACAGTCATCTTCTGGATAATCCTCTTGATATTCTTGTTAGCAGCTTCAACAGCCCCATTCATCTTAGGTCTGTAAGGAGAGGAATTATGGTGTGCAATCTTGAATTCAGCGCACAACTCATCCATCATCTTGTTATTCAGATTGGATCCATTATCAGTAATGATCCTCTCTGGCACACCATAACGGCAAATCAGCTGGTTCTTGATAAACTTCACAACCACCTGTCTGGTTACATTCGCGTACGAAGCGGCTTCAACCCATTTGGTGAAGTAATCAATTGCTACGAGAATAAAACGATGTCCGTTGGACGCTTTCGGTTCAATCATGCCGATCATGTCAATTCCCCACATAGAGAAAGGCCATGGTGATGAAATCACATTCAGAAGTGTCGGAGGAATATGAATCTTATCCGCATAAATTTGACACTTGTGACATTTCTTCACATACTTGCAACAGTCAGACTCCATTGTCAGCCAATAGTAGCCTGCTCTCAACATTTTCTTAGCCATGGCATGTCCATTGGAATGAGTACCAAATGAACCCTCATGGACCTCAGTCATCAACAGGTTTGCTTCGTGTCTATCCACGCATCTGAGCAAAACCATATCAAAATTTCTCTTGTACAACACTTCACCACTGAGGTAGAAACTGCCTGACAACCTTCTCAAAGTTTTCCTATCTTTCACAGATGCCCCAGGCGGGTAGACCTGGTTCTGGAGGAAATTCTTGATATCAAAATACCAAGGCTTGTCATCTTTCACGTCTTCGATTGCAAATATGTGAGCGGGTCTGTCCAAGCGCATCACAGTAATATTGGGAACATCATTCCACCATCTGACAACTATCATGGAAGCAAGCGTAGCAAGGGCATCTGCCATCCGATTATCCTCTCGAGGAATATGATAAAATTCAACTTCTGTAAAGAAAGTTGAAATCCGTCTTGCGTAATCCCTGTATGGGATGAGACCTGGTTGATTCGTCTCCCATTCACCTTTGATCTGATTGACAACCAAAGCTGAATCACCATAGACATCAAGATACTTGATCCTCAAATCAATGCATTCTTCAAGTCCCATAATACAGGCTTCATACTCCGCCATATTATTCGTGCATTTGAAAGTTAGTCTTGCTGTAAATGGAATGTGCGAACCCTGGGGATTAATGATTACTGCCCCAATTCCATTTCCATATTGATTAACAGCGCCATCAAATACCATCGTCCATCTGGAACCAGGTTCTGGACCTTCATCAAGTGTAGGCTCATCGCAATCTTTCATCTTCAAATACAGAATTTCCTCGTCAGGGAAGTCATACTGAACAGACTGATGATCTTCAATCGGCTGGTGCGCTAAGTGGTCAGCCAAGATACTACCTTTGATAGCTTTCTGAGCTCGATACTCAATATCATACTCAGACAACAGCATCTGCCAACGGGCAATCCTCCCAGTTAAAGCAGGCTTCTCGAATATATACTTAATTGGATCCATTCTGGATATCAACCAAGTTGTATGATTAATCATGTACTGGCGCAAACGCTTAGCAGCCCAAGCCAAAGCACAGCACGTCTTCTCAAGCATAGAGTACCGAGACTCACAATCAGTAAACTTCTTACTGAGGTAGTATATGGCAAACTCCTTCTTCCCTGATTCATCTTGTTGACCGAGTACACAACCCATCGAGTCTTCAAGAACTGTCAAGTACATAATCAGAGGTCTTCCTTCCACTGGCGGAGACAAAATCGGAGGTTCAGACAGATAATCCTTGATACTGTCGAAAGCTTTCTGGCAATCCTCGGTCCAATCATGAGACTGATCTTTCCGGAGGAGCTTGAATATCGGTGCACATGTGGCAGTCATGTGGGATATAAATCTGGAAATGTAGTTCAAGCGGCCAAGAAAACCTCGGACTTGCTTCTCAGTTTTGGGTGCGGGCATCTCTTGTATTGCTTTGACCTTTGCAGGATCAACCTCAATACCTCTTTCACTTACCACAAAACCCAACAACTTGCCGGAACGGACTCCAAAAGTACATTTGTTTGGATTCAGGCGAAGTTTGAACTTCCTCAGACGCTGGAAAAGCTTCAACAAATGCTCAATATGCTCAACTTCCGTTTGGGACTTAGCAATCATATCATCAACATAGACTTCTATCTCCTTGTGCATCATGTCGTGAAACAAGGTAGTCATAGCTCGTTGATACGTGGCTCCGGCGTTCTTCAAACCGAAGGGCATCACTCGATAACAGAATGTTCCCCAAGGTGTGATGAATGTTGTCTTCTCCATATCCTCTGGTGCCATCTTGATTTGATTATATCCGGAAAATCCGTCCATAAAGGAAAAGACTTTGAATTTAGCTGTATTGTCTACCAACATGTCAATGTGTGGTAGAGGAAAATCATCTTTTGGGCTAGCTTTATTCAAATCTCTGTAGTCAACGCACATACGGACTTTTCCGTCCTTCTTAGGAACAGGCACAATATTGGCCACCCATAGAGGATATGTCGAAGTCACCAGAAACCCCGCATCAATTTGCTTCTGAACTTCCTCTTTGATCTTCACTGCCATATCTGGATGAGTTCTTCTGAGCTTCTGCTTCACAGGCACGCACTCAGGCTTCAAAGGCAGGAAATGTTGCACAATATCTGTATCTAAACCCGGCATGTCTTCATATGACCAAGCAAAGATATCTGAATATTCTCGTAGCAAGCTGATCAGATCTTCCTTAACAGACTCTTCAAGAAGTGCTCCAATCTTCACCAGACGAACACAATCTTCAGACCCCAAGTTGACTGTTTCCAAGTCTTCGAGATGCGGCTGAATGATCTTCTCTTCGTGCTCAAGGAGACGGGTGATCTCATCAGGAATCTCTTCAACGTCATCTTCTTCTGCCTCAAATACAGGGAATTCAAAGTTGGGAGATGGCGTTGGATCATTATGTTCAATGGGTTTTAGGATCAACCTGCATAATGATTTTGGTTAAGAAAAACTTCAGAATTTAAACAAGCAAATCATTATGCAGATGAAAAATGTTGCTTTTATAGCTTTTTGTTTTTGTTTTTATGGTTTTTTGTGATCACTGATTTCATAAAGAAAAGCAAAAAGTGAAAACAAAGGAAAAACAAATGTTTTGACAATGCAAAAATTGAATGAAAATATCATTGTATATATGCTTTGCCAACAATGTCATCACTTCTCCTTTTGGCATGGGAGAAGGGTTTTAAACAAAAGTGAACAATTTACTCTGATCTATGGATAACTGTAGGAACATCTACAGCGACCCAATTGTGGCAGACACCACCAGGAATAACAAAATTGTTCAAATCTTCTGCGTCTTCTTCTTCAATGATAGCAGCAGCTTCCTCTTCTGCAGGTAGATCAGCATGGATGAATCCTCCACTGGTGAACAGACCTTGCTCATTGCATGCCCCAGAACCATAGCCAATGCCAGCCCGGGATCGATTATCTTCAAGTTCAAGCACTTTCCCTAAACCCGCGACTGCACCACATTCAATGGCCAGCTTTGCATCACGGTAGGAAGTGAATGAAGGAGACTTCTTCTCGATTGGTTTATCAATAGATAAAGCTTGAAACTGAGTTCCAACTTCATCCTCTGCGTCAATATACGAGAAAGAAGACAAATTACTGACCAGGAGAGCCTTTTCTCCCCCTACTACAACCAGTTTCTTGTTTTTGACAAACTTCAGCTTTTGGTGTAGGGTGGATGTCACGGCGCCAGCCTCGTGAATCCATGGTCTGGCCAAGAGACAGCTGTAAGATGGGTGGATATCCATTACTTGGAAAGTGATCTGGAAATCACTTGGTCCTATCTTGATCGGGAGATCCACTTCCCCAATCACGGTCTTGCGCGACCCATCAAAAGCTTTTACAACAACCCCACTCTGCCTCATAGGAGGACCTTGATATGACAGACGAGAGAGTGTGGATTTTGGCAATACATTAAGGGACGATCCAGTGTCCACCAACACATTGGACATTGCGTCGGATTTGCAATTCATAGAGATATGTAAAGCCATGTTGTGGTCTCTTCCCTCCTCAGGGAGATCAGCGTCACAAAAGCTCAGAGTGTTGCAAGCGGTAATGTTTGCAACAATGCTATCAAATTGTTCCAAGGTGACGTCATGATCAACGTACGCCAGGTCCAAGACTTTCTGAAGAGATTCCCGATGGGGCTCTGAATTCAGCAACAAAGAAAGGATGGAAATCTTGGAAGGCGTGTGTAGAAGCTGGTCTACAATGTTGTACTCACTCTTTCTGATGAGCCTCAGCATCTCATCAGATTCTTCATAGACAATGCCACTCGGGCCAACTGAAGAAACAGGAGTCTTTTGTACAGACGAGGAGGGTTTGGCAACATCAAGTGCCGAATTCTGGACATTCACAGCGGTCCCCACAGGGTGCTCAACAGATTCAGAAGAAACAGCAGGAGCTTTAGCAGGTGCGGAAAACACACGACCACTGCGGGTCAACCCACTAACATCAGCAATAGTGGTCACGGAAGTAGACGGCAGAGGTTCCTCAACCCCATCCTGGACAGCAACAGGACTATATCTGAAAGGTACAGCTTTATCAGATGAATAGGGCACAGGGCCAGCTGGTTTGATAATCAAAGCAGGTGAAGCCTTAGGCTTGTTGCTATTGTAGCGAATAACAACGGGCTCTGGCAACTTGAACACCGGTGATATGACATTCACCTCGGGTTCAACTGTATCAACATTGCGATTCTGGAGAATCTCAATGGTACCTTCGTCCAACATCTTCTGAAGCTCTCGGCGGACCTGATCACATCCCAAGCGATTAACCGAACAAACACGGCACTTATCGTGGTTATGCTCCAAATAGCTGTACCGACACAGCATCTTATGCAAATCAACCAACGATTGCCAGATATGACTGACATACTTCACTTTGTACTTCCCAAGGTCCTCCTGGATCATGTTCACAGACTTCCCATGCGAAGGCAATGGGTTCCTGGTGACATTCGGGTTGGAGTCTTCAAAACTCAGAATTCCGCTTCTCATAAGGTCTTGAACCTTATTCTTCAGTGGGAAACAGTTCTCAACGTTGTGGCCCGGAGCACCGGAATGGTAGATACAATGCTGGTCTGGTTTGTACCACCATTGCGGATTGGCAGGAATAGCAGGAGGATCCCTGGGAGAAACCAACTTCCTCTCCAACAAGGAGGGATAAAGCTCTGCATATGACATCGGAATCGGATCAAAGCTGATCTTCTTCCTATCATAGTTCATGTTAGCTTGGTTGGTTGTACTTCCACGAGGTTGGTAAGCCTGTTGCTGTGGACGCTGCTGTTGCTGGTATTGCGGTTGTGGATATTGCTGCTGATGCTGATACTGTTGAGCATTATCCTTGAATACAGGCGCTACACTAGCCACCTGGTGCTGATGTCCGGCACGATGTGCAGGCTTCCTCTGAACAGAGGGTCTTCGATGCTTTGGCTGAGACTGCACAGCATGCGCTTCACCTTCTTTCCTCTTAAACGCTCCATATCGTTTAGAGGAAGAACCATCATCTTTTGCCAACCGTCCTTCGCGGACACCTTCTTCAAGACGCATCCCCATGTTCACCATCTCGGTGAAATCAGAGGGAGCGCTGGCCACCATTCTCTCATAGTAAAATGACCCAAGAGTCTTCAGAAAAATCTTGGTCATCTCTTTCTCTTCTAATGGTGGAGTGATTTGAGCTGCCAGCTCACGCCATCTCTGGGCATACTCCTTGAACGATTCTTTGTCCTTTTGTGACATAGACCTGAGTTGATCTCTGTCAGGCGCCATGTCAACGTTGTATTTATATTGCTTGACGGAAGCTTCGCCAAGATCATTGAAAGAGCGGATGTTGACGCTGTCCAGACTCATGTACCAACGGAGAGCAGCACCAGACAAACTGTCTTGGAAGTAGTGGATCAAGAGTTGATCGTTGTCGGTCTGCGTGGACATCTTCCTGGCATACATGACCAAGTGTGCCAAAGGACAAGTGTTCCCTTTATATTTTTCAAAGTCGGGGACTTTGAACTTAACAGGTATCTTAACACCGGGAACTAGACAAAGTTCGGCTGCTGACTTGCCGAAGAGATCTTTGCCTTTGAGAGTTCTCAATTCCTTTCTCAGCTCGAGGAATTGATCGTTCATTGCATCCATTTTCTCGTGAACATCTGAGCCCTCAGATGCCTCAGAATGATAAATGGTGTCGTCTACCCTAGGCATGGTATGCACGACAGGAGGAACGGGAATAGGGACCGGGCTAGATGCCGACATTTGAGCAAACGTTGGAGCTGGCAGATCAGGCATGAAGCCAGGAGGCATCCCCCAAGGAAAACCGGGAGGCATGGCATTAGGCTGATGGGCACTAACAGGCACCGTTGATGTAGCCACTTCAGAAATGACCGTCCGCTGAACGGGAGTTGCTGGCTGAGGAGCAGGCCGATTCTGGGCAGCAAGAAGTTGCTCCATCAGAGCGCCAAGTCTGGCGACTTCATCTCTCAGACTCTGGTTCTCTTGTTCCAACTGCTCCATGATCCTTGCAGAGTTAACTCTCGTATAATACCGGTGAGTCAGCTTGTCTTCAAAATAAATGAAGAACAGATGTTAGAACCGGAAGACCAGAAAAATGGGTACCTGCTTATGCAAGAATGATGCATGAAATGCTTGTGCAAATGTTTTGTTTTCAAGGAACCCTTAGGGTATTTTTGCAATATTTTGAATATTAAACATTTTGATTGCTCATGGAAAATATTTCTTTTAATATATCAAAACAAAGAAATACAGCATTTTTGATTCAATTATTACAAAGAGAAAAGGTAAATGACATCCTATGGATCCCTATTAGCTCGGGACGCTGGAAGACGAGAAGTGCACAACTTCTTGATCTCTCTCTCATAGGCAGCCTCCATATCAGCTTTCTCTTTCGCAAGTCGATCATACTTCCTCTTCCAGAATTTGGATGACTGAGGAAGCAGAGAAGTCCAAGCATCATTCGGATCGTCGATCACTCGGTGCTCGAGAAATTCAATCATAGCATCTTTCTCCTTGAGCTGCTGCAGCAATTCCTCTCTCTCGCGGATCCAGGCACGCGAAAGGTCTTCTTCTCTCAACTCCTCTACACGTTGGGTAGGGAGGGTTGAAGGCCCAGCCACATCCAACGGTGTAGGTCTTGGATGATCATATGGCATCAGGTAGGTAGCAGCCCTCTGTCTGACCCAAGAGGTGTATGGCTCCAAAGCAATGCAGTTCTTCGGACCCAACTCATTCCTACTCTTTATGCGAATATTGCGCCAAGCGCGGACAAATCTGGCTTTCAGGCCTTGGGGATCTTTACCCTCCTGAAAGAATACACCTTCTAACAGAATGTTATGGGGTTTATCCTTTAGGGGGAACCCAAGCTGACGACGTGCAAGCATAGGGTTGTAGCTGATCCCACCACATGTACCAAGAAGAGGCACATTGGGGAATTCACCACAAGAATCGATGATCTGAACGGTATCATACACGCGATCATACCAGGTGATATCATCATTGGTGAGAGACATAAGTCTCTAGGACCACCGTAGACATCCCTTGTTCTCCTTGAAAGCAACTGTCTGCGGCAAGTGCGAAATAAACCACTTGTATAGCAGAGGTAAACAGCAGACAATGACTCCTCCATTCTTCATATTCCTCAGATGCATGGAGACATATGCATCACCCAACAAGGTCGGAACCGGATTAAGGACTGAAAAGATCCTAATGGCATTCATGTCGACGAACTTGTCGAAGTTGGGAAACAACACCAATCCATAGATAAGCAATACGAATAGAGCCTCAAAGGCATCCTCACTCATGGCCTTCCCATAGAAGGTAGCTTGGGCAATGAGGAACTCGGAAGGAAAACCCTGAATTCCGCCTTTGGTAGTCAGATTAGCTCTAATCAGATCTTCATCTGTATGCAACAAGCTGGAAATCTCTCGAGCAGATGGAATACTCTCTAGGCCACTGAACGGCACTTGATCCAGAATCGGAATCCCAATGAGGTGAGAGTATTCTTCCAAGGTCGGCAATAGCTGGAAGTCCGGAAATAAGAAGCAATGATAGAGCGGATCATAGAACTGAGCAAGAGTGCTCATCAATCCCTCATCCACTTGAGTAGTCAGCAGCGGCAGAAGCTTCCCATATCGAGCTTTGAAACCCAAGGGATCTAATACATATGATGTCAGATTCCTTAATTCTTTTACATCAGGCTGTTTGAAGCTGTATTTCTTTGTATACCTCTTTGGTCTTTCCATGTCTGAAAATTTTGCAAATAACCCTTTAAGTTCCTTGAAAATTTTCTCTTTTGATGACATGAATGCGGATGAATGCGTGAATGTATGAATGCAACAAACACACTCAAGGATCAAGCAAAGCACGCCAAACAAAGGTCGTGGGAAAGCTCTATGTATCCCCTAATATCAATCATCCATTTTGGTGGATTTAGGTTTTCACCTTATCGACACCCAAGTTCCATTGATATTAACGGTACATGAACCGGTTCAGACATTCTTAATATCAACCAGCCGCTTTGATGGATTTTAGGTTTTACACCTGATCCGGGATCCATTGATATTAACAATGTTTGAACGACTCAACCACGAATCATGGGTTTGTTGAGAGTCACGAGCATGGAGTCTCGGTTAAGAACCGCCCAAAGGGAGTGTACTAGGGTTTAAACCTGCCAGACATGTTCTATCAGAGGTTCCCATAATCATCGTTCCATCTTTCGAATATTATCGGAGGAACGAATACTCGTATTCCAAGAATATTCTCAAGAGAAACTCTTATGAGTGTAGTATCGCGTAACAATCGTATCAGAACTGACATCTGAACGACCTCCGCACTACGGTCCTAAAAATAGGCCAAGATGGGTTTGGTAAACTAAGGTCCTTGGCTTCTGCGGAACATGATTGAAAGAATAATGTCTAACCACAAATAACTTGTGTGACATTATTAGTTCAACATGACCTCCACCAAGTGAATGGGCTCGCAAGTCAACTGGCTAAGGACTACTCCACACCAGTCAACGAGACTATGCCATTCTCCTATCCTAGAGAGCACTCGAGTTCGGGTACAGAACTCATCTCACAGATCACCAAAGCAAACAGCAATTGTATATCAAGCAATTCACACATTACAATCAATACAGTGATCCCAAATTGTACAAAAATATGTCAAATGACAAATAAACAATATAGCACAACAAGGGTGAAAAGTAGGCAATACAACCAGGGATGATGTCTCTCCCCAGCAGAGTCGCCACTTTTCTGTAGCGGTGTATTCGTCGCTATATGATCTATCGATTAAACCATAAGCTAAGAGATACATTGAAATTTCGAGTCGCCACCGCACTTTTATTTATCCAAAGGACTGGCTAAAAAGCGAACAAAAGCCTAAGAAGTTTTACACGTAGAAAACTAATAAAAAGATCAGAGAGTATGGGTAAGGGGTAAATTACGCAATGGGAAGGTGTTAGGAACCCACTACGTCCTAGGTACTCCTAGGGAGCCCTTTTCACACTTGTTATGCTAAATCGTTATTTGTTATGACAAAAATATTGTGCAAACATGATTGGGATGATGAGAAAAGAATGTACATTTTTTATTGGGTTTGAACGGATGAACCCGCTGCCTACGTACCTTCCATCAAAGGTAAGGATCAAAACGCCGTAGTTCGGCTAAAAGATTTCCAAAAGTGGGTTAGGTTCAATTTTAAACACAAACCCTAGGTCTTACGTTATCCACGGGAGAAAACTCAACCTTATACAAACAACAACGTCCACCATGTGAGAACAGCTTCAACTTGCCAGGGAGGGGTTAACCCTATAATAGGCAAGGAAGACTTACAATTCAATCACTAAAGACAAGAGGTGAGATTAACATCAACCACTAAGATAAATCAAACCTATAGCTCATGTATGAAAAGATTAATGGACAAAGCCAAAACAAGTGAATGGGTGAAGTTAATTAATTGTGATTATGAAAATGGAGTCAAAGTATGATTAAGATTAATTCAAATAAGTATTATGAAATGAAGTTTGAAAAAAGTCAAGGACTTGAGTCCAGGTTTTTAATTTGAAAACATGAAGATGTTTGCACAACACTTATGTCAAGTTTGAAAAGATGATGTGTGAAAAGGTTCCAAGACATAATGAATGATGAATGGATGGAGATGGATGGTAAAACTTCTTAGAAGGTTCACTTCTTGAAATCACATAGAAGATGATTCAAGTGTGTCCTTTGGAATGGGAATGGATAATAATAAACAAACAAAGCACAGAAAGGCGGATACCGGATGCCAATCAATGGTCTTATACCAATCTCCTAAAACAAAACGGGATATCAGAAGCCACTCAATGGTCTTACACTAATCTCCACAGGCAGAGAAATAAAAAGCGGATACCGGATACCAATAAATGGATTTACACCAGTCTCCTAAAACAGAACAGGATATCAGATGCCACTCAATGGACTTACACCAATCTCCTCAAAAGAAAACAAAAATGAAACATGGAAGTTAACTGCCAATCTGTCTGGACTTAGGTTAACTCCACAGTATGGTCCTAGGAAATCCAATGCCACATTACAGGGACTTATAATGGATCCTCACATACAAGAACAAAAGCAACAATATGATCACAGGAATGCAAATGCCAACTTACAGGGACTTATAATTGCAGCCTCTCACACAAACAGATAAACAAACTATGATCACAGGAAAGCAGATGCCAACTTACAGGGACTTATAACTGCAACCTCACATACAACATCGGACATATCAAATTATGATCATAGGATAACAGATGCCAACTTACAGGGACTTATAACTGTATCCTCACATACAAACAAAGCAACAGAAGATATGAGTGACCAATGAGGTCTTACACTCTATCCTTCCATATCATAGGAGCAAATGCCAAAGCAATGGACTTACAATTGTCCTCAATGGGCAAACAACAATAACAAAAGTCACACAGACAAATGATATGATCATGCACTAATGGCAGTTGATGATGATAAATGCATAACATACAAGCAAGCAAGTGCATATGAAGCAATCAGTCAATCAATGAATATCAAACAGCACACTCTATAGCCAAAACAAGGGGGCTCACACAAGAGGGTTTGACTTTGAAAGTCCACTGTAATAGGTAAAGGTCGCTCTTAACCTTGCCATTGAGAGGCTAAGGTGAAGCAGATGAAAAGGAGATGAGGGGGGTGCCTCGTTGCTTCTATCTCAGGTCAGAGAGAGCATCAAAGAAAGTGTGGGAGTTCAGAAAGTAGGAACTCTCTCCACATTATTGACTCGATTAGATCTTGGGTTTTTATCTCAATGCTTCAACCATGTAATGGGAGTAGAGAGAGGACACGCTGAATAGTGGGGGATAGATTACTTATCCCTACCTTCCACCAATTGCCTTACTTGAAGGACTTCTCCTGCTTGGGACAATTTTAAACACACACAGGCATTGCCTCTTAAGGAGGACTTCAGACAGTTTGCCCGGTCAAATAACAGACTGGGTCTCCAGACTACATGAAGAAGAAGGGTTTATACCTCAAAGCAAATGCTAAATAGCAAAGCAAGCAAGTTCAAAGAACCTAAGCAACTAAAGTACCTGAAAAGGTCAAACTAATTAGTAAACAAATCAACAGTTCAAACCAAAAGAAATGGATAAACAACAGTCAACCATAAACAGAGATGCCAAGGCACAAAGCCAAACTCATATGAGTCACACCTACAAAACAAAAGTTAGCACAATATATAATCCCACTCAATCAAATTTGAATGATCTTTGAGGCATTGGTGCTTAACCTGAAACAACAGCTCAATTGTAAGCTTACAAGACCACTAGGACTAGCCTAGGGTCAAAGATGAAAGAAAGAAAAAAAAAAAGTCAAACAGCAAAGGAAGTCAACCCAATTCATATTCAAACATTTAAGAAGCGATCTCAATTGGATTCACAATCAAATCATGCATTAATATCATTTTATACACAAAACAATACAAAGCATGGCAAGAGAAGCATACAAAAGGTCAACAGCAAGACTTCATTCAAAAGTCAACCCAAACATTTTCAAAAATTATCAAATAAATCACATTCAATCCTAACATCTAGCATGGCAAGCATGTCAAATTTCATGGCATTTGGATGAGAGGAAGGCAGTCAATTAAAATCATGAAGTCAACATAATTTCAAGCATGCACAATGAAGGTCAACAAACATGGGTCAACTTCAAAAAATCATATCAAATTGAAAACAGAAGAGAAATGAATGAGATTAACACCAATGCAAAGCTCAAGGTGTCTAGTTATCACATATGAAATTTCATGGTCATACAATAAGATTTGAGAATTTCACAAAGGATTTGGCAACATGTATCACATAAAGTCAACAAATGACTAAGCATGGAAGAAAATTCACAATCAAATGGAAAACAGCATGATTAATTCCAAGAAAATTCATACACAAACTAGACATATGATAGATGATTCATGCAAAATTTCAAGTTGTTTGGAGGCCAGGAGACATGTGAACAAAAATCATACATTTTCATATCATTGGTGTGACACAAATTGTCACACCCTACTTCAAAAATTCACAACTAGCAAACCACAAATGAGAAATGTATAAACTCTACATGGAAACAAAGGTCAATGTGTCTAGTTTCACCACAAAAAATTTCAAGGGCATTGGATATGTCATGAGTATTTCACAAAAGGAATGGCACAATGTATCAATTATGCATACATGTCAAGAAATCAATTATCAATTAAAATCCAGCCAGTGAAAAATTAATTAAAAATCACAGTAAAATACTAGACATCTTCATGAGTTTAATGCAAAAAATCCCACAATTTTTGGAGTTGAAATGAATTAAAAATGAATTTGGCAAGTTGAGGAATAAATTGGATGAACATGAGCAAGCAACATGGTGAACAAGTCAACTAATGGTCAACGCAGTGGCATATTGGTAATTAGGCGCTTCACTAACTGAAGCTGTGCGTTTTGGGCAGGGAAAAGGAAATGTTCTCATTGGCTCTCAGCCAATGGAACAGTGCACGGGCCAATCCTGTTCAAATTTTCTGGGTTTTCAACATAAACCCTAGGGTTTAAGCATGGCATTCATCAAATTCATCAACAGATCAAACAACACGATGCAATAGCATGGCCATGGAAATCAATCACATAATCACAAGCAACATCATCAGCCAAACTCGTGCATACATAGAGACATGATTTCTGGAAAAGACCAGGGTTTCAAACTGCAGCAGCATTCATCATCATCATTCAAACATCAATCATCAAAACAACACTCGACCAGCATGGCAAACAGCAGGATATTCATCATTTTTATCATAACAGCAATAGACCAAAACATTCATGAGAAATTTCTGGGCATACTCATCATAACAGCAAGCATCATCATCTTTAATAAACAAAATTCGAAACAAGCATCATTCAAAAGCATGGCATGGGAATGGTTCATGCAGCATCAGATGACAACAAAACAAGCAAGATCATGTGAATTTTCCGGGCAGAACAAGAGGGATTTTGGAACAGCAGGGCATCGTGCAGCCAACACCAACAGACCAACATTCAAACAAGCATCACACAATAGCATGGTATAATGAACATCAAGCAACATCAACCAACAACCAAACAAACATTACTCATGGAAATTCTGGACAGGGAAGGTTTAAACAATCAGCAGCATGTATACATTCATCATCATAAAACAAGCTTCGAGCAAAATCAAACAATAACATGGCATTGGTACAGCATCATGCAACTTTAAGCAACAACACCAAACAAATCAAGTGGAATTTCTGAGCAGAGTTAGGGTTGCAACACAGCAGCAGGTATCATCCTTTTCAAGAACTCAAAAAAATCGAAATGTCCAGAAACAAGAAGTGAGCATGGCAATGTGATCCTCGGGCATCATGCATACATAATCCATTGTTCATTTTCATCAAAGCACATAAACAAACTAGATTCGAACAAAAACACGTATGGACACTAAACTTCAAATCAGCATATTTCCAGAAATACACAACCATTTCAAGCAAACTATGGTTTATTAGAATCAGCATGAAGTGAACTATCATAAGCATGTCATTATTTTAGAAAATAAAAGATTCGAGCAACTGACCAAATCTGCAGGGCAGGGTTGATTCAAGTGTTTTTGCTTTTGGATGCTTGAAACAGACGTTCCCTATGCTTTGAAATGATAGATGATGAAGTTCTTTTAGCTTAAGTGTGCTTGGAACTCCTCCAATCTCCTTTCACCATTGTTATGCTCTTTGAAAACAGAACAAGGAAGGGGCTGTGCAGATGAGGTTTAGTGGTTCACAAGAGCTCACAAAGATGTCTAGATGAGGAGACAATCCCGGTTGTTCAAGGGTTTTTGGTGTTTTTAGCAGAAAATCACCTTTTGCCAAAAATGCAAAATGTGAGAGTGAGAGAATTCTGCTGCGCTGCTGTCTGTCTAGGGTTGGGAAAATGTCAGAAAAGTTGCTTTTATTGGTCTGTTTAGAGCTGGTTTAGGGAATGCTAAGTTTGATTAACTTTTATGACATGATTTGTATTTTGCTAAGTTTTGTTCAATTGAATATGGGAGTGTGAATTATGCACGGTTTTGGGCCTTAGTTATGCTGCCAAGGACCAACATAATTGCTGTTTTTGGTCTGCTGAAGAAATGCTACATTGCCTTGCTTGTTTCCAACTATTTTGCACATTTGCCAAATTTACATTTTAATCCAAAATGGTGGTGTAATGGTGGTATGAACATGATTTAGGGCTTGGAGCAAGTTTCAAATATGATTTAAAACATTTCCCAATTGGCCAAAGTGAGAAAAAGTCAATGAATCAAAAAGTCAAAGTTTGGTCAAACTTGGTTTTTTAATGGAATAGGTCAAAAAATGCCATTTTGAATGGTAGGGTTTTGGTGGATGAAATTTATTTTTTTGGAAAGAGGATGAAAAATGTGGTTTGTAGGAAAAAACCCCACCAAATTTGGCCTTATGGTTTGAGAGTTATGGCTCTTTGAAGTTCACAAATTTCTGAAATTGAATTGATCATATCTTGACAACCACACATGGGATTTGAGAGTTCTTGGACTTTTTGAAAATGGGAGAACAAGATCTTCAAATTTCATGTTGGGCAAAAATTCATTTGAAGCTTGTATCATGATGTAAGTTTAAGATCAAGAAGTTTCCATTTTTGGCAGTTGAAATTACAGGTCCACTTTCTATTTCTGGAAAATTTCTGATTCTACTTCAAATTCTTCCATGATGAGGTTTAACATGATAGATGAGGCTTGTATGAGCATGAATGAACTCCTTCAGATCAATTCTATCCATCAAATCCTTGATTAAATCCACAGTTGACCAAGGTTGACTTTTCTAGGGTTTTGGATGACTGAAGCATTTCTGATGAATTCCAAACCCTAATTCCTTGAGACCTTGACTTCAAATGGTGTCACAAGATATATGAACTTTTGATTATTGATCATGGTGTCCAAATTCTGCAAGAATGGCCACCATCCATTGCTTTGACTGACTGTTGACTGTCTTTGACCTAATTTCTGATGATTGCTTCAACTGCAAGCAACAAGGTTAGACTGACAATATTTTTGTACTTTGAAATGATAAACATATGAATAGCAAAGATATACAAATGCAAAGTATGCTTGGTGATCAAGAAACAACCCACAGGGCAATCTACCCACTAGGAGGGGACAAAGGCATGCAATGATCCTTGAGGCCATGATATGATATGATATGGGCCATGAGGGATCTTAGGGCCCAAAATTGGGGTCTTACACATACCCTCCTTGATTTGGGTTTTGATAGTCAAAACAAGGTCCAAAGAATATCCATAAGGCCCCATAACCAAATGATCATGAATTAGGGTTTGAAATCCCTGGGGAGTGCCATGATGAGACCTTATTGAATCCATGCTTCAAAGACCACTCAAATAAGGTTTCACATCCCTTATGATCATAGGATCAGCCAAGCCATACCTTTGAGATTTTATCCACACACAAACCCTAGCTTTACAAGCCAAGAACTTTGAATCTCCAATGATCAATGATGCCTATTAATGAAACATGAGTGTGTGCATATGATTTTCAAATCAAGGATTGAGTGGAGAGATGAAAAGGGGAGGGAAAATTTTGGGGTACAATAGTATTCGTTGGAGAAAGGATTGCGAACTTTTTGAGAAATGGAAAAATTCAAAATATTTGTGAAGTTATTAAGGGCAGCACACGTCCCACAAGAAATATTTGTGAATAAACATTTCTGCAAGTAGTTGTTTGTGAATAAATATTTCAATTGAATGTGCGGATACAATTTTATCTAGAGTGTTGGTGGATACTGGCTCGTCATTGAACGTCCTACCCAAGAACTCGCTATCCAAGCTGACTATTGAAGGATTAGTGATGAAGTCGAGCTCACTCATAGTGTGAGCTTTTGATGGTTCAAGACGAATGGTGGTGGGAGAGGTTGACCTCCCTATAAATATTGGGCCTCATTATTTCTTGATTAGTTTTTATGTAACAAACATCTATCCTGCATACAACTGTCTCCTAGGACATCCATGGATGCACTCAGTTGGAGCTGTAACCTCAACCCTCAACCAAAGGCTGAATTTCATGATTGGCAGTAAACTGGTTGTGGTAGAGGGGGAGGAGGGCGTTATGGTAAGCCATCTGGCATCATTTTTCTATATTGAAGTAGAAGGAGAGATCCATGAAACTCCTTTTCAAGGATTCAAAGTTGTGAATGTAGAAATGGCTCCCTTAGTGAAGGAATCTCAAAGTGTTGAACTTTCCATGGCTTCGTGGAAAGATATGAAGACAGTGATAGAGGCAGGACACCCAGAAGGATGGGGTAGGGTACTTGAGCTACCAATTAACAAGGATAGATCTAGATTGGGATTTCATTCCCATCAGCTGACCCAAAAAAAGATGGCTGCAAATGAAGATAAGAGATAAATTCCCTCCTTACCCGCTACTTTCACCAACGTGGGGCATCTCAAGGACGATTCGGTTTGTGTCGCGGGAGAAGAAAAAAGTACTTTTGAAGAAGTGTGTTTCGTGTACCAAAGGGTTGAAGGTCAAACACTCAACAACTGGATTGTCGTGGATATGTCGGGAAATCACTTTCATTAAAAAGTAATATTCTTTGTTTTGCTTTTAAGAAAAAACTCCTATATTTTGCCCAAGGCATAAGGAAAAATGTGTAGCCCCCCGCATTTTAAGCAAGTTTATTAATGAACAAATGAGCATGTTTACATTCAATTATGTTCCTTCTTTTTCATTTGATTTTAGTTTCAAAAAATATAATAATAAAAAAAATGGAAATGTTTTCTTTATTATCATCCTTTTTTTCCCTCCATCATTCTAAAATTAAGCATGAACCATAAATCACGCAGATCCGCTTTGAATCCCATTGATAACGTAACTGCTATAGTTCACTATGACTTTGATAACCCAATTTACCAAGCCTACGAGGAGGGTGAAGAAGATTGTGAGCTCCCTGAAGAGTTAGCTAGGTTGCTAAGGCAAGAGTCAAAGGTCATCCAACCGTACCAAGAAGTAGTGGAAATTGTCAAACTTGGGACGAAAGAGGACAAAAAAGAAGTCAAGATAGGCATAATCCTGGGGGATGAGGCGAATATGAAATTGATCGAGCTCTTATAGGAGTATGTGGATGTGTTTGCTTGGTCCTTCCAAGATATGCTTGGGCTAGATACAGACATTGTAGTGCACAGACTATCCCTTAGACAAGAATGTCCTCCTATGAAGCAGAAATTGAGAAGGACTTCTCCCGACATGGCCATCAAAATCAAAGAAGAGGTCCAAAAGAAATTGGATGGCGGTTTTTTAGTAGTGGAAAATTACCCTTAGTGGGTGGGGAACATTGTATCGATACCAAAGAAAGATGGTAAGGTACGAAAGTGTGCTGACTACAGAGACTTGAATAGGGCGAGCCCGGAGGATGATTTTCCTCTATGTCACATTGATGTGTTGGTATACAATCCAACTCAATTCTCAGTATTCTATTTTGTGGATGAATTCTATGGGCATAACCAAATCAAAATGGCCTGGAGGAAATGGAGAAGACCATGTTTATTACCCCATGGGGAACCTTTTGCTATAAGGTTATGCCTTTTGGGCTGAAGAATGCTGGTGTGACATACCAATGTGAGATGATAACTCTCTTCCATGACATGGTTCATAAAGATATTGAAGTGTACATCAACGATATGATCGCGAAATCTCAAATTGAGGAGGAACATCTGAGTCATTTGCAGAAGCTATTTGCACGACTGAGGAAGTTCAGGTTGAGGTTGAATCCTAAAAAATGTACTTTTGGGTTGAGATCTGGAAATTTTCTAGGTTTAATCATAAGCCAATATGGGATTAAGGTCGATCCTAACAAAGTCAAGGCCATACAAGATATGTCAGCGCGAAAGATTGAAAAGGAGGTTCGTTGATTCTTAGGGAGATTAAACTACATCGCAAGATTTATATCTCACCTTACAACCACATGCGAGCCAATATTCAAATTACTCCGCAAGGATCAGGCGATCAAATGGAATGATAACTGCCAAAAGGCGTTCAAAAAGATAAAAGAATATTTGCAAGAGCCACCGATCTTGATGCCTCATGTGCCAGGAAGACCTCTTATGATGTACCTCATGGTTATTGAGGGATCCATGGGATGTGATCTCGAATAGCATGATGGAACAAGTAGGAAAGAGCATGCAATCTACTATCTAAGCAAAAAGTTAACCAACAATGAGAGTAGGTACTCATTACTTAAGAAGACATGATGTGCACTTGCATGGGATGCCAAATGCTTTAGGCAATATATGTTGACACCTATAACTCTCTTGATCTCCAAAATAGATCTGATCAAGTACATTTTTGAGAAGTTTGTTCTCACAGGAAGAGTTGCATGTTGGCAGATGGCGTTAACAGAATATGACATCCAACATGTCACGCAGAAAGCCATCAAAGGTAATGTGTTGTCTGACTATCTATCCCATCAACCCATGGAGGATTATCAACCTATGCGTTTTTACCTCTCTGATGAATACATCATGTTTGTTAGAGATTGAACATTCCAGGCCCTGAGGAAGGACTCAAACTAGGATCGTGGTGAACGGTCGTGTTCGATGGCGCTTCTAATACCCAAGGGAATGGAATTGGGGTAACCATCACCTCCCTAAATGGTTTTCATCTACCATTCACTACAAGGTTGTGCTTCGATTGCACTAACAATATTACAGAATATGAAGCGTGCATATTCGACATAAAAGCAACCATTGACTTAAGGATCAAGATCCTTAAAGTCTATAGAGATTCAGCCTTGGTGATCATCCAAGTGATAGGATATTGGGAAGTTCAAGGTCCTTTGAGTTCGGAAGTCAATTACATAAGGGGAAGGTATTAGTACCCCTCACCTCCATGGTACTCCATGGGAACCATTTGGTTGTTTACGTATGCGGGTATTTATCACAATATCTTTTTTATTTTCAAAAGAATGTGTGAAAGAGATGGATTTTTGTTTTTTTATTATTGTGATCAACAAGGATTGTGGTCCTTGTGCATACGTATAACTCATCGAGGATAAGGAATCAGAGCTTCGTAGTTCGATGTAGAAAATGTTTGTGTGTTGATTCATTTTACCTTTGAGAAAAGAGTTTTCGGGGTAGGTTCCCTAAGGCACAAAAATTAGGTTTGATGGATTGTGTTGATTTTACCTTGAACAAGAGTTTATGAAAAAAATGTTTGTGATTAGATTGCACTAAAGTCTATGGGCGAAGGTGAATATTCTAGACACCAAGCCAAGCGTCTTGCGTCCAAAATAATCAGAGTGAGGGTAGGAATTCTCCATTCTCACTCATTCTCCACCACTTAAGGATTGTGGTGCACAATACTAATTGTAGTTGTTAAGTGTTTTAAATTTGATTAAGAAAATTCCACTTGATGTTGAATCAAGTGTTTGATTATTTGATTGAGAAATTCGGTAATTCAACATAAATGCAAAGTAACCAACAAGAAAATAAAGGATCTCATTGTAAGGTAACTCAAGAGAAAGCCTTGTGTTTGCAAAAAATTTACCTAAGCTAAACAAAGTATAATGGTCTTACAAACATGTCCCCCTAAGGTGGTGCCATGATGCCATTCATACAACATGAATGTAAGTACAGATTAAACCCAAAGTTTAAAAAAGTATCACAAAGGTAATGGAAAAGGCCTCAAAGATAAGGTCCTAGGATGATATCCTCTAAGCTCAAGTGGATTAAGTGAAATGTATTGTTTTTGGTCTTATAATTTTATCATGTTTTGTTATTTTTAAATGTAATGATGGCAATAAAGTAAAGACAAATGATAAAGTATGCATGATGAGTTTGTACAATGATAATGATAATGAGTACTTAAATGTAAATGACATAAAAGTAAATAAAAATGAATATAACAATGATAATTATAATAACAAAAGTTTAGTAGTAATCAAAGTTAGTAAAGTTATGTTAGATTGAGGTTGTGAATAAATGGACCAACACTTAAGGATTATCTATCCTTAGGTCAATCAATTAAAAATATGGCGCATCAAGGGATAACTTATCAATTGATACAAAGTATGAAATATGATCAATGGATCAACTTATCATAGACTTATATCAATGAAAGTTATTCAACCCCAAGTCCATCTATCAATAGATTGACAAAAGGAAGACTATAACAAACCCAAGGTTGAAAGCTTAATCATTGCTTAAGTTGTTAAGTTATCAAGTTATATGATAAAAGTATAATATTAAAAAGGTAATAAGAGTTAGTGTATGATATAAACAAGTAAGTATAAGATGTTAGTGGGTTAGTATAAACCAAGAGAAATAACAATGTATTATAAGAAATCACAAGTTAGCATATGTAAAAGTAAGGCTTCGCCCATAAGTAAAATGAAACAAGTTATTTGAAATAGGGGAAACATATCCATCCTTTAAAGTACCATGGATGAACACCTGATCATCCATTAGTAGGTTTAAGTATGGAAGGTTTAATCAACCTTAAATCAAACAAATCATGACCAAGGTGGATTTCCTTAGCCCATAAGTTCAAGACTCCATAAGTCTATAAATAATTGTCCAAATGAAATGAAACAAGACACCAATAAATTCTAGAGACAAAAATAATAGGGGTCCATGTTCAACATTTATTCATAATAATAAAATAAATGAAGGTAAAAAAATAAATCAAAGTGGAAATAAAATGGGAAAATAAATAAATAAAATAAGTCGAATGAAAAATAAAATAAAGAACTTGCACACGCTGGTGTCATACCCTAATTTTAACTCTAAGATCCCACATACCATTGGCATCCTTGCACACAAACAAGGTCCCATCTTGGTCCCTCCCCCTATCCATTTTTGGGTTTGCTTCTTGCAGGGATCACCAAACACCTATTTGTTGGTTTGTCTTACCTTTGTGTTTATATGACTAATTGCTTATCTAAACACTAATAAAAATAGAAAAAATATGTTTTTATTTTCCTTAAGTTTATGTGGCAAGATAGGGATTTTCAATCAAGAGAATCTCAAAATTTTGTGGCTTACTTCTCAAGGAAAGTCAAAGGTTCATGTGTTTATTTCCATGCCTTCTTCAACAAGAAACTTCAAGCTTTGAGCAATTTAATAAAGAGGAAATTAAGGACACCTTATTTTGAGTTCATATGATCACCCATGTGCTTTGAAATGCAATAAAAGTCCAAGTATAAAAGCTTGTTCCAAGTGGTTTGACCAAAAATTCAACATTTGAAATCAAGGTTCCAAGGATCACAACTCCTTCAATTCTCGACATTTTTGAATGCTTATTTTTGCATATGACTCTTCTCAACATACCCTAAAACTTCTATTTACATTAAAAGAGCCAATTATGCTTGGAGTATCATCAAAAGTTTGGAGACATTATAGGTCATTTGTGGATTTAGTGAAATTTGACCTATTTCAAGTGACTCTTTCTCAACTCTGAAAGATCATAACTTTGCAAGATTCATTTTGAGGCTGATTCACTTTGAAAGATCATAACTTTAGTGAAATATGAGGCTGATTCATTTTGCACGATGTCATTTGTGATTTCCTCTACAAGTTTGCTTTGAAAACCATGGATTTCATTTGAACATTACAGGTCATTTTCAGCCATGAAGTACTCAAATTTTTCTAAGTTATATGATCAATTTTTCATGCCAACTTCAACATGACATAACTTTGTGCTCAAGCATCCAAATACAACCTTTCTTGGCACATTATAATCTTTGCCATGATGTTAATACATTTCAAAAATAATGGGATCAAAAAGTCTCCTGAGTAGGATGCCCCATTGGGTTGAACATGGTTACTTGTAACTGAAGAAATTACCATTGCCAAATTTTGAGCTTCACTAATCTCAATTCCAAGCCAAATTAGCATGGTTTTTGTACCTAAACATGTTCAAACAAGTCTCTAGAAGATAATTGACCCTTAAAACACATCTTTTGGCTGAGTTTTAATATGTTTCAAGTCACACTTTTATCACATTCTGATCAAATTCGTTTTGCACGAACTCTGTATCATTTCACACGTATTTGGATCCAAACGCTCTCCAAATAAATAGAGGAAGCTATTGCATTAATTTCCAAGCTTTTGAGAGCCAAGAAATCCCTACTGTAACTTGAATTTTTTCAAGAAAATTCAACTATCATGTTTTGAGTTTAAGCTTTTTTCAATCCAATTTCTTGATTTCATTAGCATCTTCGGCATCCTCTGAAACTTTTGCAACAATTCCCAAGCTCTAAGACTGTCTGAAGTGCTCTAACTAGATAGAGCTTCATCAACTTCTGATCACCATATGGATAAGGTAGTTCTGAGCATCATTTAAACTCAAACAAATTACCACAATGTAGTCTTTCACTCCTTGATGCTTTCCCCTAACTTATCTGGTGTTGATTGATCATGTTCATCATTTAATTTTATTTTTCGTGGCTTGCTTTCTTCTGAAACGTCTCTGAAATTCCTTTTGCTCGAATTAGATAAATGAATTTGGAGAATGAGGTTGAATTCGGGATGAGATGAGGATCACAATGGTAGTGGTCTCGTGTTCTAAATTTACCAAACGACGAAGCTCCAGTGAGAGCTCACCGGAGAAGACGACCGGAGTTTTTTCAGGTTTTCTATGTTTGGCCAGACACGTTGGAGGAACGAAATATTCTAATTGGTTGGATTTGAAATGGATCCTAACATGTGGAGTGTTGGATCTGCCACATCAATTAAATAAGGCGTTATCCAACGCTGCATGTTTTTTTTCTTCTGATTTTAATTATTTTTCTTTTATTATTTTTAATTGATTTTTATTTTGAAATTCATAGTAATTTCATTTTTTATCCAAAAAATTCCAAAATAATTTCTAAAATTCTCTTTTATTTATCTTCATCTGATTTTTTTTTCATATTTTATTTCACTGATTTTCCATTTTTTTATGAAATTTCTGTTTTCTCATTTATTTTAAGTGGTTTAAAAATATTTTTCTGCATTTTTAAATTTTATAAAAATTATTATATGCCTCTTATTTTATTTCCGAGCTCCCATAATTTTCTTGGCCATTTATTTGGTGATTTGGAGGACTTTATGGATTTTTCATTTTTATTATATTTTAAATTCATTTAAAAAATACTTTTGGTGCATGTTATTTCATTTAATTGCAATTTATATTTGTGTGACCTTATAAACTTTTGTTGGCCTTGGATCATGATGGTTTGGACTTTAAGTCTCATCAAACTCAATGGATTTTAGGTGTTGATGGGGTGAAAACCCTAATCCACCAAAATAGATAATTGATTTTGATGATGACTTTCTCAATTTTTTGATCCAATTTGGGTGTGACTTAACTTGCCTCCTTCTTCTTCGTCTCTTTCTTTTGCCTTTGATCAATTGGGTGGCTTGTGTCCATCTTGTTCTTGTTGTGTGGATTGGTACTTGATGAACTTTGATCATTTCAAATCTACTTTCTAAGTGAACATGGATCATTTAAGGTACTTTGTATTAATGCATAAGTTTGTCCTAAGTGTCATGAAGTGTGGATTGAAGTAATGGACCATCCTCTTAGCCTTTGTGCTTGATCATTCACAATTTTCTTTTTTGTGTGGCATGACTTTAGGAGAATGATTTACATATCATTTCTCTAGCATGTATTAACATAAATATTATTATTGACCAGCATCAAATAATTGTGACTTCTACATAATTCCAATTACAATTGCTTAACATACCTCTAAATTTGTCCCAAAATCAAAAGGCATTTTTATAAGTGAGATTGCAAGTCTCCTACTCCTCATGGTAATGTGTGAAAATATTGCTCCCTTTTCATTTGTGAGAGCTAGTGACATACTTGTTGATTTCATCCAAGTTGGAGGCCTTCTCATAAATGATGTATAGGTTCATATTTTCATTCTTGTGGGTGAATAGTTGAGTGTTCTCCAAAAAATGATCAAACCATCCTTCATTATAATTTCTAACCCCATTTACTAAGATTTTATGTGTATTAACTTTTATTTCCATGTCATTTACTTTATGCTCTTTTACTTTATGCCATTTACTTTATACTTAATGTTTAGCATCCCATATCAGATTATTTGTGATCTTGTCATTTGCAGCGGGTAAGAAAAACCAGAAGGCACTATCTGTGGAGTAACATTCATTACTTGAGGGAACTACCCTCCAGTTTGAGCATTATGGGCTTGAGGTGCCCCACACTACACATACTAAAGTGCAAGGTTGACAGATGTGTAAGGCAACTTTGATACAGAAGTTTCTCCAGGATAGCCACACTGAGCAACTTGGTATTGATTCAGGTTCACAAAATTAACTACCTGAGAAGGAATCTGGAAGTGGAGGTGCGTGCCTCGGTATTTAGCATCGTCGTCAAGAGTTTCAGCATGAACCTAACCTTGGATGTTCTTCGGGTTGGAAACATTAACCGTCTCAGGAGTTTGAACCATGGGCACACCCCACGATAAAGAAGAATTCCCAACAGCAATAGGGGCAGTAAGAGCTTGATAAGGGATAAAAGCACATCCATTAGCAAATTGTGAAGCAAAATTCGGGGGCATACCCCACGGGCAGGCAGCAGCAAGCCTGTTGAAGCAGATGGGAAAATAGGTTGATTCACAATAGTTGGTACCGCAGTCTCTACGGGAGTCTCGATGGTGCCCACAACATCAAGAACAAAGGTGGTCACCATTATAACATTGGTGACGATAGCAGTAGCAGGGTTGGAAGAGGTAGAAGCTCTAAGTATGGAGATACTCCATGATGGTATCCATATTTCCCTAAATAAGATCCATTTTTCCCTAGAACAGGGAAAGAGTTTCCTTGACAGTACTGTTGTCGAACTTGTATTCATATATGAGTTTGGACTTGTTAGCTCAGGTAAAGTAGCGGTGACGAGTCTTCGTAATTGCTATGGAAAGACGAGAAGATAAACATTTTGTTTTCTGGAGGCCGAAGCAAGTGAATGTGTGGATGCATGAATGTATGCAAAAAGAGTTTTGACATATGCATATTTTTTCAATTTTATTATTTATTTTTATAAAGAAAAAGTACCAGGCAATCCTTGAGTTTTGTTTATTAACATTATTAATCATAAAGCAATAGTGCAGAGATAATATATGAAGTCAAATAACAAAGAAACTCTTTTATTCAATATTAGAAAGTGGAGTACAAGTACAAATCAAGAATCTGCCCGAAGGGCTATAATAAGCTCAATTTTAACCCTATCAAAAACCACTTTATAAACAGATATGAAATGAAATACATCCCACATAACATTATGCAAAAACACTACAGTAAAGGCTTCCTTTAACAGTTCTGGCAGGTCTTCAATGGCATGTTCAGCAAACTGGGTCAGGCGTGCATGCCTTTCCCTCCAATATTGTGCGTCCTTAAGAAGGTTGTGTAATGAAGTGTGACCAGGTCCATCTAAAAGATCTCTCAAAAATGTATCCTTTTGGTCTAGGAGCCTTTGAAGTTGTCCACTGTGCCTCTACCAATGATCATTCTTTATCTTGAGTAGATTGGAATTCTCCATATCTTTGTGTGCTTGATCCTTCAACCCACGAATCTCTTCAAACCTCAGGTCTAACTCATTCTGGCGTTGATGAAGAGTAACCTCTAGCTGTTTGACACAGTTTTTGTCATTTTTCAACCCTTTCTTGCAAGCTTCCAGTTGGTCTTGAAGTTTCTTGCTCTTCTCCTTATAGTTAAGCTCCAATTTGCAGGCTTGATATTGATTTTCTGCTAGTTGCTTCTTCTTAGATGATAGACTAGCACATGTTCCCTTCAATGCTTTGCCTACTTTTCTTCTCTTGTACAACTCAGCTTGAATCTCGTTGTCCGCTTGAATTGCTATATCCCTCTTCTAGTTAAGATTTAATCTCAAGTTCTCCTTCTCCAATGAAACCATACCAAGACTAAATTTGAGATCTTCATTCTCATTCTCTAATGCCTTGATATTTCCCTTCAGATCGTCAGCTTCAGAGATAGGATTAACGGTGAATTTAGGTGGCCTAATGCTCATAGATAGAACTAATGGAAATGGCATTAATATTTCTTTAACCCTATCCTTCACCCATCTGGTATAAGCTTCCCTGGATATGCAATTCTTCTTACCCATTTCTGCTCTTCCTTTAGGACACATCTCTCCCCAAGCCTTGATAATCTTATTGAGTGACAATGGATTGTCGACCCCATCGTATAAAACAAAACTTTCCACCCTCTTGAAATCAGGTTTGTCTACCATAGGGTATCCCAGACGTAGTGCCAATCTCGGGTTGTAGTTGATTCCACCTTTGGTACCAAGAAGAGGTACATTAGGGAAGTCACCATAATTGAGGATGAGTTTGACATTATCAAAGACTCTAGAGTACCAGGAAATATCTTCAGCATTCAAGTACATGATCCTTTGAGACCACTTCAGATTGTCTTATTCTCAATGAAAGGGCCTGTACGGGGTAGATGCGAAATAAACCATATATACAACAAAGGGATACAACATATGATGGTTCCTTTCTTCTTCTGAGTCCTTGCGTGAATGGAGTAGTAAGTATCAACAAGAATAATTGGAACAAGATTCTGAGTCAGGAAAATATGGATAGCAGCCAAGTCCACAAAGTCTTCCATATTTGGAAACAATATGCTCCCATAGAGAAGTAAAGCTAGAATATCATTGAATGTCGTCCAGCTTTCAGCATCGACAAAATTAATAGCCTTATCTACAAGCTCTCAAGTCACAGTTTTCTCACATTCTGATCAAATTCGTTTTGCACGAATTCTACATCATTTCACACGTATTTTGATCCAAACACATTCCCTATAAATAGAGGAACCTATTGCATTCATTTCCGAGCTTTTGAGAACCAAGAAATCCCTGCTGCAACTTGAATTTTTTCAAGAAAATTCAACTATCATGTTTTGAGTTTCAGCTTATTTCAATCCAATTTCTTGATTCCATTAGCATCTTCGGCATCCTCTGAAACGTTTGCAAAAATTCCCAAGCTCTGAGACTGACTGAAGTGCTCTAACTAGATAGAGCTTCATCAACTTCTGATCACCATATGGATAAGGTAGTTCTGAGCATCATTTGAACTCAAACAACTTACCACAACGTAGTCTTTCACTCCCTGATGCTTTCCCCTAACTTATCTAGTGTTGAATGATCGTGTTCATCGTTTAATTTTATTTTTTGTGGCTTGCTTGATTCCGAAACTTATCTAAAATTCCCTTTCCTAGATTTAGATAAATGAATTTGGAAAATGAGGTTGAATTCAGGATGAGAAGAGGATCACAATTCTGGTGGTCTCGTGTTCTGAATTTACCAAACGACGAAGCTCCGGTGAGAGCTTACCGGAGAAGACGACCAGAGTTTTTTCAGGTTTTCTAAGTTTGGGCAGACACGTTGGCGGAACGAAATGCTCTGATTGGTTGGATTTGAATTGGATCCTAACATGTGGAGTGTTGGATCTGCCACGTTAATTAATGAGGCGTTATCCAACGCTGCATGTTTTTTTTTCTTCTGATTTTAATTCTTTTTCTTTTATTATTTTTAATTCCGTTTTCTTTTAAAATTCATAGTAATTTCATGTTTATCTACAAAATCTCAAAATAATTTCTAAAATTCTCTTTTATTTATCTTCATCTTTTTTTTCACATTTTATTTCACTGATTTTCCATTTTTTATGAAATTTCTCTTTTCTAATTTGTTTTAATTGATTTAAAAATACTTTTCTGCTTTTTTAAATTCTAGAAAAACTATTATATGCCTCTTATTTTATTTCCAATCTCCCATAATTTTCTTGGCCATTTATTTGGGGATTTGAAGGACTTTATGGATTTTTCATTTTAATTTTATTTTAAAATTCATTTAAAAAATACTTTTTGTGCATTTTATTCCATTTAATTGCATTTTATATTTGTGTGACCTTATGAACTTTTGTTGACCTTGGATCATGATGGTCTGGACTTTAAGTCTCATCAAACTTATTAGATCTTGGGTGTTGATGGGGTGAAAACCCTAATCCACCAAAATAGATGATTGATTTTGATGATGACTTGATCAAATTTTTGATCCAATTTGGGTGTGACTTATCTTGCCTCCTTTTCTTCGTCTCTTTCTTTTGCCTTTGATCAATTGGATAGCTTGTGTTCATCTTATTCTTGTTGTGTGGATTGGTACTTGATAAACTTTGATCATTTCAAATCTACCTTCTAAGTGAACATGGATCATTTAAGGTACTTTGTATTAATGCATAAGTTTGTCCTAAGTGTCATGAAGTGTGGATTGAAGTAATGGACTATCGTCTTAGCCTTTGTTCTTGATCATTCACTCTTTTCTTTTTTGTGTGGCGTGACTTTAGGAGAACGATTTACATATGATTTCTCTAGAATGTATTAACACAAACATTATTATTGACCAGCCTCAAATAGTCGTGACTTCTACATAATTTCAGTTACAATTGCTTAACATACCTCTAATTTCATTTGTGAGAGCTAGTGGCATACTTATTAAATTCATCCAAGTTGGAGGCCTTCTCATAAATGATGTATAGGTTCATATTTTCATTCTTGTGGGTGAATAGTTGAGTGTTCTCCAAAAAATGATCAAACCATCCTTCATTATAATTTCTAACCTCATTTACTAAGATTTTACTTGTATTAACTTTTATTTCCACGTCATTTACTTTATGCTCTTTTACTTTATGCCATTTAGTTTATACTTTATGTTTAGCATCCCAAATCATATTATTTTTGATCTAGTCATTTGCAGCGGGAAAGAAAAACCAGGAGGCACTATCTGGGGAGCACCATTCATTACTTGAGGGAACTACCCTCCAGTTTGAGCATTATGAGCCTGAGGTGTCCTAGATTACACATACTGAAGTGCAGGGTTGACAGGTGCATAAGGCAACTTTGATAGAGAAGTTGCCCCAGGATAGGAAAACTGAGCAACTTGTATAGATTCGGCTTCACAGGCTGAGCTACCTGAGAAGGAATCTGGAAGTGGAGGTGCGTGCCTCGATATTTAGCATCGTCGTCAAGAGTTTCAGCATGAACCTAACCTTGGATGTTCTTAGGGTTGGAAACATTAATCGTCTCAGGAGTTTGAACCATGGGCATACCCCGCGAGAAAGAAGAATTCCCAGCAGCAATAGGGGCGGCAAGAGCTTGATTAGGGATAAAAGCACCTCCATTAGCAAATTGTGAAGCAAAATTCGGGGGCATCCACCATGGGTAGGCAGCAGCAAGCCTGTTAGAAGCAGATAGGAATATAGGTTAATTCATAATAGTTAGTACCACAGTCTCGACGGGAGTCTCGATGGTGCCTATAACATCAGCAGCAAAGGTGGTCACCACGATATCATTGGTGACGATAGCAGTAGCAGGGTTGGAAGAGGTAGAAGCCCTCTAAGTATGGAGATACTCCATTATAGTCTCCATATTTCCATAAATAAGATCCATTTTGCCCTAGAACTGGGAAAGAGTTTCCTTGACAGTAAGAGTTTCCTTGAGAAGATAAACATTTTGTTTTCTGGAGGCCGAAGCAAGTGAATATATGGATGCATGAATGCATGCAAAAAGAGTTTTGACATATGCATATTTTTTCATTTTTATTATTTATTTTTATATAGAAAAAGTACCAGGGAATCCTTGAGTTTTGTTTATTAACATTATTAATCATAAAGAAATAGGGCAGAGATAATATATGAAGTCAAATAATAAAGAAACTCTTTTATTCAATATTATAAAGTGGAGTACAAGTACAAATTAAGAATCTGCCCGAAGGGCTATAATAAGTTCACTTTTAACCCTATCAAATACCACTCTCTAAACATATATGAAATGAAATACATCCCACGGAACATTATGCAGAAACACTACAGTAAAGGCTTTCTTTAACAGTTCTGGCAGGTCTTCAATGGCATGTTCAGCAAACTGGGTCAAGCGCGCATGCCTTTCCCTCCATTATTGTGCATCCTTAGAAAGGTTGTGCAATAAAGTGTGATCAGGTCCATCTAAAAGATCTCTCAAAAATGTATCCTTCTGGTCTAGGAGCCTTTTAAGATGTTTATTGTGCCTCTCCCAATGATCATTCTCTAGCTTGAATAGATTGGAATTCTCCATATCTTTTTGTGCTTGATCCTTCAACCCACAAATCTCTTCAAACCTCTCGTCTAACTCATTCAGGCATTGATGAAGAGTAACCTCTAGCTGTTTGACACAGTTTTGTTCATTTTTCAGCCCTTTCTTGTAAGCTTCCAGTTGGTCCTGAAGTTTCTTGATTTTCTCCTTATAGTTAAGCTCCAATTTGCAAGCTTGATATTGAGTTTCTGCTAGTTGCTTCTTCTTAGATGATAGACTAGCACAAGTTCCCTTCAATGCTTCGCCTACTTTTCTTCTCTTATACAACTCAGCTTGAATCTCGTTGTCTGCTTGAATTGTTATATCCCTCTTCTGGTTTAGATTTAATCTTAAGTTCTCCATCCCCAATGAAACCTTACCAAGATTAAATTTGAGATCTAGATTCTTGTTCTCTAATGCCTTGATAAATCCCTTCAGCTCGTCAACTTCAGAGATAGGATTAACGGTGAATTCAGGAGGCGTAATGCTCATAGATTGCTCTAATGGAAATGGCATCAATATTTCTTTAACCCTATCATTCACCCATCTGGTATAAGCTTCTCTGGCTATGCAGTTCTTCTTACCCATTTTTGTTCTTCCTTGAGGACATATCTCTCCCCGATCCTTGATAATCTTCTTGAGTGACAATGGATTGTCGACCCCATCGTATAAAACAAAACCTTCCACACTCTTGAAATCAGGTTTGTCCACCATAGGGTATCCCAGACGTAGTAAAAATCTCGGGTTGTAGTTGATACCACCTTTGGTACTAAAAGGAAGTACATTAGGGAAGTCACCATAATTGAGGATGAGTTTGTCATTATCGAAGACTCTAGAGTACCAGGAAATATCTTCAGCATTCAAGTACATGATCCTTTGAGACCACTTCAGATTGTCTTATTCTCAATGAAAGGGCTTTTACTGGGTAGATGCGAAATAAACCATATATATAGAAAAGGGATACAACATACGATTGTTCATTTCTTCGTCTGAGTCTTTACGTGAATGGAGTAGTAAGTATCAACAAGAATAATAGGAATAAGATTCTGAGTCAAGAAAATATGGATAGCAACCAAGTCCATAAAGTCTTCCATATTTGGAAACAATACGATCCCATAGAGAAGTAAAGCTAGAACAACATTGAAAGTTGTCCAGCTTTCAGCATCGGCAAAATTAATAGCCTTATCCACCACAAACTTTGAGGTAAATCCATGGATACCCTTAAGTTTCAGATTCAACTCTACTTCCTTCTTATCTAGGTGGAGGTCTTCAGCAAGAACATGAGACTTAGGGAGCTCTTTGGTGCAGACATAAGGAACTTGGTTCTTAATCCCAATACCCAAAATTTTAGAGTATTCCTCCAAAGTAGGTGCTAACTGATAGTCCTGAAAGATAAAATATCTCAGCGGAGGATCATAGAATTGCACAAGAGTGTTCACTGTCGTGGTGTTAACTTCGGTATTTAGAATTCCTAAGAGGTTTCCATAAGAATTCAGGAATTCATCTTTGTTCTCTAGAATTAGGCGTGCCCCTAGTCCTCTCAAAACCTTCAATAATGGTTCCACGAGCTTGTAACTCTGAATGCCTCTTCTTTTGGAAGTCATGCTTTGTCTTGGATATTCAGTCAACAAACTTGGCTCTCGGATTCATGGAAAAATTCATGTGCAAAAATTTAATTATGATGTGATGATAATGTATGATGGGATGATATGGATCATACGTATTCAAAGCTCTGATACATTCTGGATAATCCGTACATGTTATTTGTTGTAAGTTCAAAGGTTCGACGCAATATAAGAACCAAGGTATGTATATTCTATGGTTTCCTGCAAGAAAAACCCATATCCCCCTCACATGTATGGACTATGCTCCAAAGTGATCCCTAAAAGGTCTCCCAGAGTCATCGACTCAAAATGAAAATATCATTCCATAGTGAATCTAGTTTGGGTGTGGCTCTCGTGACAACCCAATGCGCGAACGTAGGCGTACATGACTATCCACGAATCTATCATGTGTGTATACTCAGCTCAGGTATAGAGCTTCACTCATGTAACATCAACCCTAACCCAACAATAACATATATAGATATCTAGTATGATAGAGTATGCAAAAAATGTAAAATAGTAAAATACATGATGAACAAAATAAAGCGAGTAAAGAAATAAAGATAAACACCCAAACTAACTAAAACAAACACAACTAGGCTCGACTCCTTTTAGCGACTAGGAAATACTCCAAGTGGCAAAGCATCCCCAACAGAGTCGCTAGCTGAAGCTAGCGGAAATATACCTGAACGCGTCGCACGCTCGAACATACAACAGAGTCTCCATCGAATTTTATTTATACCTGAAGGAAAGGGAAAACATCGATAAAACTTGGGGAAAGAGGTAATTGGGTCAGGAAGTCGGTAATGCAAGAGGAAGTTATTAACACCCCTAACATCCATTGTACTCAACGAGAACCATTTTAATTGTTCTTCCTCGAATGGGTGTGATATATAAGGATTACTCTCAAAATAATGAAAGGGAAAAGGAAATAAATAGATAGAGTGCTCGGAGAGGATTAGGGCCCTCATGCCTATGTATCCTTATAGTGGAGTAAGGAATTCAGAGCTCCGTAGTTCATAGAACTAGTGGTGGGAGGTGAAAGAAGTTGTGATAAAAAATATGGTTTTAACCAAAGGATAATGTTGTTTGAATTCCAAAAAGTGTAGGTATGTCTGAACCAACGGGAAAATAGGCACCAAGCCAAAACAAAAGGGGTACCCTGGCGTTAAGCTAAAATAGGGGTATACGAGCATCAAGCCACAAAATTAGCATAAGCCAAAATAAAGGGATATTGGTTCAGAAGATGGACACTAATTATTGCCCATAGTAGATATGGAACTCAAATAAATAGTGTATTTGGCTCAAATAAGGAGTGTATCACATGGAGTGAATGAAGGTAAAATATGAATGCATCACGAAGATGAATGGATGATTCCCTAAGGCAGAAGAACGAATAATTAGGATTATACTTGCCAAGATTTTGCTTCATCGTGGCTACGTATTCTCATAGTGCAATGAGATATTTAGAGTTTTCGTAGTTCGTGGAACCATGAGAACAAATGAGAAAGATTGATAGTGATGAATAGTATAACTTGCACCAAAAGAATGGTAACCTGGGAACCCACAAAGGAGAATGAACCTTGAACTGAAGAGTAAATGGGCATCTTATCCAAGAAAGAATAAAATATTCTGGTACGAGCCAAACAACTCTTGGTTCACAAGTTGGATTCCGCTATATCGTCCTAAAAGGGTATAAATGGGGCCCAAAAGAAAGTATTGCTTGGTACAAGGAACAATATATCACTATAGGGAACAAACTATTTAAAATGAAAGAAGAATAGTATCTTGGATCCATGAAGGAATAAATTCTGAACCTAAGAGTGAACAGGCGTCTTAGCCAAAAATGGAGGAATTAAATGTTTGGGTATGAGCCAAACAACTCTTGGTTCACAAGGTGGACTACCGCTGTATGGTTCTAAAAGGATGTACATGGATTCGAAGGAAAGGTGATATTTGATCTCAAAAAGATGGATTAATAAATAAGGTAGTATAAGACCCCAATTTTGGCCCTAAGATCCCTCATGGCATCATAACATTGCATTTGCAAAGCCTCAAGGATCATGAGCATCTTGGTTCCCCTTTGCCTTTGGGTGGGACCTCTTGTGAGTGGTTTGAGATCACCAAGCATGCTTGAATTGTATATTATTGCTTTTATCATTTTTATTCACTAACCAAAAGCACAAAAATATGTCACTAACATCTTTTGTTTGTAGCTTGAGCAATCACTAGGTCCAAAGCTTCTAAGAGATCTTATGTGCATTGATATGGTCAAGGGAAGATGAAAGAAAGCATGGTAATGGTTCCCAAAGCTATAATCCATCAAATATGCCTCCCAAGTGTCTCAATTCACCATTTTTATCAAAGCAAATCAAAGGGTTTGAGGCTTTGTTTCCCAATGAAACCCTAATTCATTTGTGTGCCAATTGTGCCTTGCTCATGAAGCAACCCCATCCTAAGATCAAATACAATCAAGGGAAGTTCTTTAATTAATCATTTCATGCATATTTGAACTTGTTTAAGTGCCCTCAATCAACAATTCATCAAAGTATGAGTTGTGGACTTGAGAAGTTGATCAGTCAATTCATCTGACTATTTTGAAATTCACTGAGACCTAACCTTTTTATGTGTTGGTCAAATGGAGATGACCCCAAGAGAAAATATCTTCTTAAGGACAATATGAACAACTTTCATGTTCATCAAAGTTTGATTTCAAGCTTAGAAGGTCATCTTCCATTCCAAAACATTATAGGTCATTTTGACTGAAACCCTAATTTTGGGTCAACTTCCCAAGAACATAACTCATTCATTTTTCATGATTTTGAGGTGAGACTTAATGCATTAGAAATCTTATTGTGTCTACTTCAAATGTTATGTTGAGAAAAATTGCAAAATCTCAAAAAAAGTACATGTGATAATGAAAAACATTATAGGTCACTTTGGGCCAAATGCTTTGAAATGTGAAAAAGTCCAACTTCAAGTGCCCATAACTTCATCTTCAAAAATCCAAATGATGCAAACTTTAAGTCCAAATTGATTAGCTTGAAAAGATATACAACTTTCATGTTGAAGATATTTTAATTTGGAGCTTGTATCATTGAGCCATAAGGGCTTGAACATTGGCCAAATTTGGAAACTTCACACATACATGTTTTGCACCCTACACTTCAATCTCAAATTTCACTAATTTCTAAGGCCCAATTGGAATTTTAATCAACATAGCATTTTTTCCTTATACAACAAGCTTTCTAACCATTACTCATAAGGTTGAATTTGGAATTTGAAAGCACCATTTTCGAAGGCATGAAGAATTAAGTGCATTTTGTGAAATTTAATTTAATTACCATGCATGAGCTGATTACACTTAATGTACACGTCCATTTTCCTTTCACATGAACTCATCAGGTTATTTCATCCTTCATTGGGCCTTCCACAAGATCACACAAGCCCATGCAATGCAAAATCCATTTGCCATGCACACGAGTTAGCTGATGCATTCAACTCTCCCCATCTATAAATACCTTGCCATATCTCTTCAATTCTCCAACCTGAAGGCGCCTGGAATGCTACAAGATTGAATCCCTAGACCTTCATTTGCATTTGGTTGAATTTTCAGATATAAAGTTCCTAGACCTTCATCATTTGATCTATTGAAGTTTCTGTTTGCAAAAGGAACCAAAGAGAGTGACTCATTTCTTCACAATCCAAAGGTTTTGCTCCACTAAATTTTGCTTCGAATCTCATGATGCTTTGCTCCATTTGCCTTGATATTGTATGGTCTGAAGTCCTCTCTATAGAGGCATCCTTATTGTGTGTTTAATTGTTGGAATCGAGCAAGTTCAGTTGAGCACCACCAAACGTCTATCTCTGATTTCTCTCTTAATAGCAATTCATAGTGGAAGTGAGTGGCATAGGAGTGATGTACATCACTTCACCTTTCGAATGGTGCCTGGATCGTTCATTTTAGTTAACATTTGAACCTCTGCATTTTTTGACCTTCGTTGGACCTCACCGGAGAAGACGGTGGCGCTGGCCACAGTCTCATTGCCAGATCAATTGTGAGCCACACGATGCGTTTTCCAGATTTGATCCTAGCGCTCCATTGTTATGACTTTTATTTAATATCCATGTGGTTGCATTGACTGAGGACTTTGGTGTGCGTGCATTCCATATCCGTTTGATGATCTAGCTCAATTAATGAGCTTAGATCCAACGCGTGTGGATTTTCCATATTTTCCAATTTCTGATTTTATTTTCTTTATTTCCTTTATTTCAAAAATTCATATCTCTTTTATTATTGGTCAAAAAAATATGGGACCAATTGCATTATTTCTCTTTTAATTTCTAGTTTCTAAAAATGATTTTTAATATTTTTTATTTTGTCATTTGCTAATTTTTTGTAATTTTTTCTTTTTGGTCATTTTTAATTCATTTTAAATAGTTTTTGATATTCAAAAAATACAAAAATATTTTCTCAACCTCTTTGAATGATGATAGATATATGAAAAATATTCTCAGCAATTTATTAATTAATTTGAGATTTATTTAAGATTTTAGTTCAATTAGGTTATTTTTCTTCATTTTTAATTGATTAAAAATAGTTTCTGACTTTTAAAAATGCTGAAATTTTTTGTCAAACTTTGTTTGACCTTGTTGAACTTGGGATAATTCACTTGGACTTTTCAAGGTTGATTTGAAGTGAATTTGAAGTTTGAACTTCCTTTAATATTTTAATTCAAGTTTATTTACAATTATTAAAAATGCCAAAAATATTTTGTTTATTTCTTGACTTCCAATCTTCATCCCACTTTTGTTTTTATGGTTTGACCTTGATCTTCCCTATCTTTGGTCAACATTAATAGATTGGTACATTCCATTTCATCTAATGAACTTTATTTTCTTCATTTCCATTATCTTCTTCTTCTTCTTCTTCTTCTTCTTCTTCTTCTTCTTGTTTTCTTTTGATCAATGAGTTAAAGGTTGATAAGTTAGCATTGATTAGGGAGGTTTAATCTTCCTTGATTCAAATCTAATTCATCTTGATTAATTGATCAAGTGAATGGCTTTGCATTAAGGATAGATTGCTTTCTAAATCATGCAAAGGACTTAAACCAATACAAGATCATTTCCCATCTTCTTTTTGGCATGGCAAGTTGTTGGAACTTGGTTCACTAATCAAGACTTCTAACTTGTGTTGTTTCCTACATTATTATTGACCGACCTCAGATAGTTGTGACTTCTACATAAGTCCAATTACGATTGCTTAACATATAGCTAAATTTGCCTTATGGCACACTAACTACTAACACTAATCATTAACTATTAACATTTACTTTTTTCTCTTTACATTTATGCAATTTATTATTCTTGTACATATTATTCATTTGCTTTTTCCTTTTGCTCACTTGAGCACATGTTTATGTTAATGCAATTTTCCTTTTGCTCACTTGAGCACATAATTGTATATATCATTGTGTTTGTGTTTTGTTTTGATTGTTGTGGACCAAATGCAAAGAAATGAACAATTGGACTTAGACTTTAGGACTTTCCCTATGCAAATTTGGAGTCAAAGAGCAACTAGGCATTGAGCCTTTAGAGTGCTATAAAAGTCAAAGAGCAACTAGGCATTGGGCCTTTAGAGTGCTATAAATGTTGAAGAAGACTTTGAAAGGACCAATTTCTAAACTCCTTCTTGTTCATTATTTGTTTGTTGGTAGAACTTTTTGATGTGTGTGTTTTTGTGCTAGGAAGTCCAACATTGAGCCACATTGAGGAACCATTTCCATGACCTTCTAAGAGAGAGAGATCTAAGAACCATCGAGGAATCCTCCAAGAACTTGTTTGATTGTGTTGATTGTTTGAGTTTACTATCATGTTACTTGCACATTCCAAAGGATGAGAGCTACTTGGATCATCAATATGATCTCAAGAGAGGAACTCCATTTGTGGTCTTGTTTCTTATCCCTTATCTCTTGCATGTTTAGGATCTAGCCCTTCTTTTCTTCTCTCCACTCTAACCCAAGCCAAAACTTTTGTGCAAACATTTAACACTTGTTTTCAAACATTAGAAACCTAAGCCTTATGCTTTTGATTTTCAAACTTTCTTTTCATAACACTTATTTTGAATTGAACTTTTAAGTCAACTTTGACTATATTTTGTAAATACTTTTCATTGGTAAATACCACTCATTCAAATACCTTTTTTGTGGTTTCAATGGCCACTCTCTTAATCAAAAAAATTTCATAACCTTTAGCTATTAGGTTTGAGTTATCCTTGAGGTAGATGTAATACTCACCTATATCCTTAGTGATGGACAATGAGTCTTCCATGCTTATTATAGGGTTAACCCCTCACTAGCATGTTAAAGCTATCCTCACATGGTGGATTTGTGGTTTTAGGTTGAGTTTTCTCTCTTGGATAACAAAAGACCTTAAGGCTTTTGGACTAATCAATTCACCAACTCATTTTGAGATTTTTACCCCGAACTACGAGGTTTTGATCCTAATCTTTTTTAAGATGGTACGTAGGCAATGGGTTTATCCATCCAAACACAAAATGTAAATAACTTGTATATTCTCTTCTCATCTCTTCAATCATGTTTGCACAAATAAATTTTCACAAAATACCAACCTTACAACCAATATGAGAAGGGCTCCCTAGGAGTACCTAGGATGTTTTGGGTGCTTAAAACCTTCCCATTGCATAACCAACCCCCTTACCCAGATCTCTGACATTTTTACTAGTTTTTGATTTGATAAAACTTTTAGGTTTTTGTTCGCTTTCTAACCATTCCTTTGGATAAATAGAAGTGCGGTGGCGACTCGACTTGTATGGTTTACCTTAGATTTAGTCAATATCTCTAATGGTATCGAATACCCCGCTACAGGCAGCTCACGGAGAATCTGAATTCTCGTGCCTACGTTTTCTCATTGTGCAATGAGAAAATTAGAGCTTTCGTAGTTCAGCCTACTAGGGCTGGCAACAAGAGACTGAGGCAAGAGAAAATGATAATAGAATATGAAGAAGACTTAGCATTCATTGGATATGAACCACACTAAATTCTATGAGTAAAGGTGAATACGTTGAGCAATTGCGTCATTCGTCCCCTACCCAAAGATATCCAGAATGAGTTAATAGAATTCTCCATTCTCATTCATTATTTACTACTTAAGGCTCGTGGCATTTGATTCTCAACATAACTTTTAAGTTGCTGAAGAAGAATCCTTGTTTCTCCTTTTGATGATGAAAATCTTATCAATAATTCAATTTGAATTGCATTAAAGAGTATGAACAATGGTGAGTACCTTGAAAAATTGGGTCATTCCTCCTGTACCCAAAGATACCCTAGACAAGGATAGGAATTCTCCACTCTCATCATTTTTTGTTACTTAAGGCTCATGGCGTATAACTTGAATTATGATTGATAAGTTGTTGGTGGAGACTTTTGATTGTTGCACTGTTTGCGTTGAAGTGGGAGACTTGATAACCATATGATTTGAATAATGCTAAAGTATATGAATAGAGGTGAATACAATGAGAAACTAGGTCATTCGTCTCGTACCCAAAGACATTCAGAATGAGTTAATGGAATTTTCCAATCTCCTTCATTCCCTATTGCTTAAAGCTCATGTCACGCAATTTGATCTTTATTGAAAAGCTATTGAAGAAACAACTTTGATATGCTTTGTATAATCCATTGCTTGATATGACTGGGATGCCTTGAATGAGAGTTTGAACTTGAGGCTTTGAGATCCACAACTTATAGAAAGAGTTTTATCAAGTGATCAAGGGACTTTTGATCACTTAAATGGACTGTGGGATTATATATTATGAAAGGATTTAGTTAATCAAAATTACTTTTGATCAACTTGAATCGAGGGTCTGAATTAGTTTGAAAATGTATGATTAACCTAATCTAAGGGTTAAAATTATTCACAAACTTTTCCTAAGGGAGCATGCCCCACTTAAACTCATGTAATCAGATACTTTATGTAAAATCAACTTGATTAAACTAGCTAATTATTCTAAGTCAATCCTAATCCTAAAGGAATATGCATTTCTAAGATAAAATAACCCCTAAGGATAAAAGGGTCAATTCACATGAATATGCAATTACGAAAAAAATTAAATCCTAATCATCTTTATCCTAACTTACAACCTAAAAGTTAATCAAGTTCTAAAAATACTATTTTAATTAATTCAAGAAACCTAATTATTTAGAAATCTAACTAAATTCTAAAAACAAGTAATATTCTAACTAATCCTAGTGCATTCTAATATAAAAATCTAAGATGATTACCTAGAGATCCTAGTTAATCACTAAAATGTATTAACTAATTAAAAAGATCCTAGTAATTCTTTTAATTGGTGTAATTAATAAAACTAAGTAAAACAATTACAAAAATAAGCAAAAAAGAAAATAAATGGAATGGGCTCAGATGGGGGTGTAGGCCCGGTACAGGGTGTAGCAAAGGATTCTGGGCGCAGAGGCCCAATCCCTAAGGCCCATTCTGAATCCAAATGGATAAGGGGGGTATTCTCCCTGAAACGTGGGTATTAGTGATCATTTGGTCTTTGGCCCAAACCAAGACCCAACGAAATCAATGTCAATTGCCAAAAGGAAAGGGATAAAGTTCTCGTTGAAGTGGCAGTGGAATCTTTAGCATATGGAACCTAATAGCTAATGCATGCGTAGTCAACCTCCTTGACTTCACGTGGCCAAATGAATGCACAGTTGATAATGCACGTGAAGAATTAAAAACATCTGAACGTAATGAGCAATCGCCTACCACGCTTTAGTTCTCTCTCCCTAGTTACCGCCTCCGCTGCGCCGGAGGCTCCCTCGTCGGGAGAGACACCATGAGACCTCAATCCAAGACCACCTTTCTACCCTATTTTGTACCCTGAATCCAGATATGGCCATGAAAAGTTATAAAGATTCTTGAATCGGGCCAATCGAAAGTAAGCAACCAAGAGCCCTAATCTGTCAAAGTCAAATTAAATGGCACACAAGCAAGGATTCTCATGCAAACAATGGGGATAATGATGCTAAGGCGGTCTAAAACACAATGGTAATCGATTTCACAGAAAACAGATAAGAAAAGATTTACCTTTGAAACAGAGAAATGTTCCAACGAATGTTGATCGCAGAAGACGAAGCGTGAAGGAAAATCACTTGAACAAACAGGTAATATTCATGATCGCAATTCTTCTCTTAATGTCGACTTCTTCTTCTGCTTTCACTTCTTCTTCCAAATTGAATTGTGAGTGATGAAAAGCTTAGCTCACTCTTCTTGAAGCTTCAATGGATTTCTGAAATAGAGATTTGAGTGTGTGTGTGTGAGTGTGTGTGTGTGTGTGTGTGTGTGTGTGAGAGAGAGAGAGAGAGAGAAAGAGGGAGAGAATTGAGAGAGAGAATTGAGATTTCTGTCATGCTCGCTAGGCGAGCAGCGTGGTTCGCTTAGCGAAAGGAACTGTCATGCTCGCTAGGCGAGCAAATCCTTCGCTGGGCGAAGCGCACGCGTTTTAAAAAAAAATAATAAATAAATAAATACATAAATAAATAAATAAATAAAATATAACAGAAAAATCTTGGACTTGGACCTCTGTCATTTGAGCCCACAAAAATCAGGTTATAAATTCTAGACTTCCATCGCCCAAAAAACCCTAGAAAAAGATAGTTAGAGAAGAGCTAACAGAGTTCAGAGCAGCCTCCAGAGACTGAAAGGAACTCATCTGCAAAGAGCCAATCCCATCTCATATAAACCCTCAGATTTCTTTGCAAACTCAACCGGGCAATTCAATTTCATTCGATCTCTCCAATCAGGTTTGCCCTATCTCCATTACTTTATGCTTTCAATTTGAATGCTCTGAATGTATGAGGTATTATCGTTAGGTTTTGCATGTGGGCACATATTTTAGTATGTATGTCATGCCTTGATGTGTGGATCCTTGCCCCCTGACTTTGAATTTTGATACCCTTTTGATGCATGTGTTTGACAAGAGGTTTAGGCCTCCTACCCTTGGTTGCTTTTTGTGAGATTTTTGTGAACTTTAATGGCATAATTCATGTGATTCTCTGTTTGGTGCAATTCTTGATTGCACTCCATCTTGTTTCTCTAACTTGTTTTTTGAGTTTTTTTTGTGAGGGCTCACATGAACCCTAAAAGGATAGCTTGCTCGATATTCCACTTTATTTGTGGGATACCATTTGGAGATTTATTCTGATTACCTGTATTGACTTGCTTTCTTTGATGGTGCCAGCTTGAGAGATCTCCGGGTTTCTTATTTCTTTAGTTGCTGTTACTTCGGATCTTTATCCGTACGGCAGACCTTTTTTATCCTTTAATTTTCCCGCATTTTACCGTTTTCTTAGCTGGAAGACCTCGATAGGAGGCAATGTTTTTGTGTGTTTACTTTTGTGCCTAAAGACCTTCATGAAGAGGCAATTGATGGATAAAAGGGATTAGTAGTCAATCCCTTGTTATTCAGTGCGTCGTTCTTTAAGATCACACTACGTGTCGATGCTTCAGAACAAAAGCCTAAGATCTTTTGTCCGGTCGGTCAGCGGAGAGGGTTCCATCTTTCTGATCCCCCACGCCTTGTCATGAGCTCACCCTGTCCGGGGTTAAGAGTTATGAGGTCTTATCCTCATTACCCTCTGATCTCCTCACCCTGAGGTTCAATGTCAGTGGTTAAGAGCCCGTTTGATTACCCTTCCATGGCTTGTTTGTCGAGGTTGATATGACACCTCTTGACTAAAGCCCTGCCCCTGCGTGTTTGAGCCCCTTTGCTGGCGTGTTTACTTTATGCATATTTATTTTGTATGGTTTGATAGTCTCCCGTTTGCATGTTTATTAAGGTAGCGCGGTTCCTTCATCTAGGACTGCCTTTTTGCATGAGCATCCCTAAAACACCCCAACTCATTGATTTTTCTTCTCCTAAGAACACGTTTACTCCTTATACTACAGGCGAGTAAGTCTCCAAATGTCGAGCATCCGGTAGATTGCGTAGTAACGTCGTTCACGCCAAAACACAACCAACCCCGTAGTTAGCCGAACTACGGCTTGCTCTGATTCTCATTCCAGATGAGATACGTAGGCATAAGACGCGACGTCTTACCGAGCACATATCCCCCTAACCCATAGCCAACCGAGCTATGAAGACTCTGATTCTCATATTCAAATGAGATACGTATGCAGTGGATGCGACATCCGTGCGAGTCATTTTCTTTAAACCCCTTTTTAGTAAATAGTACATTAGATAAACCCACACCCTTTAAATAAGAATAACAAGAGTGGATCTCGTAGAGTACTACAGATGCGTAGGGGTGTTAATACCTTCCCTTCGCATAATCGACAACCGAACCCAAGATTTGGTTGCGAGACCTTGTCTTTTCCTTTCCTTTTTCCAAGTTTACTTCGAGCGTTTCCTTTCCCTCCTTTGGGATAAATAACGCACGGTGGCGAGTCTTCTGTCTTTTCTTTTTCGCCGGTTGTGTTTTTCGCAGGTAGGTTGCGACAGATGGCGACTCTGCTGGGGACCCTGATTTCCCTAAGCGAGTCCCTCCTAGCTTTTGTAGGTTGCTTGTTTGTTGGGTGTTTATCCTTTTGTACAATTACTTTTTTTCAGCCTTTACCTGCGTTATCTTATTGCATTGTGTACATATGATTGTCGTATCTGCTGGTTCTGTTTGTTGGGATGGGATGTTCTATGAGAGATAAGCCCATTACCCAGGCTTGAGTGTACACACAGGTTTTAAAGTGGATAGTCATGAGGCTTGCGTAGCGTGTTGCTATGCTAAGTCGTTCATGAAGACCCACACCCATACGAGGTTTCTTTTGGATATATTCTGTCCTACGGGTGTTCCGTAACGACATGATGTTCCTCTAGAAATCGTCGACTCTGGTGACCATTTCCCGAGAACTCAGTCGAGGCCTCTCCTCCGAGACGTGATTCTGTTAGCTCTGGTGGGTGCATTCTCGCTGATCAATCCGAGGACCCCGAGACTGGGAACTTGCTATTAGGATGTCCTGTTGAGGGGAGTTAGCGGAGGTCTTTTTATCCCGTAATAATGCCAAACCTTCAGTGGTAAACGTATTATTCTCGACTGAAGGGCTGAAGTTGACGAACTTCTGTTCTTAGAACATATCAGTGAGGGGTGGGCTAAATTCAGGAAACCTTAACTTTCAACCAACCCGGTTTTCTGGAGCAGAGCTTTGATCTTGTATTATATTCTTCAGTGGGGTTTCTCTTCATACAGTGCAACCTGACAGATGTTCAAGCGGATCCAGCAATCCTGATTGACATGCCTTTGCATTGCATAACATCATCTGCATATTTGCATCCAACATCTCATGCTTATTCATTTGCGGGGTATTCCCTTTTTAAGAGGGGTGCCTTAAAATTGAATAAGCAGCGCATCGCATACCATGCATACTAACCCTTGTTTGTTTTGCAGGTGCACCGTAGTGTCTAATGTTTGTTCCCTGTCTCAGGCATTATTGGTCCCAAGTGAGTCCACAGGTACCCGACCAAGGAAAATCGTCCGCAATTAGCCATGGACCAGGTACAGAAAGAGCTGGCTGATATGCGTGAAAGGATGGATCGGTTCATGACATTGATGACTGGTATGGCAGAAGGCCAGGAAAAGCTTAGGGAATTAGTTGAGCAACCGAGGCCCGATCCAGAGGTAGAGATACCAAATGCTGAAGGAAACCCTGGGAACCCTGAGAATGCTGATAACCCTATGAACACTAGTAACGCGGGTAACGCAGATGCTGATGGAAACCCGGGTAATGTTGGCAACACAGGGAATGTTGGAAATGGCATTGGCGGAAGGTACAATGTGAATCAAGGAATTCAGATTAACGGGCGCCCCGTTACTGAGGATCATCAGTATGATCAATTCTCTTTGCACGACGAAGCCCATGAGACCACTCGCCGTATGGATGAGCTTGCTGAGAAGCTCAAATCTTTGGAGTCTCAAAATTCCTTAGGTTTTGATGTCACAAATCTTGGTCTGGTTCAGGGAGTAAGGATCCCTCACAAGTTCAAACCCCCTACTTTTGAGAAATACAACAGGGCTTCTTGCCCACGCAATCATCTCCATTCTTATTTGGGAAGGTTGGGAGCTCACACGGAAGATGAAAAGCTGTGGATGTACTATTTTGAAGACAGTCTAACTAGAGCTTCTCGTGAATGGTATTCTCATTTGTCTCGTACTACCATCAAGAGCTGGAAAGACTTGGCAGAGGCTTTTGTCAAGCAATATCAATACAACTTGGACTTGGCTCCAAATCGGACCTTATTGCAAGGAATGTCTCAGACTGCCAAGGAGACCTTTAGAGAATATGCTCAGTGTTGGAGACAAATTGCTGCGCCCATCCAACCCCCTATGTCTGAAAGGGAGATGGCGGACATGTCATGGACACTCTTCAAGGCAATTATATTGAGAGGTTGGCTGCTTGCCCGTCAATCAACTTTGTAGAGATAGTAATTGCTGAAGAAAGAATCGAGAGTCTATTGAAGATGGGCCGAATTCAAGACAATAGTGCTTCCAAGAAACAGTTTGCTGGTAACGGTCAGCGAAGAAGAGAAGGCGAGACAAGCGTTGTGTATGCCGGAAGAGGCAGGGGCAGAGGACGCCCTAATTATTATCAAGATCAAGTGGCCGCAGTCACTATTCCTACACCTGCTCCTCAACAGCAACAACAGCCGCAGTATCATCCGCAACAGCAACCCAGGTACAACAATCAACAACAAGGAGGTAATCCGGGTCAGCAGAGACACTATCAACAACGTCCAAGGCAGACGGACCGGGTCATTGAGCCAATCCCCATGCCTTATTCTGTATTACTTCCCAGGCTGATTTACCTGAATCTGGCTACCTTAAGGACTCTGGCCCCACCAATCGATCCCAATAATTTGCCTAGAGGTTATGATGTCAACGCCAGATGTGCTTTTCACTCCAATGCACCTGGCCATACTACAGATAATTGCAAGGCTCTCCAGCTAAAGGTACAAGATTTGAGAGATGCCCAGGGCTATCAATTTTTCTCCAGTGCCTAATGTTATCCAAAACCCGATGCCAGCTCACGACGGGCAGAGGATTAATGTTGTTGATAGTGGGGAAGCTTTGAATTTGGTTTCTGATGTGACTAAAGTGAAGACTTCGCTATCGGTGGTTAAAGATTGACCCTTGAAAGGACAGATTTTCCCGGGCTATGGGGAAGAGTGCAGAAATTGTCAAGCTGTCGAGAACAGATGTGACAGTTTGAGAAGAGGTATTCAGCAATTGATAGATGAAGGTTGTCTTCAGTTCGATCAGACCCGTCTAGTGAAGAATGATGTGTCGACAGTGACGATTTATTTCACTCCTGAAGAAATATATGTTCCCGAGAGACCCGCTCCGATAACAATATATTTCCCAGAAAGTACAGAACCAGCAACGGTGAACGTTGAAAGTCCAGCACAAATTACAATTTACTCTGATAGCCCTCAATCGGCTTTGGTTAGTTCGGTCACCATCACGGTACCAGGACCTGTTCCGTATGAGAAAGACAGTGCTATCTCGTGGCACTATGGGGCTGATATCTACTTCCAGGGGCGGAAAGTTAACAGGGAAGACATTGACATTGGTAGCTCCGCTGTAGACAATGTTGGAGGGGTTGGTGGCTTCACTCGCAGTGGACGCCTATTTACACCATCAACATTACGCACGAATACTGAAGTTGAGGCAGCTGCCAAGGCTAAAGGAAAACACGTAGCCACTGAAGAGGTTACTACTGAGGAAGCTCCTCCTAAGACCGCATTCGAGAAGGAAGTGGATGAGTTTATGAGGATTATTAAGAAAAGTGACTACAAGGTAGTCGACCAGCTAAATCAGACACCCTCAAAGATCTCCATTCTCTCCCTATTGATATGCTCTGAGGTGCACAAAGCAGCCTTGTTGAAAGTACTGAATATGGCCTATGTTCCACCAAAGATAACTGTTAACCAGCTGGAGTCGGTAGTTTCAAATGTAAACGCTAGCCATGGGCTAGGTTTCACCGACTATGACCTGACATCGGAGGGCAGGAGTCACAACAAAGCTTTGCATATCACTATGGAATGCAAAGGGGCGGTGCTTTCCCTTGTTTTGGTTGATACAGGCTCATCTCTGAATGTTCTTCCAAAGAAAGACTTAATGTAGTTGGATTGCGATGGCATCATCTTGAAGCCAAGCAATTTAGTTGTGAGGGCTTTTGATGGCTCTAAGAGATCTGTCTTTAGCGAGATTGAGTTTCCAGTTTAGATTGGACCGCAGGTGTTCAAGAGCACCTTTTGTGTGATGGATATCCAACCTGCCTATAGCTTTCTGCTAGGTCGGCCCTGGATTCATGTCGCCGGTGCTGTTACTTCTACTCTCCACCAGAAGCTCAAATATGAACTAGAAGGTCAGGTCGTCACTGTCTGTGGTGAAGAGGATATTTTTGTTAGCCACCTGTCTACATTTAAGTATGTGGAGATGGATGGCGAGATGCATGAGATGCTGTGTCAGGGCTTCAAAGCCATAAACATTAGTGTGGTCGCGCTCAAAGCTGTCTTTTCATCTAAGTTCGAGAAGGTCGGGACTTCTATCTCTTCATACAAGCAAGTTGTTGAAGTGGTTAAAGTTGGTAATGCCTAAGGCTGGGCAAATTTGTGGAGCCAGTCATCAAAGAAGACATGTTGGGATTGGGGTTTACTCCGGGGTCTCAGAAGAACGAAGCCGGTACTTTCTCCAGTGGGGGTTTCGTTTCTCCCCACATCATCAATGCTGCAGATGAAGACAAGGCTGACAGCGACTGTGACTTAGATAGCTGGATTCGCCCGTGTGTCCCGGGAGAAAAGCTCAACAATTGGTCGTCCGAAAAAGTCGTCCGGGTTACTCTACTGAAGGAGTAATTTTTATTGTTTTCCTTTTATTACATGCATAATGAAGTCTTACACTTTTCCCAAGGTGTAATGACTCATCTGTAGGGTCATCCATTTAGTTACATTTTGCAATTATTTTCATCATCAATAAAGGACAACTTTTGCAAACAATTTTGTGTTCTCTTTCTTTCAATTATTTTACTTTTACAAAAAATGGCAATGTTTCTCTTTCGTTCTTCCTTCCAAAAATCTCTCTTTCTAAGGTAAAGCATGATCCTCCATCATGCAAAGATGATCACCCGGATCTCACTGCTAACGACACTGCTATGGCCAAGTATGACTTCGACAATCCTATCTATCAAGCCGAATAAGGGGTTGAGGAAGATTGTAAATTGCCTAAAGAGTTAACCAGGTTGTTGAAACAGGAGGACCAAACTGTTACACCTTATCAGGAGGTGATTGAGACCGTCAACATTGGTACCGATGACGACAAGAAAGAGATCAAGATCGGGGCCAGTCTACAGGCCGAGGTGAAAGAACAGTTGATCAGTTTGCGTCGTGAGTACATCGACATCTTTGCTTGGTCCTATCAAGATATGCCAAGTTTGGATACAGACATCGTTGTGCACAAGTTACCGTTGAATGAAGATATTTCGCCGGTGAAGCAAAAGTTACGCCGAACTCATCCCGACATGGCAATGAAAATTGAAGACCGTTGATCATGTACTTGACGGTGTTAGAAGGGTCAATGGGTTGTGTGCTCGGTCAGCATGACGAGTCAGGTCGAAAAGAGCATGCAATATACTACCTTAGCAAAACATTTACCGACTATGAACCAAGATACTCACTGCTCGAGAAAACTTGTTGCGCTTTGGCATGGGCTGCTCGCCGACTAAGACAGTATATGTTGACTCACACGACTCTATTGATATCAAAGATGGATCCCGTCAAGTATATTTTTGAAAAGCCAGCGCTTATCGGAAGAGTTTCTAGGTGGAAAATGATACTGACAGAGTATGACATCTAATACCCTTCAGAAAAAGCCATCAAAGGAAGTGTCTTGTCAGACTATCTTGTAGAGCAACCGATTGATGATTACCAACCTATGAGGTTCGACTTTCCTGATGAGGACATCATGTTTCTGAAATCAAAAGATTGCGAGGAACCACTCCCGGAGGAGGGGCCTGACCCTGAATCCGAATGGATTGTGATGTTTGATGGGGTGGTCAACGTCAATGGTCGCGGAGTTGGTGCAGTGTTGATCACGCTAGAGGGGGTTCATATGCCATTTTGTGCTAGAATAACTTTTCCCTGCACCAACAATGAAGCCGATACAATCAGCTGAGCCTAGTTGAGGAAAAGAGACTAGCAGCTATATGCCATGACCAACTATATCAGAGACTGTTAATTCCTTAGGATTGGCATTAATTTTGTAAAACAAATAATGTAATCATCTCTGTTGTTTTAACATGTTGGGTTGAAGAAGTTCAACATCTGGACCAACATGTCATGTACGATGTCACAACATCATGCCTGTGACATCGCACATGTGTAGAAAACTGAATTAATTAATTCAGTATATATTCTGGGATTAGCAAGGATGTCTGGTGAATATCCTAACTCCCATGTGGAGGTCTTAAAGACTTAATCAGAATATATATAGGCTCTAAATATGGAGATATATATGGAGAGATTCTAGGATTGAAGACCTTGTTTGTAGCAAAATTTTTCTGCTGAAGTTGTAACAGCAAAGAACAAGTCTGCTGCGATTTCTGAAGGCCCAAATCCAGTTGGGTGATTAGGTTATAAATAGCTAATTGTAACCTAGTTTTTGTAAGCCTCTTAGAATGAAAATTTAGGGGTGTGTGTGAGGTAAACCTCCCAATCTGTGGGAAGGTTACCATGTGTTTCTCAGTGGTCAAAGCTGAGAATATTTGTAACTCAAAGCCTGTAGGCAAGAGTGATTTTGTTCTCGAATGAAGCTGTGAAGCAAGTTCAAGGTGTGTTAACATTACATTGTATTTGTAGTGATAGGAATGGAAACTGGAGGTTTCTATCTAGGAGTTCCTAGGTATATATTGCATTGGGTAGGGATTAAGTGAAGAGTTGTAAACGGGGGAGTTTAACTCTGAATTAATACTGCTAATAGTGGATCTTCATCCTGGCTTGGTAGCCCCCAGATGTAGGTCATGTTGGACTGAACTGTGTTAACAATTTCCTGTGTTTGTTTTCCTTCTGCATGTGGTTTCATTACTGTCACAACTCAGCTGGTATTCCAGTCAGCTTATCATGATGATAACAGACCTGGTATATAGCCTTCTGTTTAAATGTCAATCAGAATGTTGTAACATTCATCAGTGACAGCGTATACGGAATAATAAGCAGGTTAATTTTAGTTCAGTATTTATTTAAGTCTGTTCTTTTCAAAGATAACAGACCTGGCCGAAGGATCATGGTGAAACTGTCAAACTGGATGTTTTGACAGTTGATACTGAAGGCTGATACTGAAGTAGAGACTAGTTGGTCTTGTACAGTACTGCAACCTTAGCACAGTCCGTTTCCAGGAACATAACAGAAACAGCATATGTTCTGGCTGTCGAACTGAATGTTGTGACATTCATTCCCAACAGCATGTGCTAAAGTGTAGGATGATTGGTTTTTCTGTTTCAGTATTTTTCTCAGGCTATTCTTCAGAGATTCAACAGCTGAGCTAAAATCCAGGAAACCAACTACTAACCTACAATTAATGAACCTAACAAATAGCCTAGTTGTTAGCAATCTAATAAGTGGAAATTAGATTAACGTGTTCAACCTTTAATTCAGTAAATACAAGTGAAAGACAAACACACTGGAACAATGTAACAGATGATGTCCAAAATCAACAGTAAGACATCATAAGAAAACAACAGAAGTGAGTGCTAGAATTGATCTCTGTTGAGTCTTTCTGATGCACAGAACCATGTGTTCCTCCATTCTAGGGTGACATAGAATGAGATGTCGTGACCTCTGTGAACGTGTGCATATTAGTACAGTGGTTAATAACTATCTTGTTGTATTAGTTACAATGTTAGATCAGATGTCATGACTTGGAGTAGAACATCTGACTTCTGACTACGCCAGAATTTCAAATGGTATCAGAGCAGGCATCCTGTTCTGATTCTGGATGAGATCCATGGCTGATACTTTCTGGTATCTGGAAAGAAGTTATGTTAGTACTGGTGTTGGAACCTGAAGATGGTTCTGCGGTTTCCCTGAATGGTCCCTTGAAGTAGGTGGATGGATTATTCATGACAGGAACTGTGTGCACCTGCCTCGGGAGATTGGCAATTGGCCTTTGTGGGGGGCAGCTGTGCAAGTTTTGAATCATATTCAAACTTGGTATGTTCTTGGAGGCTGATCTGATGAAATGTGTGTTCATTGGTTGAGTTGTATTACGATTTCCGCTGCATAATACCTGGAAAAGCTCAAACTCTGATGTAGTTTCCCCTCATGTGGATGAAAGGCTGTTGTATTCAAGACTTCATCATAATCTACTGAAGATGTCAAAGATACTCGTGTCTCCTCAAGTCCACTCATCATGATCTTCTCACTTCAGGATGGTAAGAATCAATTGATCACTGATTCCTTTACTCGTTTGGGTAAGGTATATGAAGACCTTGAAGAATTTCAAGGAAAGTTTGTTCCAAGGAGGTGGAACCAATGTTCTATGTGATGTTAGAACATGTTGTTCAACAAGTATGTAGCTGCTGGTTGAAGATTTGATGTTTTAGGTGTCAAACAAAGGGATACTTTTGTTTGGAACCTACTCCTGACCTGGAAGAGGAGACATTTGTAGGTGCGAAGTTGACAAGGGTAAGGTCAACTGTATGTGTGCTCAAGAAGGTCACTTTTAGAAGTTTGATCTCTAGAAGTGGAGCTGGTTGAAATGTGACACTGTGCAATCCCCGCTGTGTGCCTTATCCCTGTAGATTGATCAGGGTTGGATAGTTGGTTTCTGAAGTACTATGGTGTACTGGAAGACAAGTCCCCTGGATGATAGAAGTCAATAATAGGGTAACCTGACTGCTATTCCATTCAAGAGGATTGGGACCATGAATCTTGTTATTCAAACACCACGATCAGAAGTGACAGTTCTTTCAAGGAGTGAGAATATGAAGATTCAGAGGTTGGTTGAGGTAGTATTCTCTGGCAATGCATATCTACTATGAACTAGTGTTGTTGTCTTTCACTAGTACTTATGGTCAGCTGAAGTCTGATTTGGTGTGATTGGAGTATGTCTAGGTATAACTCATTGAGTTAGGTGCCACTAGTAGGGATGGTGTATGTCATGTTGAGACATATCTGTACAATGCATGGATATTGGTGTGAAGTTTCCATGATTGTTAATTTAAGGGGGAGTTTTGGTTAACCTCCTCACATTTGGTCAGCCTAGGGTCTGGTTGGCTATTGACCTGTGTCACATGGGTTCTGGTGGCTGTGTGACACATTTGCAAGGAAGAATTCATCTCTCTCATTCCTAAGGGTGAATTTAATCTGGGAAGACTTTCAAAATTGTCGAGGTGCTTGCAAGCAGAAGATGTTGACACACGAAGAGTACTTTCAACGTAGTCTTATGGTGGAAGTATCTGAAAGGATAATTGGGAAAGGATTTAAGATCAATGTCTACTTGTGCCAAGTACAAGTGTTCAATGGAATATCCTTGGAGCTCAAGATAACTGATGTTATTAAAGATGTTGGAACATCACTTCTTCAAGACCCTGTGCAGAATCACAGGAAGGATAGTTCATTGGCTTATGATCTATCTCTTTGGTGGCAGCAAAAGCATATGATCTCTGAAAAGGTTTCCTGGCAAGAAACATGTTCAGCCTTGGTATGTACAAGAAGAAGAAGACATCATATTCTTGATGGTGGTTACTTGGATCAGTTTATTTCTGATCTAGGTAAGGAAGTGCATTAGCTTATGCACACTGTGGAGTCAAGAACAAGTGGCAGCAGTCTTGACATCATGGAAACAACCTTGCTTTAGGAAGTGGTATCCTTGGTATAGCTGAAGGGTTAGTGTCTAACTGGTCCTTCTAAAGACTCATGCATCAGAGTGTCTGATGTCTTTGGAGAAGAAGCAGGGATTCATCAAGGTGTGAGCTTGGATGACTTAACTGCAAATCTGCAATATGGAGGTTGTTTACTCAAACTTGGTTCCACAATCAAGTCTATGAGAACATTGAACTCTTGTTCTGTGAAGGGAGGAAGTTCTTTCAAGTGGCAGAAGAAGGAGCTGAATTCAACAGCTAGATGTCTAAACACAATGTTGTGACATTTGGTTTAACATCAGATTCTTAGTTGGTGAAGTGGCACATCAACTTAAGATAGAAGGGTCTACAGAGTTGTAGATTGGGTACTTCAAAAGGGTCAGTCTCATTGCAGTTCTTAGGAGTTGCTGGTTGGAGAAGATGTTACATGTTCATGTCTTAGAGAACCTAAGCTTTGTTTAACATGTAACTTGAAGTTCAAATCTCACTTGGAAGGTCAGAATATCTTTGGGAGAAGTCTGATAAACTTGGGGAGGTCAAAAAGCAGCATTTGACCTTTTCATATGAGGATTCATGAAGGAGGTAATCCACCAGTGGCAGTTGGTCTACCTCAGAAGTGAGTTTGAAGAATCAAGATAATCAACATATGGCAGCTGATTATTCTTTAGGAAAGTCTGAGACAAATTACTTTTGAGCAGAAAAGTATTAAGTTGAAGACAAAAGGAGGTGTTTTCTATTCATCCCTTGGAGCTTGTGGTAGGAGTTCTGAGCCATCTATGGAAGATTATCTCTTGTAATGGGATGAAAATGTATATGTCCCAATTTATGTTTGGGGTCTTCTTGATCAAGCTGGTGACTCAGTGATATCTGAAGACTATCAGATGGTGCTCCTTGTTGTGAAGGATGTCCCAGCTGATATTAGAACATCTTGTGAAGTGGTCTTCTATTCTGGTTAGAAGAGAGATTGACACAGAGTGTGAATGTGTTCAGCTAAGAGGGTTGAACGGAGGGTGTGCTCTTGAAGACATGAAGATGCGTCTTATGTTTTCCATTCATCAAGTGGTATGGATTCTCTTTGAATGAGGAAGTATGTGAAGGTCCAACTTTGGGGTGTTGGATATGCTCATGTGTGTCCTCCAAGTTTCAAGAGGAGAGTATGATGTCCATGACAGGGGGAGTTCTGTCTTTGAAGCTGCAAGTAATCATCAAGCTTGTGGTCTATGTGTACTCAGATAACTAGGTATGGCACCTTGTCAGTTATCAGGATGCTATGATGTATGTCAAGGTTGAGTGAGCAGAAGAATGTCTGACCGGATGTCATGACATTGCCCTGGACAATGCTGCTAGTTCCTTCTGAATCTTAGAGTCATTAGGAATTATGAAGGTGATGTGTCTAATTCTGATAAATTAGAATAAGCCTGATGGCTACAGCTGTGTGGTACAGGGGGAGTAACCATCTGCTGAAGTGTGGGAATTTGGCTATAGCAGTGCCAGATGTCAAGTCTCTACTGGAGGTTTGAAAGGGGTCTTGGGAAATGTTGAATACTGGCAGAATGTAGGAACAAGCCGCGTGGAATGTTAAGACATCGCGTGCAACGTGTCTGACTACATATATGGAATAGTCTCCATGCACTGGAACTGATGTTTTGGAAAAGAAACAGTCAAGAGCTATAAAAGGTATTCAAAGATAGTCTGAGATTTTGTTGGTGATTCTCTGACTGTTTCTCAGCAAAAATTAATGAACCTTGACCAAGCATTTACTCCTACCGTTAATTCCTAAGCACGGGTTGGACTATTTAAAGGATGTAATAGCCCTCTTCTTCTCACAAGAGAAACACTCCATTCCCTCAGGATCATGGGGTATGTTAAGGTTTGGGCAAGCTGCGCCTGGATCTGGTTTTGTGAGGGGTTCCTTTACAAATGTTTAGCTAAAAAGGGGGAGAGAAA